>NC_138858.1:6012307-6612307 GCF_965183815.1 Platalea leucorodia
CACTGACATTTTCAAGTAAGGACATGTGTGTTTAATTTGTCTGCACTCTTATAGTGGTCATAGTTGTGGTTTTGCACACATTGAAAGAGATCTAAGCCCTAGACCAGAAAAACTGGGGATATGATCTGTTTGTTATGAATGCTTGATACACCTAAAATACTTAATACAGGAGGAGTTAAAGCTGAATTTTACAGGTGGTGTTACTGTGTAATTTTTTGTGGAGCAGCATAAAAATATGAGTATGTCCCTTCCCTTGAAGAATTTGACCCCTTTGATATAACAGACATAGGTAATTTTGTTATCGAAAATAATATAGGTAACCCCAATGGAACAAATATAAGCTTCTAGTATTGTGTCTTAGAGCGATTACACAGACTCATGAGTTTTGTATTATATGCAAAGAGGTAAAAATATTTTTAAAATATAATACTTCACAAACACATTGGTTCTGCCAAAAACATTTGTCCATGAACAAACACAAATTGTATCTTTATCCTCATGCTAAATACAACTTAAGGTTCTGTTTCTTTTTCTTCCCTTCTTAGTTCTAGAACCTTTGTCATTTCTGTACTCTCCTCCTTTGTATGTTTGCTGAGTATTAATATTCCCCAAGTGCAGTAACATACCTTTATCCTAATTGAATCTTTTCAATTTTTTTTTTTATCCTTTCTCCAATTGTTAATATTGTCCTGCAATTTCTTACTCTTCTCCCCTGCTTCCCCACAAGCTCCTGTATTAGCTTCCTTTGGGCTTTGTAATAGGACTAGGAAAGGGAGCCGTGACATTTATCACTCGAGAAGTATAAAATTCACCTAGACCTGGACTATCTTTTATGATCAAAACCAATTCACTATCTCCCCCCAAAAAACATAAAAACCAGAAGTCCAGAGAGGAAAAACAATTTTTTGTAATAACTTGATATCTTGTCCTGATTTTTCATGTCTCTCCCATAGCATACCGACCAGCACCTGGGGTTTCCAACATCAGAAGGGGAGTCAGATCATGTGTAGTGACACAAGCATCCAGAAAGATGTGGGACGTATCCGTAATCTTTTCCTAAGCTTTGATTGGTGAGATTTCAATGGTTTTAAGGTTCATTAATAAGCACTGCCTTGAGCCTCCATCCAAACTGCTTATGTTTGGACAATAATGATGAGCATGTTATACCATCTGGGTGCTCAATAAAAAGCACTTCCCATTTGCAAACAAGTAATCACGTGTGTAAGGAAATGTGCTCCTGAAGGGACCAAGGAAAACAAAATGAGGGAGGAATTTGTATAAGATACAATGACCTACGTACTGCTTTCATGAATTACAATAACCATTTAGAGTTCCTTCATCATGGTAAAGCAACTTCCAGGGATGCTGGCTGCTTTCTCCCTCCTGTAGAAAGTTTCAGCTGGAGCTGTCAGATCCCAGGGCCCTGTCCTCTACCCTGCCAAGCAGCAGGGCCATCAGGTTTTGGTCACTCACGCACCTTGTGCTCTCATAACCACTCATGCTTATCCTGCTGGCCTCAAAGCTGCCCCTGTTCTTCAAAAATTTCTGCTTTTCAGTGTTAAGGGCAGCTGAATTGGTAGACTTTGGCTTCCAAAGTAGTGCCCTAAAATATGATAAAAAGAACAAGTATAAAGTGTCCACATTGCAAGGCTAGTCAGCAGTCCCTTCCTTTCACCTCCCACTCTCTCTCTCTCTTAGATCTGACTCAGCATCCCCCCTTTCTGGTCTTCCATCTCCTCCTCTCTCCATCACTCTGAGCACATCTCTTTCAGGCCTCAGGTGGCAGATTTTGTCTATTAGTTCTACAAAAGCAACTGAACTTTGCCCAGTCTTATTTTATGCCTTCTAATAGCACCTAATCAATTCTCTATTTTCAGATTAGAGAATTAATCCAGTGGTGTCTTTTGGTTGCAGCGCTGCAAAATAATCTCCTTCTGCATGGTTTATTGGAATGACCCTTGCCTCTTCTCCTACACAGCCTTCTCCCCTAAAACTTTTCCACAACTTTCATCACCCCAGCTTGATATGCTGCTATTCAAAGTAAAAAGTTATTTAGGATTTGGTATTTAAACAATATTACTGCATTCACCACATCCATGTATACAGAACATGCTTACTCTGCCATCTGCTTCTGCTTATACACACACTTATACTTCTGCCCTTGAGAAGATTAGAGAGCAAACACCTGACAGATGCTTGGTCACATTGCTTAATATTTCTGGAAAATGTTCAGGTGCCGAGTTTAGAAACAGAAGAAAGACAGTGCAGAATTAAGATAAATTCCCTATAAATCTGTCAGAATTATCTATCTGGAAGAATTCTTGCAAAGATTAGATGTGGGAAGGAAACACTATATCTTACCTCCTTTTCATACCACTCAGTTACGACAGCATCATTGACAGTCAGTTTAGGTTTTATTGAAATCCAGAGTTATTGTATAATGAGGTCTAAGGCCTACTGTATTTATATATCTACTCCCATCTCTTTGGTATCTGAGCACCTTCTAGTATAACTCTAAGTGATATAATTAACATCTGTCAAGTGTGACTCACTGTCTCCACAGGAGGGAAAGATTGCCTGTGAATTTTCTTTTTTTCAAGTGTGCCCAGTGCCATGTGTCTGTATTAGCCAAGGCATTAGAAAAAGAGGAAAAAAAGAACTTTATACTTGGCACAAAAAGGAGAGAGGTGAGTGGTAAATCCTTTGGCAGTCTGTGAAGCTGTACCTCTCCTGGTACTCAGTCTGCTGCTGACACAACACAGCAACTGCTCCACTTAATTTTCTGCTAGTCCACCAACTGCAGGGACACCTTATGACCTTCAGAGGACTTTTATATCCTCAAGGAAGCTTTCACAGATGGACCCTCGTGTGTTCTAGATGGAAGGCGGAGGTTCCAGGATGCACAATGCTACTCTTCAGCTCTTTACCTCTCCAGCAGGCTCCGTAGAAGCAACAATACCCCTTTTTGACTCCAGACAAACTACCCATTCCTTCCTAGAAAGCTACCACCTCACTTTGGTTCTCCTTTCTTTTCTTCTTCTTGTGCGTGAGGCTGGCTAGTTCCACAATATACATTTACATCTTTGGGATGAATACACAGCATGCATCTGAACTGATTCCTAAAATACCTCAGCATCATTCACATTCTTTTTTTCCTCAACCTGAACAGTTCCTCTGTGGAAGCTGAGTAAAGCCATTACTTACCAAGGTGTTTAGACAGTCATTCAGGCCTCCTGTGTCCTGATACATGAGAACTTCATAAATAGCCACTGAGGTCTTGAATATTCAGCGTGGTGGAATTTGTTTAGTCTAGAGGAGAGTGAAGAGAGACATAAGTGTCTTCAAACATGTAAGAAATGGCTGCAAAAAGGAAATGAATAAAGTGTTTTTCATGTCCGCTGGGGCTAGGGCAAGCAGTAATGGGCTTAAATTGCAGTAAAGGAGATTTAGGTTGGACATCAGGGAAAAATTCCTAACTGTAAGGATTGTTAAGGATGGGAATATGCTGCACAGAGAGACTGTAGATCCCCCATTATTGGAAACTTTTAAAAATTACTTAGATAAATCTCTGTCAAAAAATGTTTAGGTACAGTTGTGGTAGGCAAAAGATTACCTGGCTCTGAAATCCCTTCTAGCCCTGCTAGCTGTGCTTCTGTTGGAAACTAACATAGTGACCAAGGGCTAAACGTGATGTATGGAGGCATCCGAGTACTGAGAAGGTATTTGTCTGTATTGCAAACTGATCATTATCACATATGGGAATCTGATTCCATTCCCCACATGCATTTTCCTACCAAGAAATGTCACCGCTTTTTATATTTGTCTTCCAGATTACGTTTTTTATCATCTTTTAAACAGGCCCACATGTGGGACATTTATGTTTTGATGGTGTATGATCATTTCCCTGCAAGTTCTGTGGAACTTCTTTCTCATTTTCTAAAAATTAGGATGACATTTCACTCTTAAAAATATTTCAAAAGGGCCCCATGGGCAAATGGCCTTTGCTTAAACATTCTGCATGCTGTCCTATCTACTCTGCAATGCATGTTTTAGAAACTCAGTTTGCCCTCAGCGATGTTATTTGTTTTTCAAAACTATTCAAATTGCATTCAGCTAGGATTTGATTAGTAGAAAGGTGAGATGACTTTGCTCTCTGTGCTAGGTAATAAGCAGTTGCTCTAACCTTGATTATCTCACCAACAGAACATAATGTGCTGATCAAATGATTTTTGCATTGACATCCTTTTCTAAGAAGTCAAAGCACATTAATTTTAAATACTCCTACTCAGAAAACTTAAATGGGGGACCAAAATATCTTCCTTGAGTTTCCCACAATCCTGTAAAGCTGCAGTTCAGAATGGAGAACAGATCCACAAGCCTTGGAGTGAAGTTGCACTGTGTAGGTGACAGATGCTGCTCCCCATTTCCCACCCTGGCTGGGTCCTCTAAGGAAAATTTCTATCCCGTCATGAAGTGGAGGTTAAAGGAGATTGAAATAGGACAAAGCCAATCTTGAGCTTCAGGGAGGGGAGAGTGAGTTTACAGAAAGGTGTTCTGTCATTATTGAACACCAGTAATTAAAGAGGAGGCATGCTGAAAGTTGCATCTTGTATTTTGGAAACATCAGCAGAGATTGTAGTTTCATGACTATGAATAAAAAATGGTAAGTTAACCAGCACTTCATATCTGAAACAAAGCTTGAGTTTTAACAGAGACCAGTCTGACATAAGGACGGCAAAAACTTGAAAAGTTGTAGTATGCATTCTTCCATTGTAGATCTTATTTTTGCAGACTCAAATAAAATAGATTCATAGTATCATACAATCAATGCGGTTGGAAAAGACCCTTAAGATCATCGAGCCCAACCGTTAACCCAGCACTGCCAAGCCCACCGCTAAACCATGTCCCTAAGCACCACGTCTACCCTTCTTTTAAATACCTCCAGGGATGGGGACTCAACCACTGCCCTGGTCTCCCGATACAGCCATAGGTGAAGGAACAGAGGCAGTGGCCGCGCTCGCCACGGCCGCGGGCCACGTGCGCTCCTTATATAGGGGCTCCCGCGCACGCGCGGATCGCAAATGTGTACGTGCGGTTCGCCAGGGCCGCGCTGCCCCCGCCTCCGCTCTTCTCGCGCCTTTTGTCCCTGCGCAGGCGCACGAGGTTGTTTCTCTCACAACTGTGGAGAAGAGGCCTTTCTCGAAGCGCGACGCTGGATGGCGCTACAGCGGCAGTGCCGAGACAAAACCGCATTTTCCATCGGACCTTTACAACTAGGCAGACTGTTCCAATGCCCGACTTCCCTTTCGGTGAAGTTTTTCTTAATATCCAACCTAAACCTCCCCTGGCACAGCTTGAGGCCTTTTCCTCTCGTCCTATCACTTGTTACTAGGGAGAAGAGACCGACCCTCACCTCACCACAACCTCCTTTCAGCCAGTTGTAGAGAGCAATAAGGTCTCCGCTCAGATTCCTTCAAACTAAACAACCCCAGCTCCCTCAGCCGCTCCTCATAAGACTTGTGCTCTAGACCCTTCACCAACGTCGTTGTCCTCCTCTGGCCACACTCCAGCACCTCGATGTCCTTCTTGGAGTGAGGGGCCCAAAACTGAACACAGTACTCAAGGTGCAGCCTCACCAGTGCTGAGTACAGGGGACACTATCGCCTCACTGGTCCTGCTGGCCACACTGTTTCTGATACAAGCCAGGATGCCATTGGCCCTCTTGGCCACCTGAGCACACTGCTGGCTCATGTTCAGCCGGCTGTCATCCAACACCCCCAGGTCCTTTTCTGCCAGGCAGCTCTCCAGCCACTCCTCCCCCAGCCTGTAGTGTTGCATGGGGTTGTTGTGACCCAAGTGCAGGACCCGGCACTGAGCCTTGTTGAATCTCATGGAGTTGGCCCCAGCCAAATGATCCAGCCTGTCCAGGTCCCTCTGTAGGGCCTTCCTACCCTCCAGCGATCAACACTTCCACCCAACTTGGTGTCATCTGCAAACTGACTGAGGGTGCACTCGATCCCCTCATCCAGATCATCAGTGAAGATGTTGAACAGGACCGGCCCCAGCCCTGAGCCCTGGGGAACACCACTGGTGACCGGCCACCAACTGGATTTGACTCCATTCACCACCACTCTCTGGGCTCAGCCCTCCAGCCAGTTTTTAACCCAGCACAGAGTGCACTTATCCAATCCATGAGCAGCCAGTTTCTCCAGGAGAATGCTGTGGGAGACAGTGTCAAAGGCCTTACTAACAGCCTTCCCCTCATCCACTAAGCAGGTCACCTTGTCATAGGAGATCAGATTAGTGAAGCAAGACCTCCATTTCCTAAATCTTGCAGAGTAAAAAAATCTCATGAAGGGATTAGCCAAAGAGTTTTCCTGAATATGCTCACTGATTAGCTATATTCTCAGGGGCATATGTAAGGGAGTGAGTCCTGGGAGGATATGGCCCCAATGCACCATGAAGGTGCAATATGGCCTGAAAAGCACTACCTGGTTTAGGTTTTCAGATTATTCTAAGGAACATTTTTTGTTCTTTACAGCATGAGCTTTTCTCAGGTAAGAATTAGTTCTCTGCTTTTTTTTTTTTTTTTTTTTTTTTTTGTAAGATAATATTCTTTCCAGTATTACAAGTGAGTCTTCTCTCTGTACTGGTATCTGGATAAATGTCATTCAGGTTTTTTGGCCAATTTGAAAGAGCAGAGATGGAAATGGGATGAAGGCCTTCACTGCATTTGATGGGAGTTTCCAGATGTCCTACCAGCTTTCTGTTTTGCTTGGAAAAATCAGTTACTTCTTATGCTAAAGTTCTCCCAAAACCAAGAAGACAAGTACAATGATGTTTTTTTCTTTGTTTTGTTTTATTTTATCCATACCGGTCTTTGGGCAAGGACATATTTTTCTGTGGATGCACATATACAAAGACCGTGTTTTTGCAGCAGTCACGAGAGCAGATTGGGTCTCCTAAAGGAAGACTTCATGTGGGTGCATTTAAGCGACTGAATGAAGGGATTTTTCTTTCTTGCCAGAGAGAGCCATAGTGTTAAGCTTTTTGCTGGCTCACATTTGTATGTTAGCTTTACTTGTGACATATTTCTCTCATAAAAGCTGAAAACATACCATCTTTTGAAAAAGGCAGACTCTCTCTGTAATATAGTCCTATGGCTTTAGGATGTAGGACTTCATGTGGAGCCTTTAACGTTTAAACCAAATTTTGGGGGAATTGCTGTTCTCAGCCTGGTAACTTGGAGGTTTTACAGCACATTGCCAAGGGTTCCTCAGCTCTTCCAGTAAATACCTTTCCATCTTTTGTATGCTGGGTATCTTGTCCAGGTGAAACCATAGAAAATCTTGGCCATAAAATTTGTAAATATCCGTGTGCTGTTGCTTTTTCAGTGTGGTGCTCAGAAAGATCACACAATGTATTGGTAAATGAGTGGAGAAGGTAGGTGTGGATGACTGCAGAAGTACTACCATAAGACACTGAGAAGCAATAACAAAAATATAGTTACATCAGAAGTAAAGTTATGCCTGCCAGAGTAAATTCCTGTAATATTGTCTCCACTAAATAAAAGCAATAGAGAGTCTCATCTGTCTGGATGCTGGGATAGGTAATCAGGGCATGGATTGATGAGAAATAATTTAACAATATTCTACTTTCTTGAAGAAAACTAACAAAAGCCTTTGAAGTCACCGTTTGTGATATCGCCTCACTCTTGAGTGTGTAACATGACAGCTGGATGAAAGATAATCAGGTAACCTGATGGTAATCACTTTAAAGGATTAGATGGAGAGAGTGACTTCATTGATGCATCTGTTGAATCTCATCTTTTTTTTTTTTTCCTACCAGTTCTCAGGAAATCCCTTCCCCATCATTCCTTGAGTTTTGTTAAAAATAAAAGACCAAAAATCATTCTAAAGGGAAGTTTTTCCATTTGATTGTTTATTTTATAATGTCTGTGCGATCATATTGGGGTCCTTCTAAAGAGAATCAGCACAGGTAAGACCCCTAGAGTGGAGCATGATGAGATTTTTTCTTGGCTGTTATGGTTGTGCATTTGCTAAACATCTTTATCTGGCTTTATTTTTCTCCCTTAGTCCATGACCAGAATTTAATTGCAGAACACACAGGAGGAAGGCTGGATCTACTTTATCCCCCCACAAACCTATGGCAGCTGGTGGTTCGGGCCAGGAGCTCAGAGAGCTACCAGGTTTGCATTTCAGACTTCAGTCACTGCATAAAGTTTCAGAGAAATAAACTCAGTTTCCTATATGGTCTTCTGTTAATATGTATTCATAGGAAATGCTTGAGGGTTAGGATTCTGCTCCGGATTAAGTAGCCTTAGAGAGGTGTCTGCATGTGAGGTAGGTGTCTTAGCTCCCTCTATACCCAGTGACTATGATTATTTAAGGATCTGATGCAGTGCTCGAATATAAGATGTCTAGTACAAGGTAGGGCATTTCAGGGTATCCCACATTGTTTCCATCCACCATTCCAAAAGGGCAGGGCTCTTTTTTGGGCCCCATGTCATATCTGCCAAGCCTATAGGGATGTCTTGGCTATCGCCTAGGCTATCGCTTATTTCTCTTACCTCCTTCACACTCAGGCACCTCAGTGTCAGTGTCTTAGTGTGGAGCTGCATCCCCCCGGCACTGCAAAGAAGTATCAATCTTGTAGGTATCTCCACTATAATTTTTGATGGTAAGGGAAGTATTTATTCTGCTGTCTCTGTAAAAGACTTCTGAATCACAGTAATGGATTTTCTGTTAGATTTCATCACTACTTCTTTTTCCTTCTTATGATGTTCAGGATATGTATTTCTCTAGTGTGATTCATCTTGCTGCAAGTTACATGCCATTTTCCCACAACTGTAAACTTTTGATAGTCCCATACATTTTGTACTGTGCTGCAGGCAGAAGTAAAACATACCAGTATTTTTTTAGTATTAGGGCTGTGCTAGAAATTGAGGTAAGAAACCCGGTCTTAGCATTTAACTTTTTTGCTTAGGAATTCTTCAGAGTAAGACTAGTAAGCCACAAGTTTCAGATGAGAGGGGCAATGACTACATCATTTTCCCTGCTGCCTCCAGAGATCACGTTGTCTCTCCCGCATGGTAACACTGCATTAGAAGACAAAAGAAATACTTTTATTAGATGAAATTATGTTCAAACTCTCCAGAGGCAATTACATGGGATGCAGTTACATGGGATGCAGGTACTGCCTTCACGGAGCTAATTTTACCATCAAGGACTTCTTGTTCATAAACAAACAAAACAAATCCCCCAAATACCCAAACAAAAAAACCCCACAAGTGATTTTTATTTTTTTTCCTCCTCAGTATAATACTGAATTGAGTAAAACACTGCTACCTGAAGGCATGAAATGCACATCTTCTTAAAAAGCTAAGCCTTTGTCTCATGGATCTTTATCCGGCTAATTAATTTAACTTTCTATTATAATCCTTCTTTTTAATCACTGTCTTTTCAATTTCCTCACTTCACTCACATCATCTTCTTTCCACTTATGCCCTGATGCTTTAATTCCACGCCACAGAATTCAGCAACTATTTGACTTGCTAAATCTTTATAAGAATTTTTAACCCAAACCTATTAATCTCAGAAAAAGTGTTTTGGAGCTTTTCACTTGTATGCAGTAAGGATACTCTTCAAAGAGGAGGAAAAGCTTCCAAAAGAAATATAAATCAATATCTTAAATTACTCAAGTGTTCAATATGGCACCAGTAGCTGTTACATATTTTTTTCTCTCCTTCTGAGATTCAAATACATATGCTCAGCAATTACTGTACTGTTACATTTGCATAACAGGACATTTTTTGATTAGCAGATCTTGGACTCCTGTTTTCATTTTTTAAGTGGGGTTACTTTTATTCTCCAATTTTTCCTTATTCCCTCTTCATGTTCTGTTATACCTACTCATGTTTTCCTTTGCCCGTGTTGTTTTCCTGAGGGCTTGCTGTCTCCAAAGCTTTGCTTAGTATTTGGGTTTGTAGTTAACATCACACAGCAATGGCATATCAGGAAAGCCAGGCATATGACATATTAAAGTTTAATTAATAAATTGTGAAACCATGTGATAAATGCTGTGCTTTCACAGGGGGTAGCCAGGAAATAGAGTGATGTATCACAAGATCCTACAAAAACTGTAATATGCTTTACAGTTACTCAGCCTTTCATGCTATCAAGTTTGTGTGCTCTGAGGGAAATATCTTGTGTTTTCATCAGCTTTGTACATTTTACGGCACTTAAACACTCTAACTGCAACTATAGCCATCCAGAACATCACCAAAACAGGCTGGACCAGATTAGTGGTGTAACCATGTCAGGTGGGATGTTTTGATTGACTATTCTCGTTACCTGCTTTACAGGAGTTAGATGTAAGGCAGTGTTTAGGTAGCTATTCAAAAGTAAAAAAAAAATTCTTCAGTGCTATCAATTGGATTTTCAGTTGTGTAGAAGTCTAATACTTTTGTGATAACGTATCCTAGTACCCTTTTGTTTGGTTTTATTTATTGTACTTTTAAAATACTCCACATACTTTGATATCAGGGTAAAAATCTGTATAAATTTTTTACCATTTTTTCATTTGTTTAAACCCTCAAAATGTCATAGATTCTTGGTACAGTCTTACTTGTAATATCTTGAGAACTCAAATGAAATGGTGGTCAGGTCAGGTTCATTTTCCTGTTCATGGCTTTGCTCCGTTAATTCATTGATTTCTGTAATTAAATGAGTTGGAAGGAAATCCCAGCCCTTTGCTGCATGTAACTCATCAGAGCTGATGGCTGAATCTTAATAAGCTGTTTAGTGTGATCTTGTGCCAGAGCAGCTAGGTGTTAACAGTTTCCCTAGTGCTACAATCCCACGTAGCAATCTGTGGTTATAATTGACTCTGCCAGGACAAAAGAAAGAGGAGGTGGAATGGTATTAGATTAAAATGAAACAGTGTAGTGCAGAGTGGTTAGCTCAATGAATGCAAAATTCTTCCCTTTTTTTGTGTAAGCTGAACTCAATGGTTACAATTTTTCTTCCTTCTTTCAAATAGATCGCAGTGTTTCAGATTCAGATACATGCCTGGAAAAAGAGACCTGAGGATGTTCCCTACTTGGAAAAGAAAAAAGGAAAAAAACCCAAAACAAACCAAAACAACAACAACTACTTTGAAATGCAAACATTAAGACATTTAATTACCAAGGATAATGGCAATGCCTGTGTAGTGTTCTTTATAATCTTCAGTGTACTGGTGCCAATGTTATGTAGTCAACATGCATTACAAGAATAAAAAAACATTGTTATTGTGGTACTCCTTGAACTGCAAAGAAATACCAAGACATGGTGCTTGCCTTTAAAAGAATAAGCCACAACCCAGGCAAATGATACAGCATCACCCCATAAAATGGGGAACTATGAAATAGATTTTTTTTTTGGGGGGGGGAAGCAGGGGTCATATACAGGAAAAAGCTTAAGACATGGAATAATTTACAGACCTAAGGACTGTCTGTTCTTTACATGCAGGTGCTCGCTCTCATTTTATCTAATATCTACTCTTGGATATAAATTTCCAAAGTATTTTGAAATAGTTCAGAAAAGGTTGCAGCTGATCATGGAGAAAAATTATATTTTCCTTAGAATAGAAAGAGTCCAGCAGTTTGCTTGGACCCTGTATGGGTTACACTGCCTCCTTGCTTCCTGAGGATCCCATCAGTTGCCTTGAAGTTAAACACTCAAAATTGTGAGAGGGAAACAAAGCCAGAGAGCTTTGTTGGGTTTATAATGATATTCAGCTGAGCATCTCTCCCCACATACATGGCTCTCATGCTACATCTCGAATCCCCTGTTGTCTCTGTGTACATTAAAGCTAATCAGCTTTCAGTATGTTTCTCCACAGGCTCTTATCAGAAACATATGCTGCTTTTTGCTTCCAAATGGCAGTCCTTTAAAAGCAGGTATCAGCAAGCAACTTTTCTCTAGCTTATGAAGTAGCTGTATTACACTTGCAGCAGAGGCAGAAACTCCTCCTTTTTTCCCTATGACACTGTCCTACTCCGTGCTTACCTTTCCATACGTGCTTATTCTCCCCCTGCACACTTTTCTGCTGCTGGTTTTTTATGTCTAACAGACCCTAATGGCTTTAGCTGGAGAGAAGACCTTTCCAACTGACATGTACCTGTCTGTTTTGTCTTGGTTTTTTTGTGTGGCTAGGGAGACTGCCTCTGCCCACAGCCTGATCAAAATAGATGATACGAAGTTGTGAGTGGCTCATCCATAAGTCATCCACTTCTGGGAGATTTTGACATAGTTTGGTCTCAAGGTGTTAATATACAAGTAAAAGTGTTCAAACACTGTTTAGAGTTAGACAAGACAGTAAAACTGAGCATCAAAATTTAGTTTCAGATAAATCGCCTGCCACGCCAGCATATGACATAGGTGAGCAGGAATCACAAAGAAGAAGTTTAAGAGACTCTTTCCTCTTGTTTCATATTGGACTTTGCAGCTGACAGACATACAAACAGTAAAGGAAAAAAATCTGTGATCCACTGCACTTATATAATATTTTCTTCGCAGTGGCAAGCCAGAGATTTATGAGACACAAAGCAAAAATCTAGTGGCCATGCTGGGGAGAAATGTTGTGGCCTGGAAACATGTTTCAGTGCCTTGCAGGTTTTATGTAAAATAAGTCTAATTGGAAAGCCACTTCAGGGATTCATTCCCAGAGATGCTTTTGTGTGGCACTGAGGTGGATAAGGAAACAGTAGACAGCAATATCTAGCAGGAACCAAGAAGGTGAAAGATTCAGAGAAGTTTCCATCTGACTGGAAGTCCTGAATGTGTCAAGCACTTAGTCATCCTGTCTAGAAGAGCAGAGCAGGAACCGATGGACCATGATGGAACTTCCTGAGACTACAAAGCAATGAGCTACCAAGAGGCTTTTCATCCATCATGATCCAAAGAACTCCAGACAGTAAAGAAGGCAGGAAGCCTAGGTTAGTCTTCCAGCAGTGAAAATTCATTTAATGTTGCGTATGAAGACTGGGTAAGATGAAAAATATTACAGCTGAACTATGTCTATGCCAAGTGATGGTGAAAATTTTTAACTTGACAACTACTAAAGCATAAATGGGCTGAGCTTCATCCATAGCTTATCTCCTCACAGGCAAATTCTTGTATCTATATGAAGATATAAGAAGGTTGTTAAAGCAAGAATATGAGAGTACTAGTAAAATGAAATTCAGGAGAATAGCAGAATAGGAGCAAATAAAGTTAAACAAGCATAAATCTCAAAGTGAAGAAATGAAGGACTTTTAGGAGCCTTCCTATCAAAGCTTTGAGATAGAAAGCTTATTGAAGAGACTATATTGATGAAATTGGCATTTTTGACATGTTGATACAGTTTATCTGAGTGGGATGTTACACTTAGGCTGTAATGAGAATAGAAGGGATAAAGCTGGTAGATGGTGTGGGAGTGACACCTCAGAGAAACCCAGTTTGGTTCCAAGTTGTTAATTTAGGCATCCAGGGTATTAACTTCACATAGATCAGTGGTCTGATTGAACTTAATAGAAGCTTCCAGTAAAGATCTGTTTTAGGCCATGGAGTGAAACTAGAAAACAAGAGGAGATTTTTCTTAAAGCACAGGTAAAATTAAGTTACAAGTTATTCAGTATAAGAGTCAAAGGCTGAGCATTTCAGTTATGAGTAAAACAATTGCCTCCAAAATCTTAGACTATAATATGTAAATGCACTGCTGTAAATATATATAACCATTTTTCTATTTCAGATAAAAATTGTTTGTTTTTTTCTAAGAACTTTAAATAGGGGGGAAATGCTGCCTGTTAACTTATAACATTTCTTTCAAATAAGCTATTTTTCCCAAATTGGAGAGAAATTATGAATACCATAGATGAGGAATTTAATTGGATGAAAAAAACTAATTAACATCAACTAACTAAGAGTTTTTAAAGTTTTTGTTGGTAAAAAAGTCAAAATTCAGCAGTCAGAGATAACAATAATTTTGCTAAAAATATTTCACACACCTAAGTTCTATGGTGAGGAAAGCAATAAATAGAAATAACAGATAATAAATGACAACAAAGGAACAAAAATGAAGAGACACATAGCATCCAAGTTATATTGATTTTTGAATTGCATAAAATGGGTTAGGTAATTTAACACACCATGGGGAAAATTTGCAGTGCATGCTGGTAATGTAGCTTAAAAAGGATTTAAAGTATATTTGGGACATACCATTATATATAACCATTACAAAATATAGAAAATAAAATGGTTAATTCTTGCAGAAGTCTTTAGTACCTATGTCTATTCTGTAATTAAAAATAAGCAAAATTTTGTTCTCTATCATATAAGGATGATGAAAAACATTAAATTAAAACATTAAATTAATCTACTAATGAGATGAGAATATTTATACCATAATAGTTATAATAGGGTTTTTTGGGGGGGTTTTGTTGTTTTTTTGGTTTTTTTTAAAAAAAAAAGATCAGAAAACTTATCTGTAAGAATTCTGAAAAATCTAGACAATATCCTTGGCTTGTTGATGCAATTTTTTTTTTTTTTTTTTTTTTTTTAAACCATTTGGAACATCAGGGATAATTACACATGTTAGAATGCCAGACACCATGATTTTGAGGAAAACAATTGTTAGGACTGATTTCATTCCTTCAGAATAAAATTTAAATTGGGAAAGTTAACTGCATAAACACAATAAATTTCATGGAACTTCATTTAATACATTACAAAACTCCAATAGTTTTATTGTCTAACTGCTATATAGTAGCAGTAAAGCATATGTTAAATAGTTTATGAACTAAACAAACTGTAAATATTTACGTAGTTACAAATTGATATATTTTACTAAAAGAAGATGTTTCTAATACAAATCTGAGGACTGAAAGTAGGTGTCTTTTTGTTGCTTAAATCAATGGCAAAGAAAACCCATGAATATGTTCATCTAACCCGTTACAAAAATCTACAATCAAACTTCTGTTCTATTCACGTAACTTAAGCTGGTTTTAAGTTCAATGAATTTCATTTAGTGTACTTATATTTTGTGTGTACATATCTACATGCACACATGTGTGCTCAGTGGTAGATTCTGGACATGAGCCTTCAAATTTAGTCATGGAAGCAAATCCTCTGTGGAACATTCATCGTTTTGTTGGGTTAATTTATTAGATAAAGATCCCACCTGAAAATCCACTGTCTCCCAAACTACTTGATATTCAAGCGACTGATCTCCCAGAAATTAAAAACAGTGAAGCAAATGTCATTAAAGAATGTACAAAGCTTTGAGACATAAATCTTATGCTAACAGGGCATCCAAATCGCTCTTTGGCCAGTGTGGAAGCCTCTCACAGCCAACCTCTTACACCTACAAATAGCCTATACAAAACCAAATGCAATCACTTTTGACATGGAGGATGGACCAGCTACCATAGGTGCATCCCAGCACAGACCTAGGAGGTAGAAATGCCAAAGGAATGAAGCTCAGAAAGGGAGGTTGGTAGCAATAGGGTTATACAACCAAAAGTTGAGCCCTACAGCTGCTGAGTTTGGACCACACTGTAAGCAGCTACTTCTCAGGGACTAAATAATGTTAGCCCAGGAGCCTTGCTAGCTGCTATTCATAGATTCATGGAGCTTAAGGCCAGAAAAAGCTATTAGCTCATTTAGTCTGATCTGCAGGCTATTATATTTCACCAAGTTACCACTATATTGAACTACAGCTACCCAGCTGACCAAAGCCTTGCTCTTATTTCTCCTTTGCAAGAGTTTTATCTTTCCATGACACTCTAGACTGCAGCATCAAGTTGTGGGAGAGAAGGAAAGGGACAGGGAATCATGTAAAATATTAGCCAAAGCGTAAAATGCAAAAGTCAAACAAACTATAGATTTATAAAACAAAAATATGATTTCCTTTTTGATATGAAAGACTTTTTCTCTACCTCTGAACTTACACCTTTACAACATCTCAACAGGGTCATGGAAATATAGTTGTTACCTGGAAAGCGGGCCAGGAAGGCAAAATAACAAGAAAACAAAGTGATTTTGTTAAACTGTGTGAGAAACTGACTTATCTGATATGGAAAATTAAATCTGATTTATAATATAATGCATCAGAAAAATCAATAACAGAATGTGTTAACATAAAATAAAAATTGTAGTAAGTTAATGCAGATTTTTAAGTAAAGGTATTGACTGAAGATTCTAATCAGCAAAATGCAAGAAGGTTAATCCAGAGTATGCTTAGGAATAAATGAACTCAATTTGAATGTATCACTAAAATTATTTTTTGATCTAATGGAGTGATAATTGAATTCTTTTTCTAATCTGAAGCATGGGAGATAGTAGCACCACAACATAATTACTTGTCTGGTTAAATACATCGTCCTTTTTTGTGGGAATAATTTGCTTTCAGATTCATGCTGAGAAGCTACCAGCTCCTCTTTATCATAATATAATTTAACAAAATGTAGCATTCCTTCTTCATCAAATTAAACCAATTTGGGAAATTGAAGAGTCTTTGGGTCTCAGCTCTTCAATCATCCTCCATTGTTACACTCAGATGAATAAACAGGCCATTAAAAATAAAGGTTTCAGAAAGCAACTGACTGTCTTTTCTCATAAGTAGGATTCTGAGGGGGGGAGAAGAAAAAAGGGGGAAGATGTCCTTTAAGATGGAAATGACTCAGAGGATTTTGTGAGGTACACAGACTACATGCTTGGATTGTTGGAGCTCTGTTACAGCCGCCTGGGGAATGCCAGCAGCCAGAGCATCTTATGCCAGCAGAGCAAAGCCTCAGGCTATCAGAGATGTTGGCCACATCCACCCCACCCCACCCCACCCCACTGCTCCAGCATGCATTAGAGCAGGGGACTTATTTTGTTTCTGCTGTTTCTTGCAGCAAATCCTGATGTGAAGAAGGGTATGTACTTACTCAACAGGTCACTAGCACAGGTTCTCTCCTATTCGTTGATGCTGCAAAACAGTAGGATTGCCTCCTTATTTTGAAAGATTCCTGAAGTATTATAGCCTCAGAATTATCAGCCATTTAATAACATTTTGAAGTTGAGAACTTCTGATATTAAATATCATTTTAAACTTTCGGTACTGATAGTTGTCTTACAGGCTCTGAATCGAGAGCTGATCCTTGTTCAACACACCTCACTGAATAAGTAGGTGCAGGGGGGCCATATATGGCAAATGTTTTTCTCTAGCATGTCCTTAATTAGATCTTCTCATAATTAGAACATCTCTCATAGTAATCTGTTGGACTTGATGTAATTTCAGGGAACCACCACAACTAGATCCACTTTAGCAAGTAGTGCAGCCCAGTAAGAGCAAAACAGCTGGTGTTGAGGACCTGACATCTATGCTTTGACACTGAAAGGGTTTTACTTCAAACTGTGACCTGGTCCTGTTTCTTGCACCCATCAATACTGTATCAGTGTGCATCAGTGTGCTTCTGGAGAACATTTTCTAGAGTGTATCTTCTAGTATGGTTTTACTTGAAAGGAACCCAGTTCACATAGTCCAAGAGACTGCCTGGTGAAGTCATAACGAAATGAGAGGTGGCTGCCTAAGCATGGTGAGTGGAAACAGCTGAGATATTTCTTTGCAAAAAGATCCTTTTCATCTCAACTGAAACTTTATTTCATAAGTCATTCTGGTTCCATGTTTATAAGAATATTTGGGATGTGCCAAGAAAAGCATAGTGTTTGAATGGCTGGTCTCTGGGCCCTGTTATGTTTAGAGAAGCTGGACCCAGACTTTTAAACGTTTTCAGTCTCCTACATGTCACAGAAATGTTGGAAAGCTCATTACTCACATGCTTTTTGGGGTATGCCAGATTCTTGGTCATTGTCTCTGCCTTCAAGTCATTACCTACAAGTAATCTATATTGGGGAAGGCATCTTACTTTTCTTTCCTTTCAAGTCTCTAATATCTCTAATATCTGGACCAATTTTTCCTAGGGATGAGGTGATCCACAGTAACAGCATGGAGGGCATCCCCAAGGAGGATCTCACTCCTGCATTCTGAGAGTGCTTTTAAAATTCAGATCTAAATCTGGTCTCTACCACTACTTAAAACTCAGAACTAAATCTGGACTCTACCACTACTCAATAAATGTTGAACTTGCAATATTTCAGAGGAAGTCCAAGAGTGAACTCAAACATGACTCCAGGTGCATCAGACAGTGTAGGTCAGGTTTGAGCCACCTTCAAGAGCAAACATGGTTGTCCCCTACACCATAAACTTTCCCTGTGCAGTTGAGTATGGCAGTAGTTCTCCAATTAGTGCTCTACCACAATTTGTGAATTTAACCTGAATTCTATGAAGTTGGTGGACATGTGGAAATAATATTGTTCTATTACTAAGTAGCTGAGCCACAGGTAATTGAGTAACTTGTCAAAGTAACAAGAATCCTTTATTGCCTGAAATTCATTTCAGTAAGAAAAACATACCTGTCTCTTTAAAGACTCTGTTTTCATTTTTCCATGAAAAATAAATGAATAAATAAATAAATTCCAATTCTTTCACTGTTTAGCCCCAGCTTTAGTAGATGACCAATTGATGCATATTTACTTTAAATAAAAAGTCCTGTAATTCACAAGCAAAATCAATGTTCAGCTAATGAGTTTATAGCTGCAAAGCCCAGCATACATCTGCCTTTTACCATTTCTGCATGATGTCTGGCCAGATTTGGAGGGGAAGAGGTAAAAATATGGTAACCAGTAAATGTAACACTCAGACAACTGGTACGTTCATCTACAAAGGCAGTTAGAGGCAAATAAAAATGTATAAAATTAAAGTCAAGGATGGATATTCTAGCTAGACATTTTATTGCTAAAAGTAATTACCTTCCATCTCTGTTTCCCCCACTTCCCCCAGTCTGTGCTTACTGTTTAAAATAGATTGATGGAATGGTTAAGAATTCTCTCTGAGCTCCAGTAAGATTATATCAATTATTTAGACGTGTTAAAATTTTGGCAGGGACATAATCCACCTTCTCACTTTGAAGACAATCTGGAGATTAATACAAACATGCATTAAGGAAAGAAATTCAGGCAGGGTAAAGCTAGTGTGACAAAATGAACACTTGTACTCCACTATTGCAGCATGAGGAGAAGGGAATTAGCTGTCAGATGATAAACAGGATGAATTGCCTGCTTGTCATATCAAAAGCTCTTAGCTTTAATCTGAAGATAATGGATATATTGCGAGTTTTATAGTGCTAAAGTTGAATTTTGGCTCATAGTGAGGAATTTAAAAATGAAGTGTCCTGCCCTTTAGTGGAAGAATTACTGAATACTTAAGAATATATTTTAAGTTGTTTATTTTCTGTAAACTCTGCAGACAGGGAACATGTCCCAGTAATCTAGAAGTGGGAGGGTGTCATTTTGCCCAAACTACGAGTCTTTATAAAACATTGTGTATAAAGACAGACATAAATATGAATTGGTGTGATATTTATAATAACAAATAATAGATTGTAGAGACAGAGATAAACTTATCATGAGATACATTAAGAATGTATTCAATACCAGGAAATTAGGGCATAAATACATGATCTCTGCAAAAACAACTGTTGAGATTTAAGTCTGCTGTTGACCACCATTAGTTCATTACCATCTTCCTAGCTGAGTCACAGTAACGGATCAAATGATTGCTTCTAATCAATTTCAGTGTGGTCAGTCTGCTTAATAGATCTTTAAATCAGAGAGACTGGTGATTTAAACCAGTCTATCTGACATTCCACTGAAGCAGACTTGTACATACTTGTACATTATGTTACCACAGTTTGGCTCTGTGAATGGTAACAAACAACGTTACAACAATAATGAACAAACTAGACAAAAACTTCATAAGCAGCTCTGGCTAGGTTTACAAAAGCAGGAGTTTCTGTGTCCCTCCTTGGGTTGGTCATTAAAAATCAAATTAGGAAGGATATTTCTGAACATAATTTGATTAGAGATGAACTATCATAACTCTGAAAAATAAATCTGGCCTCTCCAGGCTATTATATGTGTAATTATGCAGGTGAGACAAACATAAATAGTTAGTAATTGACTTAGATAATTTTCCCTAAGTGCATTTCTCATCTTTTTATTTCCGTAGTCTTGGAGAACCTCCTGATCATTTAACTTACAACAGAAGCAAGTCTTTGCTAACTTCTTAATGTGCTTTGCAACCATAAATCAACCTGTGATGGGCAAGAAAGATGAACTTTGGTATGCATAAACAATAGCATGAACTAGGGGTAAACCGATTCTTTGTTCATGTATGCTTATGTTATGCAGGCACAAGGGGAAGTGGTGAGACATTTACTCTGGAAACTCAAGGACTGTGTGTTTCTTGACAGGGAATCAGTCCCTGCTAAGTGCAGGGTGGTGGCAAGGAGCAGCTCCTCAGACCTGCAACTATGTGAATGGTGAAGGTAATTTTAACTTCGCAGTGAATAGAAGCTGGTGGTTCTCGATGTCAAGGACACCAAGCAGCGTTGGAGGAACATGCTTCCTACTATTGTCCTTATAACAGTCTCAGCAGAGACAAGGAACAGCTAATGGGAATGCACGTCATCCTTTTCAGAGAAAAGTTATATGGATTATGAGATTAAAGTACCTTCTGCTGCTCCCAGGATCAGCTTCCATTGAAAGGAGGCTTAGGAAGCTGTAGTGTTTCTGGTGATCACTATTACTTAGTACCATGTCTTATGTAAGTAGTAGTAAACATGAAGCAAGTCTCAGCTGTCATCAAAGTATCAAATGTAAACAGAAACTGTGGAATAATATAACTTTTTTTTTTTTTCCTTTTCTTTTAAATGCTATTTAAAACACACTATTTGACTTTTTTCAAAAGTAAGTCTTGCCAGACTTGCTGGATACTCTTTGAGTATTTTCACAATTCCTTCTTATTCCATGTCATTGCTCCTGAAACATCCATGTGTTTTTTTCTCTATTAGTACTTCTTTAATCCTTCACAAATGTATGCATGTAGTAGATGAAATGCTTCAATAACACCTTTGTATTCATTTTCAGAGACAGCAGAATTGGAAGGCATATCACGCTCAGTTCACATTGTTCTGTAGTACGGTCCTGGCCACATGTGCCCCATTGGGACTTCAGTAATACAGCTTGTTGCAAATCTTCCATCAGAATTATACTGAAACACAATTTTGCTATAAATTATAAAGCTTCTATGGCTTGGTTTAGCTTCCAACAGAAAACTAACAAAATTTTCTTTTGGAAGCTGAATTTAATTGACAAAAAGTGCCCCCTAATGAATTTTTGATGGCTTACAGGTAATGAAATATTCTAGTTAAGAGGCTATGTGCATGCCTTGTAAAGAAAAGTGGGGCTGAAAATACACTAGGTCTTCTGGTGCCCAGGGTGACAAGTGAAGCTGTGTGGAGAGGTGAGCATTGCTGAGCAGCAGGGGTGTTGACTTTATCAATCTAAGGGCAAAGATGGAACTATAATATTCCATAAGGGACATGCAGATGTCCTCCTTCTGGCTTGTCAAAAAAAAAAAAAAAACTTCAAATTGTAATATTATTTCTTTATTTGCTATCCCTCCTTTAGTAGGTAGACTACTATTCATTCTTTACTTTCAAAGAAAGTATGATTTTTGAAGGATTTTTTTTCCAATACTTCATCAATTACTTGAAAATCAAATGATGTTTGTCAATATTCTTTTCAATTGATATGTTGCTTAAGGTTAGAGAAATAATTTGTTTTGAGAAACTCTTAAAGACAATTTATATGCTAAAATGAATCATATTTTATCTTTTCATGGAAACATTTACAAAAATTGAAAGAAAAGTCTATACCAACTTAAAATTGTGTCTTTTGAGTTTTCTTCTACCCTTTTCCAGTCAGCTGGTTTTTATTTTGTTGCTTAAATAGATAGCATTAATCCTTTGAAATATTAATTTTCTTTTTTTTTTTTTTTTTTGAAAGATTCTGGAAACTCTTGTCGTAAATACAACCTGTAATCATTTCATTAAGCAATAACAGTTTGGCTACCAGAATCAGATTCTAAAATCTTTTTCCCTGAATCAACCAATGTTGTTGGTTCTTCTTTTCAAACAGAAATGTACAGTGTAACAATATTTCTTCATGTTATTTTTTTTCAATAAGAAAAAAGTAGATTATCTATTTTGATAGCAAATAAGTGTTTACATTCCTTAAAAAACTTCAGATAATTTAAACATTTTGATGGAAATAAACAGAGTGAAGTGAGCAAGTCCATTAAACTGATTACATATCCCAATCTCATAGTCTTATCTACACTTTCGTGTAGCTATATTACAGGAAACTTGCCACTCCTAGAGTATCTGTGCTGAGTACTTGATCAATATTGTGCTTAAACCCCTTGGAATATAAAACTAAGGATCAATTATTTCACACTAGTTTTAGTCTGTAGGTACCAGAGAATGAATTTTAATCCTCAAGGGTTACATTGTTCCATCTTTTTCCTCGATCTTTTTTCCCTTACTCACTTTTCTAAAAATCATTTTTTTTAAAATGTATGAAGCAGATGGCAAGATTGTTGTTATTTGTTTATTGTTGTGAAGTTATATAAACATTTAAAAACAAGTCTTCTTTTGTTGATTTTTAGCATTTTATACTTGTCAGTCAAGATGGGCATCTCAGGAATCAAACCTACAACTCTCGAATCTAGCTCATACTCTCCCAAAATTTACATTGAGATCATCTTGCCTAATACGGATCTGGGTATAAGACTCCTCATTCTTTAAAATAAGAATAGAGAAAGAACCATAGCAGGCAGTAGCAGATTACATAGCATATGGATTCCTTCGCTGAAGATTAAAGGAGTTGTATCACTGAAAAGAACAGGTGATCCAACAGAGATTAAATGCAGGAAATGCCAAAATAATGGTGAAAAACGAAATATAAGTAAAACTGCAGTGGCATGATTAGATTCCAAATTTCTGTTCTGACAGCTGTGATGGGATACACTTAAAATTTCCTCATATAGGATACTTGCTCATATTTACCATCATCATCTACTGGGTTATTTGCACAAATAAAACTCATTTTAATATAAATTTTATTAATGATTTTAAGCCACTGTCTTATGCTTTTGCCACTAAATAGAGATTATTGCAATCACCTCATCTCCTTTAGCCATGGTATTTAATGATCTGTTGCAATCAGAATTTTGATATGCCTTGCTTCACTGAATATCTGTCTTCTAAGTCATAGATGTTGCATAAAAGGAAAATCTATAGCAAAGCAGTAGCTGCTTTTAACAGGCTAATGATTAGACATGAAACAGACATTAAAAAACATTCACAGATTGTAAAAATACAGTTCCTTATTGTACTTAAGCTTACAGAGAAGTTTCCTGTCAAAACTGCATCTTTACACATGCCATAACTGTATAAAATAATTGTTTTCTGAGACAAAAATTGTGTTTGTTTTTCTTTCACAGTACTTTTGATACTTTGAATATTGTTTGAGCACTTTAAGGAAAAGACAAAAGATTAAAAGAGAACCTCCAGGTTGCAAATGAGGTCGTCATTTTTCTTTAAACTTCTGGTTGACAAAGTTCTTATTTTATATGCATTTTAGGGCAACTCAGCAGGAAATTCCATTTAACAGTGACAACTTAAGATCAAATTATAAAACTTGGACTGATAATGAGTTCAAAGGATTCCCAGGCACTTTGTGGACTGCATATATTGGGAATTATCTCAGGGAAGGACAAAAGCAGATCAACAACTTTGCAGTCATTGGTATGGAATGGGTTCTAGCTGATTTTTCCTTAACCACAAGATGGTTAGGCTCAAGAAACATTTCAAAGACACGTGTTGTTTACAACTAACATGACTCTTCTGTTTTGCTGTGGTTCAAAATAATTCACTGACATACATAACCAACACCACTTTACGCATACAGTTCTTCAAAATAGAAGCCCAGAGGTGCCAGGCCTGCTTGTGCTTCTGACAGATTTTGTCATGTGAAGAAGTCTTAAAATGACCAGTTTTTCTCCTTACCTATTGAGACTGAAAACTGTTTCAGAAGAGGTGCTTACCTGCAGCATGTATGTACAATCAGACTGTGGCTTCGACAGGCACCTACACATAGTTCCATAATTCAGTGAGAATATTAAAAAAATATACTGCTAATGCTGGGTATATTAACCTACATATATGTATATGTATAAAACACCTACATACTTGCCCACATAAAAAAACCCCACTAAATAGTTATTATTAATAATAAAAATAGGAATAAAAATCTACAAGTTTCAAGCATTACAAAGCAGGATGAGCAGAAGAAAATAAGCCATTAAAAATGGTAATTGCTTGTATCTCTTTAAGGTTGACATTAATCTGACAACTCCAATGTTATTCTTCATCAGGCAAGTAAAGTAATTAGATCTCATACCTGCCCCCTCAAACTCGGTGCATATTACAATGCATATTAGATTCACTAACACTGGAATGGATTGATGCAGATTTTAGTGGGGATGGTGGGAAGAGAAAAATACTTGAGATTAGGTCATAAATCACTTATTATAACATTTATTCAACTTGATATTCCCTTGTTAGGGTGCAGGTCAACTGTATCTTTATAACTGTATGTTATCTGGTCTGTCAGCTAATTCAATTCCAAACTTCATTTGAATGAAAGAGTCTTCGGCTGTTGTTTTCATTGTGTCCTGCTGTCCGTATTCACTCATCTCATTGTGACATGATTATGGCATTGGCGGAGGGGAAAGGGGGAATATATCATCCTCCAATTCAAGTTTTTAAATAAACCTAGTTTGCCTTACCCAGCAACTGTCATTAAGGCGTCTTGGAGCTTTTCAGATGTTTGTAAAGAAAAGACTGTGTTTGGGAGCTGGAGACAGAGCAGGTCAAAAATAAATTCTCATGTAAATTCATTTTCCTAGGTCCATTTCCATGAATGGCTTAAAGAGGAGAAAAAAAGATATGACTTTCCACTTAGTTGTTGGACAAGCAGTTTGGAAAATTTCCGTTTCAAAAGTGTTCATAGGGCAAGATGTCCAGCAGGCAGCTTGCCTCATCGGGTAGTGTTATGGAGCAGAGGAAAGCCTGCAACCCCATTAGTTCCAGTTTAAATCCTCACAGGTTTTATTTTAGGCTATCAGTGGATAAAAAATAAATAATCGGAAGAGCGACTAGAACTGTTTTGAGGAAAATTGTAATTAAATTGAGTTTAATGAGCTTCTTTTGGTCAAAGAGCAAAAACAGGAGATCTCACATAGTCTTCTGAAATTCACTTCTTGGAGCTCATGGGACACATGAAGTGCTGCAAACTGCTATTATCTAGTTCAGGAGCACATCATGATTCCTGGGAGTCCTTGACAGAAACTGCAGGTATCTTTTAACTCTTTTTTTTTTTTTAAATTCAAGACATCCAGTCTATCTCAATGCTTTGCAGTTCTGTACAAGGAAAGGTAGTTTTTTCTGTTGGTTCTGCAACTTCTGCAAGATTACCTAAACTTTTTAGCTGCAACAACAAGGTAAAGATGTAGCAGAAGTCACATTTTTCACCCAGATCACTACAGAACTTTATCCTGTTTGTAACTGAGTGTCTGAGCTCATATATCTATATGGCCCAGGAAGCTTCTGCCTCAAAATACATTTCTTCTCTTTGAAAATCCAAACAGTTAAATTATGAAAGTTATATTTAAGGCTCCAGTTTCCTAGAAGGATAGATTTTCTTTTTTGATGGCTGCCTAATTAGTATGCTTTAAATTTAGATGTCTTGAATTAATTGCAGCAATAATTTCTTGAGAGAATTGGTGCTAAAAAGAAGTGCACTAAATAGTGTGGTTTTCAGGCGAATGCTGGAGGTGTTCCACCAAGCCCTTCACACATCTCTGTGACAGAAGGAGTATAATGTATTATTTTCTTATTAATTTCCCATTTCAGAAAGTCTTTTGAATAATAATACTGTGGAACAAAAATAGCTAAATATAGCAAGAGATTTTTTTTTTTCTTGCTGGTTTCTGTTGCTGCTAGCTACCAGATGCAAAAGAAAAGCTGTAATGTACTTCTTTCCTGGACAGTGCAATGGGAAGTGAAGTTCTCCCCAGTTGGCTGAGAGAGGTATTTCAGTCAATTCTGAGTGTTATGAAATGATCCCTGGGAAACAGATTCATCCTTCCTACAGAAGAAATCTCAGGGAGAAATTTGGCCATTCTGGGCAGTTTCTACTGCTAACGAACAGAAGACGTATTTCCAGGAAGTGAATCAGGCTTTAGGACTGAATAAAGTGTCCTGTGCAGATACCTATCTTTTTCACTGCTCATAAGAGAAGAAGCTGAAGGCATCCACATGCTTCAGTTAGGTGTGGAAAGCGAAGGGAGTCCAGGGCTTGTATATATACCACAGATTACGTTTCTGCAAAAGACACAGTGAATGCCAAAGAACACTGTAGGCACTGGGAGCTGGAGTCCTGACTTTGTCTCTTCAAAGGCAGATCCTTTGAGGAAGGAGATCCATCCTCCTCTTTTTTAGCATTTGTTATAACCCCTGTTGTATTAAATGTCAGCAGAGCCTGTTTTGAAAAAGGAGTTCTTTCCTAAAATTAGGAAAAGGGCTGTGGGGATGTTGCACTGGAAAACATGTGATGGAGAGGCAGGACCTAACGCAAAAAAATTGAGGGAGCAAGCAAAGGAAGATTGAAAGTCTGCTGAAGTGAAAGAAAAAAGATTAAGACATTGTTACACCAAGTGTCCAGTATACCCAGTATACCCCTGTGGGCAGCTACTCTATAAATAAAACATAACTATTAAAATGGGAATCTTGTGGTTTTTGAAGGCAGATGATCCAAAAAGGTTTCGTCTTCTGTCTGACTCTGCAGGAGCCACTCTGCGCTTATCTAAGACCTGGAGGTCACTCTTTGCATGGTTTGCACACTGCAGAGTTATTGAAAAGCTTTTCTGGTCTTATCAGCATTTTGGTCTTTAAAGAAAACATTAGGAGTATTAGCAGAGTAGCCAGTGTCTAACTTGTTCAGAGAAATACAAATTGGTCCTTTAGTAATTCATTATCTGATTTATAATACATGGTAAAAGGAGAGGAACTCCAGGAAGATGCTGGGGCTTCCCAGCATCGCAGCCTTCATCTACTGTTGTTGGGATTAAGGAAGGATAATAAAACAAATCATACTGTAAATAATAAATAACCTCATCATCATATATTTAAAAACAGAAAGCATGAAAGGGAAAATTCCCAACAACTGAAAAGCTTTAATAGCTCTTCTTAGTGCTTGCGGCACCAGTTGTTGACTTCTGTTGGAAGGAGCCCAATCTGTATAGGTTCATTTATAGAAGCAAACAAAATGAAATAAGGAAAAAAAAAAAAAGGAAAGAAAATAACAGAAAAGTTGTCAAAAGAAAAGACTAAGGAGTAAGGTAATAAAACATTCATTTGATGAGGGACAGTGATAAATAACGTGCAGGCCCCTCAAGGGAATATCAAGGGCACAGAGGAAGGCAAACTGCAAGAAAGCAGGCAGAATAAGAAGAAAAAGAAAAGCATTTAATAATAGTTAGAAATGTTTTTGCAGCTGGAGCACAAAACTAGGGTCTCAACTTGTTGTCACCATGGAAGATCTGTCCTTTTTCACAAGAAAGCATTTATTCTCTAGGTGTTTTTTGCCAGAGTGGGTAGGGTAAGAAAGTGTACTTGCAAAGCTAAATTGCCCCAGAATTTTCTAGGGGAGAAAATTACTCTGTCATTTGCTTCCTGCCCCTCTTTCACTCCCTATCAGTACAGCTGTGATGTTAAAATAGCTGCCATGCTTTGTTCCACTGGGGCTTCCCTTTGCTGCATGGGTGCATGAAGTGTTTTACAAAGAGACCTGGGAAATCTTGGGACAAGCAAGAGAGTTTGCAGCAGCTGTGTAGAACAAGGTTTCAACGCACATAGCCTACATACTAATTTCTTAGTTGACACCATGTCCACCTTGGTGGGTTTAGTAACCTTGGTGTGTTTAGCTGCCACGATCAGGCTTCTGGTTCCAGAGCTTGATCCCAAACCTGATGGAGATCCACAGGCATGTCCTGATGAAGACGTGCTGAAATAGGTAACCTCAGAAAATTTTGTGGTGCCAGTTTAAAATGTCACTGCCTCCAGCTGTCCTTTGTGCCACTCTGGCAGGGATATCACCCCAGCAGAGTCAGCAGGGCAAGCATGCAGTCATTTCACCTGTCAACAGTCTCTAATTACTCCATTAATCAGGAAAAGTCTGTTCAAAGTATGGTGCAGGACAGGAGAGCTGACAGGGTATGTTCATATTCTGAGACAAGGCTCTGCTACACAGCATGAACCTTCTAGAAGGATTATGAAGGTAATAGCAGTTCAGTCAGTATAAAAAGATTTTTTCACAGACTTTGTCTAGATAGCACAGCACCTTTCTTTTAGAAAATTCAACATTAGTCGCTTTGCCAGATTTAAAAGCAAACGTTATCAGGTAGATTTCTAATGCTATTCTGAAATCCAGAAGCCCTCTACTTCAAGAGAAATCCATGTGAGTGTTATGCTATACCTTGGAAAATGTGGGCCATTACACCCAAACAGCATTTCTCCTGCCCTGGTTTCAAAATGCCCATATAGAATGAGTGAAACTGTGTTTGCAATCTCCTGTCCGCACTCCCCCTCCCCCCATCCAAGGAAACTCTAGGGACTAGTGAAATGGTCATTATTTTTTCATGATACCTTCCTTATTGCCTAATTAGCAGTCAGTAAGAAGTGGTTCTATACTTCACTGAAGGAAATAATATATCAGTTCCTGTTTAATTACAACTGAACTACTGCCACACACAGCATTATAAGATATAGCCTCCCTGGAATAAAACAGGATCAGATGTAAGATTCTCTTTGGGCTCTATTTATTAACCTTGGTTCAGCAATATCTCAAAGGGAAATGGGCTCATCACTCAGCTGGCTTATCAACTCTGCACTGAAGTTTGCAGAAGGCTTAGTGTAAACTGTTGTATAGCAATGACAATTGTAATTTCTAAATAGCCATCAACATCATACATGTTGCAATGAGTCATCACTTACATGGGACAACTTCCTATTGTTTTACAGCTGACAAAGTGTGGTAGGAAACTTCTCTTGCATTGGTTATTCAAAAAGACAAGTATATCTTTGGCAAAATATAAGCAGATAGCAAACTAGGATTGTCTTCAACCAAATCTACTTTCAGACCTGGAAGAGTTTGATGTTTTTCCTTATTTCAGTCATCTTTGTCTCCATAACAGGCTCTGTCGGTTTGTTTCATAGAATCATAGAATGATTTAGGTTGGAAAAGACCTTTAAGATCATTGAGTACAACCGTTAACCCAGCACTGCCAAGCCCACCGCTAAACCATGTCCTCAAGCACCACATCTACCTGTCTTTTATACTTCCAGGGATGGAGACTCAACCACTTCCATGGGCGGCTTAGTCCATTGCTTGATAATCCTTTCAATGAAGAAGTTTTTCCTAATATCCAACCTAAACTTCCCCTGGCGCAACTTGAGGCCATTTCCTCTCATCCTGTTGCTTGTAACTTGGGAGCAGAGACCGACCCCCACCTTACTACAGCCTCCTTTCAGGTAGTTGTAGAGAGCGATGAGGGGTCCCCTCAGCCTCTTCTTCTCCAGACTAAACAACCCCAGTTCCCTCAGCCACTCCTCGTAAGACTTGTGCTCTTCACCAACTTCATTGCCCTTCTTTGTACGTGCTCCAGCATCTCAATGTCCTTCTTGTAGTGAAGGGCCCAAAACTGAACACAGGATTTTAGGTGCAGCCTCACCAGTGCCAAGTACAGGGGGACGATCACTTCCCTAGTACTGCTGGCCACACTATTGCTGATACAAGCCAGGATGCCATTGGCCTTCTTGGCCTCCTGGGCACACTGCTGGCTCATATTCTCTGTTCATAAACAGCAGGTCCAGCGGGACACCTCCC
Source organism: Platalea leucorodia (assembly GCF_965183815.1). Classification (NCBI taxonomy): domain Eukaryota; kingdom Metazoa; phylum Chordata; class Aves; order Pelecaniformes; family Threskiornithidae; genus Platalea; species Platalea leucorodia. The sequence goes on from NC_138858.1 coordinate 6,042,307, forward strand.
CTGGCTGGCTCATTTACCAGCTGCATCAGGAAGTTATCTCCCACACACTCCAGGAACCTCTGAGACTGCTTCCTCTCTGCTGTGTTGTATTTCCAGCAGATATCTGGTAAGTTGAAGTCTCCCACAAGAACAAGGGCTAGAGATTGTGAGACTTCAGCCAACCACTTGTAGAATACTTTGTCTGTTTTGCCATCCTGGTTGGGTGGTCTGTAACAGACTCCCACCAGGATATCTGCCTTATTAGCCTTCCCCCTGATCTTTACCCATAAGCACTCAACCTTATCATTACCTTCATTGAGCTCTATAGAAGCAAAATACTCTCTAACGTACAAGGCTACCCCACCACCTCTCCCTCCTTGCCTGTCCCTTCTAAAGAGCTTGTAGCCAGCCATTGCAGCACTCCAGTTATGTGAGTCATCCCACCATGTTTCCGTGATGGTGACCACATCATAGTTTTCCTGCCACACAGTGGCTTCCAGCTCCTCCTGTTTATTGCCCATGCTGCGTGCATTGGTGTAAATGCACTTCAGTTGGGCTATAGATCTCTTCTCCAACACAGGCATGCCACCCCTAGGCTCCTCCCTAGCAAGCCTGGTTTTATCCCCTTCCCTCTTCACATGTAGTTTAAAGCTCTCTCAATGAGGCCTGCTAACTCCTGAGCCAGAATCCTTTTCCCCATTTGAGGCAGGTGAACCCCACCTGTCTCCAGCAGGTCTGGTGCCATGTGAACTGCCCCATGATTGAGAAACCCAAAATTCCGCCTCTGGCACCAGCCTCTGAGCCATGTGTTAATGAGATGGGTCTTCCTGTTCCTTTCCGTTTGCCTCCCGCCTACTGACGGGATGGAGGAAAACACTACCTCTGCTCCTGATCCTTTGAGTAATTGCCCCACTTCTCTAAAGTCCCTTTTGATCGTCTTTGTGCCTCTATCAGCTACCTCATCACTGCCAACCTGAATGTCCAATAGCTGATAATAATCAGACGATTTTACCAGCGTAGGGAGCTTCCTGGTGATGTCTCTTATCCTTGCCCCAGGGAGGCAGCAGACTTCCCTATGGGATGGGTCCGGTCGGCATATCGGGCCCTCTGTTCCCCTCAGAAGGGAGCCGCCTATGACAGTTACCCTTCTTCTTTTCTTACCAGTGCCTGTTGTAACGCGTGGGGCTGACTGCTTCCCCCTAGTCAACCCCTTGGATGATCACTGTCTGTATCTTCATCCTCCCGGCCCTCGAGTTCCAGAGCCTCATACCTATTGTGTAAGGGCACCTGGGGGGGCGAGGTAGGCCAGGAGAGGATTTGCCTGCTGCGCCGAGGAGGGATGTGCATCCACCCTCCTCCGTCTCTTGGGTCCCCTCCTTCTGCCTGGTGGCAAGAGGGTAGGGGAGCCTCTCCTTCTCTTGATGCTTCCATCTGGTGTGCTCGTCTCAGGGATGGTAGGGAGTGGCTCCACCAGTCTATCTCCCTCTCGCACTCCCTGATACTCCTCAGTCTTGCTACTTCTTCTTTCAGCTCTGCCACCATGCTGAGCAGATCCTCCACCTGTTCGCACCTCACGCAGGTGTTGTCTCAGCAGGCCTCCATCACCAGAGCAAGGCTCTGGCACTCCCTGCAGCCAGGGACCTGGGTGGCTGCATGTTTTAGTGGGAGCTGTGTCTGCGTCACCACATCCCTTCTGGCGATGGCTCTTGTCTGAGTGGAGACCGTGGCTAAGTCTCTTCCGGGAGGGTGTAGACCACAAGGAGAGCTCACCAGCTGCCTGCTCACTCTGCCTGCGTGAACCGCCGCGCAAACTGCCGCACCACGCCCTTTCAGACGTGCCATGCGCTGTTTGCCCATCCTGGTCACCATGCACCTGGTCGCTCGCACTCCCTAGGGACCCGTTTAAATCTCCCGCGGTTGCCCCAGCAAAGGCTGCTGACGTCTACCTAGACTTCAGTAAAGCCTTTGACACTGTTTCCCACAGCATTCTCCTGGAGAAACTCATGGCTTGGACAAGTGTACTCTTCACTGGGTAAAAAAACTGGCTGAATGGCTGGGCCCAAAGAGTTATGGTAAATGGAGTGAAATCCAGTTTGTGACCGGTCACAAGCGGTGTTCCTGAGGGCTCACTACTGGGGCCTGTTCTGTTTAATATCTTTACCAATGATCTGGATGAGGGGTTTGAGTGCACCCTCAGTCAGTTTGCAGATGACACCAAGTTGGGCAGTAGTGCTGATCTGCTGAAGGGTCGGAAGGCCCTACAGAGGGATCTGGACAGGCTGGATCAATGGGCCAAGGCCAACTGTATGAGATTCAACAAGGTGAAGTGGTGGGTCCTGCACTCGGGTCACAACAATCCCATGCAATGCTACAGGCTTGGGGAAGACTGGCTGGAGAGCTGCCTGGCAGAAAAGGACCTGGCGGTGTTGTTTGACAGCCACCTGAACATGAGCCAGCAGTGTGCTCAGGTGGCCAAGAGGGCCAATGGCATCCTGGCTTGTATCAGGAACAGTGTGGCCAGCAGGACCAGGGAGGCGATAGTGCCCCTGTACTCAGCACTGGTGAGGCTGCACCTCGAGTACTGTGTTCAGTTTTGGGCCCCTCACTCCAAGAAGGACATTGAGGTGCTGGAGCGTGGCCAGAGGAGGACAACAAAGTTGGTGACGGATCTAGAGCACAAGTCTTATGAGGAGCGTCTGAGGGAACTGGGGTTGTTGAGTTTGGAGGAGGCTGAAGGGAGACCTTGTTGCTTTCTACAACTACCAGAAGGGAGGTTGTAGTGAGGTGGGGGTCGGTCTCTTCACCTCAAGTTGCGCCAGGGGAGGTTTAGGTTGGATATTAGGAAAAACTTCTTCACCGAGAGGGTGGTCAAGCATTGGCACAGGCTGCCCAGGGAAGTGGTTGGGTCTGCATCCCTGGAGGTATTTACAAGAAGGGTATATGTGGTGCTTGAGGCCATGGTTTAGTGGTGGACTTGGCAGTGCTAGGTTAACGGTTGGGCTCGATGATCTTAAGGGTCTTTTCCAACTTTAATGATTCTATGATTCTATGATTCTTTCCCTCATTCACTAAGCGGTCACCTTGTCATAAAAGGAGATTAGGTTAGTCAAGCAGGACCTGCCTTTCATAAACCCATGGATTCATGGGCGGATTCGATGATCTTAACAGTCTTTTCCAACCTAAATGATTCTATAATTCTATGATTCTATGATTCTATGATTCTAGCTGGGAAAAAAGTGGTAGTGCGAGCAAAGTGCCAGGGATAATTGGACCAAGAGCCTGGGCATCAGTGGTGGAATTCAGCTGTGAACTTGTACACTGGAACGTCGGTGTCTAAACCTGCGTCACAGTCAACAGAAACAGGCTCAATACACTGAGTTGTGCTCTGAGGGCCATCCAGCCCACCTGAAGGCAGACCAGTGTATCTGGTCAGCTAAATAACTCTTGAGACTCTAAGGACTGTATGGGCTGTCTGCATTGACTAGAGCATGATCTTTGTTATCAAACTCACATGTAAACATCTATGTGTTAAGATCTACTTTTAGTTGTCTTAAATACGTGAGCTAATTTCCACTCCAGTTTCTATTTATTTATTCTCTCTCAGTAATCCTACCAAAACTCTTTGTCTTCCTGGTACCCAGGGGATAGTAGGGGAAGCAATCCAAAGAGCTATGCATATGCCTAATATATATTTGTATAAACAGATTAACTAGCTTTGCTCATGGCCTTCAGCTTTTGAAAAGAGGTTAAATCCCCCTGATCACCACATAAATCTTGGATTATAAAACAGGCTGTGGAGAAAAGTATCTTATACCTAAGATCCTATGTAAAATACTTGGAAAAAAACAAAACATACTTAAAGGACTGATAGATTCATCTCTGTGAATCTAAAGGCCACACCTGAGTGGTGGATTTTTGCAAAAGTCTAATCAATCTCAGTGCCTAAGTGAGATCCACCAAGCTGTTGGATTGCCTCAACTCGCAGAACAAAAAGTGTGTTCCTATACTATTTAATCTGCCAAGGTATTTTCCATTTTAGTCAAGGTACATGATCAGCATTCAGTTTTCCACTGTGATTATAAAAGTTACCACACTTTTACCCCAAACTAACCATATCAGCAGTTTTCCGTCGTGCTTTATTGACATTGTGTATTTTAATGGCTGGTTCTACTAATGAGATTTGGAAGTTTTATATTAAGGGCACACAGAACAGAAATCATTAACTAGAGGAAGTTTTTTTTTTTTCCTGACATATTTATAAAATTACATGTTAATAAAATAGGAATACGATTGCAGTAGTTGCTAATACAAATTGATTCTCATATTAATGATTCCAGCGTTTTATTCTGGTAACAAAAGTTAAGTCAGAGTATCTATACTGAGAACAAAGCACAAATCACTGGTATTCCTGCTTGAAGACCGGAGTAAAAAAAGGGGAGCAGTACATGATGGTGACCTTACCTTTAGACATGTTCATCCACTTTCCTACATTTTACACTTTGTTCAATCAATACCACCTCATGCAAAGCTGAAATTCTGCTCACTGCTTGTGGCTATTAGCCTGACAAGTGCTTTCCTGAAGGAGTGAAAGAGATAATACTGATGTGCTGGCCTCTTCCTTAAAGAGGACACCAACCCACTATGCAGCTTCATGATGTGTCAGTTAGATGACTTATTTCATTGTTTATCATTGGAAACTGGTCAACGTTGGTATATGTTTCTGAAACATTACCATAATCTGATACTGGCATAAGTTCTTTCATGTAGATATAACAGGTACTTGAATAATTTTTGACAGGGGAATATTTTCACCAGAAATTGTTGAATTAGTTAAATCAAAATGTTTTGTGGCAATATGTTGTATTTGTCAACAATTTTAATAGGAATTTATTTAAGTATATAATTTCACAAAGGAATTTAATAGTTAAGAATGTATCAGATCACACAGGCCTGAAATTTCTACTCTTTGTTCATGTTTAGAAATTCCAGGTTTTAGACAATATTAACTATATAAGTGACCTTAAAACTTTTCAGCTTCTGAGAAGAAAATATTTCAAATCATTCCTAAGATATGTTCTGATATATTCTTTGTCAATTCACTAGTCAAGACTACAACCTTGTGGCCCAAGCCCATCCTACCCATTATCTGAGATGGCTAAATTAGGTGTGCATCTGGCTGCTCTGTCTCTGTAGTCAATGGAGAAATATAGGCACCATAGGATAGTGTTTCGAATTTTAGGACAGCTGTGTTGGAAATGGAACTAGACATTGACAGAAGAGTTAAAACGTAGGACAGACAAACCTATGCAAGTATATTGAAGGCTATGGTGTTCTGCTCTGTGCCTAGTCAAAACATCTATTTATCTTTAAAGAGGCATCCGAGCTTATGACCAGTCTTCTAATAGAAACTATTTATAAACATATATTTCCCCAAACTTTCATTTGGACTAGATAGTAATCATTACAGTCAAAGATATGTACCAGCAAGTGTATTCACCCGAAAATAAGATAAATATTTTGTTATCATTAAAAGCTTTTAACTCAAGGTCACTTCTTTTCTGGTCATTGTTAGAGGAAGTCAGACTGGATGACCTTGATGGTTCTTCTGTGCCTATGAATGATCTTTTCATTTGGAGATGTAGACTTCTGAGCTTTCTTCCTCCTTAACACTGGTCTATATGATGACTGGGGAATGAGTGACATCATGGCTTAGGGGACACAATTCAGGAAGCTTGGGTCAAAAAACTGGTTATGTTGAAGATATGTATGAAGTATTGTTTTGCATGTTTCCTCTGTCTGAGACCTATCTTCCCCACAGTTATCAAAAGGCTGAAACACTCTTCCTTTTTCTCCTTTTCCCTTGTCTTGCCTGTTTAAATTTGATTGTTTTTAGGAACAAGATCTGCATTTTACTATGTGGTCCAAAAATCAGCAGGGTCCTTAGACACACAAAACAATAACACATTTTAAAATGATAATAATATTAAAAAAAAAGGAAAAAGTCACATACTGTGAATTATATTTACACAGGCTGTTAAGAGTTTGGTAAGGAAATGTCTCCCTCACATCCTGAAGATACTATTTTATCATCTTTTTCCAGTTCTGTGAAGTGTGTCTTAGTGCTCTGAAAACTATGCTAACACCAACAGTCCACTATTTCCTTGAATCTACTTCCATCTGTTGGCAAAAGTGTAGATTGCACTTGGGAAAAATGAAATCTCATAATACAAATATTTGGTTTGGTTTTCCTGAGAAAATAGACAAAGAGTAGAAATCCTGAACACCTGGCATGTTTCATATTTTTCTCATATCCTGTTAAATGTCTTTATGGTAAACTCTTAAATCTTTTTAAATTCTTTATTTAACTATTAAAACAAAACCAGCAAACTATCATACAGACTTCCCCTGCATAAAAAAGGTCTTGCACAATTAAAAGTTGCCTTTTTTTCCCATGAGTACATCCGTTGGTCTAATGAAAAGCTATTATCCCTTTCCAAAAGCCTTGCACCCCTTATTTCTTAAAACCACCACAGCTGTACAGCAATCCTGCTGTAAGCTGTTGTACAGCTGTAATACAACATTCCTGTCTGCTGGCTCAGAGTTTTGGGCAAGAAGCTTTCATTTTTTAAAATAAACATACCTTATGTATAGGTTTCTGTGTATTACTATATTGATGTATACTGTATATTTTTCATATTTTGGTGCCAGTTAATCAAAAAATAAATTTTACTTCACTTTAAACAACTTGTAATGATTAACATGGTCAGATAAAGCAACCCAAATATTAATTGATAATCCAACTGTTGGCATCAGAAACTTCTGTGTTTGGTTCAGTATCAGTTTGTCTTATAATTTTAATATTTCCTTCTTTAAGAAGACATCTTGTCATGCAGAGTTGTGATGTACTGCAGAGCAACAGTAGTGTTTGAGGCTTGAACTAAACTCCAGACTTTTCACTGTGATGTTATTTATGCTTACAGAGATGATACTTGCATGGTCTCCAGGAGCCCAGGTCAGATCTCAGGCTCTTCATTCCACCTTTATCTGTTTCAGTGCTGCTTTTGATGTTGGCTGTTATATTATCTCTGAGTTTTGCCATCCCTTGCCTTATTGTGATGTCTTCCTTGTCTGTTTAGTCTCCAAAATATCTTTTTCCCTTGATATTCCTCCTCTCAGTCTCCATAGATCTCCCTTAAGTCTGTATGGAAATATCTCTTTTTTATTTATGCATCTTCCTGCAGGTGACAGCATATCCTACCATGATTTTCATATATTTATGTCAATATCTTTCCCAAAAAATCTATTTTTCCCATTCTGAGTCTGTTTACATCTAGGACATCAACTCTCCTGTTTGGTTTCATCCTGAATACAATACTTTGTACACACTGACCTTCTTCAGTCTTCTCCTAACCTATATTCATCCTCAGTAACCATTGACAACACCAAGGGAAGTTATGCAGGGCACACAAGACCTGTGGGGCCTTGGGGAAATGTCAAAGATTCTCTTCACCTATCATGGGGCTATAGGTACAAATATGTTTTAGTTTAGCAGGGTCCTTTACTTCCTATGATCTCATTTATTTCCTAGGCTAGTCAACATTAAACACTTCTACAGTGAAACATCATACGGTTTTGGTCCTTCACTTTTGTAGGTAGAAGAAGAACATTCTCAAAATACTGTTGTTTCCTTGTCTGCAGTATTTCAGGTCTAGATATGTTCTTCTCATTGTCAATATTACTAAAGCTGTCTTGCCTCCATCATCTTTGCAAATATTTTCCTTGCTTGATACTTTAAGTATTTATGTAGTTTTTGGTAGTGCTCAATTCCTCACTGAGACTGGTTGTATGCAAATGGATAGTAAGGTCATCTGTGCCTTACAGAGATCATAATTTGAGTGGGAAAAAGAAGGCAAAAAGAAAAACAGATAAGGTAACTTTAAGAAGATCACCAACAGAGAGAGAGAAAGACACACTACTTATTAATGATTTTAATAATCACAGTTGTTTTGAATCCCTGCTCTGCCATACTGTTTCAAACATTTCAAGATCTGCTTGATACCTGCTTCTCAAAGATAGCAACCTTCTTTTCATGGCTGGGTGGAACAACCCAGGAAGACATTTTCACACGGGAGCTAATGGTTGCATGTAGTTAGATGTCTGTCCTAATTTATGGACTCTCATACCATGGAAGAACAGTATTGCATTCTGCTTTTAAAACTATTTTCCTTTGAATACAAGGAAGAAGATATCCTTGGAGCTGGATATATGCCTTTGACTAGTGCTGTGAACTTTGCTTCAAATCTCATCAAGTCATAAGGTGTTTTGTGTTTCCTATGAAAAAAATCAAAATTATTTGCTGTCAAATTTAAGAAACAAAATATGATCATTCTGAAACATAGCACACATTTTATGTCACTAGACTTGCAAATAGACTGTGATTTAGAAAACAAACAAAGAGCAAAGCTTAGGTTTATTTCCAAATTGTCTTGGAAAGATCAGAGACCAGTGATCTCTGGATCACATTTCAAATTATTTCCCTTACTGAATTATTATGTGATTATTGTTTAGACATGATTGGTTGTTATCTGGTGATGCTCTTTACTCATTTGGAGAAGAGAATATATAAAAAGCTGGGAGCTGTTGCTTCTATTTTTTTTGTATTCTTGAGATTAAGGAACATCTTTGAAAAAAAAAAAGGGGGGTTTTATAGGATTCTGAGATTACATCTGCTCTAATTGTGATTTAATTGCCACTGATAACTGCCAGCTGTCCAATGTGAAAGAAAACTATTAGCAGGTCTGCCAGAAGACAGGAAAGTTCTGTTCTCTGAAACAATGAGATTCAAGTTTACAGAATTTCTTCTGCTCAACACCAAAGAGAACAGAAAAATCTCATGCTTACCTGAACTGGTTCAGTTCCTTTTGATTGGAAACAGTGACTTAAATCTCAATCTTCTTCCCTCATAAGAATGCTCTGAGGAATTTTCCTGCAAAGATAACTTTTGATCTTGACAAAACTGACTTTTCTGCTGATGGATGTTTTGGGACTTATATTGACACTGTATGAATGAACACATCTGAAATTAACTGGCATTGCCAGTATTCATAACCTCAGAGGACTTGCCACAAAATGAATGCTGTATTCTGACCTTTGAGAAAATTTCAGAAGGCCAGGGTTCAATCCCAGAATAAAACACAGGAGGAGAAGACTGAAACTGTGTGGACTGTGATAACACTGCTATTTCCAAAGTTTTCAATCTCTTCAACTGGAACTCTTAGACACTTCAGATTAAATGGTCTGTAAATGCCCAGTGGCAAAGTGGTCCAAACCTTAATCTGTCTTCCAAATCCACAGTCAGTAAATACAGTTGATAGCTAGCACATAGGAGGCAACAGCTCTAAAACATTTGGTTTTTATCTCAGACTCTTTTTATTCCCCAAAGTTCTATGTTCTCAATATGTTTTACCCTATGTATATAGGCTTTACAGACAAAATATAACCTTCCTTGTCTATCTGCTTACATTCCTGGTCCAAATTATTAGCAGACCTTACAACCAGAGAAGCAACATTGTTAAACAGACCCAGATGGAGTCTTCTTAAAGTAAAAAATTTATAAGTATGGAGAGCTGTTATTTATCATATCTGAGCAATGGTTTAAAGAAGGCAGGGGAATGCAGGTAATCAAAAGAAAACAGGAATAAAGAATTCAGGCTGACCTCTGTGCATCTTACTATTGAAGACACATTATGAGGAAAAATGAGAGGCCATGAATTACAAAGAGAGGTTGTTGCTACTGGTATACCATAAATGGAAAGAATGAACACATGATTCTGGTTTATGAAAAAAAAAACCCAAACCCTAGCTCAACTCTTTGTCCAATCTCTAAATTAAAGCCACCCTTTGTACGCAAGAACTCATTCTCTCTTTTTTTCTTTTTTTTTTCCCCCTCTCAACACAACAGCAGCATGCAGTTAGTCTTTTCTTTGCTTACCTTCTGCCAGGGTAAAAGTTATTAGCATTTTGATAAGGTGGCCTTCTTAAGCCAACATCATTTCACCATTTTAGCAGAGAGAAGATTAAGACAGTTCCTTTGTAGTGATGGATGCAGATTCTAGCTTCAAGGTCTTGTGGATTGTGGCAGTCCTTCCCGCTTTCTCTGAAGCTGTGAGAATGGAAAAGCAACTTTTATTTATCCCTGATCTGAATGTTGATTTGATTCTTTCACCTGCATCAATTTCTTAACTGAGGCCTAGGATAACTTATTTCCTGAATACTTAGATAGAAATATGCCACATTTCTAAGTTTCTCATGTTTCCCTGCACTATGAATTTCCCTGAAGATCCCAGCATCCTTGCTTATCTGTTGTGACAAACCCTGAGTAAAAACAGAGACAAGACATGTGGAGATCTTCTCAGCTTGTTTATCCTTGGATGCTACTGATACATCACAGCTTTTATCACAGATATGCATTTCAGTTTCCCCTTCAGCAACATAACTCAGAGGATATTGAGCTTACCTATGTACTTGTGCAGGTCCCCACTTGAGGCTCTGAGCATCACTTCTTCTCTATTGCTTTCTGCAGAACAGTCCATCTTTCTTTCTCTCCCTTCACCATCTTTCCCCACTGGGAGTTCCTAACCTGGTCTATGCTTGTAAGAGTTCCTGTTCTTCATGTCAAGGACACTTTACAGCAAAGTCATGATTTTCCCACTGTTCACTAATGATATATGTCTACACATACACACATGCAACAAAGCATCAAAATCAAGAAACTGAAAAATATAAATATTGCTTTTATACAAGTATTGCTTTTATCTAGTATTTTTACATAATATTTAGTTTTATGTAAGTATTTACTTCTTAGAATGTTATTTCCTGCTAAAGAAGTTCTTTTTCTCCACTTCTCTTTTTCATGCCTTCTGAATTTTCCTTTCTTCTTTTCTCACCCAAGAAAAAAAAAAAAAAAAAAACAACAAAACCAACACCTTAAAGCTCAAAAAAGAACAAAAAATGAAATGGTGTTCAGGGTTAAAACTTATTGTTCTTATTTGAACACCACTGTTATTTCAATTAACTGTTTGAAACACAGTAATATAAAGGATTCAAAGTAGTGAAAATGTCCTTCCATGTCTCATTAAATTACATTTATTTATTTGTGTTTTAAATTGCTAAATTACTTTTTCTCAGCTCCTAAGGAATTTTACTGGTGATCTGTTAAAAATTGTTTTAAGTGTGTTAAAGAGTTAAGAACACGCTTCTTCTACGAAAGCAGAAACAGGCACACACACTAAATGTGGGAATTATCAGATGCTTTCATTTCAAATGGGAGTAGCCTTTTCATTGCTACCACTTTACCTCACATAACCATTACTTTCCTGGGGTCAAACCCACACGCCACTTCATGCCACTCCTCAAATTCAGAAGGGCTCTGTAAAGCTGACTCCCTCCTGTTACACAGAATAAGGAAGGGCAGGGGGGAGAAGAGAGGACTGCAAGTCCCTGATAGCCCTTGCTCTTGGCAGAAAGTTCAAACAGTTCATAAAATATGTGAGTAAAGAAATAGATGAATAAGTTCTCAGGACAAGAGAAAAAAGGCTGCCCAACCTGGCTATTCTTAACTAGTCATAGCCAGAGGACCACAGAGAGTTTTCACCCAGCACAGGGGTCTCTCTCTTGGAGCCTCCTTGGAGAATTTCACCTGCAACTGCAGTAGACACAATGTATTGAAGCTCTGGAAAGTCAGAGTTCAGTTTTTACTGGTGATGAGGACAGTGTGGAATCTGTGTGGAAGATGATGTTGAAGCTGCAAAGTCAGATAGATAGACTGTTCAAGACTCATTTTTGCTCATGTCAGTACCCCTCTCCTGTGCCACAGAGAACATTTCTCCATTCAGCATGTAGTGTAGGCCACCATAAGGAAACAACAGCCACACATCTAGCATTGGCTATTTTCTGAAAGCTTAAAGCTGCCACTGACATATTTCAATTGTAACTCTTCACATACAGGAGACAGGTATCTATAAAAGTGCTCTTCCAGGAGCATGCTCTGGAGTTTGCAGAAGTGAAAGATAAGTCCTGCTTTGACTTCAGGTCCCAAAGGTAGAAACATAATTGAAGGCAGCAGCTGCTGCAGAAGCTGTCTATACTTTGTGCTATTATGGAGATTTTTGAAGCATATGGGATGAATTTATTTTTATGAAAACTGACTGTATCAGAAGCCCTGATAGATATGGCACAGCTAGAGCAGGACTGAATGTTCCTAGGAAATGCCTGAATTTTTTTTTTTTTGAACTTGAAGAATGAAAAGATTTTCTGTACCTGGGAAGTTGTGTGGGTGGCAGGACAGAACCAGATGTTTGCCAAGCCCTCGCTGATGTTTTTTCTCTATATTTTTATTGTAATGGGAACTGAAACAGCGCACAGTCTGAAAGTTTGGATGTAGAGCTTCAATGGTTTTATGGATAGGTTCAGCAACACTTGTCTGGCATATTATATTGTGAAGCTATGGAAAGCTTTTTAATTACTTAGAGCCAGTGGATTCTCTCAGGATCTCTGATGCTTTAGAATAAAACAACTTAATAGCACTCTTGGAGCTTGCTTTTCTCTTATCTTGTAAACATTACTACCCAGTGATAAAAAAAAAAAAAGAATTAAAATGAGATTTTTATATGTGGGGATTTATTCCTTCTCTGTCTTTCAAAAACACTTTTTTGAGAGTTTATTCTGTCTCCATGATCATCCTGAAAGGATTATTCTATATTCTGCTAACATCCGTACATAACAGTGTACAAGATGTTAAAAATGTATCCTTTTCATTTTGCTAGTTAGTTGTTAACACCTTTAAGGTTTTTCATCATAGTGTACATCTTGGATATGTGAAAGACCCTACCTACCACCACTAGAATCAAACTCTCATCTGTCTTTTCCCAAGCAGTACTTGGTTGGAAGCCATAAGCAAGCCTTTTAACTTGAATTTTTGGAGCAGGAGTTAGCAGAGGTTTATACTTTCACAATATTCAACTCACCATCTTAGTCTGCTGTAGGTAAAGGTTTACTGTGATCTAGAGGTTCACTCGGTCTCCTTCTATATGACTAAGGATGTCTGAGTGCCATGAACTATAATGCTAATGAGCACTGCAATATGTCTATGGGTAGGAAAATTATTCTGCTTATTGTAGGAATTACTAGGAGAAAGTGTAAGTCCTGAATTACGTGAGAATTCAGGTGCTTTATACATGTGGTCTCTGAACTTAAACTTTTGGGGTTTATTATACATCTCATAGTTAATTGGCAAAATTAATTGTGATCTCCCTTTTTTCTGAAAGAGGAAGCAGGGGTGTTAAAATGAGGCACAGCAAGTCACTTACTTAATCAGAGATGATACTAAGGTAAGAGTGGAATTCTGAGTAATTCTTTTTTTTTTTTTTTGTTACAAAGTTTTAAATTACTAGGTGACCTGATTTTAATTTTTTATTATTATTATGTTTTAGTCTGAATAAAATGTTTAATTTCTTCTAGGACCAGTGTTTCTTATTCCATTTTCAAACTTTATGGAAATAAATTAAAGATAGAAACACAGTTTCAAAGGCAACATAATTTGAACTGATAATTAGAATATTTCCCTTAAATACATGTGTCAAAGCACAATTAGTGTTCTTTTTAAAATAATAATAAAAAATCTTTTTACTTGAAAAAATTCAGCAGAACAGATGTTTATTTCGTAAACATTTTGATCAACTGAAATATGCATTTCTATGTTTTTATTTTTTGGTAATAATGTTTTGAACAAAAAGAAAAAGTGCCTGCCTGCTTTCAGCAATAAAACTTTCGTCTTTTTGTGGACAGACGGTGGGTTTCATGTGTACTCTATTCTGTACCTCTCTTTTAAATAAATTGGCTTTCATTTTCATCTCTTGCAGTGTTCAATAAGTGGTGATATTCATCTTAAATTTTTTCTCCTGCTCTGATTAAGGCAAAAGCCCTTAGGAAAGGCTGTGGGTGTTGAAGTTCTGAGGGAAACACCTGCAGACTTGGATAACACATGCAGCCACCTGCAGACAGAGCCGACAAATGCATGGAAGGATTTTTCCTTCCTTTTTTAATCACAGCATATTTTGCAGTGTCTGTTGCCACATTGGCTGTCCTCATCTTTCATGTGCACCTTCCTTTATTTATAAGTACAGAGATGAAAGCACCTGTCTTAGCAGTAGTCCTTGTCATTGTCTTCAATGTGAACAGGAGTAAATCTTTCTTTTTGCAACCCAATTCATTGTGTAGACAAGTCAGATCTTCCATCCTGAAGATGTTAATAGGATACTAGATAGCTACAGATTTATGAAGAGTAGTGCTTCAGAAAGTATCCAGGGCCATGGTGAATAACTATGATTCCCACACACAGCATGATTACACTGAAAATTGTGCAACCAGCTTGGAGCAGACATTCATTCGTTCCCTCTAATTACAACTGAACTTCAAAGGATCTAGCAGTTATACAGGAATTTATACTGATGTCTGTGGAGCAGTATTGAGGAGCACTCAGCATCCAAACTATTGAAAACTATTTTGAAAATCAGAAAAAAAAAATTCTGAAAGGCAAGAGTCGGCAGATACTCTTTATAAAATTCAGAATAACATTTTTAAAACAGTTACATAGTTAAAATAGCTTCCTAAAGGTCTTTAAGATCTATCTACAGCATAAACTGCCCAAATGCTTCCAAAAAAGCTGCCTATACTAAACAACTATTTACCAATGTTACTCTCTGTAACATCTATAAATAAATGGAAAAGATTCACAAAGTTGGCATCATCACATGCCCTGGCCTATAGTCATTGTCAGAGTATGCCTAATACAGAGCAGGTGAGAGGTATAACAAAAGGCAGCTGTTGTTTTGTAGCTTTTAAGTGAATTTAGTTGGAAACAAGGACTGAAATCTGTACTCAAAGATTTCGCTTCCTAAGTTTACGTCTTACCCACTAACCTACAAGTTGGTGAAGCTCTCCAACATCTTCTATTCAAGTGGAACAAATGCCTTACGGTCAGAGAGTGATTAAGTATAATGCTGTATTTCACTGACTTAACAAAAGCAATCCTGGGTTATGCATTCACTTATTGATTAAACTGTCCTCAAAGAAAAGACATGAAGATGACCGGCAGAAAAACTGGAACCCAGATCTCTCTCTTCCTATCCTGGGGCTCCCACTGTTATTCTGGAGAAGATTCATGCACTCATTCCTCATCACTCCTGCTAACATAGACCTAGACCCCTTAATTAAGTCCCTGAACACAAAGGTGAGATGCACATCAACAAAATTGCCAGATCAGAAGCTGCTTAACAAAGAGAGGTTTATGTCAGTCAGTAGGAACTGTCAGATGTAGACCTGGCAGCTAGCTCAGGTGTAGGCACCTCAGTTGGACTGGGTCACAGCTTGAGAAACGACACCTGCATTTGGGCATTTAAGCTATTTGGCTACAGACAACTGGAGGAACTTTATTGTTTTTTTTTTGTTTGTTTGTTTTTTGTTTTTTTTTTAATAGGAAAAACTACTGTCTTTAAATACCATGTTGGACTCTGAGCCCCAGCATAGTTCCATTTGCTTTGGCAGCTGACTCTATTTTTTTAATTGCCTTTGGCTGACTTCCAGTTCCTTGTCCTACAGGTGTTTTTTCTGAAAGCAATCCCTTCTGAGAAATGAGCAAACCCTTTAGATTTCTAACGTACAGAAAAGACACCCTATAGGTTACTTACAGAAGCTTAGTAAGTGTCAGAAATTTTATGCCAAGCCTGTTAAGGTGGTTAACCTTTTTTGAAATGCTAATAGGGGAAGAAAAAAAAAAAGGCACTTGAGCTGAATTAGCTCAGAAATGGGGTCCCAGTAGAGGCAGGCAGGCAGTGAGTTAGAGGGGTGTGATGTCAGAAAGCAGGACTATTCCTTTTAGATCATTCATGCTACTGGGAACAACCCAGATGAACAGAAATGTGTTGTGTTTAGGAAGGTAGATAAACTTTTCTCTCATTGGAAAATTTATAGTAACCCTATTATTGACTTAAGAAGGAAAAAAAATGGCAAAATATTTTATCAAGTGCAATTATTTTAACTTGTTCCTAGAGCTGGTTTTAGGCATTAAGGAAATAAAAAGTGAAATTGTAATCCTATATAGGCACAGCTGATGTAAGTTTAGTGAAAATAAGTCATATTAAAACTTGCAGAACTATATTATAATGAGACACCTGGAAAACAAGACATAAAATTCATAAAATGTGGTGCAAGAGTAATTTTTCAGGAGGTATTTTGTCACATTTTTTCCCTCAGGTGACATTTCTGGAGATGACACTTGTTCTATTTCTTCCAGGTGAAATTAAGATAAGGATGGTAAAAAAAATCATTTTTGTTTTAAAAAGAAGGCATGTTAACTCTGCCTCTTTACTTTTGCTTAAGTAAACCTGTTACTTTCTATAATAATTTCAGCAACTAATCAGAAAGGGCCATACCTAGCTTCAGCGTGATATGATGACCAGCCAAATAATAAGTAGATGTTTTGAGTCTTCCGCAGATCTTTAACAACCTGTTTTCTTGGTTTCCTCCAGCTTTCATCTGTCGTCATGTAAAACGGCACAAAGGTAAGAGCCTCTCATTCTTCAGTGTCTTATATGTGTGTAAACTACAGTGCCTGGGTTCATTATAGAAAGACTTAGAGCAAGAAGAGGCCTTGATTTGTTAATTATTAGTCAGATACCAGGTAACATTATTGTCTCCCAGAAATTTCAGGCTATGAAGGCCATTGCAACGACTTTTAGCCATAAGACCAATTTCATTCTCTTTTATTCTTTCTTTCTTAATCTCAGTTCCCAGAAAGGCATAACAAGTAGAAATCCTTGCTGCTCACCAATGCCCACTGTTGCAGAACCATATATATTAGAGATCGAGCTGCAAGATAAAAGGCAGTGGATGCTCTGCATGAGAAAAACAGTTCTGCCACAGCTCTAAACTGTCCTGAGCTGGCATGCGTGTTGTGAGTATGTATTTATGCATCCAGGAGCATGGTTCTGCAGAAGAATATAAATCATCGGGAGCGAAAGCCCATGAAATAACCTGTGAGATCAGGCACTTTTTGCAAACTTCCTCACGGTTTCCTGATGCTCACCATGCTTCTTCCCGCTAGATGGCACCGAGCATCTGCTGCATCGTTCTGCAAGGACTGGCTCACCCTTCCCCTCTCTCTCCCTTCCTCCCTCCCTCCCGGAGCTGTGCATTAACACAACTCCATTTTTACACCTAGCAATAAACCGCACAAATTCACAATTCCTAAATGAGTGCCAAACCAATTCAATCCGTTTCCCCAATGCGCAGGCTCGTAGCTAAACAGCACAGCCACAATGAGCAGTGGGGACTGTGAAAAAGCATCCTCCAGGCTTGTCACTGCTTCTGGAGCTGATCCACAGAGCTCAGTACTTGATTGAGCTGAGCAGGCGCAGAAACAACACAGCTGCATTATCACGCTGCTCAGAATAATATTTATTTGCTAATTGTTCACCTGGGTGAAACATCTTTCTACAACTATCTGAAAGGAAGTTGTGGCAAGGTGGGTGTTGGTCTCTTTTCCAAAGCAACAAGAGATAGGAGAAGAGAAAATGGCCTCTAATTCCACAAGGGGAGGTTTAGATTGGATATTAGGAAAAATTTTTTCACCAAAAAGGTTGTCAAGCAATGGAACAGGCTGCCCAGGGAAGTAGTTGAGTTTCCATCCCTGGAGATATTTAAAAGATGTGTAGATGTAGCACTTAGGGACATGGTTTAGTGGTGGACTTGGCAGTGTTAGGTTTACAGTTGGACTCAATGATCTTAAAGGTCTTTTCCAACCTAACTGATTCTATGATCTCATAGAGCTGCTGGGATTGCTGGTCCTGAGCTAACTCCCAGGGCCCCTAGATTTCCATGGCTCCCCAGTAGCCCACTGTGGCAAATCTCAGAGAGCCATTCAACAGCTTTTGCTTGCAGAGAGATGCCCAAAAGATGCATTGAATATATATTTCTTTCCAAGTCTCAACAGGAACATACATGACAAAATTTTCAATTACATTTCATTTCCCTCACCTGCAAAGGAAAGTATTTTGCTCTTTTCATCAACAGCAATCACTGCAAGCCTGTCTCTGGCTGTCTAAGTAGTAATATGGAAATGTCACAGCTTTGAAGTCATGCTCCCTAGTTAGGGAGTTTCTGTTTTGCAGAGACTTTGTAAGACTGAAACTGGTCCAGCAGGAGTTTTTCCTTTTAAGTCCACTAAGGGATAAAGGAGTGCTACTGATCCTGACCAAGTGAAGGGAATGGAAGTTTTGCCATTGAATATGGACAGGTATAGTTGTTGCTGAGACTGTGGAAAAGGAAAAGAGGTTACAGCAAGAGAGAACTGTGCAGATTCTTTCACCTCCTGATTTGCAAATCTGGCACTTCAAAATAAAATGTGTGTGTACTTTGTGTACAAAACACAGAATTATAGAAATCATAGAATCATTTAGGTTGGAAAAGACCTCTAAGATCATCAAGTCCAACTGTAAACCTAACAATGCCAGGTCCACCACTAAACCATGTCAGTGTTCACAGTGAGAGGAGTCCTAGGATGGGACTAAAGTTGGAGATAGAACATTGTAGATGGAAAAGGAGGTAAAACCATTCTGGGCAAACCACCACATGGCTACAGCTTCTATTTTATTCCTCCCCCCCCCAGATAACATGCTATAAAAACATTGGCTCCCAGTATTACGCTTGTGAAACAGGCTGAAAACACTTTACTTCAAAATGTAAATGGTCACTGCTAAAGACAGGTGTTGTGAAGATCAGTGAATAAGATGCATTAATAACTCCTTCTTCACAGAAGGGTGGACTCCATTTTGGGGATTTAGCTTATGGAACTAAGTTACATTTGTTTGCTTAGAACCAACTTTTGCTTCCCTCACACAGACATCCCCCAGCTACAACCACTATAGACTGCTAATTATCACAGAAAACCCTAATTGGAACCAACTTCTGTCAAGAAGAAAACTAGGGCTAATTTTGTACTGGATAAATCCATTTATTTCACAAAAAAACCCTACTCATTATATCTGCTTGGTCATGTGAATCAGTATTTAGGAATTTCCTTCATGCAAAGTATTTAACAAGATGCTTTTGATTTCACTAAAAAAAAAAATCAACCCCCCCACCAAACAACAACAAAAAAGCCCAGACACAAAACCTGATTTCACACATCACTTTCCCTCATTTTTCGGAGTGAAACATCCTATTCTGTTCCTCAGAAGCTTTAGACTAGTCTGCTCACAACAATAGCTGGGTTCCTTCCAGTAGTGCATTAAGCAACATGACTGTACTGTCACATATTGTTTCTCTTTAATCCTCTTCCCCAGGGGGAAAAGTAGCATATGCAATGGAGTGACTCATTTTGCTCCAGTATTCTGTACTAATTGGCTTTTCTTAAACAGTGAAGGCATCATGCCCAGGAATATCACATTGCTGTACGACCAGGTGAGAAGTAACATGAAATACCTGAGGCCAGATCATTGTTCGTCAGGAGGGGACAGAGTGTCCAGACATTTTCATTTTTTTGCCTTTATCTCATGATGAAATTTTACATTATTATAGTCAAAAACAAGCACAATATTTTGATTACCTTTAAATTGTTCTTTTTCCTTTATGGAATTTTTCTGGATACTCAAAGCAAGATCTTAAGTCCTTTCTGAAATGCAATTTCCATGCAGCTGAATTTGTTACACATCACTTCAGTTCTATTGTACTTGGCAGGTGATCTTTTGCTCACTTTTATCTGTAAATTCCTCAGGAGTTTTATAGACAGTGCTTGAAATGATAATTCAGATGCTCTGAAATGAAGCTGGTAGGCAAATGTAAAGAGCTGGAATGTTGTATCCTTGCAAACAGACCATTTCAACAACAATTCATCAGAATAAAAGCACAAAAGCAGGGTGTCAAGAAAGTGCTTTTTAAAAAACAGCCAGTGTCTGCCAGACGAACATGATGATTTTGATCCAGTACTGTACTGTATTGTATTTCTTTCTGCAGTCTGCTCTTTTTAAACATTTCTGAGTTTTTTCCATTGGTATTATGCCCTGATCTATTACATAAATTTTACCTGTTAAATTGGTGAAATTTAATTCTTTTACTTTCCCCCATCCCTTGGACTTTTGTATCATCTCATGATGAAGTTTCTGGATTATTTGGCTCTGATCTTGGTTTGAAAAACAAAGATGTTTATTCTTTCTTTCCTCCTATTCAGATAAAAAAAAAAAACAAGCCTGCTTATCAAACTGCTCTTTCCAGTCAGGAATTAAATATTTTTTCAGTTCTGTAAGGTGATGGACCTTTCACTTATAATAGCTTGAAATGTCAATACAAGAATTTAAGTGTTTAATGTCAACAGAGTGGACGCAAGGCTTCTTAGAAACATAAGCAAATCAAATTTTACTTGTCTAGTTTGAGCATCTGGACAAAACTCTTCCTGCTGAAGGAAAGGAGTCAAAAAAGCAAAATAATAGGGATAGAAAGGCAGATAGAAGCTTGGAGTATCTTCAGCAGCAAGTCTGATTTTCCACAGCTCTTTTATAGATAGTGCAGAAAATTCTCAGTGGTCAATTTGCTGTCCTATGACCTGTTGTCCTAAGTCTTATGTCTGTGACTCCCAATTAGAACTAAACCAGAGGTGCCGGAAGTACTGAAGGACCAGTTAGTATGGCAAGAAAACATATGCCTGATCAGGATCACTGATCAGCCTGATAAGGATCAGGATCACTTATCAGCCTGATAAGGATCACTGCTGAGGTTTGTAGTAAAAGCAGACATCCTCCAGCTCTGCGACAACAAAAGTTTTACTGGCAAGTTGGTAAGAGAAACACCAATTTCAATATCAATGTCCACACTGAAAAGTGCAGTAACTGCTCTTCTTTGACGTTTAGCATGGTTTTCCTACCCTATAAAATTTCCATTACCTTAATTTACCTTTTTCATGGACAAAAAAAAAAAAAAAAAATGCCATTAAAGCCTTTCATTAAATAAAATATTTTTAAAATGTTGAAAGAAACCTCTGGAATTTATAATATAGGAAGTCTATCGGTTCGTACCTTTAAATCTTACACCTTAAAAAGGTCTTTAGCATATATTAATTGCTACAGATTGACCAAAGCAGGTGGTTAAAAGGTGTTAGAAAACAATGGTGTGACAGGAGTGGCCTTTTCACTTTTACAGACTCCTTAAATCCTTTCTCCTCCCTTACAGCAAGTGAACATCATGTGCTCAAGGGAACCTTGGCAAATGTGCCCAAAAGCAAGCAGTATTAGCCATGGCAGTAACTCATCTGGAAGAGGAACTGAAGACCAATTGGATGCTCTTCTCTGTGTCTGTCTAAATTGCACGTAACTTGTTATGTTCAAGTTTCCCCCAAAAGCACAGTTCATGCTTTTGAAAAAAACAGGGCTGAGGGTCACCAGCGTAAAGAGAGACATCTACATCTGACTTAGTCACTCTGCACTCCCAGTTTTAGTAAATGGAGACCTGCTCAACACAGTTAACGTAGACTAGATGTGATTCATTTCATTCTACAGTAACAGATAAAAATATGTCAAATGAGTAACTCCCAGGAGCTTCTATTTCTCTACACAGACTAGAAAGGAGTCTTGGGTGACTAACTTAGATGGAGATATCTACTTTGTAGATGTTTAATATTGGATAAGATTATTCTTGCCCTGAAAGGCTGTCATTACCCTCAAGGTAAGCAACCATCTGTATTTAACCACCTTTTTGTGTGCTCAGACACAGCCTTACACAGCAACTCCCACACCTGAATCCCTTCAGTCTGCACACAAACAGGCACTTGAAGTGTTGGCTCTAGGGAAGGAGAAAATACATCTGGGATTTCTATCCAAAGAAAGTCCTGACTTTGTGTAGGCTTATGGCAATACCTATAAGCCCAAGTCATGGACAGGGTTTCTGTCATGCTACATTGGGCACAGGTAAAATAAAGATCTGCTCTCCCAAGGAACTAGCACAAAATACAGACGGAAAAGTGCTAGAGGGCTGGTAAGTGCAACACCTAACGAGTAGAAGCTGTACCAGGAATGCTTTTCATTACTACACATACAGATGGTCACAGATCAAAATCAGACTGGCTTAGGCCTGTTTGAGGCATGTAAATTAACCAAAGCTAACAAATTAAATACATTGACTTGCCACATTTTTTATAATGCAGAGTTATATTAGTGGTCAGATAATAAAAGATCTTTGCCTTGAAACAGTGTTCCTCTGTCAGTTCACTCAATGTTCTGCCTTCTTTGTACAAAAAGACATTTAATTCCTCACAGCCATAAATCTAAAAATATGGGTAAAATTTGTCATAGGATAAAATAAAATAGTATTCTGTTAAAGTTTCTTAGAATCTTTACATCTGCATTTCAGTATTAATACTTTTCTTTTTGTTAATTTTATAAAATTACACTCCTTACATATTTCATGAAAAGTTCAAATTGCTATTAAAAATAAAGTATTCTGTCGGTTACAAGTTTTAGTAAAGTTCTTTTAAATTATCAGTTTATTAAAGTACTTTGTTTCTTCTATGACTGCTTCCCTGAAGTCTCTCATTTTTTATTTGAGGGAAGGCCTCAAGTTGTCTCCATCCCAGACAGATGAAAAACTGATGTTCAAAAAATTTCAGACAAAATGCCTAAATAGTTGAATCGTTACAAAAATGATGAAGTATTTCATTTTTTCTTATGGCTTAGTTTGACAAGTAGTTTTTGCAGAGCTTGAAGCACTGTTGTACCTCATAAAAGCAATAACTCAATACCTCACAGATAAGGGGAGTTGGTTTGGTTGATATAGTCTGGTTGGATTTTGGAAGCAGTTTTTGTCAAAATTCCTCACAATAGAAGTGTTAAAGGAAACCAGGTTGCTGTGAGAGAGTTAGGACAGTCCTCACACTGATTAAAAGACAGTGGAGAGATAAGAAGTGGAAAGCAGGAATAAATAATTTTCACAGCTGAGGAGTGTCATCTTTGGATTTCTGCATAGATCTGTGTTAGGACCTGTATCTTTCAACACATTTATAAATAACCTAGGGAAGTCAATAAATAGAATAGTAACACATTTTGCTAATGGTACTATAATCTTCACTTGTAGGAAATATGAAGGCTGACTGGAGAATTACAAGAGCTTATAAGAATCAGTGGCATAATAAGGGAAGAAAAAGGTTGTTTCAAACAAATGTAAAGTGATGTCCATGGGGAAACTAAACCCCTATAACCTGTTGTTTTTTGGTTTTTGTTTGTTTGTTTGTTTGTTTGTTTGTTTGTTTGTTTGTTTTGTTAAAAGAAACATACTCTGCACTAATTTTTACAACTCAGGGATGAGATTTGGAATTTACAATAGATAGTTCATGAAAGTGCCAGTCTAATGTTCAGCAGTGGTCAAAAAAGCATGTCAAGAAGAAGAAAAGAAGAAGGAAAGGAAGAGCAAACAAAATTTGGAAAATCCTTAAGTCAGTGTATTCTATAGTGTATGATGTGATGTTCCTGCAGGTAGGATATTAAGTAGCTGAAATAAGTAGGTTAGCTAGAGAAGAAATTAGTGGGTGATATGACATGGTATGCAAGAAGTAAAAAATTAGTGACCTGGGGAGGGAGAGTAAGATTCCCATTTGAGTGCTCTTCCAGTAGAAGAACTGAGAACATCAGATGAACTTCACAGGCAGGCAGTCCAAGATGAAAAAAAAGGAGGTGGTAATTCACACAATTCATATTTAGGTGTGCTTCACCTTTCTACAAGGTGTTGTGGGTGCTAGAAGCCTGCCTTGGTTCAAAGGCAGGCTAGATATATTAATGGAGTAGGGGTTACTAACACTACCTTCATCTCTGTAAATTCCCAAGCCACACATGGAAAAGTATTCAGCAAAATTATTGCTGTATGCTTCTCCTGGGCATACTTTTCCCCTAATACTCTGCTTTGGGCTGCTTTCAAAAGCAGAGGAGGAAGCTGAATCTCTGGTCCAACTGAGTAAGGCCGTTCTCACATTCTTTCTGTGAGTCCTCACCATCTGCTCCTGTACATCTCACGGGCTAAAAAGAGGCAATGGGGCTTACAGACTACACTGTGGCAGCTTGGGATGTAATTAGAGAAAAATTTTCTTCAGCAACAAAACCAGATGGCACTGGCACAAGTGAAAGGGCAGCAAACTGTGGCATGGGGACTAGAACAAGCAGCTGGGGTCAAAGGAAGAAAATTTCTTAAACTGGCTTTGCTGCCAAAAATAATGTTTGTGCAACTGACCTCTTCAGTAACACAGTCTGAACTAAACTTAAATGCTCTTTATTTTATTGTCATGTTAGCAAATCAGAGCATTTCAACAACAACAACAAAAAAGCATTCATTTAGAAAAAAGTGCTGATTTTGTGGAAATTTCAATTCCTGTTAAAAGTATCTCCTTATCCTCTCTCTCATCGCAAATAAACCAAAATTTTGAGGTGAAAGTTCCCAAGAGATACTCACCTGCAAGGGTGAGGCAGCTTAAGCAAATGCAGAGAACAGATCCCTGCTTTGGGCTCCTTATGACGCCCTCAGGGATGAAATCTAAACAAGGGTGCCAATTCTAATTTGCTGATGTGTGCTGGGTTGCAAAAGCAGTGGAGCAAGAGTTCTGACTCCCAAAATCTCCTTCATGTGAAAACAGTAGTGTTTCACAGGGTAGTTTGCAGATATGGGAAAAGATTGTCAGCTGTCAAGGAACGTTGTCTACTCTATGGACGTGATAGATGGCCAAATAAAAAAGAACCATGAATCGCACACAACAATTGAACCATGCTGTTTTAACTCATCTACAGAAGTAAAAGTGGGTTGGTTTATTAGTGCAAACTTTGCAAGAATTAGCTATATAATCTGTATTATAATTGTCAAATTCCAATTAATTTCCCAGACACAATAGATGCCTTTCCATGGCAAATGATTCCTCATAGCAAACTAGCTAGAAAATAAAGCCCTTCAAATACTGATATGCAAGTAAATGGCAATTAATATTAAGTAATCCCTTGTGAGAACATTCCATCAAGCTAAGTTTTTTTCCTATCCTAAATTTGGCTAAAACTTAATAAGAATTAATTCCAGAGCATTTAAGGAGGATTTACATTTAGAACTAACTTAATGTGCAAAAGGGTTTAGAGAAGATCTGCAGTTAATAAAACATGGCATCAATATAATGAAAAAACTAAGCAAAAGAGTACCTAGATGTTCCTCAGCCCTTCAAAGTCACCTCTCCAGAATCACAAAAAATTTCAGCGTGAAAGCGAAAAGCCAATATGAACATACCCAAACAAAAGGCAGAAAAGAAGTTTAGCTTTCTAAGTGGATGAGAAATTAAAATGTAATTGCTAAAGGCTGACCTACTGAGGCCAAGGCTGTAAAACTTTATTCCAATGAAGACCTTTTAATAACAGTGGTACTTAATCTGAGAATACTGTTAAAAAATGAGCAAGTATGGATCATTCCTGAGAGCTGGTGTTGTGGAGTGTTGCAGAATGAGGACTGATATCCCCAAGGCAATATTTTGGTGCCATTTGCAGTTAAAATGTTGTTTGGAAGACATTTGCTTCTCCACCAGCAGAGTGAGACACGAAGGAAGAGTGAACTTTAAGTACCATTTAGTAGTTTTTCAGTGCTGTAAAGCTGTTGCCTGAGGGAGGGTTGATGTTCAGTGACAGATGGAAGGCGCATCCAGCAGTATTAGCAAGCAGAGAAGTAGACTAAAAGTATAGAGTTCAGGTGACTGGAGGAGTTAGAGGCACTGTAGCAAAAGTTTTGTCTCTGAATGCGGAACGTTTATCATTTTTAGAAATGCAAAAGCTGGTTTTCATTGCTGATTTTAAATCAAATACAGAAAATGTTGTCTGATGCTGTTTTAAATTGTTTTGAATACTAAAGTACCCTGGGACCTTTGCTGCATGAAAGATAGTACCTCAAAGTGCTTTACTGTTGTAATTTCCATGGAAATTAACATTTACTTGCATGGTTATCACACTTTCCTTGTTATGTAAAGTATAACCATCTAAATTCCTTTGAAATACAGTCACTGAGGTATCATCAATCTGACTCAAGATTTGATCTACATTTCTGCTTGAGTTTGCTGAATACTTTTGTTTTTCCTCCTGGTATTGAGCTATACAAGTTAATACTGAATGGAACTTTAAAATTCAGCAGCCATTTCCTCCTGTTTGCTTATTTTTTTTCCATCTCTTCTATTCAGGTTCTTGCCTATCCCTCCACCTGTGTCCACTGCAGTCACTTAATATTTGCATGCTGTTTACAGCACTGATTGAAACCCACAGAATGTAAATCCATAAGGAATTTCACCCATACTCCACACCCAGACAAACCCCAGGACAGTGCCATATTTCCACTACAATCTTCACAGCATTGAAGATGTCATTGCCCAGTTGACATCATAGTGTCTTAAATTTGCTGTTCACCAAATTTTGACAGTCTTCTGCTATTCGGACCTGCTCATCACTCACAGCCTTCTTCCAGCATCTCACCACGCTGCATCAATGTCCAGATGCTCCAACAAGCTGCCTGTGGACATTATGACACAGTGTTCAGTCTTATTGCCTTTATTTTCTAGAGAATTCTTGATATCTTTTACCAAAACATATTCCTGTGGCTGTGATAGCATAACCACAGACTTCTGGATGCCTGTTGCCACAGAAAAAAATGCAAAACAACATCAGACAATCATAGGTGCTCATGGCTGTGATGCTAAATTTTGATCTTAGTAGCAAAAGGTAAGGAATCTGACTTGTGCTGCAGTGCCAGACTCCTGGAAGGCTTCTCCACAACACAGTCTTTTTATAATGGTGAATAAGAAAGGGATTAGTTGATCTCACAATAGCAAGAGGGATGTTTCTTCACAAAGAAAACACCAGGGAAGCTCCCTCCAGTGACATAATTCAGCTAGGTTAGTGCTGGCATTCATCTCAAGTTGCACCAGGGGAGGTTTAGATTGGATATTAGGAAAAATTTCTTTACCAAAAGAGTTGTCAAGCAATGGAACAGGCTGCCCTTGGAAGTGGTTGATTCTCCATCCCTGGAGGTATTTAAAAGATGGGTAGATGTGGCACTTAGGGACATGGTTTAGTGGTGGACTTGCAGTGTTAGGTTTACAGTTGGACTCAATGATCTTAAAGGTTTTTTCCAACCTAAATCGTTCTATGATTCTATGATCTAAGTGTGAGAATAAGTACATTGAACATCTAGTCCTTTACAGAAAGAGACTCCCACTAAATTGCTTCAGTCCTTCCTTCCCTGTGCTGCACCAGACATATGCAGACATACCCTGTGTGGACCTCTCAACATAATGACTGTTACAATTCTAATAAAATGCTTGTATAAAATTATGCTTTAAATTACATGACTTGTAAAATCTATCACATGACACTAGCTACTGAAGACACAGGAAAAGTGCAAAAGAAGGCATATATTGGGTATGTGACTCAACAAACATTTCACAGGGGAAAGGAAGGTACCGCATCTCTCATATGGTGAGACATGAGAAATATCTCATATATTTTGTATATCTTTTGCTCCAGTATCCAGTCACTGGGGACAGTGGGAGATACTTCAAGAGGCAAACAGGAAGAGAAAGAAAGCAGCTGTTAAATACGTCTCTGGAGCTCCTTGGAACATCAAACTAATGGTGAATAGTACAGACTCGTAAGTTAGCTAAGTGACTGTTCACTGTTCAGTGACTAGCTCAGTGACTAACTTACACTTAACAAGAGCCACTGCTGTTTAATGTAAGTTAAACACTGCATCCCACTTAGATCTTTCTATAAATGCTTGAATTTTTGTAAATCTGTATTATTGTTAGATGGAGGTGGCTTGCTTTCTTTATCTTACCAGTAAAAAAAACAACCTCCAATTCCAGTGGGAACACTATATTTTGTATGTCTAGGATTGCAGTCTAAATAACCTAGCCTTTACAGAATTCAAGACAGCTCAAGAGCCCGATGATAAATCAGCAACACAAAATATAACTGAAAACTTCAAGGAATTCATACAATTGAATTCCTGGTTATTAACTTTCTTCTGTTGTTTATACTGTCTCCATTCAGAGCGTTCCTTCTAAAAATCACTGTTTTAAGGACATCCACACTTAGTCACCCTATGCTTCCGCCTAAAGAGTAAACACCTAATGATGTGATGATCTTTATGGAATGGCATGTTGTTTCAAAGCATTGTTTTATTTTTTTTTTTTTATACACAGCAATAATAAACTTCACTGAGGGTTAGAATTAATTTTGGAATTCATTCACTTAACTACTACTTATCTGTATGTGCAGGTAACAGACCTGCTTTATAGGAGACATTATTTGGATGCAGATGTTTTGTTACTAAAGATAAATCATGGTGAAATAGTACGATATTAACATTGGACAAGATAATATTAAATAGCAGTAGCAGCAGCCTTATAGACAGATCAGAGCACAGAGTTATGACTTAGCAACTCCAGTCTTTAC
This sequence comes from Platalea leucorodia, assembly GCF_965183815.1. NCBI lineage: Eukaryota > Metazoa > Chordata > Aves > Pelecaniformes > Threskiornithidae > Platalea > Platalea leucorodia. The sequence continues at coordinate 6,070,842 of NC_138858.1, forward strand.
ATGGTTAGGCCAATGACATGTGAGACCTTGGACAAGTCACATCAACCCGGTATGCCTCAATTTTCTTACCTGTTAACTGGGTCCTAATAATAAAAAGACATAACAAATTGAGATGTGTTACAAAGTGCTAGAGGGGAGATAGATATCATCATTAGTGGCCCAGAAAAACAAATGGATGAGAATTCTGTGTCTTAATGACTATTATTCTATACAGTGAAATTTAAAATTCTCTGACAGGAGTCATTATAAGTGGCTTTACCTAAAACTGCTTTATTTGTCTATCAAAGCATCAAAGAAAGCAGAGGAATTGATGGTTAAATTTCTGCTTATTTTCTCTAGTGTTCTACTTTAAGTGAGTGCTAATGTCAATTAGGTATATTCAGCAGCTTTGACATTTTGTGCTTGACAAATTGATGAAGGTTTGGTAATGCAGTACAGTTTTTCTTATCAAAACTCTTTTTTTTTTTTTTTTTTGAAAGACTTTTAATTACTACCCGTCCTAGCCAACATGGGTTTTACTTTTGATTAAAGTAGTCACTGAGATCTTGACAATGCTTGACACACTCCATCTGAATTTAATTAACTTTTTCTTTCCTTTTTTATTAGCTGTTGTAAAGTAGGAGAGAATGGGGAAGAAAGACATTTCAGTTTTATACACAGTAACAGATGCTCTTGGTAGCACAGCAAAATTTTGACTTTATTATCTCAATGAGAATATCCTAATTAATCAACATTTAGTATTGAAGTCAGAATATTTCTTCTGGAGCTGGTGCAATAAGTTCTGAATCAACTTACAGATTCCGGACTTGGCAAAAGGGGAGCATTATGAAGCCACATGTTAATTGGTTTATGTTCCATTTTTACAAATGGTGGACTTGCTATTCAATAACAATAACAATAACAAACAATAACAATAACATCCCAATACCTCTGCATTTCAGAAAAGGAAAAAATCTTCCCTGTAGAAAATAATAGCAAGCAGAGAAATGGAGAATAACGCGTATAACAATCCTTCAATAAATTCTACATCAGATCTGCTTAACTTAAACCCAAAAAGATTATATTTATGTTAGAAGATTACATTATGCTATTTGGTGTTGCAAATATGTTAGCAAATGTGGATTTCATGATCAAAGATTCAGGAAACTTGTTATCTCTATTCGTATCTGCTGGTAGGGTAAGTTAGAGTATGAATAAAGTCATGGTCCTATAGTATCACAACTGTCTAGGTTTTCATCACACTAGCTGACTGTTAGTGCTGGATCCACCCCAGCATAAATTTAAGCCACTACTTTTGCCCTCTTTCCTCACTGGTCAGAGATTCTAGAAATCAAATGTAGCTGAAAATTTTGAGGAAGATTCAAAGAAGTAGAACGGAATTTGTTACTTCTAGTAGTCTGTTATTTTTCAGGCGAATATCATAGAATAATTCATGTTGGAAGGGACCTTAGCAGGTTTCTATTCCAACCTTCTGCCCAAGGCAGGGTCCCCCTGGATTCAGACCAGGTTGCTGTGTGTTTTCTCCAGTTCAGTCTCCTCCTGGGTGAAAGACTTCACAGCCTCCCTGGGCAAAGTATTCTAATACCTGACTGTCCTCATGCTGAGAAATACTCCTTTACGTCAAATTGTAACCTGTTTCAGTTTATGACTGCTATCTTTTGTCCTCCTGCCATGAACTTCATTAAAGAGGGTCTATCTACTCAGAAACCTCCTTGTACGTATGGGAAGGATGCTGTCAGGTCCCCCCAAAGCCATCTCTGCTCCTGGCTGAATAAGCTCAGTTCCCTCAGCTTCTTATCACAGGTCTCATGCCCTGGCCCCATATATTTTGTTGGCCCTTGCCAGGCTCACTGCAGTTTATCAGTGTCTTTTTTGCATTGAAGTGTCCAAAACTGGATCACCTTTAATAAAGAATAATGAATATCTCTATCCCTTTATAAGACAAGACAATTTAAACTACAGTCTTACCTATCCTTCTAAAACACAGCACTTTGAGGACTTTTAGCAATATATGATGAATGAAAATATTTTTAACATGAATTTATTTAATTTAGTGTAGCATTTATTCTCTGATTAAAGTCAGCAAGTTTCGTATTACCCAGGAATGAAATTTCACACAATTAAATTCTATACCAAAGCCACAGTATATCAACTTTTATAGCAAAAGCCCATTAATGTATCTCTGGACATATTAGTGAACTCTGTGTATATGTTACACGACTAGTTATTGCTATAAAGATACATGGAAACAATTCCTTTTTAAATCTTCCATTCATACGAAAGGTGAAACCTTGCTTCCTACCAACATTAGTGGGAGATTTTACATGAACTTCAACAAGAGTCGTAATTCATCCAGACTGTACAAACAGTGCCTCTGTCTGAATATGAATCCAAGTGCCAAACTATAAATAATAAATGTGGAATTTGAATTGAAAACCAGGCAAATGTTTTACAAAATATGATGTCTCAATTACTTCTTAGACACTGTATCAAACACACAATGCAGGGTGACTTAAACAGCCATGAGTTTCTTTAGGAGCTTCTGTATTTCTGTAAGAGGTGCTGTGGGTCATGTCCTGAATCCAGCCATCTCATCCACATCCTCTTGTTACACGCTTTCTAACATCAGCCGTAGCACCTCTCCTGTAATAAGAAAGCGGGAGGCATATGATTAACACCGCTGAGAGTTGCTTCTGATTTATACTTTTACTTCTCTTCCTAATTACTGAGCACTATTCAAAATGCTGAGAGCAAAGGCATTGTGTTAAGCCTCTGCAAATGAAAATCAGACAGCAGACTTGTTAGAGACCTGAAAATTTTGCAAAATCACATTAAAGTGAAATGAGATTACCAGAATGAGTTGATAGGAAAAAAAAGCTGATGTTTTAGTAGAAAGTACAAAACCAACTATTGCCAATTTTCATCTCCATTGTCTATACCCATTCATGAAGAGGTATATGTGTTTCATTCAACACTGCCTTATGTGTAGAATTTCCAAGTCTCAACTACCAAGATTTTTTTTATTGTTGTTGTTGTTGTTGTTGTTATTATTATTTCAGATTATGAGAAAACACAGCAGAAATCTGATTTTCTCTGGCTATTCAGTGCTGTTTCGACAAGACCTCCCCAGCTTTGGATCCCCAGGTCTGTTTTTCCCTGTTTATATATATATGCACTGAATTTTGGATCCCCACATATCAGGTGGGTGCCTATTGGACTTCAGTCTTCCTCTTTTCCTCTTTCTTGATTTTTCCAGTCTGGATTTTTTCTCAAGATGTCATGTCAAAGGTGACAGTTTTTCACCCAGGAGCAGGTGTCCCATTGGCACTTGGCCATCCTTGAAATCAGTGTATCTGACTGAAAACAAAACATTGTCAGTGCAGTGTTGTCAGCAGAAGGCACGCTGCTAGTGCTGAAAAAAGTTGTGGGTTATTTCTTGAAACAATACAATAAAAACAAAGCTCAAGAAAAAAAAAAAGCTCTTTCTAGCTAACTCTAGACTTTCTAAGGGGAGCCATGTGAGCCTCTCAGCTCACTTCCCAAATAACAAAGGCCACAGAACTGTATAGAGTTATCTCTGCCACAGAGGTCATGACAAAGCACTTGGCTCTGCAGCTTCCTGTTGCTTTAAGACTCACTCTACCCTGTCCAGGCAGAGAAGAATTGTTCATCATTGCATGCCACTGCTGGGCTATAGTTCAAAGGCAAAGCTCAGCCTGAAGCTTACACAGAGCCACTCTCCCATATGCATCTGTATTTTTCCCTATACAGAAAGAGAATGGTCTTGCTAGTCAGACACACCTTTAACAGCAGCTGAACAACAAAAGAAAGAAGCTGCATCTTGTTCGATAATCTAGTGCATGCGTCCCAGTTGTTTCTGGCTGCCTCCCAGAAGCACCATAAAATCTTTCCTGTAGGAGCAAGATATCTTCTTCCATTTAAACACACAGAATGTGAGAAGTTGTAGCCGGTAAGTGTGATATACTTTTTGCAAGCATGATGGAGTAGAGACATCAAGGTAATGGGTAATAATGAAAAGCAAAATCAGCAAGCAAGTCTCTATAGTGACATAGACTAAACTGACTGTGTGACATTTCGAGTGAATGCCATAAACCATAGAAAATACAGGTTTAATGAATATGTCTACATAAAAGCATAAACAAGGCAAACTTTTTTCAGAGCAATGTTTATATTTACAGCACATAAGTTACAAATTAAATTTACTCTGGGATGTGCTTCTGATATGAATGACTCTTCTTTAGAGAAATATTATCTGTAATCATCAAAAAGGACCCATTAGTGATGTTGGGATGATGAACTGAAGCACTGTTTAGTGGGTTTTAATTATGCTAAAAGATAAAAGTGCTTGGGGAAGGGTGTAAGTCATACCTAGAGGAAGGAAAATGAACTGACTTTATTTAAGCAAGTACACATGTTTATTTCAAACAATTTTGAGCTGATTGCTTAGAACATTAATATGTTTTCAGGAGCTGATCTATTCCAGTACTCCGCAGTTATATTGGTTAATATCACCAGTCAAAACACTGAAAAACTATGAGTCTTGGCTATAAAGATTTTAAATTATGAGATTAAAAAATACATACAAGATTTTTTCATCTTTTTGCTCCAAAGATATACAAAATTCTCTCTCAATCAGAATATTTAGAAAACCAAGATTTCTCAAGTGCTCACAAGCTCAGACTTTAAAAAAGGGTACCAGGAGTGAAATATTGACTTCACTGAAGTCAACAGAAAATACACTGTTGATTTCAAGAGGACAGGATTTCAATTTAGTGAAATTCATAATAAAATTGTAAGATATGGCACCTTTGCTGCCTGTAAATTAATAACATCTCTCTGGAAATGCATTGTAGCCAGGACTTTCACTTAAAACTGCTTAGGGTGAAGGGAATTTACAAAGAGCCTGGGCCTGAATTCATTACCCTGTACTCCCTTAAACTGGTAGTAATTCTATTAAAATAACTTAATACTTCACCAGTGCCAGAAGGAATGGACTCATGTTCCTTGTCAGGCTACAGTGAATCAGTATATTCCTCCACTTGTCTGACAGAGGTGGAGACACAACTACTGTGTGTCACAGCAACAATAATGTCCCTTGATCATCCTAGTTACAAAACAGCATCTAGGTATTGTTAGGAGGGAGAAGAAAGGTGATATACGTCCAGTTGCTGCTTTAAAATGTTTGATTCACTCCCTAAGACACAGAGTACATGTACTCATGCAGACACACAAGTGCACACATACACACCAAGTTCAACTTCAACATATAATGTCTATCTTAAAATGACAGGCTAGTGCCCCAAATGGGAAGATACATTTCTTTACGTTTATGCCTGGATGCAGTGACACAGACAAAACAATAACACTGTCTTACTGTCTCCCACTTGAAAGGGTCTGGGGACCTCTAGGTCTTTATCAAAAACAGAATGACAATTTACATAACCTTTACTCCAGACTACAAAGTCTATTATATTTACTGATACCCTCACAAATAAAATGTCCTTTCCTGTTGTATCATCACATGAGCTTTTTGTGGATAGGAATGTGCAATTCCCTGTTGATATCAGCACTCTGTCTGGATAACAAGCATTTCATTATCACTTTCCGCATTGGCTGATGCTGTAGCCATGAGCTTTCTCCTTCTGAGAGGTCTATGGGACTGAATGGAATACACGCAAGGGTGCTGAGGGAGCTGGCAGAAGTAGTCACCAAGTCACTTTCAATCCTTTATCAGCAGTCCTGGCTAACTGGGGAGGTTCCAGTTGACTGGAAGTTAGCAAATATGATGCCCATCTACAAGAAGGGCTGGAAGGAGGATTCAGGGAACTACAGGCTCGTCAGCCTGCTCTCGGTGCCGGGCAAGGTTATGGAGCAGATCATCTTGAGTGCCATCACGCGACACGTACAGGACAACCAGGCAATCAGACCCAGTCAGCATGGGTTTACGAAAGGCAGGTTGTCCTTTACTAACCTGATCTCCTTCTATAACAAGGTGACCCACTTGGTGGTTGAAGGAAAGGCTGTGGATATTGCCTACCTAGACCTCACTAAAGTCTTTGACATCATTTCCCACAGCACTCTCCTGGAGAAACTGGCTGCTTATGGCTTCGATGGCCGTACTCTTCACTAGGTAAAAAACTAACTGGATGGCTGGGCCCAAAGGGTTGTGGTGAATGGAGTTATATCCATTTGGTGGCCAGTCACAAGTGGAGTTCCCCAGGGCTCAGTATGGGGACCAGCTCTGTTTAATATCTTTATCAATGAGCTGGATGAGAGGATCAAGTGCAGTTTCAGTCAGTTTGCAGACAACACCAAGTTAGACAGGATTGTTGATCTGCTGAAGGGTAGAAAGGCCCTACAGAGGGATCTGGGCAGGCTGGATTGTTGGGCTGGGGCCAACTGTATGAGATTCAACAAGGCTAAGTGCCAGGTCCTGCACTTGGGTCACAACAACCCCATGCAATGCTATAGGCTGGGGGAGGAGTGGCTGGAGAGCTGCCTGGCAGAAAAGGACCTGGGGGTGTTCGTTGACAGCTGGCTGAGTATGAGCTGGCAGTGTGCCCAGGAGGCCAAGAGGGCCAATAGCATCCTGGCTTGTATCAGGAATAGTGTGGCCAGTAGGACTAAGGAAGTGATTGTCCCCCTGTACTCGGCATGGGTGAGGCTGCATCTCGAACACTGTGTTCAGTTTTGGGCCCCTCACTCCAAGAAGGACATTGAGGTGCTGGAGCACGCCCAAAGAAGGGTAAGAAAGTTGGTGAAGGGTCTAGAGCACAAGTCTTATGAGGAGCAGCTGAGGGAACTGGGGTTGTTTAGTTTGGAGAAGAGGAGGCTTATCGCTCTCTACAGCTACCTGAAGGAAGGTTGTCATGACGTGGGGATCAGTCTCTTCTGCCAAGTAACAAGTGATAGGACTAGGGAAAATGGCCTCAAGGGGAAGTTTAGATTGGATATTGGGAAAAATTTCTTCACTGAGAGGGTTATCAAGCATTGGAACAGGCTTCCCAGGGAAGTGGTTGAGTCTGCATCCCTGGAGGTATTTAAAAGATGGGTAGATGTGATGCTTAGGGACATGGTTTAGTGGTGGAGTTGGCAGTGCTAGGTTAACGGTTGGACTTGATGATCTTAAAGGTCTTTTCCAACCTAAATCATTCTATGATTCTATGATTCTATGTCTCACAGTGTTTACATGAAGCAGCTATGGCAATAACATTCAGATATGTCAATAACAAAGGGACCTGTAGCTGCTATTTGGCTGATAAGCGCTATAATATGCTTTGGAGTTCTTATGTTGGGCATTAAGGTATCTGAGTGCAATTTTTGGTTCCTGTTCCTATTTTATGCTTTAGTCTCTGATAAATCAACTCCTGACCTGTTCACAGCCCTGTACCACCACCCTGATCAATAGTCTTCCATGTTTCAGGGGCCTGAACCTCCTCAGAATTGGAAATTACAGAGCAATGCTGTGCATGAACCATGACTTGGACAAAACCATCCTCTTTGCTTGCAGAACATAGAAGATCGTCCCACTCTATTACTTTTATCCATGTACCTTGATAATAGACAGCTGGTAACTTGCTCTTGTTTTGTTGGATTAGCAGCTACTAGCATTAATGTGCTGTGTTATGAGTTTGGTTCAGCCCATCTCTAAAGCCTCACTTCACATGTTTTAGTGCGTTGCCCCAGTGTGCTTCTAATATGTTAACAGATATTTTATTGAGGGCTCTGTAAGCAAAAGATTCTTGCTAAGCGATTCATACCAATGTGTGCCTAAATATTATCAAGTAATATAGAGAATAAAAATACGGTGTCTCAGATACCTGTGACATAGAGTATCCACCACTGGGCTGAAGAATTACCACAGCTCTAATAAGACAATTTTCTAATTGAACATTAGGTATCATTTACCAGTCATCTACTAACTGAATCTCATTTAAGGCTTTTCAATTGGGAAAAAAACCATATGTTTTCCACAGAAAAAGCTCATCCTGCTTTCCACCTACCTTTCATCTTAACACCTCAGTAGGCTTTGTTGTCTGTAACATTGAATTTCTGATTATGGATAAGATGTTTACAACACAGATGATAGTTATGAGAAGTGCATCTCTGAGCAAATTTAATTTGTTTCTGCTGTGCTGTAAAAAAAAAAAAAGTATAAACCCAATCTTGTTTATGGTTTTAGAAAGTCATATTCATTAAATCCATGTGCTTGGCATTTCATGTAATTTGCTCCATAAAAAATAAAAATGTTATTTTTGTTTAAGCCTATTTGACTGCAGGGATTTGCCTCCCAGTTGTTGCCTTTTATTACAAACAGTTACCCAGGACAGCTCCTAATATTCAGAGCTGTGTCCTGCTCAAATCCCTGCTGAATGTAAGAAAAAGGTATTTAGCTGGAATAATACCTGGATAGTAGGAGGGCAGGGGAACGTATCTTGTGTAATAGGACTGACGTACATGGTTTAATATTAAGACCTAATCTAATCCTGCTAATGGAAAAAATTAATATTCTGATAGGATCACTTAGTGAAATAGAATATTATAGCCTGTGTTAAGAAGGAGGGAAAAAAAGACCCTAATTTGCACATGCTTGTTAGCTTAATATGTATTTTTCATTAGCAATCATATGATTCTAATCCTTAACCCAATACCAGTGTTTTCTTTTATTTGGTGGTTTCAGATAAAGCCCCAGTAAAGCTTTTTGTAAAACAAAGTCATATTTCACCTCAACATGGTAAGTTAAATGTGGTATTATTTTCTTCCTGATGGTTTTGCTGGTTAAGGTGGTGCTGCAGCCTCTTGTATTTGGCCATGCTGTGGGGATCAAACATACCTGCCATGTTGCAGTGTGGTGGGTTAAATGTTGTTGTATTCTAGACTGCATTTATGTCAGGTTATTCCTGCTATGGACAGTATCCTGACTGCCTCCTGATAGCCCTAAAGGAGATGATAAGTCCTTGATGCATAGAAATACAAAGAAATAAATGCTAACTGTTGAAGTGTTGACTTGAGAATAAACATCCAGTGGCTGAGAGGGATTAGAAATGAATGGGTTTTTTACTGCCTTCAGTTTGAGTCACACAAACACACAGAGAAAAGACAATAGTCACATCTTCAGTGAATACCAGCCAGGCTCAAGGCAATACCACTTCATTTCTGCAGCTGGTGAGGGTTGTGGATATGTCTGTACAATAGGAGCCACCAGTTATTCTCAGTTTCCAAGTCCAGGGACACCTCTCAGGTATGGTCTACCTTAATTTCTGGATGAGACCAGGGACAGCACAGTGCTCCTGACCTTCCTGGTAAAATGAAAGGCAATTCAGTTTGGTATAGGCATAGGCAAATTCAGCATATGGTCAACACAAAAAGAAAGTTAAAATCCCGAGGGTTTCAGGTGGCTCTGGGACAAACTTCTGCAAAACTGCTCAGAACAACTGCAGGCCTTTAAGTGCTTATGAAATTGAGGTAAAGACACAAAACCTCTAACTAATTTCCAAACCTCAGTCTGTGGCCAAAGAAACCCCCTTAAATTGCACCTTTGATGTGCTCTAAACTGCTGCTTAGGCTGTGTGCACAACAATAATTAGGTCCAAACTTGAAATCATCATCAAGACTATACCTCCTGACCATCTAACACTGCAATCCCATAATTTAAATTCAGTAACAGTCTAGACAACTTGGGAAGCTCTCTTGTATTTCTGTTAGGTTTTCTTCCAGGCAGTTCCACCAGATCATGCCAAGATATTCAGGTCTGAAGCTCAGGAAATCAGCCAACTACCATCTCAGCATCTTTTAATCTTGGCAGAGAGTGTTTCCATGGCTCCTTTCTCCTTCTGTATTGCAACACAGAGACAAGCTTGTAAGGTACCCCAGGATACTGCAGACTGCATAATAGATTGTCATATTCACACTTGGGGAAATCTGTGGTACACTTTAATGCCATAAATGGTAGCTAAAAAGCACTACAAGTGAATGGTTTCAGTGGTTTAAGAGGTATGGTATAGGTAGAACCAGTGAATGCAGTTTGGTGGAAGCATGTGTGTTGACAGCACTGATGATTTTTAGTTGGTAGAGATCTCACAGGCAGGTGCAGGATACAGCTACAGCATATTCTTCTGTTTGTGTTTTTTTTCTTTGGTGGGGCATGCACTGTTTGTGCTTAGCACAAAATAAGAATTTACCTTTGCTGAAAATTTTTGTGGGAATGGACCCACTACCACCAAAGAAAGAATTGCCTGTGAGCACAGCCTTAACGCATGAAGATGGGAGCTTCCATTACCTGTTCCCCACCTAAGGGGACTTGCTTACTCCCTTGTGTGGATCTTGAGAAAGGATTTTTTTTTATATTTCTTCTCTTTAATGATGCTGTAATTTTAGCGAATGCCACTGGATCTAAGAATTACTGGACAGAAGTAATTGCCATCTGTCAGCATAATATGAAAAAAAAACAGGATAGAATGATCACTTCAATGTTTTTCAAATATGTCCAAATGTTCTGATTATTTTGTGTTAAAATCCCCTAACTTACTGAATATTTAGTCTCATAGTAAATTCCCATGTGTTTTCTTTTCCAGGTGACACGATCATGAAAATTCTATTATCCTATTTTATGCATACAGTTGAATGAATTTTTCCTACCACAATGCCATGAAATTCAGTTTTCAAAGGCCTCGTATCCCATTTCACTCCTAACCTAATATATCTTGATCAAGTCTTTGGTGTATACAGTTATTTTGAAAGTTCTAAGCCATACATATTCACGGACCAGTTATTACAGATACGGTAATTGCTGCTTTACATGCTCCACAAGGTTTTATAAAATATTAATTGCCTATTATTCCTATTGCAAGTGGAAACACTGGAAAGATGGCTCTCTCCTGCAATATAATAAACTCATTTTCAAGAATTTTTATTGTACTCTGAAACAGAGATGTATGCACCGAAACTTAGCATGGTCTCAGGCTACACGATGCCATTCTGGATTTCAGTTGCCTCGGAGTTTAGATTTTGACAACTTTAAAGATAAGATTCTTGTAACAGTGAGGTTTCACTCCTTAGGTGTGTCTAGACTGTGAGATGCATGCATGACATCAGATTCCTCAGGGCTGGTATACAGATTTTCCAGATAAGAGACCATGATCATGTGCATGCATTTTCTTTTCATGGTAGCAAGGCCATAATAGAAATCATAGTATGTTCATGGTCTTCTGACAGGCAACTAAGACATGTCCAGGGCATACGTCTTCTGGATTGGGTTCACTTTTAAAACCATATGAATAAAGACAGTCAGAGAACTCCTGTAGTAAGGGACTCCATCTATATGGACTATACACAGTGGAGTGGCTTATCAGATATGTGGGAGGAGAAGACAGAGCTCATTCTGAAAGAGCCTGGAAGACGTGCTAGAAGAAACAGAAAAAAGTGGTTATGTCCCTGCTTGGTGGTTAGTACAAGGACTTGAAACAGTAGTTGGGAGGGTGAAGAGTCTGAGAAGATACACTGGGGTTATAATTAGGTGCTAGATTTATTTTGAACTGCTTTAGTTTGGGTTTTGATGGGAAGTAATTTAATCTATGAAAAAAATGTACCTACCTAACTCATTTCAGCTACACATGGGCATTCAGCACCTTAGACTGGACTACAGTTATTCCAAAGTAAAAAAACCCTGAAATGTGTGTAGCACGGGCACCAGGTCTCCAGGACCAACAATTTCATTATGTTGATGCCCTCCTTGCAATCTGCACAGCTTCTGTTGTATCACAGCCTTGTGGTACATTCCTTGTGGAGATTCTTAATTATGGAGTTTAATTCTTTCTGGAACAAAAAAGCAGACCAGCAATCTGCTCATCTCTTTAGGTGTCATGCACTGTCGGTTGGATTCATTCACGTAGCTTCTGTCACAAAAGTGTGCAACATCGGTAGTTCAAGCATCTCAGATGAAGACGGCAAAGATCTCAAAAAAGAGAATCCAGAGTTCAGAAATGACAAGCACCCTAAATTTTCAAATGGGTGTTATCGTCTGAAGTCATGCTCCCATTGAACAGCTTACTTACACAGTGCACTTCAGTGAGGTATGGACGTATAGAGATTTATAATTACCTAGTCTGACTCCTAGAAACAGTACAGTCACAGTCAAATAAGGGTTATGTGGGATCCTTCAGAAACAAAACTCTCTCTTCTGCTGCAGTCACGGAAAATTACATTATAGTGTAGTGTGCTGTATACCAGTGGGGATCTTGAGCAACCGAAAAATAGACAGTCTATTATTTCAGCATTACAAACATGATTCTCAACAATGCCAAGAAAGCAATACCAAAAGTAAACTTTTATTCTTAAAGTAAATTTTATGTATTCTATGAAATGAATTCTATTAAAGCAGAAACAACCAGACAAATTTCTGACTATAATTCAAATTCACAGAGAAAGGTAAAATATATCCTCATATAGTATACAAGCATGAAAGCATCTTTTGTTTTCTCATTTTTAGTTATATGTCTGATATCTGAAATGAAATAAATGTTTAATTCTGCAGAACTTCTTAAAGTAATGTATAAATTATCTATTGAATCATTATTGATCCACTGGTCAATAATATTTATGAAAAATCAAAAGCTAAAGTCGTAGCCAGAAAGGTTTAGTTGCATTTGGGATTTATTAAGAGCTTTTGTGTACTCAGCGTTGCTGGAATCCAGAAAAACATCAGCATCATTGACCTTTCAGCTATTGCTGCTTTCAGGTGTTGCATCCTTGACTCTTGGTGCAGTCCTTGGCACAGACCGCAGTTGTTATAATCTAGTAGAAGCTGACTTTGTCAGTGCAACAGAGATCAAAATCTGATTGGTACTTTATACCAAGTTTAAATATATTTAGCTTGCAGAGCCATTAAATTTCTTTAGGGAGAAGATCATGCATTTTTCCTGTTAATGTGGAAGCATGCTACATATTTGGCAAACAGGGAAGTTTATGGATCTTAATATATTGCTCTTCCACATTCCTGATTGAGGCTATTGGGAAGCCCTCTATACTTACATAAAGTAAACTTGACTAGGTTTCATTTAGGATTTTTTACACTATTCATTCTTCTATTAATTCAGGAAATGTCAATGGATAGATTGTGCCCAACACATAGAAGCTGCTTCAACAAAAGAGTAGATTTTGTGGGGTCTTTGTATCATCCAATTTTTCCATTACTGTGATCTACCTAATCAGCTGTATTGATCTAGCACTTCAGTAGAATAGCTGTAGTGCATTAAGTGCTCCAACATGGTCTTAAATGGTATTAAAATTTAAGGCAATTTACATCACTGATGTACTCTTAATGGTAAAGAAATAATTCAACACAATGTTACAAAGGCTTGAAGATCTAGCATAAAAAAAAGCTTCCATGAAAATATATTCTGGGAACATCACGTAAATCTTGGACAACATAAGAAATCCTTTCCAAATTCAAGCCAAATGAACCTGTCAAATTATGTGCTACCTATTTGAAAGTTAAATGAGAAGCTTTTCTCACAGGGAATATGCTTATTGATTATCCCTATGAATACAGCTTGCTTCTGTTCGCAAGAAGTCTGTTAATAGGTTTTCTCACTGTCGTCGAGCAGCAGAATTCAAAGTCCATAAGAGTTAGCAAAACCATGTATATTATGAACTAAAGACATGCACAAAATAGAGGAAGAAAATCCTGAATACTGTGATGAAGCAATTCAAGGAGGTCTCAGAAATTCCCCCAGCATATATTTCCTTCATGATCACAGTAATCATCCAATTCTGTCTTCCCTGAACACTTTAAATTACATCATTGCTTATTCAGTCACGAAGACTAGAATGTGGTTAAAAAAGAAAAATCCAAGCAAGCTGGGGACACTTTTTATAAAGATTTTTTAACTAAGTTTTTTCCAAAGTTTTTGTTAAGGGTTTTTGGTTGGTTGGTTGGTTGCGTTTTTTTGTTTGGTTTTTGTTTTTTTTTTTTTTTTTTTTTTTTTGTTATTTTTTTGGAATACAAGCTCTATGAGGTTTTTTGTATTTTATTTTTTGGGGGAATAAAATATGAAATCATCTCTACTTTTAAGCTTCTGGTATGAAGTTTTCTTGTGACAACATAAAATACTGACTTTTCAAATCTTTGTTTAGCAATGTTCCTTTTTTAAAAAGTTAGAGAAAAACTCCTTCTCTGTTGGAGACAAGGTAAGCATTGCTGTCTTTCCGAAGTGAATCTATTGTATTTATATTGTTATGAAGAAACATTTTGTCTGCCTCAGCCCCAGACTTAATGACTGGTGAAAAGCAACATAATAGATATTCTGATTTCTGCTTCTTAGAAAATGTGGATTTTAGTTTTGATCATAGGTATGGATTTTATTTATTTATTAGAAATAATCTGCAATAAGCATGAATATTGCCCCTTCCTCCACACTTATATTGATTCTTTTGGGTCCCCTTTGAGAAAACAGCAACTCCAAGAAACAATGCTCAGCCAGCTCACCAGTCCTGAAATTTTAATACATGGCTTATAATTTCTCACTAGCTTCATTTGCTGGAGAGAAACTTGGGGAACATTTACTCAGATGATGTTTCTTTTGATTGAAGAACTCTTCCCTGTGTCATTATATGCAAGAAAACATATCAGAAGGAGATACCCCATTTTTTTTCTGCAGAGATCAAGACTATGAAAGCAATGCCATTTTACAGTGTATTAGAAGAACTTTTTACCTGTTCAGGTAGATGAGCACATTGTGATCGTTCACCACTCCCCTGGCTTCTTAGAAAGGCATTTCCGATGCACTGTATGGACTTTCTCCAGTTGACCTGCTGAACATCTCTCTCCTTTTACTCTACAAGAGTTAATGTCCTTTGTGCAATCATTAGTGGTTTCAGGTCTTTTGTTTCCTACCTGCTCAAATATCATCCAGCCCTTCCATTTACCTCTTCATTTTATCTTTCTCTCTCTTTCTGATTTTACCCATACCTAAGTGCTATTTAATCTGACAATGCACTCTGGATTCAAAACCAAAGAACAATTCTTGTACATTTTATCTTGTGCCTCAGATGTTACTTTTTAATACTGTTGTTTTTTTTCCATTCCCACCTATGGTACAAAAATATGCCCCTGTCTGATGTTCAGCCATTTTGGTATCCCTCCTAACCAATTTGTTCAATTTAGTTTTCCTTTCCTAAATAAAAACTATATAAGATAAAGGGGAGTGTGCTGTTAATAAAAACCACAACTGGTGAAACCAACATAAAATACCTCCCCATTCACTTACTAATTTCCATCTTAATATTCCAAGGCATATAAAGAAAAACAGGTAGGAAATTAATGTATTAAGATTCTGGTCATGCGTGCTAATCTATTTTTTTAATACTAGATAATTCCCAGATGCTTCTCATAATTACCTATCATCATTTAGTGCTAGCAGAGGAGAAAGGCTTGCAAATTTTCTTGTATTCACATCCAATTGGAACAAGGTCACTGGCTAGACCCAAGGACAACAGCTGACAGTAAAATCTTTCTTCGTTTCACTTATCTATTTCTAGCAAAATATAATACTAACACTTTTGTCTTTGTGAGAAATAACTGAAAATTATGATATTCTATTACTTCAGCCCTCCAACAGGATATTTAAAAATGTAGGGGTTTGCTTTTATAATTTTTTTTTCCCAAAGTCCGAGTGTAGTATTTTCATAGCCTTAATGGCAGATGTAACTCTCTGCATCACTAGAGACTTGAACTCTACAAAGTAGGCCAAGTATGCAGAAAGTGAAATACATCAACATAGAAAATAGAACTAGATAATAAACCTGTTTTAAAATGCACGAAGGTAATCAGAGTTGCTATGATTCTAAAAAAAAGACGGGTAAGTAACTTAAGGGTTATATCCCTGACCTAGCTTCTGTAAGATGTTCCGTCTTATTCCAGTAAAGAATTAACCACCAAACTTCTAAACCTTAAATAAGTCAGAGAAATTTAACAGGATTTTTCTTCTGATCATTGTGTATAGTTTTATCTTTGCAGTGCTTTAAACAAAGAAGCTATGCAGTTCATTAATTCTTACAAATGGTCATTCATATGACTTATTAGTATAGACTGGAGGATATATGCTCTTCTTTATATTTGAGATGTACAAGAGTCAGCTTCATCAGAATTAATGGCAATTATGAAGGTATATATTCTACACTCCCTGTTTTCACCTGGGTGAGAATAACAGCCTATTAATATTAGGACATCAAAGGCAAGCACCATGCAGATTAATGAAGACAGTTAATATGGAAAAAATGTGGCTGTCTTTTGACTTTAAAACAATACTTAGCTTTAATGTACTTAGTACTTTAAATACTTTGTACCTCAGAATTCTATGTAGAAAATTAATTTAAATTCTTTATTGTTCTTTATTGTAATCAATGAGATTCCACTCATCTGATTTTTCTTTGGAGAAGAAAATGTTTTGAGACCAGGAGAGGTAAGTGGTGGGGACAGTTCTTGAAGGACCAGATAGATTCAAGGGAACATCAAGGAGAAAATGTGCAGTAAAAGTAAGATCAAAAAGTGAGAATGAGTTGTTTATTGTCCATAGGAGAAGGGGAGAAAGTAAAAGGAATGTTGTGATGCATAGAAAGAAAATATGAAATAATGTGGTATGAAAACTTCAGAATTAGAAAAAATATTTTGAGGTAAAGAAAATGTTTTGAGAATTACCCATTTTCTTAAGAAGCAAATTTGTCAATGTCTCATTAATCCTTTTTACTGTTTATGACCTGTCTTCTTCTGAGTTTTCTTTGTCAATTCAGCTGATGACAGAAGAACTTTTCATGTCTTTATCATTTAGTGTGGTCTCTGTATGTCTGGGTGTGCCATTTCTCTGAAGGTATTCTACAGTTGCACTTATTCTACTACTGTGTCTGGTTACCAGCTGCCTTGTGAGACCCATGCCCTTGTTGATGAGAATTTTAACATTTCTTTAGGTGAATTTTTTTGATTGCCTGAGCCACACCTGTTCACCCAAACATGATAAGCTCATGCCTTTGCTTTCTTCACTGCATTTTCTTTTGCATCATTTATTGAGAGAATTCTGCTAAGGCTGAAGTTCTCAAATCCCTTTTTACACTGTTCATTCACTGGCAAGCCTCTTGACACAAAAGGGATAGCCTAATAACAAGTGATTACCTGCACCCAGACTGAAGACAGTCTAAAATAAAACTCAAGCCTTTAAGAAGTGATGGTGGGAAGATAAAGAACAGAGCCATAAGACACCCAGATAAAGAGACAAACCACAGTGCGATAAACGTAATGACCTGCAGAAGTGTGACAGGATGGAGAGATAAAATGTCACACCCTCTGTAAGCTTCTTAAGGACATAAAAAGCTCATCCAAAATAGGCAGGTGGTTGCCAACCAAAGAAGACCCTAGGAGATGTGAAAAAATATACTGTGTCCCTTGTTTTCAATGCTATTGCAAGAATTCAAATCACATCACCTGGATCACCTTGGTGCTTGGAGTATGTGGCTGCAAGGAATTGAGAGCAAAATGGGTTTAATTTAAAAATAAAATTACTTGTCTATTCTATACAGTATTGCATTGATTTTTGCTACATTGTTGCCACAGTGCTGAAACTTTATTTCCTATGTTTCCTCCTGCCGTTAATCACATGATTTTCATATGTTTTGCCAAGTATACTCTAATAAATGTGTCATATTGCACAAAGAAAGTTGAGACAGGTTTGCAGGGTCCACAGCTGATGGCACACCTTGACTTCAAAATTACCTTGGGGTTGAGAGGAACAAAAAATCAAGGAAAAAGCGAGTGAGCAAAAAAGGAAAACCTTTTCTCTTCTTCAGTTGGAAAGAGCAATGACAGGGTGCTCAGATGAGCATCATCTTCTGGGTGTCCTCTCCAGGGCAGTAGTTGGTCAGGCCAAACATCTTTCTCACAGTACCTGTCTAGTTTCCCTCAGGATCTGCTCATTAGCTGTTCCTGCACAATTAGCAGTAATTGGGCCACACTTGATCAGGGCGAGGTGTTGCATAGTGGTTGGTTGTTGAACTTTGTGCGTGTATATTATTCAATAATATTTAATGGGAATGTATATGACATCTATCATGTCATCTAGTAAGCTCTAATATTATAAACTAGAAATTATGAGGAAAAGAGTCAAAAGACCTTAATATTCTGTTGTAAAACTCTACAATGCAGACTATGAGGAGATAGAAAGAAAAGGGCAACTCACACCTAAGTGGAAACCACTTTCATAGCAGTGCTTTAGTGCAAGACAATGAGGATTATGACACTTGAGATACCATGCTAAAGGCAGTCTCAGGGTGTGTAGATAAAAGATTAACAGGTTGCAAGTGAGAGGCAGGTTGCAGAATTGCAGACAGAGGGCCCCCTTAGCATTGCAATGGTTAGGGGACCTAAGGTACTGCTCACCAGCATTGCAAATCCTGGGCCATCTCACACTTGCGTTCATTTGCTAGATGGTTGTGGATTGGCTCTCTGCACTCTTGACAGGCCTTACTGCCGATAGCATGATATCTGTACAGTGCTCTGCTTGTTTCCCTGGTCCATATACAGGTACAGAAATATTGCAACATGTTGAGAGGAATACTTCTCCTGTGCCAAACAGCCGTCTGTGCTGTACGCTGGAGAATATGCCTTGCTCAGCCTACCCATCAATGGTAAAGTCTCATCTGGACAGTTTTTCACTCTAGCATCATAGCATTAGAGCTTCAGTAGCACACATTATTGACCATTTGGGTGCATTTAGCATGTTCGATATCTTCTTTAGCATCCTTTCTGAAGCTGATGCTCAGATTGCACATCCACTTTTGGTCTGAAGGTCAAATGAATTGCTCTTTGGATTCCAAAGGGCACAACATTACCTTAACTTTGCATACTTTTCTGCCATGTTTGTCAGGGGTCTATGAAAAAAATGTGTCTGCATCTGCTGTTTAGACTTCAGAGGCGTGCAGAAGCTACAGATGATCTGCAGGACAAGAAATATTTAGAGGTTTATGTTTTCTTTGCACCCTGGAAAGTTCTAAAGTTTCTATTCATATGCTGTAGCACTGTGTGCCAAATGTCTCATGGATTCACAGGCTTCAGAGTGGGTGAGTATTCATATACAATAAGAGACTCCTTTCACATTTGTGATACTAGCAAATCCATAATGAGTCTTAGAGAATTTGAGAAATCAAAATATACTATGTATAGTGTGCCCTATTCCTGACCATTCTCATCACATGCCTGACTTCCATCTTTCTTGTTCCCCTCTTCTACAATAAAAAGAAATGTTTAAAGTTTATGTATTACAGATTTAATTTGCATAGGAATAGGTGGTATACAGCAGAGGAGGTTCATTCGGCTGTGTTCCTGTGCATATGAATGGACTGCTTCTCTAGTGCCCCATCCTGAACAGAAACCAAACAAGAAAAGATATCTGCCATCAGTTTGGGCTGTTGCTCCTCTTCAATGCCCTTATCTCAAGCTCATGTAAATTCCTCAATTTTATACTTGAACTAGTTTTTCTACCATTGCCTCACTACTGATCTCCTCAGAGAAACTTGCAATGAATATAGGAATACCTCTTCCTTGCAGAACTTATTAATTTCTTCCATGGACCCATTAGGATTAATGGGAATTGGTGAAATATGGTCCAGTAATCTACACATGGGAGCTCTCCTCTGAACTTCAGCTTGTCCTTGACACATTATGAAATATTACCTTCTGTGTCATTACAATGCTTGATAGTACTCATACTGCTTTCTCCTCCCTCCCCCACCTCCCCAACAGAAGGTATCATCACAGCTTTCCTATCAATAGTCCTAATTTGCCTGCTCAGCTCAGAATATTTTAATGTATAGCCACAATATATGTAGAATGCCTACACTAACAGTGATGCCTGAGCTGGGTTGTTTCCCGTAACCCCACATTGTTCTTAGTGACTGCATATTTTTCTTACTGTCTGTGGTGTTACTTGTAGGCTAAAATGTGATTTCAGTGTAGTTCCTGTTAACCCACCTATCTTGCTCCTATAGCTTATGTCTCTCCCCTAGTCCTGTATAAAAAGGTTATCTCCTCTTTCTTCCTTTCCCAGGACAAATCAGCTTCTTTTAGGATTTGGATCCATTTTTTCCTGGGTTTGATTAATTTCCTTACTGACACCTCCCATAAACCAAACTTAGGGAAAGACCCTTGCACCTTATTATTTTGCCTTTTGTTTAGGAGTTTTCAATGTTTTCCAATTACAAGTGCAGGTCAGTGTTCACGGTATGTCTTGAAATTCTCATCTCTTCTTATTAATAAGAACCAGACCCCTTTCTCAACAGGCCAAAGCATTACTTCTAACAATGGAGTCTATCTGTTCTCATCTGAGTATTCTCAATGAGGACTGATAAAGCTTTCATTCTTTTCTGTTTCTCCTAAATGGAAATTTAGGTCAGCTCTAAATATAAATTACATTCTTGCTTCTGTTTACACGTGCTTTGTTTACTTTAGGAATCCCATTTTCCCTATTATCTTAATCTGTCATGATGTCTGTTTCTCTGTACAGCCTTTCTGGCTCATAATCACACTGCCTGCTTTACTAAAAGTCTTGTGCAAACGATTAGTTTTCGCCACATTATGTGCACTTGCCAATGGGTAGCAACAAGAGATAACTCCATTACGTCTAAATTACATTGCTTCTTTGGTGAGAGAACTATTTTCAGAGAGGCTGCAACCATAGCTAGCAATTTCAGTATGCATGTAAGTGACTGGGTCCTTACAGCTGCTTCCAGAATCTCTTCTTTTCTATAATGTGGTCCTTTCTAGAGCTGAGTACAGGCTGCTGCCCCAGAGGTTTTACTGGTCCTCCCAACATTCCTTCTGCATTTCCATCATAAAACAGACTTCAGCTAAACAAGATCTGGTCTCTCCAATAAGGAAGTTTTAGAAAAGAAGGAAATGGGAGTATAGATCATGGCTCCCATTTACCATTTATGCTTTTGACATTCCATCTCCCATTCATGATCTTGCTGATTCATTTATCTGGACAGACTGCTGTATCTATGCAGATGTCAGCAGAAGGTCATGTGTGTTTAGAAACTGCCTGCAGGGACATTTCAAGATTAGGGATGTATACAAGACCTTTACATTGCAGGCTGCCTTTTACAACAGGTTTTTTTAAAATACAAAAATCACCTGGGACATGTCTGGTGCCTGGTGCTATAAACTAATACAAAACATCACTTATTAAAAGGACAAGGTTATGCTAGGACTAAGCCATGATCATATTGACAGGGACTATGCCTTGTGTGTTTTCACTGACAGATTTTCTACCTTTGGGATAGTATTTACCCTAATATAAGAAATATCCAATTTCAAGAACATAGTCTCATTTTCACATTTTCGTCATAAGATTTCATCAGATTTCTTCCTTCCCCCAATAAGAAAATATCTTTTTTACCTGTATGACAAAAAAACCCACAAACAAACAAACAAACAAAAAACCAAAACAACTAAAAAACCCCTACTAACAGCTGAAGATGATTGCTTGTTTTCCAGACATTGACCATAGTAAACCAAGCAGTGAAAATTAAGCACATTGCAGTTGCTGGTAATAACTGAATGGTTTCTCTACTCCCCACATTACTCTTTAAAATGAACAGAAAATGTGATTGTAATGGATATATTCTCGCTCCAATGAGCTAGGTAACAATATCAAACTTAGATTGCCTAATGCAAGTAGTCCCTGGATCTTATAAGTGCTGTAAATTGTTGGAATAATTTATTCTGCTGAAAAGCTCAGACTTGCTGATACAGACAGACTAACATAGAAGCTTAACAAGTACATGAAGCTACGTGCACAGGAAATTTTTTGAAAGGTGCTATCCATAGGATGGGAAAAAAAAAAGGACAATCATACAGCATTTAATATTTCCTGCTTGCAAGCATCAGCACAGAGTACCTAAACATAACTTTCCTGTGTGATTTGAGATGCTTTAGTGTAACAAAAAGATCTGCTTGGGATAAGAACATCTATTAAGAGCCTCCAAGAGTCCCCCAGCCTTGTGCACAGCCATCTGAAGGTGCAATGCCTTATAAGTCTCTGCATATACTACATGCTGTTTATAGGTGATCCAATCTAACACAGACAATGTAGTCAAGAGAGTTTAGAGAGCCATCTAGCTCTCCTTAGAGCAGATACCTGGATTTGTCTGGCTGAATAGCTTCCTGTACACTACTGATCTAAACTTATGTATTTTAAACTGTAGCTCAGTCTCATCCTAGAATCCCATCTCCAGGCCTGGCACTGTTCTACTGTGACAGCCCTTCAGAACAGTGATATCTGCCCAGAGATATGTGACAACTGCATCAGTGGGCATACTAGATGGAGCAACACCTGATAGAAGAGGAATTTCAGACCTGATGCCAAGGAACTCAAAAAGTTTAATCTAATATTCATTAGAAAAGTCCCCAATGGCTGGTAAAACCAAACACTACAAAAGCAACCTACCTACCCTTAGCAGAGTTCACAAATACCAGCAGCTTAGAAAAAACAGTGAGACTTAATGCCAAGAATAGGTCTCAGATGAATCCCTATCCCTTTCCTCCGCTACCATCACCTCTACCACTCTGGATCAGCTGTAAAGTGTTAGGAGGTGAACTGTCCGTTAATGTGTATTTTCACAGAAACTCTTCCATACCTTCCGGGACCTCTTGTGCCAGTGGACTGGAAACTATGTATAAAGTGGCATGCATTAGCAAAACTCAGTGATGTTTTTCACACAGATGAAGCTAGTACATAGAAACCAGAGCTAGAAATTCCTGAGTGTAAGGACATAAATGTATTCATGTGTTTCTCAGATCTGACTCTCCATCGCAAACATGAAAGATTTCTCTTAACCATTGTGGTAAAAGAAATGCAGGATCTTATAAATAATATTTACAGGATTTAGTCCCATGTTCACAGACTCTTTCTTTGATGCATTCTGGTGATCTTTCACTGCCTATCACTGTGTTCACATGCCAGGCTAGTTTTTCTGAAGAATGCTAAGCCTATATTATGCAGACCACCTTTTAAAGCTATCCTTGTTGTCTTTTGCACTAAAATGGATCATGCAAATTGGAGAATGAGAATCAGTATCACATAATTGCTAAAGGCTTAAGAAAAAAAATTGTGCTTACGTAATAGTTTGAAATATTATCATTAAACTAATTTCAGTGGTGGTGGTGGTTTTAAAAAAATTCTGCAGGCAGGCCAAATGAATTGCATTTTAATGTCATTCAACAGACATCAGCTGAAAAGGTTATCTCAATACCATATTGTGACATACCTCTCCCAAACCTATGAGAAGATTTAAGTTCTATCATTTTTAGGACTTTTAGACAGAAATAATGTTACTGTGAGGAAGATGATGGATCATAACTGGCACCCCTACCCATTTCTCATCCACAGCATTCAATGCTTGGAGCTTTTCCTGAGTGATATCCCATATTATTCCACATTTACCATGAGGAACTGTAAGTTAAAAGTAAAGACAGACGGATAATGAGCACAGATGGTGAATTCTTTCCTGTTGAAACTTTTTTGTAATTCAACAGAAAAAGACCTTGGATTCTTCAACCTTTTCCTCCCATTCTTCACATCACTGTTGTACTGTATTTTAATATAAAATTTGGTATTATTTTTTAAGAATTGTTATTTATTGTGTATCCTATTATTTTAAACATTTAAAACATTGTGTTAGTTTTCAGTTGTCATCATAGTTTATAAATTTGAAGCGTATTCACAAAACTCTCGATGTTCTGAAATGCTGCCTGTGAGAACATAACAATGTAGAATTAAAACGTAGGAAAAAAAATTTTTCATCAGAAATGTAACAAGTGATTTGGACATTTGCAAGGAGCTGGCAGATAAGACAAACCACCTGGAAGAGACTGGAATCCTATCTGAATTCCAGGCAGGATACCTGGAACATCTCAAATATCCTTGTGCAGGTATGTTTAACCAAACGACTCTCATCCTTAAATCGCACATACAGTTATTTACGGTACATTGAGGAGACTGTGGGTGTTCACAGATATTTGACAACAGAAAGATACTGATCCTTCTCACATATATACCGTACTGTTATCCCACCAACTCAGTATTTTTTCAGTAACCTAATTTATGCAGCTACCAGGACAAACATCTCATTTTCTGTTTACATGAGTACTTGTAGAAGACTTGGAAGAAAGAAGTAAGAATTCCTATAAGCAAATTCCCATTATACTATATCATTTCCTGCTCCCTTCCCATCCAACTCCACTACACCTAAAGGCAGCTACTATAGTGTATTCTGAATGAAATTTTACCAACTGATGCATTTTGCCACTCGTTATTTTTATGGCACTCTGTTTAAGCTCAGAGCTTTATTTGTGGTTCAGTAACTGTTCTCAAAGCAAATCTAATCTTACCTAAAACATAGCAAAGAACTGTTCCCTTTTTATTCAATATCTACATTAAGACCACTCCAAACGGCAACACACAGGTGGATGCAGAATGCATGTGTCTGTGTTTGTGTGTACACATGTGTTTCCCATCCAGTCTGTCAACTTCCCTACTATGGTTGCAACACATAACAGTCCAGCTTTCCATCAATTTAAGTGAAACTAATTGTAGATTGCTGCAGAAAAGGTCTTTCCTCTCCTTTCACTCTGCTTCTTCACGTGTTCATGTGGAGTTCGTCCTGCCAATGACGTGACTGTGCATGTGGTTAGTCACACCAGTTCCTTGTTTAAACTGAAAATTAACTCATGGAACTCACTTTCTGGCTGAAAATTCACCTAGCTGACAATGCAGCTGCACAGTGGCAAGTGCAAACTCAAAGGAAAAAAATAAAAAAGCAAAATGTATTTTATGCCCTTAATCAGTAACTGCAAAGGCAATAAACCATCTTTTCAGCTCTATCCTCTGATTATTTCTTAGACGTTACAATCAGTTTCATATTCTCTTTTGTCTTAATTAAATAAAATTAAGAAATAAAAAAAAAACCCACAAAATTGCAGTCAGAAAAGCAAAGATTAGCAATTTACTCATATTTAAACATTTATCTCTTCTCTGGATTGAAGCAGCTATGTTTTTAAAGATCTACTTTACATTTTTAAAGACCTACTCTGCAGGCACTAAACACTGAAGTGGTCTTTCAACTGCTTTTTCTTTTACTCATCAAACAAAGAGCCCAAGGATTATTTTATAGCTCTTCCTGAATTCTGGTTAGCAACTTTATCAGTTTGGTATCTCTGAGTAGTGATAGATGTGGGTGATTATTTGCTTTATGGATTCTTGCTTGATTAATGGGTCTTTCTTCTGCTTAAAAAATACGTCTTCTATAATCTGCAAACAAGAAGTCCTGCATGTCCATCTGCATTCAGTTTTCATCAACATTCTCAGCAGTTAATTACATTTCCCATGACGTAGTCTGTCTGTGTGTGTTTTCACGGAGAGGCACAGAAGGGCCACACCTTGCATGAGTGGAGGACAAAATCTCAAGCATGAAACCTTCTCTGCATTTCAGCTAATCTGGAATAAAATACTTTTATTTGGGACTGTCTGCTGAATACATACTGGTGATTAAATAGAATTTTTAAATAAGTTGAACAGGTGAAGGTAAACAGAGCTTTTAAATGCACATTTCCATGCAGCATTACAAAAGGCTGTTTCATGGATTAATAAAAGCATGTAGAAAACAGCATTTAGTTCTGTCTGGAACAGACACTGGTGATGTCTTACATACCTGCCAGCACAGGGATCACAATATTTGCTGCGCAGTAGGATTGCAGTCTGCTCCATCTGCAAGCAAACACAAAAAGTTTTCTGAATCTCTCAGTTTAGAGTTTAAGATCTCTTTTTGCTCCCAGGCATGGAGTTGGGAGAATATGAAGAGTCCCAGTGGCAGTAAATGACTTTTCCATAAGTGTTGTTTTCATTACACCTTACTGACTGGAATAATAATTTAAAAAAGTTAAAATATACAGTTTCTTCCAGCCCAGTCACATAAAAACCTCACAAGTTCACAAAGACAATAAAAAATGCAGGAATTGCTTTTTTATATTGGGGTTTAGGGAAACGTGAATAATGTGGTGCTTATTTTAATTTATATATCAGAGAAGAGGGTAAAATGCACAAATAAACACAGCTAAAGTTAGCAAAGGTTATTAAAATTTTATATCCTGTGACAATGCTTTTGATACTGTAGCCATCTGTGCTTGTCAGCCTAACAGTTTAGGTAGACTTCAGCAGTTTTAAGAAATAGGGTTATTTTTATGTGTTTCAAAACATAAAAAACAACCCAACCAACAACAACCAAAAAAACCAAACTCAGACATTAGAAATTTAGAATTAACATAACTGAAATAATTAACATAGCTTTCACATGAGATACATGTTAAGAGCATTATCATAATAAAGACTTATAAGCTCTGAAAAGATTGGAGATATCTAGTTAAGATAATTTACATAAATATTCCATTATCTCTTGTCTTCGTTAATTCAGTCAATTTTCATATTGACATGTGAAAAGTCTGACAAAAACCCAATGATTAATAAAGTTGTACATGCAGGCGCTTTTGACATTGCGGGGCATATTTTCTAATATGAGCTAACACTGTCACAGAAAATGTATAAAGTAATATTTTAGATGCATTTGGAGTTAGGTTTTGTAGTTCTTATATACTGGTTTTGCATGGATTTTCAAAAATAGAAAACCATGCAGGAAACTCGTTGTTTGGTTTTCCAACCCTACTAAGCCTCTAAAAGAAACAAAATGTTTTAGGTACTGGGTTGAAATGCTATTTAAATATTTAACTCCTTTGTGCAAGTCCTTCCTTTCCAGTCCCAAGGTAGCCCAGTATATAATTGACCTCTATAAAAACATCCTGAGATGTTTTTATACTTTATATTTTATATTATACTTTATATTTTATATATACAAATATTTCTGTGTGCATCCCAGAAGAGCACATCAGTGCTCACCACTTTATTTCTCACAGCTCCTGCTTGCAGTAGCATATGAAGGCCTCCCTTTTTCTCAGGTTGTTGCTCTTTTAATGTATGCCTGGCCCATGAAGCTCCCTCGCATTTAATTTTGCATTTTGAGGCATTCCCAGGAACAAAATCTCAATGTGGCTTTTTGATTTGAGTGTTTTTGGATCTTTGGATTTATGATGCATCTAATGGCACCTGAAAAGCTAGCAGCAGGCCATTAAAGTGCTATTGGTTTAGACCTAGATACATAGGGAGATGTCGGGAACCTATATGCCTCCATAGGGGTTTACCATTAAGGTCCCATAGGTACACACAGCAACTGCAGCGAGCAGTTTAAATTCCCACTGCTGGGTATTCACAAGGCCATTTTACTTCTTGCTGGCAGTACTCAGAAAATAAACCCTGGCTCACACCCAAGTCCCATCAGGAGCCACTAAACAGTAAATTCCTGGTGTCTGCAGTTACTGGAGCCTGGTGCCATCAACATACCCAGAGCATACCCACACCATACACTGAAAGAGGTGGGATCCTCCTTATTCCCCCTTTGCTCACAATTAACTTCATAGTCAAAGTTCTCATACAGCATTTGTAGGACCAACAGCCAAATCTGCCTCACACCCCTCAGAATCTGAGTCTGTGTTTCCTGCTTCCCAGTTGTTTGCTGAAACCTATGGGGTGAGTGGGCTGGAAAAGAGCAGAGTTCCCCTCAATTTGTAGCTGAAATTCAGATTGGGGTCAGCATTTTGATAGCATAGAAGAGCAAGTGCTTATTTACCAGGCTGAAAACGTACATGTCCACTGGCTTCATACAGATCTTTTATATAGCTTCTGCTCCTCTTTCTGGTAACTGCAGAACATTTTTCTTTTACTTCATGAGCAGAAGCAGACAAAGCTGCCTCAACTTCTCCTCCCATCATCTTGCAAAGACACGTAAGAGATGATGCTACATAGCTGTGCTCATAATTTTCCCTGGTGCCTCCATATCACTCATTTTTAACAATTAAGAATAAATGTATTGTTTTAACTGTCACCTGGAACCCAGTGGCCTGCAGTTGTCTGGTGATTTTCTTGTGTTGTCACTAGGTTGTTTGCCTTTTGTCAAGCTTCCTTGCCCTTCTACAACTAAATTTTTTTTGTCCCCATGGGTTACTTGGTTGCTCCTCTAAGATGCCTCCTTTGGTTGTCTACGTATATTAGTGGATATAGTAAAGCAAAAAAAAAAAAAAAAAAAAAAATTAGTTAACAATGGAAATAGATATAAGAGTCAACAAATTAAGATGGAAAGGGAAAAAAAAATCATCAGAAGTCAGCAATGTAAAGCCAGATTGGGAAGGCATCTTAGGCAAATACCAATCCATAATTGAAACCATTCACAGATGATGTAGGACTGATAACCCACAGCTGCTGCACAGACACTTCCCAGACCCTATGGTTAGTGTCTTATGCAAAAGCCCAGAGTTTTATATCTCTTGTGCTCCCTTTGTAGGATGGATGATCCTTTTCCTCTTGAGACTTGTTCCACCTTTCAGTATCCTGTGTCTGTTTTCCCATAACACACAGTACTGCGGCTCCTGTTGCACAAGGTTCTCTAAAAAGAAAACCTATTACTATGTGCCAGGATAGTGTAAAGTGTGGCCTAACAAGCATCAAGTGGAGATGTTAAATATTTATGTCAAAAAAGTGTTTGTGTTGCATATTGAGCCACTAATGTATATGCACACTCAGGGGACAAGGTGTCAGAGTTAAGCACTGGAGGGACTACATTTTATTGAATTTGTTTCTTAGCCTCCATCAGTCTGAGGGACAGAATTTGGAACAGAGTCTAAGAGAAAGGTAGGAAGCTTTTCTACCATTAGCAGCAGCCTGTGAAATTATGCAGCTTTCTTTGAGTCCTATTTTTCAGGACTCAGTATTGTTTAGGGGAGCTTAGATGCTTAATTCAGAATTGTGAAATGAAGCAGACAGTAAAAACCACTGGGGCTTAGAAAGGAGAATCTGTCCCTGCAACTATTGCTGATCCAAGAAGCTATCCAGACATATATTACACAGATTTTTTTGCTGAACTAATGTCTAGAGAAGAAAGCAGCAATACATCTGTGACATATGTTAACTCCTCTTAGAATATACAAGTAACATCATTGTTATTTTTTTTCTGCCCTAAAAGCACGTTTTCATCTAACAGGGAATAAATACTAATAGTATGGTGACTGTTTTAGAAAGAACAGATCCAGTCCTCTAAATTCATTTAATTCTCCTGAGATTTACAGAGCATTAGAGGATTTTATTACTATTGATTTCTTTTTCAACCTGACTTAGTTCAGGACCTATAATTTTCAGGTATGACTGTACTGATGTGATCCTGTTAAGTACCCCTTTTTGTAGGAACACACAGAAAAAAAAAAATATATCTTAACTATATTATATGTAGTGTTGTGCAGGCACCTTATATAGTTCTAAACACATTGGTTTGAGTAAGGAACTAGTGTAGCTCAGCCTGAGCAGATTAAGCCAACTGGCAGCTCAGAAGAGGTGTAGGTGACAGCTCAACTCCATCTCCTTGCTCAGGGTGGGAAAGCATTTACAACTCAGGCATCTCCTATGAAACAATCCCTAATGGGATCAAAGTCCTTTGTCCTTTTCCTCTGCCTTCCCTTTTCAGTTAACCCATACTAAAACAGGTGTATTGATTAGGGTGAAACTTTACTGTGAGCATATTAAGGACAAGATGTGATTCTTTGTCATGTAACAGGGGCATTAATTGTTCAAAATATGAATGAATTAAGGAAATAATGAAAATACTGGTTTTGTATGAGAAGGCAGGGAACAAACATGTTTGCTGGCTTTGTCTCTTCCTCCTATTCACCCATAGATGGTGGCAAAACTCCTTCCTTATAGTCATCATAGGCTTATGATTGTATCAAGACGTATCACTGCTTCCTCAAGCACTTTTCACCCTCATTCTGTTTTCTGAATATAATCAAATCTTTTCCTCCCTAATACTAGTCTCTCCTCTTTCCAGTTTTTCTTAGCAAAAGCTGTGGGAAATTTCAACTTCATTTTAATCTTCTTTGCATATAATGCTCTGCCTTCATCTCTTTCTTAAGCAAAGCAGGGAAAAGGTGCAGTGATTAATCCTTTCAGAGTTCCCCATGTCTGAAACCTGTGGGGGGTTAATCATTTTAACAACTGATGTAGGTATGTGGTGGATGTTTTTTTGTTTTTTAAAAAAAAATCTAGAAGATAAACTGCAGCTCAGCCAGACGACACAGCCATGCTTCAGGGATCAGGAACACAAATTCTATGGGCTAAATACACAAGGAGTCAGGATGGATCAGCTGAATATCTGTGGGTCTCTTAAAAAAGAAATCTTCTTGAATAACAGCTGCTACCTTTTAAAAAGAAAGCATTTTGAATAAGGTTACTGTGGAGTGAGCAAAAGCCCATGTAAAAGTACATCAGCATCACACAGCTCTTTCTTTTTTTCCAGTGGAAGTGTTTTCACTATGGTATGGACAGGGTTTTAAAGGGTGATACTGGTATTACCAAACACTATCTTATATCATGTTTCAGCTGTATCAAGCTGCTGTAACTGTCATGTGTGAAAACTTATTATCGAAAATTTTGATGTATAAAAATACTGTCCATCCTGTTTCACAAAAGCCCAAAACAACAGGTCTTTAGAAAGTTGTTCCATAGACTGTATAATAATATGTTTTTCCCTCAGACTGACTTCTTTGTCTAGTACAGATTTTTCAGGAATCACTGCAAAGTTTTACAGCCATCTGTTTGGAATATACCAATTTTCAGTTTTTCAGTTAGTCTCTTGGAATCTGTTTCCCTTTACCTCTAATCACATTTTAATTTTGCTGGGCCAACACAGTGCAAAATAGCAAAAATGACTCCTCATTGTAGCAGTGTAACAGTTGCTCAGTAAGTGATATTTAGAGACGATTATTTTGATTTATTCTATAAGCTCAGTAGATGCGCAGATTTTCTACATTTTGTCAAACCAAGAAAGAACAGCACTGAAGATGTGGGAATAAATGTTTGAAATACATAGTCAAACACAGCAATTGGAATGGGATGGAGAATAACAGAAACAGCAATGGCTTGATAAATATATTACATTGAAGTGATAACGTCATAAATATCACTGGGCCCTTGTACAAACCTGAACTCTCAAATTTCTCCAGTCTGGAGGTCAGTCATGGAGCTCTGAAGTCATCTGCTGAGCAGAGCTGCATTCTCAAGTGCAACCGCTGAGGGTCTGCAGGCATATGAGAGCATACAGCACATGTTTTTTCCAGTGGGCCACTACTAGCACAGTCTCTATGTAAATCTTTAGAAGACTGTTCATTTGGACACTATTCTATTAAAAGATAATGAGTCAGAAGCCCTTCATTTTCTTACTGTGAGGGAAACCAGGAAAATTAGGACTGATTTATGAATTTATGGAGAAAATGAATCAGTAGGAGTGCCATTACACCTATTAATTAATGAGCACTCAGAAGAAAATAGATGTGTCAGGACATTCCATTACTAACAAGAAAAAAAATAAATAGGCAAAATGATTTGAAAGATTATATTTCCCTCTTTTCTCTCACCTTTTTCTCTTTATGGCAAAATTGTTATATATTTGTTTTTTCTAGTAAAGAAAAAGGCAGTTGGAGATGTATAAGAATAAGCCAGGTGGAGGTATATAGCCTTTGTAAAAAGCAGAGATTTTACACTGACAGTTGGTTCAAAACTTTGTCCTGCTGCTAACAAACAGGAAAGAAGTGTGGGGAATGTGGCCACAGGTGACAGTCTGGTCTGCAGGGACTGTGGGATGACTGAGTTCAGCATCCAGAGTAAAGCAAGAGGAATGAGGACACAGGACTGTAGAACAGGCTTTGGCTTGTTAAGAGACTTCGTAGGCAAGGAAAAAAATATTCCGGTCTTCCTAAAGACTGATAATATTCACAGAAACCTCTTTGGCTAAGCAAAGAGTTTCTTAATGGAGTAATAGTGAAATGGAGGTGGAAACAAGAACATAAAGGATGAGTATAAAACCATTGCTCAGGCAAAAGATGATGAAATCAGGATGGCCAATGCCAAAACTAAATAAAACCAGCAAGGCAATTTGGGGGAGACAGGAAGAATTGTGTAAGCGGGCTAGTACAGAGGTGGGATATATTCAGAACCATGTGCCCTGATGGGAATTAACTCAGTGCACTGATGTAATTGCAGATTGCTATCTCCTATCTTCAAAAATTATTGTTATCAGGGGCAGTCCCTGGGAGGGAGAAGGCTAATGGTTACACCTATTCTACCTGGAGAGCAGCCCGGCGGAGAGGGATCTGGGGCTTCTGGTCGACGGCAAGTTGAACATGAGCCAACAGTGTGCCCTGGCAGCCAGGAGGGCCAACCACGTCCGGGGGTGCATCAAGCCCTGTATTGCTAGCCGGTCGAGGGAGGTGATTGTGCTGCTCTACTCTGCACTGGTGCGGCCTCACCTTAAGTACTGTGTGCAGTTTTGGGCGCCACAGTACAAACAGGATACGAAGCTACTAGAGAGTGTCCAGAGGAGAGCCACAAAGATGGTGAAGGGTTTAGAGGGGAGGCTATATGACGAGCGGCTGAAGCCGGTTGGTCTGTTCAGCCTGGAGAAGAGGAGACTGAGAGGAGACCTCGTTGTGGTCTACAGCTTCCTCACAAGGGAAGGAGGAGGGGCAGGCGCTGATCTCTTCTCCCTGCCAACCAATGATAGGACCCGAGGGAATGGCAGGAAGATATGGCAGGGGAGGTTTAGGCTGGACATTAGGAAAAGGTTCTTCACCCAAAGGGTAGTGGAGCACTGGAACAAGCTCCCCCGGAAGGCAGTCATGGTGCCAAGCTTGACAACATTTAAGAAGCATTTGGACAACGCCCTCAGACACATGGTGTGAATTTTGGGGTTGTCCTATGCAGGGACAGGAGTTGAACTCGATGATCCTTGTGGGTCCCTTCCAACACAGGACATTCTTTGATTCTGTGATTCTCACAAAATGTAAGGAGAGGATCTGAGGATCTGCAGACTGGTGTGTGGGCACAGAGGATACGTCTGAGGACACTGAGAAATCTGGCTGATGTCCCTGTGACGCCACCCTACTTAATCTTTCAAAGATCACAGACATCAGAGGAAGGTCCCAATGACTGGTGAAAAGCAAGTGTTGAATCTACCTTCAAAGGGGACAAGAGAGATGAGATTGTGGACTACAAGCATGAGAGCCTCACTTTGGCCTTTGAGAAACTCATGGAGCAAGTCCTTCAAAGAAAAGAAGACGACTGAGGATAACCAGACTTAACAAGGGTAAATTATGCTTGACCAGTCTGAATGCTTTCAGTGACACAAGACTACCTATGACTCACTTCATGGATGAGGGGAAAACAGAGGACCTCAAATATATCTTGACTTTGCTAAAACTTTACATAAAACTCTCCCACCACATTCTCGTTGATAAGCTGAAGAAGTACAGAGTGGCCAGACTGTCCAGACCACTGGTCTCAATGAGTAATGATCAATGACTTGATGTCTGTTTGGCAGCTGGTAACAAGTGGAGCACGACAGACATCAATATTCAGGCCAATACTCTTCAATATTTTCATCAACTGCCTAGATGTTGAGAAAGTGTGATTCCTTAGCAGAGCTCTGAATGATTCGAAGCTAGGGGAGAAGGAGTTGGTAAATGAACACTAGATCTTAATTTCAGTGAGACCTTGCTAAAATTAAAGATTGGATCATTAGGGAACCCTTGAAATTCATCAAGAAAAAGTGCAAAGATCTGCTTCAGGACAGAGCAGACCTGCCTATGCATCGGTATAGGCCAGGAAGAAACTGGCAGCAATGCTGAAAGGTCGTGGAATAACAGTGGATTCCAACAGACATACGAGCCAAAAGTATGTTTTCATTGTGATTGAGGCAAACACACACCAGGCTGCACTAGGAAAAGCACAACCATCAGATGAGGGGGAGTTACAATCCCTAATTGCTTGGTACTGGTGACACCACACGAGGAATACTGTGTCTGGTTTAGGCCTCACAGTTCAAGTGGAATGTTGAAAAATGGGATATAGTTCAGTATCATCTCCAGGGAAATGCAGGGGAGGATTT
The DNA here is from genome assembly GCF_965183815.1 of Platalea leucorodia. NCBI lineage: Eukaryota > Metazoa > Chordata > Aves > Pelecaniformes > Threskiornithidae > Platalea > Platalea leucorodia. The sequence goes on from NC_138858.1 coordinate 6,104,997, forward strand.
TTCCTTCCTGGACGATGCCTGCCTGGCCACCAAAGACTCTGGGTGCCTTATCAGAACAGCGAGCACACTAATGCTTAGCCTAATAGCTTGTTAATTCCTAAGTATCTTTTGCTTATGCTAGTTACTAAATGAATGCTTTATACATATGAGCTGTATATATCCTGCTTGCAGAGTGTCTTTGAGCCCAGTTAAAGATGTCTGAGCAAAAAGACTCAAATGAGGGGCTGTAGCAGAGTCCAGAAATTAATAGAGTCACTATGGTTTGTGAAAAACTGTGTCCGTCTTGGTGAGAAGACCAAAAAGAAGGGGTAAGTAACATTCTATGAACCCTCCTTGAGAAAGGACAAAACCAAATTCCTGATGTCCAATCTGATTTCTTTCAGACTACCTGACCCTAGCTGTATGCATAACTGTTTGCTACAAGTACAAACCAGCTACTCTCTCCATTACAACTACTCAAGTGCATGAAAATTTCAAATTTTTTATAAAGGTCACAGAAATCAAATTCTTCAACTTCCCCAGTGGAGTGAGGGGTAAAAGACATCCAAAGTAGCAAAATTTTCTGTCTCCCAGGACAGACAAGATTGTGTCATAAGTCTCTTTAACTGACAAGTTTTGAGGATGTCCATCAATATCTTGGTAGTTATAGGACAGAAAAGCAAGGACAGGGACTGAAGGAGATAAAGACTTCTGTTTTGCTCATGGCAGCATGACCACATGGGCTTGGACTGGGTTGGATGGGCCATGCTTAAAACAGGTTCTCTGTATATGGGTCCATTAATAGATGCGATTGATACATGGTAAAGCATTAGACATTTTTGAGAAGAAATGTGGCATCGATCTAAATCCAGCAATAGCATTAGGCTTAATAAGTTGGGCGCCTAACTCATGTATACTGAAAACTGTAATATTATTGTTTAATCATAGTTATTGCCCATCACTGTGCTATCACCAAATCTACATAACTGCCCAAAAAATGCATCTATATTTCAGTAGTCTTCTAAATAAGGTCCTGACCAGACATTGCAATTATATCAGCCTACTAAAAAGAAAAAGGCAGTATTTAATATACCTTATGAGTATAACTTCAGAGAGAGCTAATGAAATCTGACACAACTTTCGTGTTTTGTTTTGTTTTGTTTTGTTTTGTTTTCTTTACTTTGTAATTGAACCTTTAGTTTACTGAATCCCATTACTAGGGAAAATTTGTTACTGTTCTAAGGTCTGAAGTGTCTGGGTCTGCTCCACTTACACTCAATTTAGAGTAAGATCCTGTTATTTAATGTCATATGTACTTTATTTTTCTACGTCTTCTATATCTGTCTTTCTGCCTCTGATTTTATGTGGACTTATTATGAGGTGTGATTATCTGAAGACTTTCTACAAGGTGTGATACTTACTTTCATAAGGCTGCATATTCTCCATGTTTTCCCATGTATAAGTAATACTAAATTATATGATTGTTTTAGATTTTTTTTTTCTTTTTATCTCACTAGGTCTAACTTCTCTATAATAACAAGATCTATAGAAAGTATGATGTCTCTTGTCTGTAGTAGTTACTGTAACATTTATGTAAGAATATCTCATTGGAAGTCAGCATTTGGAAAGGGAATAAAGCCTATATGGAAGTAAGGTCAGAGGTATGAAGGAGAGAAAGGAGGTCTGAGAGCTCTTAAAAGTTTATCCTCTCCTTTAAGCATCTGAACACAACTGAATTAACAAAAATAGGGTGCTGTATATTTGCATGGGTAGGAAAACATACATGATTCAAAGAGCCATTAGCCATTTCACATAATCTGTCACAATAAGAAAATTTAAAAAGCACCAAAATTATACAGCAGAAGATGTGCCACATGAAATTACTGCCTTTAGGTATCTTGAAATGTTTTGCAGCTTTCTTCCCCAAACCCTGATGTGAACTACTTAACCCAGGGTTCACAGTATTTAATTACTGCTCTCACCTCAAGTAGCTCTAAAAGCATCAGTGCTCTGAGACCTGTACCTGCACATTTGAGACGTGATGAGAAAGAAAAGATAAGCAATTTACTTTTCAAATTAGGAGTAATCTGTCCCACACTCAGTTTTGCAATCAGCTTTTTTCTTCTTTCCCCCAATAATTTAAAAAACTTTATGTATGAAATAGTTTTACTGTAAGCAAATAATTTCAAGGCCCATTTCTGATTAATTAAAGAAAATTGAAGAAAGCAACACTAAGTTCATGTAGAAAGGTGTACATATTGGTATGTATTGGTTCATGTGACGGCAATCATATTTTCATTAGATGTCAAACACTACAGACAAACACTATTAATTTAAATCAGGTATTCTATGACTGTGTTTTCTTTTTGCCTTTAATTAAGCACTATGAAACAAATACCAGGACTACCTCATAAAAACCAGAAATCTGAATATATATCAATTTTACACTTAATTTCTGTTTCAGAATCAGCTTTATAATATGTCTCTATAAGAGAGACAGATAAGCGTCTTAAACTCAACTTCTTGATTCTTATCAGATACAGATGACAACAGAAAAGTCAAATTCAAAGATGAGAGTTGGTGAGACTTCATAAAGTTTATTTTACAGAGCACCTGAATTTGTCTCTTTCACATATTTAGTAAAAGGTCTGGGATGAATCCCATGGAAACAAGAAGCATAAGATTGAAATCCTGGGTCACTGACCCTAAGTCATTTATTCCAGGCCCTGATATGGAAAAAAACTGTATAACATAATCCTGTCCAGAAACTTATTAACTTTTTTTTTGTTCTGGTTCAACCTTTCAATCTGAAAGCTGCTTGAAAATCTGAGTGCTTTGATGTTTATAAACCTTTAAAATTTCCAGCCTACCTATATTTGAAGTCAGCTGGTCCACGCTTTCTCTCAAATCAGAGCTAACTTTAATGTTAGATCCAGTTTCAATGTTATATCAGGCTGCTCAGGATCACAGCTTGTCAGTGTTTGAATATCTGGGCAGCCTGTTCTAATGCTTGTCCACCTCCATTGTGAAGAATTTTTTCCTTAATACCTAACAAGAATCGTTACAATTTCTATCTATTGCCTCTTATAGTCTAAAACTATGACATGCTAATCATAAAAATTCCAATGATGAATCTTGTCTAGATTTCTAACATCTCTCATGATTGAAGTTAATACATAATGTTACAGCACAAAACACAAGGTCATTCCTCAATGATGATAAAGTAAGAGATATTAAGTGTTTTTTGTGATGTCACCCAGTGTGTTTACTAATACCTGAAAAGATGCTTGGTACACCATGCCCCTCTGCTAGGGATAATCCATTGGAGTTTTAAGTAGCTGAGAGCGCCACAAACCTGTTAGTAAAGTAATGTAACTCATGGTTACAAACCGTAGCTTGCAGCAACAAGAGTTTTAGAGGTACTGAATATTCACAGCAGAGAAGATGAGTACTCAGCATGTTCTAAAAATCAAATACATGTATGCTTAAATAAAGAGGTAGGCACCCTGCAAACGCCTTGTTTGACCTTTTGGCCACTGTGTTTTCAAGTAAGCTGCACTCTTGTCTTCTTAATAACATTCACAGGATGAGTGAGTGGGTGTCTGGCTTGTCTCAGTGTCTTGCTGCTGAAAGTTTATGCAGGAGAAAAAAGGTCAATGTATTCATCTCTGAATCACAGCGGTAGAAAGGAAAAAGAAAGCAGGGATTTTCTTGCATTGCTGAATTTACATATGTCCTTGGGGAACAGACATCCATGTGCCAGGTGTAGATTTGTCTGCTGAAAGCTTTGCCTGCTAATATACAGCTTGCTTAGAGGAAAAGGTCAAGGCAACTTGTATTAATTACAACTTGTATTAATTACATACCTAAAGTTGCACAGTAGCCATTCAAAAGCACCTGTCCATAGCAAAGGCTGTGGCTTGTAAAAATGAAACAGTATTCCAGGCAAAGGCAATTATAATAAACACTAATAATAATAATAAATTAAACTAATGCTGATGTGACACTAATGACATATACTGTCAGTGCTGCTACTACTTTTGGTTTGTTTAGCCTTCTTAGCACAGTTTATCTGAGAATCTCAGAGAGATTAAAGTCATTAATCACTTAGACTTCACAGAAGCTCTTATAATTTTCTTTTGTTTAAAATTCAGATGACTGAAACTTACTGAAAGTTGAATTAGTGGCAGAGCTAGAAAAATCACCTACAATCCTTAATTCAGTACTTCGCATACTCATGCACCCACTATGGGTACCCATTTTCATTTCTTCAGGTTCAGGATGTCTTTTTAGCCACCATGGAGCAAGAAAGAGGATCGAATGGAGCAGATGCAGTCAGCAACAGTTTGCCAGAAATATGCAAACCAGATCACTGAAAAAAAAACAAATGAAAATGTGACTTTTGAGTCTCATTTACTTCACACTGCTTTTTATAATTAATATGAAACTTAAATTAAAAACAAACAAAAATCTCTCCTTGGGGTTGGTTGTAGCCTATTTTTCCTAAGAAAGTGTTTCTTCTAGACTCTTATGAAGAAAACAAATATACTATGGATAAAATATTAATGTGAGTCACTAAGCTAGGCTAAAAACATTCTCTCTACCATGATTACATTGATTTCTCCCTGTTTGTCCTTTATAACTGCACTAAAATTGTTTCTCAACCATGTTGTATAAATATTTTTGTAGTACAGGAAGTTTTACATATATAATTAAAGATCACTATTTTCATTGTAAATAAAAAAGACTTTTCAAAGAAGATAAAAAATCAACACAGAATGACTGACAGCATAGTGAACTAATCTGAATTTTATATAAATGCATATATTTAATCTCCAAAATTACGTATAACGTGACCTCTGATATATTACAGGATTACAGGATTTTATTCTATACCCAAGCATAGAAATCAGTAACTGTTTTTTGGCTAGTGGACACTTAATGTGAAGACAAGCAATCATTCCACCTTTGTATTTTGTTTCAAAAGCCAATCCAACTGTTAAATCTTATGCTTTCATCTTAACTTGAATTTATTCCGCGTTTTCCTCCCAGTGGGACTGGCTGGGTTATTTTCAGCAAGACAGTTTAAACTGGCAGTTCTGTCAGCACAAACGTAGGTCACAAGCTCTGATGGAACATGTCCTGAAGTCCTACCTTCTCCTTTGTTTTCAATATAGGGAAATGTAACTTAAATATCCCTTGGACTTTTATATAGGAATACAATATTTCAATAACTTCCTACTCAGGAAAGTGTTCTCACGTCTATCCAGTCCTACAGAATTTGATAACAATAACAACTTTTGCTCTGCATAACTGAGATATACTCAACATGTCTACTTTCAGCTATGAGTTTTTGCCATTTTCTCTCCTATGGAAACTCCACCATATAACAGAGGAGCTCAAATTTTCTTCACATAAAGGAATTTACATTAGTGGGAATCACCTCTCATTTAGTGACTTATTTGAAAGACATTATTTTTGTTTCTATTGTAGTGAGTAGAAAAAAGCAAGAGACACAAATGAATGATTTTTCTTACCTCTTCATTGCATCTAGCAGTGGGAGCCCGGACAAGCAGTTCAGGAAAAATACCTAATTTTAGATGGCTCTAGCAATATGAACTGAGACAGATGTTAAATCAGCACTGAGTATTTTCTGATAGAATATAGAAGAAATCTCTTTGTCTCTGAGAATGTCATATCGCAGGGGTTTGCTTTATTTTGCCTCAAGATTTTTCCTTTGAAGAGCTGTATAATTGAATTTCGGCTTCCTAGAATCATAGAATCATGGAATATCCTGAGCTGGAAGGGACCCACAAGGATCATCGAGTCCAACTCCTGTCCCTGCACAGGACAACCCCAAAATTCACACCATATGTCCGAGGGCGTTGTCCAAATGCTTCTTAAATGTTGTCAAGCTTGGCACCATGACTGCCTCCCGGGGGAGCTTGTTCCAGTGCTCCACTACCCTTTGGGTGAAGAACCTTTTCCTAATGTCCAGCCTAAACCTCCCCTGCCATATCTTCCTGCCATTCCCTCGGGTCCTATCATTGGTTGGCAGGGAGAAGAGATCAGCGCCTGCCCCTCCTCCTTCCCTTGTGAGGAAGCTGTAGACCACAACGAGGTCTCCTCTCAGTCTCCTCTTCTCCAGGCTGAACAGACCAACCGGCTTCAGCCGCTCGTCATATAGCCTCCCCTCTAAATCCTTCACCATCTTTGTGGCTCTCCTCTGGACACTCTCTAGTAGCTTCGTATCCTGTTTGTACTGTGGCGCCCAAAACTGCACACAGTACTTAAGGTGAGGCCGCACCAGTGCAGAGTAGAGCAGCACAATCACCTCCCTCGACCGGCTAGCAATACAGGGCTTGATGCACCCCCGGACATGGTTGGCCCTCCTGGCTGCCAGGGCACACTGTTGGCTCATGTTCAACTTGCCGTCGACCAGAAGCCCCAGATCCCTCTCTGCTGGGCTGCTCTCCAGCCTCTCGTTCCCCAGTCTGTATGTACATCCAGGGTTGCCATGTCCTAGCTGCAAAATCCGGCACTTGCCCTTGTTAAACTTCATACAGTTGGTGATTGCCCAGCTCTCTAATTTGTCCAGATCTCTCTGCCGGGCCTCTCTTCCCTCAAGAGTGTCAACAGCTCCTCCCCATTTTGTGTTATCGGCAAACTTAGATAGCAAACCTTCAAGTCCTGCATCCAAGTTGTTTATGAAGATATTGAAGAGCACTGGCCCCAAGATGGATCCCTGCGGAACCCTACTAGTGACGGGTCACCACCCCATTTACTATAACTCTTTGAGCCCTACCCATCAACCTCTTGCACACCCATTGCATTATGTGTTTATCCAGCTGTATGCTGGACAATTTGTCCAGGAGGATACTGTGAGAGAGAGTATCGAAGGCTTTACTGAAGTCCAAAAAGATTACATCAACTGGCTTCCCTTGGTCAACTAGGTGGGTAATCTTGTCATAGAAGGAAATCAAGTTTGTCAAGCAGCACTTTCCCCTCATGAATCCATGCTGACTGGGACCGATGACTGTGTTGTCTTTCAGGTGTTTTTCAGTAACTCCCAGAATAATCTTCTCCATGATTTTGCCAGGCACAGAGGTGAGACTGACAGGCCTGTAGTTACCAGGGTCATCCCTGTTGCCCTTCTTGAAGATTAGGACAACATTTGCCAGCTTCCAGTCAACTGGGTCTTCCTCAGAGTCCCAAGAGCATTGAAAAATCATTGAGAGAGGTCTTGCTATGACATCAGCCAGCTCTTTCAGTACCCTTGGATGAATCCTATCGGGCCCCGTTGACTTATAGGGATCCAGCTGGAGCAGCAAATCCCACACAAGTTCAGGGTTGGTTGGGAGGTTGTTATTCTCACAGTCATGGTTCTCTGGCCCAGGGCTCTGGGGGTCCCAGAGTTCATCATTGGTGTTGAAGACCGAGGCGAAGAAAACATTAAACGTCTCTGCTTTGTCTATATCCCTGTTTGTGAGGTGACCATGTTTGTCAAGCAATGGGCCAATGTTATTTCTCGCCTGTCTTTTGCTATTTGTATATTTAAAAAAGCTGTTTTTATTTTCCTTCACAGTACTGGCCACCTTCAGCTCCAGTTGAGCTTTGGCCATGCGTATTTCCTCCCTACAGTGGTGAACAGTATCCCTGTAGTCCTCCCATGTCGCCTGACCTTGATTCCATACATTTTCTTTTTTTTGTCTTAGTTCTAGCATAAGATCCCTACTCAGCCAAGCTGGCCTTCTACCTTGCCTGCTTGACTTCTGACATTTTGGAATTTCCTGCCTGCGCTCTTAGGAGGTGGTACTTAAAAAGTGACCAGCACTGACAGACCCCAGCACCTTGAAAAGCTTTCTCCCACGAGACCTTACTAAGTAGTTCCCTGAGCAGCCTGAAGTCAGCTCTCCTCATATCCAGAGTTGAGGTCCTGCTGGCAGTTTTCCTCCTGTTACAATAGATTTTAAACTTGACTGCTTCATGGTCGCTGTGGCCAAGGCAGCCACCAATTGCCACGTCACCCACAAGACCCTCTCCATTAGTAAGCAGCAAGTCGAGGAAGGCACCTTTCCTGGTCGGTTCTCTTAATACTTGTATCAAGAAGGTATCATCCAGATGCTGTAAGAATCTTCTGGACCTGCTTGTACCAGCTGTGTGGTATTCTCAGTTGACATCTGGCAAGTTGAAGTCCCCCATACGGACAAGGGCAGATGACTTGGAAGCATCCCTTAGTTCCTTAAAGAATAACTCATCCATGTCTTCATCCTGGCTTGGTGGCCTATAGTAGTCTCCCACAACCACATCCACTTTATTTGCCTGTCCTTAATCCTTACCCAGAGGCTCTCAACTGTGCCATCGCCGACTGCTAGCTCCATGCATTCCAGTCCCTCCACTACACACAATGCTATAGAGAAAAAGTGTAGTGTCTATATCTGTAGGATCAATGTATTATACAGTAAATGTAATCCTGTTATTTTACCCAGATACTTTACTTCTCCAGCTGAATTAGAGCAGTACACACTGCTGGAAATTAATAAACCAAAGGCAGGGTACCAATTAAAGCTGATAAATGTTGTTTGCTCTATCCAGTTTATCACAGGGACAGTTTAACCCATCTAAAATTATCAACAGTTATCAAGCCCTTGACAAGTTGTGTTTTCTCTTCATTAACACGCTATCCCTGTTACCACATTTTGATTAAGCATGGGATGTTCTCCCATGCTGCATAAACATGTTTCCACATACAATTGGACCGACCATTCATAGAAGCAAGAAAACCAGATAAAGTTAGCAAATGCCAGACTACGTCATTACAATCAATTGGCTGAAAGACTTGGTGCAGGCAAACTTTTCCTTTGCCCCAGCAACAGCAAAATTTGTGCATTGATTGGTGACTGTGAATAAGCCAGAATCTTTCCCTATTTGCTTAGTTCCTTTATTTGGATGGGGGACAAGAAGGCAGTTCATCCTGTGGCATTACACAGTCAGTAGAATGGTCAAGTTGAAATAACAGTTTTACACCTAAACTACTAGACTATTTTCTGAACCCTTACTCCTCTCCCTGCCACTCCCATGGCTTACTAGTAAACTGGCATTCCTAGTATGAGAGACACCTGAAGACAACAAGACAAGCAAAGAGATCTAGACTCAAGGAATGGGTTAACATTTGTTGTTTTAAGTAGTTTCATCTGTCATTTTCTCTCCATCATTCTGATGCCACAGAATGATGCAACTGCAGGCCCAGGAGCAGACTCCAGCATCACTAAAATAAAATTCTAGACAGAGAAATACTGTAATGCACTTAAGCATATTCTGCACAAAGATGAGCTGAGGAGATGAGCAGGAGGCGTGAGTAACATGACCTAAATCTATAATGAAAGCCTGCACATCTACAATGCTAAAAACTTTCAGTGAGTATGACATGAATTCTAGGGCACTGAATTGCATCATCTCTCTGTATTGTTTTTTAGTAAGACTTGATAAGTTTCCGTTAAATGGAAGAAAATTACTGCACCATGTTCCATCCCAGCAATTACTGATGTAACAGAGCAGCCTGCCAAACAGTCAAAATGTTAAGTTGAAAAGGGTACACGGGTTAAGTTCTATAATGAAGAACAAAAAGTGTGATTTGTGAGGTCTGAAATCCTACTTTTTAATTGTAAGAAGAGAGTATCATCACTTTTGTGTTTATATGATTTGTTTGATTATGGACAGCACTAGGAGTCACGTAAGACATTAATTGACTTAAACTGCCCTTTAATTCTATGACAGTTTGCAACAGCTATAGATTATCAAGATGACCAAAGGGGCTTTTTTTCTCCCCCTTCTTAGCAAGAACTGGCTGGTTTGTGTTTCCCGTGTCATTTGAGACTGGTGCAGCATAGTTCTTCTGTCCATTATTTGAGACAGGAGACTGCAACTTTTACACTGGTTCTGCACGTCTGAGAACTGAAAGAATAGATGTTAGTCTGCATTTGCATTAGGACTAACTGCAGGAATTGCATGTCTTTGCATCAGGCATTTGGCTTCAAATTAGAGCCAATCTCCCTCAAGTTTCTGTATCAAGACTGCTGATACTTCCACCTTGAGTCAGTTTCTTTAAAGTATCAGTGAATAAGGAATAGAGTACATATAGGTAATGGAAAAGGATTTGGGAAACACAATTAATTTTCTTGAGGCTGTGCTGGAATGAACACAAAACATTTACAGGGCTGCAGATAAGCCTGAAGAGTCAGATAAAGCTAGAAACAAACACAGAGAACAAGATTCAATTAGCAGTAATTTGGAATAGAAACTAATCTTCAGTTGTTACCATTAAACAAGTCATGAGTGAATAGCAAGAATCCATTTAGCTTTCCTAAATTATTACCTGCAATGTCAATAGGTGTTTATTATCCTAGTGAGAGCAGGCTTGTTATCAGTCCCCTTTCTTAACACCTAATGGAGCCAGCTGTTTATTTTGGATAATGGTACACTTCATAGCACATACCAAACCTTCATGCTGAGTTGCCGTTACACAGATCACATGATCCCTTGTTCAACCAAGAGCTGAGTTTGTTTGGATGCAGTGAATGATTTCACATACAGCCTCAGAAATGAGAAGTCAGTAGGTGATAAATCAGTTCTTTCTCAAACTTTACAACTCTCAAAGTAACAGGTTGTGAGGGGGGGTTTTGTGTTTTGTTTTCTTTTGTTTTTTTTTAATCTTGGAGAGCAAAAGGGTATACATTTTAAGTGAAGCACGGGGATACTGAACTTGAAGAGATAAACTGTTCAGCAAGGGAATTCTCTAATTAGTTGTCATACATCCACTTTTCTTATCATACATCCATATTACAAGGGATATGCAAGATAGTTTATCAGGTTACTGTCTAACCGACTTTATTATGTGATACACTGCGAACTCCAGAGACCCCAGGAAAATTTTAAATTTTTGACACTTCGTCTAAAGACAGACATTAACAGCTCCTTTACTCCCAGAAGGGAATCTGAAATCCTCTACAAAAGGTCCCTGGGTGGTCTTGCAGAGTGTGTCTGATGTCTCAGTGGTACCCAGGTCATTCTGGACCAGTTCCCACCTTTGTGGCTTCAGTATGCTCCTCCAGCAAAAAGGGACAAGTGGGAATGAACTGAGTCTGGCGCGATTTTCTTTATGCAAAAATAGATTAAAGCAGCTCATTTCACAGACAAAGAAGTTTGCAAAGTTAAAACAGGCATGTATGTTATTGCTGTTATACAATTGAGAAAGTTTGCTTTTTTAATGGTGAAGGAAAAGAAAATAGTGTTTTCCCAATATTTCTATCTTTAATTTTCTGGTGAGGTCAAGTATTCAGAATGCATGTTATGGTTACAGTTTTAACTGTTTCTCTCTTCCCCTTGCATGATTTACTAATCTCAGGAAAAAGCTTAATTTGGAGATTCTTTTTCATAAGCCTTACTTTGGAAACTGCCAGTGCACAGAAGGATCTAACAACTGGAGAGACAAGAGACAACTTCATGTTAAGACTCTCATGGCAGGAGAAGAAAGCCTGAGTTCATGTTACTTCCCTAAATATCTTTTTGCATTTTACATGATTCAGCCAGGAGAGACAGTGATGTAAATGGGAGCCGGTGATGTCAGTTAATTCCCTACTGAAAGTTGTGGACTGGTTCAAATCCCACCTAAACTAAAACAAGTCTCAAGTAGAGCTTGAAAGAATCCTTTGTTTCTATCCCAGATGATTATATATTCCTGTAAAACAGAGCAAGGCAGCCAAGACAAATACCAGAGTTTAAATGAAAAATACAGAAACAAACATGAGTTATACAACTGACATACCTATGTTATTTAATTTTCTTGAGTAACAAAACAAATTCAAACCAAACAAAATCAAAAGTTACTCCAGAAACAGGAATTGTTCTGAAATGTCAGATACTACCACTTCTAATTAGGGTAAAGGAAGTCATCTAAAACATGATAATTTTATTGCAACCACCTCTGCCCAAGTGCATAAATAACAGCAAGTACAAACCTTCAAATATATTTAAAAATATAAATTCAAATTTACATCATTTTTCTAAAGCAACCAAAGTACCCAGAATACTTCCATGCTTGTGTAATGTCTACTTCAAATTTACATTTTGAGCAGATGAAAACTTTCAGCATTGTTTGGCTCATGTTCACCAGAAGTTAGTTCTAAATGTGAGAATACTTGAAGTAGGTCCTTGCTGTCTGTTAGCAAAGTTTGAAACAGTTTATAAAAATATGCTTGTGTGAATGTATTTCATGATAAGGGGGCAATCTTCATCTCTTTTAAACACTCTGACTTCTTGAATCCTCCAACAGGTAACTGGAGAGGTCTGGGAGCTTAAAACTTCCCCTGAGTGAGATATGTCACAAGAACAACTTATTCAGAGCTGATCTGAAGATCCTGAAGTTTACCTAAAAATCTGCATGTTCTATGAATAATAGTAGCTGCAGTTTCTTTTGTAGCTCAGGTAAGAGACAAGATCCTCTTGTAGCTTATCTGCTTAGGTTCATCACTGATACATTTGGCTTCAACTCTACCAACCTTACACACACAGCCTATGAACATCAGTAAGGGAAGCTGTTGCTTCATATACTTTCTTACAGTCAAAGGTTTCAACAGGTTGGAGGTATCACCTTCCTCATGGCTTCTTCTCAAGCCACAAAATCTAGAATTAAAGTGCTTGTAAATAGCGTAACTGGGAGATGGAGCAGATTGTTACCCCCAGAGCAATACTGTCCAGTTGGACAAATGTGAGGTTTGCAGAAACTATGTGGTGTCACCCTTGATCCACCTGAAGATGCTGTTGCAAGAATCCTTGTAAAGAAACTCCTGTCACTATCTGGACAGGGATTGACCACCCTGTTGGAAAGATTGCACACTCCAAATCAGCATTGCTCTATGCTAAGATCCCAATATTTTTTTTTTTTTTTTAAAAAAAGCAAACACCCTTTCCATAAGTGTCTGTGTGACACGTATACCTTCATAGTGAATATTCACTCTCTATTAGCTGCACATGTGAAGATCTACTGGCTGGTGGACAAACAGGACATCCAGCTGGCTTCACAACAAACCTGCCATGTACTGGCATTTCCTCTACTTCCCAGCCTGAGATCAAAGATGTGAGCACAGGGTGTCCTATTTTAACACATCTTTGAACTATATGACAGGTTTCAGCATAACACAGTCAGATTTTTAAAAACATCTGCACGCTTACTAGTTTACTTTGCATGCATTTTCACAAATATCTTCTCACCAGCCATTTCTCACGGTGAAAACAAATTCTAGGCGTTGTTATGTGAAATTTTCTACCATTAAAGAAACATTTCCTCTTAAACTAGGTGCTCTTATTTTCTGATAGAATCTAGTGAAAAAAGTTGTGTTGATCATCTTTTGTCAATGAAAATTGCATTTCTAATAGCAATCACTTCAGCATTATAATATTTATATTAAAATGAATGAAATGCAAGCTCTCATGGCAAACTCTCAAAGTATGATTTTTCGTGAGGATAGAGGAATATGAAACTTCACTTAAATTGAATTCTGACTTTAGTATCTGACTTGGCAATCAATCATCACATCAACTTAGCAACGTTTTTCCAAGACCTCATTCATTGCAAGGGAAAGCGAAGCTGCACAACTTAAACATAAAAAAAAAAAAAATTTTCTGTTGCTTTTCCACAATAAAATGCATTCACAAATCACCTAGATTGTTGCCTAAAACATGACAATTCATATTAGAATTCACTGTATGAAAAAGAGACTGCTTTGGAAATATGCTCTATCAAATCCCTGTTTTCTGAAATGTGTGTAACACCTACAGGGATTTCATTTCATGTTTAATGACTGTTATCTGCTGGTATCAAATGCCTTCTTTTGGACACATGGCTCTGAACTCCATATGCAGATGAATTTCCATCTCATGCCATTATTAAAGTACTGGCTAAACATTGTGAATGGAATCAAAATAAAGAAGAAAAAAATATTGACTATGCACTAACTATGATTTTTTGGACATAGTCTGTAGATGTGGATTCTTCAGCTAAATCATATTGCAAGGACTTCTGGAGAAAAAAAGCTGTACAGTATTTGGTCTCATTCTGCCCTTAAGTCTTAAACAAAGATTGGCAAAAGCTACTCCTCAATCACAAAACCATGATGTATATATACTAGGAGTGAACTCTGTAAGCTCAAAGTATTTTGGCTAGCTGTTGTCAACAAACTAAGCAAGTTTTTCTCCTAGCTTTGCTCTAAATCCAAAATTTCTTGCCCAAAGTCAAACTGTGTATTCATTGTGTAGCACTGAGCTTTATAGGTTATCAAAAACCTTGAAAAACATCTTCAAAAAAACCTTTCATATTTCAAAAATCACTCTAAAAGTTATTAACATCTTACAATATTAACTGCATTTAAAAATGCATGTCTTCAAGTCTGTTTTTGAAAGCATTCAGACATGTACCTATTTTTTTCAGAAACAGGAATCTATGAAGGGCACCAAGATTTCCACCCTTGACCAAATGAAAAGCTGCTTAAGCAATGAAGCTGACAGCTAATGACCGGATCACTAGTCAGAAAGCAAGCCGTAGAACAGTATTTGGAAATGTATGTTCTTCTAACAACATTGCCTTTGATTGTACATATCCACTGACACATTTGAGTGTATTTATCAGGTGCTACAGACAAGTAGAGAGTAGACTTACAATATTTCTTTAAAAGAGCATGTATGAGTGTAAGCATGAAGCAGTGCCATAAACACATCTCTTGCAATCCTCCCTGCTGAAGACACAGACAATTCCATATTTATGAGAAACTTCATAATTTCTTTCTCCTCTCATTTCATGCTCTAAGAACTTGGCTAACTTTATGGGAAAGGACTTTCTGAGACAAATCTACACATTTGTATTCGTATGTCACATCTTCTCTAGACTACATTACCTGCTGATCTGGTTTATCTGCATAAATTCAGCAGTATGTCACCAAAAACCATACAAACAGATGTATAGGACAAAACAAAGAAATTCTCTGTGCATCTGCCTGTACTTTATAAATGAAACTGTCTGTCCAGGTATCAGGAGCAAAGGCTCTCTTAACTCAGAGCCTAGATTTCACCCTTCTCCTGCACATGGCACAGAGCTCCTTTGCCACTCCCATAGCATCATGACTTTCCTTTCTTGTGTTTTGCCCTGACTCCTGTCAGCCTCCCCTGTGCTGGTGACACTGTCAGCCTCGTTTCTTCTCCCCTATCACACCTGCAACTTTGAGAGCTTTTTCTCCTTCAACATGATGACATGGATATCTTCATTTTCCCTCTGTTAGAAGGACGGCACGTGCACCCCATCAAACTGTGCTGCAAGGTGTGTGTGGGCTCTGACTGGTCATTTGAAGCAGCTGAAGTACTGCCAGGAGGATTCTTTCAGACGTAAAATGCATATATTTTTATGCAATTATGGGAAACAGATGGGTCAGAAATAGCCATCAAGTTTATTTCTCAGTGTGATTTCTTAATTTTAAGTAGATATTTGTGAACTGCATCCAACTTTCTCTATCATTGCTAATACAAGGTAGGTTTTTTCCTCAAAAAATAAAATCCATCTGTTCTAGAATGTGGGATTTTATTATCCATGAACAATACAAACTCAGTGCAGCTTCTTAAACTAAGAATCACAAAAATGGGAATATATAACCACAGCATTAATAATTACTTCCTTAGTATTTGCATATTTTCCCCAAAGCAGTGTGCTATATTTATTTCTTATAAATTCAAATTTTAACATGCTTATGAATATTTATTTACTTTTTCTATCTGTTGTCATAATTTATTTGAGTTATTTTTTTCTACCAACAGATAACTTGTCATTTCATGTTAGATTATAATACTAAAAACAAGCTAAAACATCTAGGCAATATACTATGATATCATAAAAGGAAGAGAAAACTCATGGAATTAGATGAAGGAAAAATTCATTAAAAGGCTCGCAGGGGGTGGCATACAAAGATCAACCAGTTTTGAATGGTTTTAATTTCAGATTCGTCCATTTGTTTGACACCCACAAAGAGAGCAAATTTGAGATACTGAAATAGTTGGTCCATGGATGGGAAGCCTGGTTGGTCTACTTAGAGCTACTGCCAGGTTCTACTTCCTGACACCATTCAAAGGCCTTGGAAAGAAAGGCATTTGAACTGAATGAGAGTTCAGTACTATTTGCTGCATGTGGTGGGGCAAATTACACTCAGCTACACTCAACAGTTCCTATACTACCGTGCAAGTATGCCATATTTATGCAGTCAATTAATGAAAAGAATATAGCTATGCTGAAAGGAACTAGAGATAAAAATGGAAAGCTAAATTCTTTTCCTTTTCAAAGGCAGGGAGAGGTTTTCCATGCTTGCATAGCCCTGACAACACCCTCTTAACATGCTCTGCAAGCTGTGTCCTGCCGTAAACCCAAGGATGTTTTCCCTGCTTTTAAAGTCGTTCCTCATTTGTGTGAAGTAACATGTAGAAATGAAGCCAAGATGAAAAAATCTTGGTTCTCTTGAGACAGTATGATGACAAAGTGAGATTGCACACAGTTTTACAACTATCATCTAAAATTAATATGAGGTAAACCAAATGTTCTTAAAATAGTGCATGTCCCTTTAGTAGAAGACAATTTGGAGAGAGTAGATATTCAATCCAAGTAAAGGGAGGAATATATAAGAAGCTGCTAGAAAACTCTGACTCCCCTTTCCCATCCCCCTGCATGTCTCTACCCTTCTCCCTCCCATTCCCTCCTCTTCCCCTGGGAAATGACCTCTCTTTTCAGTCAGCCACGTGAAGTGTAACATTGACTTTGAGATAAGAGGAACAGAGAAACAGGAAAATGGAAAGATAAGAAATGAAGAAAACAAAGGCTGAGATTTGGGGTGAAGCACTGATTGACTTCTAGAGCTCCTTACTTCTGAATCTTATTTATAATTAACTAAGGTGACTAGCTCAAACATAGACCTGTACAGCAGAGATGTGTATGTTTAGTCAAGGGAATCCTCTCATGGTAAACCATAGTGCTTAAATGTCAACAAAACACAACGTCTAAAAATGAAAAAATGTAGTTTACTGACATTTACTGTCTTGTTTTTTAAAAATGCTAGCCATCTTTTTCAATTACTAGGAATCTTATTTTTATTTGTCAGCTATAACAAAGATGCATTGCATAAATCTTGCCTAAGCAGTTTGACTGGACAGCTTCACTGACAGTTGAGAAGGTTCAGGTTGGCTGTTGAATGGAAAGATGGAACAAAATATTCAGGTAAGTGGTAGAAGCTTGAATACAACTGCAAGGAAGCTGAGTGGTCATACTTCTTCATATCTGATCCTCACATTTCCTATTCAGAAACTACAAAGGTGAAAAAAGGAATAAAAAATAAATCTGTCTTACTCACATAACTCAGATATCAGAGTCGACTTTTAGCTGTAGCTCTCCTTTGGTCTGCTTCAAATTTCTAAGTTAGAAAGTTATCTAAGTTATCTAACAATAGATCAATTCTATCTCATTCCAAGTGTTATCTGTATCAATAAGATCATCCAAAAAGAGACACAGGAATTCATAGTCATGATCTTTAAAATCCTGTTCAGTTACAACCTCAGAACTACAACCTCTCACATTGAGGTATGAGAACACCTCAGGTTTTCGTTTAAGTCCGTTTTTAGTGTTTTCCAAGCTGCCAACAGCCGGATTTATCTGATCAGCTGTCTGACAGATTTTGAATTGTTCATCTGTGCAGATTTAACTGGTCATCCTGATTAAGAAATTTTCATTTTATGGACTGAACAAGCCACTTCCTCTGTGTCACTTTATGAAACCAACATCATTAACCTTTCCTTAAATCAAGTGTCTTGATGATATCCTCTGGAGGAATTTTTCTTTTTTTTTTTTTTTTTTAATAATAAATTTATTATTCCTTTGTCCACGTCAAGTTGCTGGGCAGTAGTTGCCATGCAATGTAGAAGTCAAGCATTAAAAAAATAAGAAAAATCCTATACCTCCCTATTGATTGACTGATTGATCACATGGAAGGCATGGAAGAAGGCTCAGAGTTTCAGAATGATCAAAGAGTAAACAGTTGGGCATACAGGCCAATCAGGCTAACAAAGTAAATATTTGAGCACAATAAAAGCACCTTTTATGCAGGTGCAACAAATAATAATAATGAGGTGGATAAAATAAATTACGTGATGATAGCTGCTGAATGCTTAGAAATACACGTAGCTATCTAGTGTATAAAAAAGGTCATATTCACAATGAATATCAATACAATATGCAGCGCAACACTTAAACTAGATGAAGCAGTGCTGTTACCCTGTTCTTGCCTTTAACAGCTGAGGGACCTTAATGACTTCCAGCATACAGAATCATGGTAGATATTAATGGGCTCCAGTCACCTTTTGGAGAAAAGGCACCATTTCTTACTAGGACAAGTATTTAACGTGCACAGAAAATAGTGAGGACAGTATATGTCATCATAAAAGGAATCCTAAATGCTAGCAGTTTGTTTTCTTAAGTAATAATGCCAGCATTTTTTTTCTTAAGTAATAGTCAGTCCTTTGGTTTTCTGCAAGCAGAGTCTCCCATTTCACTACTGTTATAGATAACATAGATTTAGATATACAATTTAAAGTGATATTTGAACTTTTGAATGTTTAGTTAGCTGCACAAATTTATTTATGCTGACTACTTGAAAAAATGGCTCCATTTTGGGCCTGCCAAAGCCCCCAGTTCTAGTAAATCAATAGTCTAGACTCCACACAGGAACTTTCCAGACTTAACATTTAAGAGTTATAAGGAAAGCAGGAATGTCAAAGGCCTCTTCGGTCAAATCTATTCTGCTGTTTCATCTACATCTTTAAATATTGTTCAGACTCCTGGTTCATTATAATTAATATAATGACTTGCAACACTTCATAACTCCTCTATGTTTCATTGAAAATTGGTCTCAAAATTGTGCTCAAGTAATTTAGGATTTTTGCTTGCACATCACAGGTATGTATTTGATTGTTCAGGGCTCCTCTCTCCAGCTATTAATAGATTCCTGACAGCAATTACATTTCTAAAAAGGGCTTACTATGTGACCCCTCTCCAGACAACAGAAAAACCCTAGAAGCTGGAAAACATAAGCTCAGATGAAGACATCAGCATCACAAGACTCAGGCAAGACTCATGACCATCTTCCTTCAATGTACATTGAATGGAGTTGTAAGCACAGGGACATTTTGAGGATGCAAATGTGGAACTAAGTGTCTAACACAAAAGTCAGACACCCCGAAGTGGTGTAATACTTATGTGTCTGTAGCCCTAGATGTCTATTCTTTACCATTCCAGTCTGAAACTCCTCAACGTAAGGAACACAGCAGAGAATCAAGAATAACTCCTATAACTTAGACTAGTGCTGTAGACCATGGAAATATCATTCTTACCCATGTCTTTCAAAATTAAGGATGAGGTCATTTCATATATCTATTTACTTTATTTCCCAAATCCAATAACTTAGTGTGAAGGGCTTCAAAGCACAAGATAAATGTGGCTGGGCCACAGAACTAATCATGTCAACTGGAAAATAACTGTAACTGCATCATTACCACTTAATGTGTTGGGTAACTCCTAATGTACCTGAAAGATAATAAAGAGGTGTCAGTATTATTCATATCTTTTAATTGCTTCCATTAGCGTTTCTTTTTTTTTTATCCTGAGGGCAAAATAGTATCACTTCATTGATTATACAGTGGATACAGGGGAAATAATAGTACAGAATCAAATATACTTTTAACCACCCGTTGCCATCTTATAGCTATAAGCAAAAGCATAACTTGGCAATAAAACCTATTTACTGTTAAAATTAAAATTGCTTTTAACAGTTTTATAGCATGCAAACAATTAAAATAATTATATCAGGCAGCAGCTGTTCTTTCACACTTGTGGAAAAGGAAAGAAGAGGAAAAGGCTGTACGAAAAGTTGGTCAGGTAACTTCTTCCTCCAATAGGTGGGACAAGAATGGGAAGAAATGTGTAGGTTCTCTGTAAAGGGCAGTTTTAATAATAACGGAGCTGGGGATAATAAAATAATAGGGAGCTGGACTCGATGATCCTTATGGGCCACTTCCAACTCAAGATATTATATGATTCTATGAAATAATTGAATCAGTTTTATAACATATGTGGTTTTATTCTAGGCAAATAATTCTCATAGTACCACCAAGAATATGGCTTCCTGGGATTAAGTTATTAAATAAAATGAACTCTGGATTCTCAGTTGTGATAGTACCATGCAACCAGCGTCCTATCCCTTGAGTCCAATTCTTTGTTTTATTCAGTGTCTTATGGTATTACTATTCTTACAACATAAAGTTGGTTCCTAAAAACTCCAGCATTGGGCACAACATAAGACAAAAGCCCCATTTCCTCAACCATCCTGTCTGCCAGTGGCCACAATAAAACACCCACAGGAACAGGATAAACATTAGCAGTGTACACTAACCATGCCGCTGTAACAAAAACACTGGTCACACTGGCTGGTTCAAGTAGCCTTTTCCCACTGAAGGACAACTGTGAACTTTTATTCAAAGTGAGATAATTCTCAGAACAAACAGGCAGAACAAACAGGGTACTGGGGAAATGAAATACCGCAACTCTATACATCTCAGAGCAATGCCAGATGATTTTAACTGCTACTTGAAAACATATAAGTTATTGAACACATGTGACAGAAATACCTTTAGAGCAAGAGTGGCAGTGCATTTCTGGATCCTTCCAGCCCTGCCCCACCCCTTTTTTTTTTATTCCAAGAAAGTGACAAATGCCTAGAAAGAAGCCAGATAAATCAAGGATACTGAATAAACTTGAGGTGAGTTCTTAACCCATTTAAATAATGATTTGCTGTTATTTGCATTGCTTCCATAAGCAGAACTGCTTAAAGCTGACAGCTGAAAAGTTAGTTGAGTCTTTCTGTCCCAACCCCGGCACAGAGTTTCAATATTTTACATGACAGAGCTTACAGTGGGAGACGGCATTAATGCCATCTTCTGAAGTTACAGAAAGTCGATACATTGGCTTTCTATTTTCTTTCTCTGACTCATTCTGGAGACATTAAAAGCTGTAGACACTGTATGTCCCTGCAGCAAGAAGTTGCATTCACTTTGGATCTTAGTGCTATTATTGCTACAAGTCCCCAGCTGCTATGGGAGCCCCCCAGCTTAATGCACAACAAAGGCAGAAATTCCCATTCCCGTGCATGTGCAATGTGAATGGGCTGAGAGATGTTGCTCCTGGGAAGAATCTCAGGAAAGCTGTAAATGGGCTAGTCCCACTCAAAGCTGTAGCAAACAACCAATTTCTTCTACCATCAGTCAACTATCCTTGAGACAATGTTTTAGATATTGCTCTGGGAAACTGGGCAAAAGCAACCTCCTTATGAAGGTACAATTTGATTGGTTTTACTGATGTAGCATGTGCTTACACTAATGTTGATTCAATGCTCTTGGGTTGTAATGATTATCCATCGTAAAAGAGACTGAAATTCAAGATCAGTTTGAATCTGAGGCTGTGTAAAATAACCCTTTTTGCTTTCAGCCAAGGTTCACCCCAAGCATTATTTGCATTAACATGTCCACTCAGTCTGTCCTAACTCTAGACCTATTAAACACAAGCAAATTCATATTTCTTTGAGGGTTTTTGTTAAACTGATTATCTGTACCTGCCTCTATCTTAAAATTAGCACCTACATAATAGGGTTTTTCCTTACACACAGTAGGATGAAACAGTTGAGTTATGTGAAATAAATGTATAGGCTATAAAAAGCAATAACCCATTACCAAACACTTTCATTTTTCATTTTATTATGATGTTCAAATAATTATTGACTTTTTTGCTAACCTGAACAAATAGATATTCATTGAATTATTGTATTCCCTTTTTATTATGATTACAATAATGAAGAAGGGTAAATCATCGTCTTTATAATGTATTTGCATTAAATATTGCATTTTCAGAAGATTAAAGATGCAACCAGAAATCCTATTTCTGATATCTCTATTTTATGAATTGTTGCATTTATCAGCATGGAACTTCAGTTGTGGGCACCATATACTACAGTTGTTCAGTGTTATTTTTAGTGTGTGACCAACAGAAAAGGACTACGTGTCTTATACGGTTGGACTTGATGATCTTAAAGGTCTTTTCCAACCTAAACGATTCTATGATTCTATGTGTGCTTCTTTCAGAGACACTTTGAGAAGTGTGGACATTCGTCTAAGCACCTCCAACCCAAGATTTTCTGATTACAAACTATACAACTATGGGTCTGTGATTGATTTATACATCAAATTCAGGTTTTTTGTATAATTTGTATAGTTTCTGCCTTTGCCTTTTTTGTTCTTTTGTTGTATTAGTTGGTTGTACATCCTTTCAACCTCAGATTACAAAAACTTTGAGGGAAGAGTATTATCCTTTATAGCCTACTATCCTCAGGAAGAGAGCATTTTATTGCACTGCATTTACATAGGTGTACTTCTCTTTCCAACAGCTTTTGAACTGAGTATTTTCAAATGAAGTTTATATTGAAAAAATTATGTTAACAGATATAGGAACTGGAAAGAGGAGATGTATGAATTTAAAGCTGTAATGTAGTGTGTATGTCTTAGTTGAATGGAAAAGTTTTTTCCCCTTATGAAGCTGTAATTGTGTATATGCCTTGCACCATCCCAGCCCAAACCTTTTGACTCCTGAAAGCCAATCCGGGATAGAATCTGTAAGCACAGTGACACTTCTCAGTATATACATACATTTTTTAAGAATTAAACAGGAACAATCCTTGTATTAGACCCTGCCAAAGTACCCGTACTGCAAGCCTACAGCAACTGGATCTTTTTTGTATAGCAGTTTATAAGGTCTTCATTTAAAGAGAAGTACAGGTTCATCAAGAGGAAAAGAAATTACCACTACACTAAATTTAAAAATTAAGAACTTCCCTAAGACCTGAGAGTTAAATGAAACTGATCTCCTATATTGTTACCAGAGTCTGTGGGTAGATGCATAGATACATACCATTCATACAGGGGAAAGAAGGTCCTTCACAAAGTACACCTACCCAGCTACCATCAATGAAGGATACCAGCCAACATCTCAGAAAACAGAAATACCTGTTCAAGAACATGCCACAACCCCTTCAGCTGTTATCACTACAAGGGGGTAAAAGAGTTTCACATAGGTCTTAATTATTTTTCAACTGTGTCACCTCTACTTATGCGATCCATAAGAAAATGCAGTAGAGAGGTCTTTGTAAAGCCCCTATATAGTTTTAATTGGGTTTAGTAGCTTTCCTCAGATACCAGAACTCAGAACATAACAAATGTTTGAAAGACCCAAGACGTTATCTAAAGATATTACCCCTACAAATACTCTACTTTCATTGAATAAAGTAACTAGATCATTAAATTAAATTGCATCACTATTGTTTGAAAAAGTTTGATCAGTAGCCTTGCCTACTTCTCTTACCAAAAGTGTTAATTATGATTTCAGATTAACAACCCTCTAGCTCAAGTCTTGAAATGCCCAGTCTTTACTCTAGTGATCTTACTTCTCTTGTTAGACTTTATTTTATGAAGTAACAAGGAATGGAAGAAGTGGTTTATATAGCTGCTGCTAGCCACCTGTTAGGTGTTGGCAGCTGCAGTTCATTTGATCCTGGTGCCAACAGAAGGATAAAGATTCAAGTCGTTAATTGTTCTTGTTGTTTCTTTTTCATTGCATGAAAGGTTGATCAGTATTTATGCTTCAAAATTTCTTATTCTGTGTCTTTAGAGGGCTGAGTCTCCTACTGAGCACTACTTCTGGTAGGTGATATTGGGATCTACTTAAGGAGGAGTGGGATTCTACAACTGATGAACTCCTGGTTGCTATCTTTTAGCTGTTCTCTATGATAGTAGGTTTTCTATGATAGTGGGTTTAAGATTAATGAATCAATACAACTACATGGTGGCTTTTGATGTTTGGGGGTTTTTTGAGTTTGTTTTGTTTTGTTTTTGGTTTTGGTTTTTTTTTTTTTTTCAGTTATTCATCTCTTAAAGAATTGCTGGAAGGTAACCAAAAGAAATTAAGCTACTGATATCATAGAGAAATTTTAAAAGAATAAGGATTGATTAGAACATCATAATTAGGTTCAGTGTGTCTTTCAAACCCACTAAATTTCCTGTCTCTTTAAACTAGCTCTTTCTCTGCTTTAACAAAGGAGAAATATGCCTGGTTCTCTTTATCCTCTTTGTTTTATCAACCATTGCTGACAGGAATCATAAAATCACTGAGCTGATAGCAGTACCAGAGTAGTGCTTGCACATCACTCAAAATTAATGCTCATACCACTTTAATACAATTAATTACCTATCATTTGCTATAGTATTAATTAGAGGTTTTCTATCAAAATATGCCAAACCTGAAAAAAGAAAAGTGAAAGAAGCTCTTCTAATGTCCTTTGAGATGAAATTATGGCCTCATGAAAGGAAATAAGAGTACTGTTATTATTGTCCATTAGGACTCTGTATGTTTTGAATTTTCTTGTGACCTTTCTGTATTCAAAATGAAACGGATATTTTTTTTTTTTACATACAACAGACTTTAGGAATGTAAACAATTTATATTAGTGATGTACAAGAAAAGGTTTACAGGCTGAGTAAAGGAACCTTACAAAGGAAAAACAAAACCTTAACTTATTAGAAAATTGTTTAAAGGCCTTAACCTCTTCTGTTCTAAAAACTGCTGATAGATGTCTTTTAATATCAGGCTCTTCAGAAGAAAGGTTACTACATATTGCCTTCTCTCAGATGAGTTACAAGGGTTTCTTAGACTTTTTTAGTATTTCTAATTTCAGCCTTGGCAATAAGTGTCAAGAATATTTCTTGACTACTGCTACACTCTTCTTTCTAATAGAAAACCACAGATGAGCTGTCATTCATTAAATTAATTCCAGATATTTCTACACTTCTCTTAATCTACTAATTAACAACCTTACATTTAAACCATTGCATAGATTTGAAAGATTTTAGAAAATACAGAGCTTTGAAATAATGTAAGACCAGGTTCAACTGAGGATATGTCTTTTTCCTGGACACTTAACAATTACTTTTCCAGATGCCTTTAGGTTTAAAAGATCTGAATTACTCTACACTGCTGTTTTTTTTTTTTTCCTGTAACCTGTTCACTTCTTTCTCAGTAGATTGAATTTTAGAAGTTAAAATCTCTCTCTGAGATGTATTTGCATATTAATATAAGTTGAGAAACACTCGTCTGTTAGCTGTCAGTTTTGTTTCATTAGCCATGTTATGCCTCATCAGTTGTAGGTAGATTAATGCTTCATACATTACTGAAAAGCTAATATTTTATTGTTGGAAAAAAAAAAAAAAAATAGAAGTTTTGTCTCCTGACCCAACATATCTGCTAAACATTTCCTTTTTTTTAAATCGGCTAACCAGTTTTCATGGGTTGGATTTGAAAGTTCGATATGGGAAAGCTGACAGAAGATATATTAGAAAAACTGCTGAAGGTCCCTTGAGGAGAGCATATGTTTCAACACATTTTAAGATCTAGAAGCTTAACCAAAATTTTTTTTTCATAATTTCTTAACATTTTGAGCCCTGAAAGTGAAGAACTGAAATAACTGAGCATTGTGATGAATGCTTCAAAACTTCCCTCATCTTTCTGGAAGCCAGCCTCCTTCCAGAATACAAAGAAGGATTTTGACATCCATAATGGCTGAAACATGGCCTTATTTTCATTATATTGGCCATTGATTCTTTTGTGACTCTGATTTAATTTGTCACCCATTTCTTATTTCATATGAAATATAGTGCAAAGGCTTATAGATGTGATACATTCAATAAAAATCTCCTGACATATGTATATCATTAAATTAAAATGTGGCACTTTGGCATTTGTAAATCATCTTAGTTCTAATGTAAATACAGATCACTCATTCGTGGAAGGTCTGTTAGATAACTATAGCTATTACTCTTTATATTTATCAGCCCATAACTCAAAACGTTTATGGTGACAGATCTTTCAATCTGAGTTGTGAGTTCTGCAATACCAACAGTTATGAACCAGTTAATGACTTGCTTGAATTAGTTATGGTACAGTTTAGACTTTTAGGCCAAATAGCTTTACTTAAGCATAGGCTGAATTTTTTCCATCATTTCAACTGACTGATTTACATAGGTCTTCTAAAAATATTTAGATATTGCCTGTCTTCAACCTACTGAAGTTATAGCCTCAAATATACTTAATTTAAAAGTAACACATATTCACTACAGGATGAGATTACAACTTCCCGATTTAACACCTAAACTAGGATTAATTCAAAATCCAGGCTCTGCCCTCCTGAGAAGCATATATTTAGGTTTTACCCCCATCTGGTTAACTACATTTAGTCTAATAAAATGTCTAGTCTTCTAGGCAGTTAAGCATGTGTAACTACCTAATGGGAGGGTGCAGAGAAGAAGGAGCCAGATTCTTCTGAGAAAGAAAAAGGTCAATTTCAATTAGATATAAACTAAAATAGATTATCATGAGAGTGGTTAAATATTCCAGCAGGGACTCAGAGAGGCTGTGGGATTTCTGTCCTTAAAGATGTTCAAAACTTGACCAGACAAAGCCCTGAGCAGTTCAGTGTTGTTGGATCTGCTCTGGGCAGCAGGTTGGACCAGATGACCTCTGGAGGCCCTTCCAGGCTGCAGAATTATGTGATGCTGCGGGAAATTTTTGTATCAGTGACTGTAACATGCTGAGAGGGCATGCCAGAGAAATGATCGCTCTAGACTTGTCATGTTCATACACTTGTTAACAATGCTTTTCCTATTAGCTACTCGAAGGAAGATTATTTTGGCCTAACTCTTCATGTCTTTACCTATTTGTCTTGTATTACCTTTGATCTAACAGAATTCATGTTTACTCCCCATATATGCCTGTGTTTTTTCCTTTGCCTTTCATTTCTACGAAAACAGTATACAGTCTGACACATGTTGAAAAGGAAGATATTCAAGAACAACGAGTTATAACTTAAATTTAAAGCCATGTTGCAAACAACTAAACGTGATGATGGATCTGTTTTGTGTCAAAACCAAGAAACTACAGTGACTTTAATTACTTTAACTCTGAGCTTCTGTTTTACTGTATCTAAATAGGTTTAAATCTGTAACATTTAATATCTATTTTGTAAGTACCTCCATTCATTGTGTACTTAAATGAATAAAGAGATGCACTCTAATAGCTTGAGGGATTTAAAAGCCTGACTTGACAAAGGAACTTTCCTTCTTATTCTCATTTGTTTATCTGGACTCTTCCCATGGCAGTCAATGCAGTAACAGCTATGGAAAAAATGTATATATATTCCACCTAAATATCTTCAGTCCATTATGCTTCAGCATAGAGAAAGCAGTTACATGTTAAACTACAGGGAGCAGAGGGGAAGGGGGAGAGGAATTGTAGCAGATAGATTACAACACTTTCTACTTGACAGCCAAATGAATAAGGAACTTACTCAGGAACACAGGCTATGTATGTTAAATCCTCCTACTTTCTTAAGTATAAAATCCAAAGGTTAAGAAAAATACCTTCAATATGGCTATTCCCATGCCTCTTAAACCATTACAAAGAGATACAGAAAAATCATGGGACAGGAAGAAATGTTTGGGGGATATTTCCATGAACACAGCACTATACCGTGGTATGGTAATTTTAATTTATGGTCTATGGTCCCAAGTTCATGCATTTCATCTCCTAATTATAATAAAAAGTAATAAGTAATATCTAGAACACAAAACAGACCTTAAGACTTAAAATGTACAAAAATACTGATTAAATAACCTGGATTCTGGTTATTTTTGGTCTGCATTTCTCTTCTATGCAACTAGAAGTGAGGATTACCCATCACCCTCCAGCTAGAAGTAATGACAGATTTGTAAGGATTTTGTTTTATTTTCCTGTTGTGGGCTTAAAATTCACAGTATGTAGTTATTTACAGTATTAATGCATCTTTTCTTCATTTGCACTTGTACTCATATTTCTACCTTTCCCTACGTTTTTATTGGATATCAGTAGGTCTCATTAAAAATGACAGGAGATTAATAGGGTGAGATAGTGTTATACTCCATCACTACCTAGGGAAAACATGCATTGATTTCAGTTTCCTTGTTTTTTCCAGATGCTATAATAATTACAAAGACCATTCACAGAACCCATTGCTTTTTAATAAACTGCTCAAAGTTTTGCAGCTAATTGCTACAGAGGCATAAGCACTCACTAAGGTATCTAATGACTTAGGTTGAGAGTGTAATATTATATGCTAGGTTCTTAACAGTGCCTAATTTTCTACTACAATCAGTGGGTGTCAGGAATCTGAACACCTTTATAAATTGAATGATCTTTGGCCATACAGGATAATAACCCCTGACCAGACACTACCCAGGATTTGGTAAACTCTCATGTACTCCGCTCCAGCACAAAGTGACAGTCCCTTTCTATCATTTCTACCACTTTCCCTGCTAAAGTGGCCATAACTAATTTTGTGCACTCATGTACTGAAATTTGTTAAATAGTGAATGTGATCATTTAAGCAAAAGAAAAAATTGTGAAATTATGACTCTGGACTACTATATTGCAGACTCTCAGCAAGTCTGTTAGCCAGAAGGGCAGCACATTAAGGAAAGGGACATGCAGTGACACACGACAGTTCAAGGACGTGTTGTCCACTTGGTAAGTGGCCAGAATCATGCATTTTCGCCACAGCTTCAATGCAATGTGTCCCTTTGCATGGTTTTCCCAGAAAGTTTCAGAGTTGTGGGTGAGCTGACATTTTGTCATGGTATGAGACCAGACTGACAGTGCAGAGACTTAATGGATAACAAAACACTATAGTTACAGGTAAGTTCAATTTTCACAAGTTATACAAGTTCCCCATCTGCAGGACAGGTGACACAGTCCACAAGTCAGGTGGGTCAGCGCAGTGGATCCAGCTGTGCAGTGCATCATCCAGGTACAGGTTCCTGGGGTCTCTCTTTCTTCAGTTGTCTCTTCTTGAGTCTCCTGGATTCTCTCCTGGAGTTCTTCTGGACCCTTTCCCTAGACTCTTTTTTTCAGTCCCTGACATCTATCGCCAAGTGACTCTAGAAATCATCAGTTACAGGACTGGGTAAAGAGTATCCAATTCCTCTTTGGCTTGTTCAAATTCCCTCACTGGGTAACAACTGTCTGTCACCATCACTGGTGCTCACAATCTGCTCGTCTGGAAGGGTCTCCACAGTTTGCAGCTCTCACTATGATTAACAGGTTGTTTATGCACAAGGTATGCCTCTATTCCTATAAGAAGGCTGCTCCCTTATCCTGTAATGTAACTAAAGTTGATATGATAACACTATTGTGAGTGAGGCCCAGTCCATGCCAACTGCCACACTTTTTGAAGAAGGCCTCTCTGAAAAGCGTTTTGCTGTAATTTTGTTCATGAATTGTTCCTCTCTTTGCTGCAAAACTGAACCTTTGTTATGATGAAAGACACATTATTTTCCAATAATATTTTTCTATTGTTTCCATTTCCCCACTCTTCAGCTGAAACTCCTTCATTCCTGACCCACATCGTATTCCATCTGCAGCCTTAATGGTAATTCTGTGACTGCTTCTAACTGGCACATATACATCATGATCTTTATATGCTTTCTTTCAAGATTTCACCATCTCTTGATGACACTGGCCCCACAGACACACACTGAAACACAAAAGTGGTTGTCGGGCAGAGATCAGTGAACATCTGCCATGGTAGAGGTTAATTGTGCCTACAAGGATAGCATGGAAAACCAGGTTTTGCTGAAGAGGTAATTGTGATAATCACTAAAAGATAAGGAATGAATGCATGACTGTCCACACTGTCCCCAGTTATGCCATTAAATTAAAGAAAACCACAAAACTACAATACATTTTAGCACGTCATAGGATTGAGCAGCAGTTTGTCATTAAAATGACCTTTGTGTTCTGATCCTTTTCAAGAGAAAAGATTTTCTGACTACATTTTGAATGACCCTCCTCACACTGTGCATAGTGATAAAGCTCCAAACACAGCTTCACAGCAACACCTTTATACAGCATCATTAACACATGCTCTAAGACCATTTGTGAAGAAGCTGATGGGGTGACTTTCCCCTTCTCACAGGGAACAAAGGACACCGAACTACATGCTAATACTCACAGAAAATTGGATGGAGAGCCTCAAAGAGTGTTGTTTAGCAGGCTGTGGACCAGCATGACAAGGAACGGAGGAGCTCTTCTGGAAACTGGCATCTTTGGAGGGGAGAAAAACGTCTTCCATGGGCAGAAGGCAGTAGTGAAAGCACTGTATTGCCACAAAATGGGAGACCCTTGGGATGTGGGCATGATATCTTTGTAAGAAGGATCCCCTGCTTTGTTTTCCTGCTCCCCTGAGTGGCAAGTGTATTAGGAAGCTGTTAAGATGTTCAGGTGCTTCCAGTGGTTTGTGGATGCTGATTCTTCCAGATTAGGGCAACACTGGGAACCTGATCTATGATGTGTGTAGAAACACAAAATGGGGGAGTAGTCTGTACAAGTTTTCTATAGGGGTTGTACAGCTCATATTGTGGAGACAAGTAAGGAAAAACTGTGCATCTGTGGTATTTTAAACTGAGCTCTTTCCTGTAACAGAGCAAAAAATTCTACAGGGAGTGCAGGACTGGCATTCTGCATAGGTGTCTGCAGTGGATAGTGCAAGGAGAAAACATTGCATACAGTGATTTTGCTGGTTCTACGCAGAAAGGAGAGAACAGCTCTGATTGTAGAGGTCTGTAAACTCACCAACTGCTATGCAGAAGACAGCTTCCGCATGCCATGGTTTCAAATCCAATGCCTTGATTAGTGCTGCCATGCTATATTCCAAGAACAGGTTGTTGTTTATTTCCTGCTCCATAAAAAAAAAAAAAACAACAAAACAAAAAAAACCATCTGACAAATCATACTACCATCATGCCAGTAAGCATGAGTTGATCAAAATTCTTGATGTACTGAAGGTCTGTTGCACCAGACTGGGGAAAGGGTTGCCCTGGTAGGACAGTGACCAGCCACAGAGCATGTCTGTACTATAAATAGTCCTTCTTAGGCTACTCCACTGTCCGATGACCTAGAGAAGTCAAAGGGGTGCCAAGGGCCAAGTATTTTTGAAGTTCTTCTGTGAAAACTGTGGCAGAAAAGTTGAGAAGAATATCTCCATTTTGTCTTCCAAGTCAAAAATGTCTTCCAGATCCGTCACAAAGATGTAATTCCTATGTGCTGCTGAAGACTCATTTCCGTTCTCTGTCTTCAGGAGCATAGCCTTCATCTTCTTAAATCTGATGCAGCACTAGTCCCCGTACATTTCATAACCTGTTACAATCATCTGCCTGGCAATGTTGGCATACTGCCAGAGTTACTCTAAGTCTCTTCCCCTACAAACTAGCAAACAAGGCTGTGTTTGAGATTGTTCAGGTGGTGCATCTAAGATACCTATCCTGAATTCTGTCTCCCTCTTTTGTTGATCATGACTATGCAAAGTCAAACAAAATCAACTGAAAATTAAATACAAGATTTTGTGGTATTCAAAGCTTTGAAAGAATTTCTAAATTTCCAGAGAAAGCCTTTGCAAAAGATACACACTGTGATCTGTAATAGTTAAAAGAAGACCAAGAAAACAAAAGAAACCCCAAAGGCAGTAGCATAAACATAGTTACATTCATGGCCTTAGTTAAATTTTGAGAAATCTGTTGGGAAGGAAGGACCCGTATATATTTCCACAGTCCTATACTTGTACATGTGCTTCCAGACAGTGCTGGAAAACCGCAGTATTGCTATGATCTACTCTACATTGCATGACACCACCATGAGGAATTCACAGCTTCAATACAACATGGCCCAGAATGTTGGGCATAGCAGTAGTGTGCATAATTGTGCTCCACAGCACAAGTGTGATCACAAAGATGGTTATGCACCTGGAAACAATCTATGTTGTATGCTAAACTATAAATATAGATGCCTTTGTCATGCACTACCTCTTTCAGAGTCTGCACTTCAGTCATACATCTATAGGACAATCGAGTTCTAGGATATGACAATGAGTAAGGAGATAAAAGGAATGTAAAACCAGCATAGTATTGATGCCTGTTTACTTGGATATTGCACGTGGACTCTTGAAAATCTAACAAGGATCTTTTCTTGTTTTGGAGTGAGAATACAAGTTTTCCAAGGATTCTCTCACGTGCAAAAGGGTCAAGTTTGTGTTGCAGCTACTACTCAAGTGCATTCCATAAAAAGTGGATAACATGCTATCCTTGGAATTTCCATTCCCTGGCAAATATGATTGCACTTGCCAAAAGTAATCTGAGGAAATTTCTAGGCCGTACACGTAAGCAAGTAATCACACACAGGCAATAGGATTGCAGAAGACTTATTTTCCTAGAAAAACTTCAAGATTTTTCAGAACACTTACAGGCAAAAGGACATAATTCCAATTTACTGAGCTACATGAAAATCCAGTTTGGAGTGTGTGGATGGTGTGACTGGAGCCAGTAGCAAAACTCCATTGATATTTTGAGAGTTAGCTACCTAACCTTTATAGATGTTTTCATAAACAGTAGATGATTAATTGGATTTTTGGGACTCCTAAATACATATGTAGATTCTGCCTAGAAGACCTTTACAGACACATAAGTATTATACAATGCTGTCTTAATTTATGCAGTTCTTGTCTTCATGTGTTTTTAGTTTTTTCAGAAAGTTATGCAACTCTAATATGCAAACATCACATTTTATTTCCTTCAGCTCCCATCCTTCCAAATGGAGTAGTGAACCTTTCTGACACATAAATAAGAGCATCATAATTATATTTTTGCTGAGCAAATGGCAGCTGATGAACTACAAGCAGGTGTACATTAGAAGAAGCAGGGAATAAACCACCACTGTGCTGTTGTTATTTTTAGTTGCATAAATTGAAGGAGTGTGTGCAGGGGAGTAGAAGGAATGAACAATAATGAAAAAAATAGTGATGGGTGTTTCTGGGCCCCTGTTCCATAAGCTAACAAACAAACAGCCTTACTTTCCGTCAGTGCCAAAGTGAGGAAAGAGAATGCTTTGCACTCTGCAGGACCTAAAGATGTAGACCAAAGAGATTGCTTTGAATTTAGAAATCCTTCTCCCTAATCAATGTTCTTTCTAAATCTTTCAGTTGTTTGTATTTCCTATACACTTGTTACAGTGCAAGATTGACAGGTTCAAGGATGTTCTGGAACCCCAAAATTCCAGATCAAAGAATTAGAAGTAAGTTTCTTAGTTCTTATTTGCTTTGTAGTAATTTGGAGAAGTTCAATAACTTTTTTGGAGAGGTTTGCTGGTTGTCAGAATAAGCATAAATTTCAGTAATGTTGCAACAGTGCCACAAACTTCAATGAAAATATTGTAAAGATTTCATTTCTGACTATGCCTGTAAACATGTGTGTATATTTTCAATATGCTGAAGAGTCAGCAGTGCATGCTGACTTCATTAGTCATGTGGGAGTATATTTTCTTTCACAGAATTTTAGTCCAAAGTAGCTTTATGGAGTTAAACAATAGAAGACCCCATATGTCATAAATCACAGGAAGCAGTAGTGTGTAGACATTATATGGGGAATTAATTAAGGCATTCAGTCATAAAGGCAATAACTTATGGAGAGAGAAATTAAGAAACAGTCAATAGGTTTCAAAATGAGACAAGAAGAAAAAGGGAAGTCAATGAGGCATGATGCTCAATGAAGCCTCTTTTAGGTGATGAGAGCTGAGGAGAAGACCTATACATCTATAGCCTACAGAAGGGTAAAGAAGGGACCCTTGTTAAAAAAGGAGAATGAAGGGAAAGAAGGGGAAAAGGAAATAAAGTCAGCTCTTACATTTCTTGAAACTCCTAAAATGTTTTGGGACCAAAACTTTTTATAGTACTTGTCTTCTGGTATATGTCTAATGTAGAAACACTGAGTAACTCTAGTCTGTAGTGATACTCAGTTTATTTAGAGCTAATTGACATGCTAGGAACAATCTAGATTTTTCAGTATGTCTCTGTCTGTACTAATTTATTCTATCAGTTTACAAAATGCCTCCGGATGTGATAAAACTTCCATATATTTGAAGGGAGTAAAAGAATGACAAATTTTCAACAGTATGCTATTGTGTTCCTACCAAAAGGAAAGGATTCCATGGGAGAAAGTACAACAGTTAAAAAAATCAGGACAAGCCATTCCTCATTAACAACTTGCATGTTGTAATCTGAAAAAAACATGTAGCGCTAAGCCTTGTATTTTATCTCCAGTCTGGAGTGAAGACCTCCCTATCAGCACAGCTCATTTACAGAGAACTTGCCTATTGGTCAACTGAATTGTGTTACTTTATACGTTGACAAGGGACTAGATAAGTTGATTATTTGGACAAGTTTCCATTTAAGTGTATTAAAGGGTAGACTGATTCCTCAGTAAAAATAGTTTGTTGTGTAAACCATGTGTCTGAGAAACTTGGTTTCCATTTCTTTTTCTGTTGTGCCACTTTAGCCAAATTGATTAGTTGATCAGATTTTTTTTTTAATATGCATTGTTCTGCGAAATTAATTACTGTAATTATTTGCCTGAGGTATTCTTCTGAGAATATACATGGAAATGTTCAAGTAATACATTATAGAGGATCAAACAGGATTGAAAAGGTTTTCAGCTCAGTTCTAGCAGTGCAGGTGTGAAATGTGTCACTGAGTCCACTGATATTATTGTGGATTAATACTAACTTGCAGTTGTTCAGGTCTTCTGAAACATTCTGATCTAATGTACTATTTTTGTCATAATTTTTCATCAAAGGACAATGTGCACAACTTTTACAACATTACTGAATTAACCATTCAAGACCGTGCCTGGGTTATGAAGAACCAAGTAATTGCCTATTAAAAATTATGCATTACACCTAAAAGACACAATGACACCAGCAATGAAATTACTGGCAACCCATTTACAAGTGCATGTTGATTTAATTAAGAAATTAGCTGACTTTTTTTTTTAATACTTGTTTCTTAATTAAAGTCTTCATGGTGTTTGAGTGCTTATTAAGTCCATTTGGAATGGATGTACTAACCACATTTTGGGATACATTTAAAATTGCCTGAAGACCTTCTCCCTCCCCAGCTTTCCTTCATATTCATCGCATAAATATTATAGGAAATCTCATTCCATTTATTTCAGACTCCCATTTCAACAAAGGAAAATTAAGTGAAGAGGTGTATGTCTTCTACAATACGACATGGAGAAAAAAGATTTTTGCTGGCAATTGTTTTATGATAATACCTATTTATCATCACTTTGCAAAAGTATAACCTGAACTTATTTTTAGATTAACAGTATTTCCATTGTTGCACAGTTTCTTGACTAACACAAACAGCGACTCTTGCGCTGATTTGATCTGACTTCCTTTGACTTTGACTGAATATCCCTGTTACCTGAGTAAGTTCTTCTTTGAAACAGGGTAATATTTACCCAAACACCTGATTTTGAGTTTCAGATCAAGGCCAAAACTACGAAAGCAACATAATGGACACACAGCCACAGATATGGCTACTTCTGCATGTCATTACTGTCATGGTTCTATTAAAAAACAAATCTTGTTCCAAATTGCGTTACTTTGGGTCATTATCTCAAAATCCACGCTTGCCAAGTGAAATTAGCTGTTACAGCTAAATATAGGTAGCATATTCCCTTAAAAAGATTGACAGTATCACTTTAGTATCCTTAGATGGACCTTTAAGACTGACTTTTGAGATACCCATGTGTAACAAATGTCTACTAGGAAGACTCTATACTGTACAGAGTAACAAGTATGCTATTTCTGACTTCGGCATCCTAGTAGATGAAAATCTGTGTCCTGAACTTCTCTGTGTTAATAGCTATGTAGACTCTATGGTTAAGACAAATCCTTAATTATAAAATTATCTTCCCCATTTAGAGTTGCAATCAGGTTATTTTTTTGTTTATTGGGCCAATAGTGACTGAAATAGTGTTGGTGATAAATTACTGGTATTACACTGTGATAATGATAAAGTAAATTATTTTAGAAAACTAATTTAGTATTTTAATAGTAAAATAACTGAGATTTATATGAACAATTTTTACACTCTTGACTAGTAACCCTTTTATTGATGAGTTAATGGCCAGCTAGATAAATTAGGCTCTGTCAGCTTCACCCAATGCCTTATAACAACTCACATTGGTCATTAACTGGTTGATTGGTAAAGTGTTTTATTATTGCTTTGGAAATATTACCTAAAATGAAGCACAGTAATTTCTGATCTTTTATCATTTTTATTTTGATGGCTTGACTTTTTTTAATCAAAAAATGTGATGCACATTGAGAACCCAAAATCTAAGCAGTTAATGTGATTTAAACTGAAACCATCAAAGTTACTTTTCAAATACAGACATTTGCACTTGAAATAGTAGCCCATTTATGCCTTGTGAAAACATCAGGGTCTATAGAGAGATTAAATCTGTTCTGATTGATTCTAAATCTGAATTTAATATGCACGCAGTTGTAAAAAGGCTGGATACATTTGGTAAGGTAACGATTCTGTACAATATTTTCTAATTAAGCTATATGAAACTTTTTTCTTAGCATTCACACAAGTTCGGGTAGGGGTTTTTTTCCTCACCCCAGTTCAAAATGTGCTTATCCAAGATATCAAATGGGTATACAGAGTGACTGTTACCTCCTCAGGTGTTTTGGTATTTTTAAGTAATATTTTACTGTCTATGGGTGTTCCCACATGCACACTTTATTGCAGCCAAATTCATGAGTCAAAGTGAATTTCTGTTCTTTGAATTAAATGAATAACTTACAGAGAATAACATACTCCTGTAATTAAGAGATCTGCAGTGTGAGTTTTCACAATGTATGGTATGTTAATAATGTGTCAACAGCCTTTTCTTAATTTTGGGGGTTGTTAGCTTCTCTTGCTATCTATTCTAAAACCAAATACTGCTTTGGTCTCTAATTCATGAAACTTATCTCTGCCTTGTTGTTTAATTGTGAATGTTAACAGACACAATCTTTTGTTGCAGTTGGATAGAATCAAGTGAAGAAAGGAAGGGTTTATAAAAAACAATGAGAATTTTGAATTTCCTAATGGATAACTTGAAATTATGTAAAAGAACAACAATGACAAGGTATGTACTAAATTTTTTAAAATGTTTTTCTCTGTGTGATGCAGATATTCCCCAATGAAGCATCATGAAGGAACATCAAAGATAATATCTGATTGTGCCTAGAAGTAGCCAAGCTCAGTCATCTTTCCCCAGTCACAAACTTTTGCAGTTGTGTGTCTGATGTCTTTTGCAGGGTTCAGAAGAATCATTGTAAAAGTCATTAGGTTATGACTGTAGGAATTCTGCCCTCCATTTTACATTAAATAGTGTCCATCCCTTATTAAATATTTTTTATGCATCGTATGGGGTGATTTACAGCTCTTTACATGTTTTCCTTTAGGACCTCTAGA
Organism: Platalea leucorodia; assembly: GCF_965183815.1. Classification (NCBI taxonomy): domain Eukaryota; kingdom Metazoa; phylum Chordata; class Aves; order Pelecaniformes; family Threskiornithidae; genus Platalea; species Platalea leucorodia. The sequence goes on from NC_138858.1 coordinate 6,142,592, forward strand.
GCTCTCATCACCATTCTGTTTGATAACTTCAAGCTTTAATACATCCACTCCCAGTACAATTCATACCAACTGCAACTGAATCTAGTTGATGGGCTGATACTGCACAGGGAGCAACTGTTAGGGATTTAACTTTTGCTTTATCAGGAGTTTGACAGGAGAATAGTGGGTTCCTCTGATTTGTCATCATGCCAGTTTGTGTTCAACCTCTTGAAAAGCCTTCAAACATGAGTGCACATCTATAAAAGATTAGATCTAGTTTTCCAAGGGTTCTCAGAAATGAGATTAGTTTGTTATCTGCAAGCACACATGCATGGAAAATTTGGTTGCTCAAATATCTTTGGGTGAGAAAACAAGGACAAATTGAAAAAAACTTATTAATTTTTTTGATTGGGAAAAAAAAAAGGCAACAGACTGATCCTGATTGGTATCAGTCCAAGACTACTAGTTTTGTCTACAGATGGCTTCCCCTTTGATTCCACAATGAAAATACTAGAAATTGAACGGGGTTCATGAGAGCCTGTAGATTTGAAAGGACTAAGATAAGTCATCTAGTCCAACCACATGCACAAATCAGGTGTGAATAAAATGGGTTGCTCAGAAACTTGACCAATTACATTTTTAATGTTTTCAAGGATGCAGATCCCACAGCATCTCTGGGGCCCTGTTCCAATATTTAACCTCCTTTGCATTAAATATTGGCTTGGACTCCTGGCTCTTTATGATCTCTGAAAGGCCTCGCTGATCTCCTTTTAACCCTTCCTGATGGTGTACAGTCCACTTACCACTTCTGATAGTTTTTTACCTGGCAACTCAGCACCTCAGCCAAACCACACCTCCCACAGCTGAGACCACCACCATTTCCAAGTTGAGGGAGGAGCACGAGGCACTCCCTACAGCCTGCATAGCAACATTCTCCCTCAGGAAGTCTCTCTTGGAAGAGGCCTCTGATGTGTCACGGTAGTTGTTCCAGCTGGTGCCTGTTACTGCATAGTGGTGCACCACCACCCTCATTGCATAGGCTTAAGTGGAGATCCTGGGCCCCTTGTCCTATTGTTGCAATGACTAGTGCATTTCTGTGAGCTCCCTCTTGTCCTCCAGTTATAGAGCCACTCTCCAAGCACAGCTGAATAGCTGTTTGACACTTCCTGATCTTCACTCAATTGAAGACAAATGGTGTAGGCACTTCATAATCAGGTAACAGCCAACAGAAGCTGATTGTTAAAACCAGCAGAAACAATAGCCTACAGAATCCTTCAGAATGCAACATTCAGCAGCAAACCATCACAAGTTCCCAGAAAATGATCCCCAGAGAAATGCCCAGAAATTTCCTGCACTCTGAAAGAACTGTTGAAGTCTTTTGAGATATATTAGTTAGCAAAGCAAACTATGGGCATTTGCTCTATTGCACTGTATGTTAAAGAGCCCATATTCACAGCTAGGAAAAAGCCAATGCTTAGCTCCAAAAATGGTGGTATTTAACTCGTGGAGTAAAGGGGATTAGTTTTCCTTTAAGTCTGTCCATCTCCACTGGTATATTTGATTTAGTTTCCTTAAACAAGCTACCCAGATAAGCATGATTATTCATTTTTTCTCTCTTGGTTCAAAGTCTAAAGAGGTTCTTTGAACAATAAACTTAGACTAGATGGCTTAGTGATATCTAAAGGTGGCAGAAATGAGTTTGTCTCATATGGACCATCAGTAAACCCCGGAGAATCCAGCCTGTGCTTCTGAACAGGTATTAATGTGCTTCTGTCCCAGGACAGTTTGCAGTGAGAGAGAGAATACAAATCTCTCTATAGAGATCTCTGCATAGATCTTAATGGTTTTATTCAGGTTAATGAAAGAGACCCTAAGAAATTCACATGGCTTATTGAGCAGGCTAGGAGATATATTTATATGTAGGTAGGTTCTGGCAGGATTTTTTTTTCTTTTTTTTTCTAAACTCATTAACTTAGAAAAATTGTATTCAGTGTTAGCTGACCTAAGGAGCACATTTATATTTGCTCAGGCAGCAAAAATGTAGACAAGAAAATGTCTTTTTCAGCAACATAAAGACAGATGAGGCATACAAGGAGAGTCTTTAGAATAATAATTATATAACTAACTTAATTAGTCACTGCTTCAATCAAAAGACAGTATGATAACACCAGCAAGTTGGTTCACATCCAGAGACTAAAACATTAAAAATATACACAAAGCGTTCTCCAGGGTGTTGTGTTACGTTTATGGCCCTTGGAACAGGATCAACTGGATGAAAGAGAAAATTACGGGCAAATGTAAGGCAGATTTTTATAAAGCAGTTCAGAAATGAAACAGAAATATAACACGCACCCCCCTGAAATCAAGTCAAAGATAAGAATCAAGAAAGGCACCATCTTGTTTCTATTATAACAGTACTTATACGGACACAGGGTCACTAAAGTATGAAGTGTTTTCGAAGCCCTCAGTCAACCCTCCATTCCAACACAACCAGGCAAGGTAAAGAAGGGGACTTACTTACAAATAATGTCCTTATTTTAGAAGTAGAGAAATGAGGCTTCCCCAAAGTGACACAGAGAATCTATGAAAGCAGGCCACTGAAACTTGAGTCTGTCACTTTGCAATATGTTAAAGAAAGGATGTGAACATAGGATAGATTTAATTTAAATGAGCATGCAAAGATACTCTGGAAACCTCAGAGAAATTCAAGCAAACATTCACAGCTGGACACATAAATTGGTTAGTTCCTGTGACTACTGATTCACTCACCTTAGTCTCAGAAGGTTCCCAGAAGCTACAGGATTTTTCCCGAATTTCTCTGCACGGTATGGGTTGTCACTGAAATTATTTGAAACTCACTCTAACTGGTCAGGATATAAAATATCTATAGCTGCTTTTGTGAATTCTAACAAAAATATTACTCCATGCATTCTGGGATACCTTATTGCAAAACTTTCTGAAATATAATGAGACACCGAATACAAGTGATCATGGAATTGGCAGTGATAGTGCTTTTTCTTTCTATTACAGCTAAGTGAAGGTGAAAACTGGTATTCAGCAGAAAACTATTAAACATTACTTCACTATCTTTGCCTGAAACATGAGCAAAAGAGTCTGAGGTATCTGTTACATTAATGGTACCAAAATTTGCTCACCAAGGAGGAATATCAGTGAGCAAAGAATTCCTAATGGCAATATTGTGTGACAAATAGCACTGTACTCATAAACTCGCTGTTATTCTGAAAGAATATGCATCTGCAGAAAATAAAATATAGCTAACCAGCAATGTTAGAGGTTCATATGGACAGAAATATCATCCCTTTGGGAAGAAAAATGTATTTATTTATTTATTTAATTAATTATTTATTTGGTTTTGATGTGCCTGTCTTCTGTCTGTTATTTCTCTTTACCATCTATAACACATTTACAATAGTCTCAAAAAAAAAAAAAAAAATTCCTGTTTCTTTTTCCTAAATATTTTAATATAGCTATTCTCTTGCCGAGAACAACTGTGATTTTTTTTCCTTTGCCAATTCACTAAGTTCCACCCACACAGAGCTTAGAGGGTAATGAAATTAAAATTATGTAGCATTCTTTTCTATTTCTTGCATTATGAAAGAGTGAAAATGGGAACAGAAAGGAAAAAGATTACATCAGAATTTAGTCTTAACTGATGATTAACTCATTAACTGATTGTTTAAAAAATAAAGGAGAATTAAAGTAGATTGAATAAAATAAAAGTAATATTAGAAAAGTGTGTGTGAAAACAGGTGAATAAAAAAAACATTCTTTGACCTACTTTAATAATCAATGTATTGCAAAAAAGCGTCCAGAGAATGTATGATAAAACAAGTCTCTTGTCCATCTCTCTCCCTCTCTCTTTCTCACACACACCCACACACATCACTGCAGTTAACAGACAAGAAGTCTTCGTGGAAGAAAAAAAGTTATATTTAAATTTCATTTCAATGGGTTGTGTCTTTTTCTCCAGAAAATATGGGAAAAGAAGAGATGTAAGATGTTATATTCATTCATTTCCTTCCACATTGCCCTTACCCTTCCCAGGAAAAATAGTGAAAATGAGCTCTTCAGTGAAAGGAATTGTTTAAAATATATATATACACCTACATGAAAATCCACACCTAAATTCCTTCTGTCACAAATTAGGAAAATAAATATTTGCTATATTTTTTAACTGGGAATTTCTTTTTTAATTATGATTGAAGATTTTTTTCTTTTTTCTTTAAATAGGTACACAGTGATCCACTAGTTTTTTTAACCTTGAGGGCTCCATGTTGGCATGTTAGTGCATACCGAAGGGTAGAAGAACTGTCCCCTGAAGTGTATCCCTTGTCCCCTGAACATGAATGTGCCCCATTAGCATCCTTTGAGGCGTACCAAAGAATGTAATCTCCTGCCATAAGATTCACCTTCTGTGAGGTGGATAAGAAATTTGAAGATTACATCTATATTTTCTCTGCACTTCACTGATCAGTTGATAAAAAATCACTCACCCTAACATGTTGTCTTTTTAGGACTTCTGGTATATAAACACCTTTCCCTGACTTCAGTAGGACAGTGCAAATAAATTCCCACACAGAGATACATACTAGGTGTTACTTGGATGTTACCAATGAAATCAAGTGAATCATTCATGCCAGTAGTATTATTTACTCCAGATTTGAAGCTGAATCAGTGGAGAAAATTCATGTCCATTGGATATTCTAATCAATAAAGGTGTCTGAGAAATAAATGTGGCTTAATATATTTAAGAAGTTAATTAGTAGACATGTCAGTTTTGGACTTAATTAGTAATCTCAGAATAGCTGTAACCTCAGTATTTCATGAGGCCATAAACAAATGAAGTTTACTTGCTACTATTTAAATTCATTTCCTAACAAAAATATTAGTTAGTGTCAATAAAGGTGTGTTTTATAATGAAAAATAAATAGTATGTGGAGGTGATTAAAGAGTACAAAGACGCTGGGCAGAACTATGAATAAGTGAAAAGTAAATTTTCAAGGGCCAATAAGTGAAACACTGAATAGGATCAGACTGAGGGCTTCCCATATGTTTCAGGACCTTTTAATTTTTGAAAATGAGGATTTTGTGGGAAAATACTTTTTTTATTTGTTTGTTTGTTTTCTCATGTGTTTCTCAACATGAAAGAACCTGGGGAGAAATGTCAAGTTTTCAGATTTTCTACATGGAGCAAAAAAAGGAAGTTTTCTTGTTGAATATAACATTTCTAAGTTATTGATGTATGTTGATGTTTTGAAATCTACTTTAAAGACTATAGGTTATCTTCCTTTTAAATAGATATAGAAACTTGGAACTCTTATTTCAACCCAAAGAGGTAACAAAAGAGAGAAAAAAAATGTTTAAAACAAATAAGTCTTTATATGCTATATAGGTTTTCTTCTTCACAATTACTTTTTGCATAGCTGCAGGCACTTTATTGTGCCAATTGCTTCAACATTCCCTATTTGCAGTGGCACAAAACCCCCCCATGAACTGAATTTCCTGCATAAAGGAGAAAGGTCAGTTTGTAGTAAATTTCAGTTATTTTTCAGTGTAATCTTATCATATTGCTAAAATGCTAAATAACCTTTTAATGCTAGAAAGCAAGAGACCTGCTGTGTCTCTGCCTACTTTGCCCCTATTAAATGCATGCTTTATTTATAGGCCACATCTTTAAGTTGCTGGAAGCACATTATCATTGCACATCTGGAGTTGCCAATATGGAAAACATTAATTGCTCTTTTAGCTTCATGTAAAGTGTTTCAGGGAGTGTAATAAGATATGAGTTCACCATTTATTTAAATAGAAATAAGAACTAAGAAATTATTTTGTTAACATTACTCAGAATACCCGTGAAAGAAAGAGGTATGACTCTGGAAGTTACAAGATTCTGTGTTCAGCATGAGATCAAGGGATGCCGTTGTTTTGTCATAGTATATTTAGTTAATGCACAATTACATGGTTAACACATTAAATTTTATAGTCTGTAATTAAGAAATGGCTTCACAAATGTTAATTTCAGTCCCTATTTAGGACTTGGATACACAGCAACTAAGTTGACTCTAGTTAAAGATTCTGTTTAGAAACTTGAGACTGCCATTCCCAACATTTTACAATAGATCACTTGTACATTCACATGATTCTCAAATAATGACTAGATGAATCTTAATCAACTTGTAGAGAGAAAATTTGATCCAAAATGAATTTAAATGAGCCATAAATCTACATGCTGAAATTCTCAAAATAATAGTTTTCCTACCTTTCCTTCATTTTCACATAACTTTTCACATTTTTATTCATGTGTTTGACATTTAAGACATGGAATAACATTTTTAAAAGAAAAACGTTTTTTTTTCTTCTATCTGAAAAGCTTGTTTTGAGTTTTGCTAATTCTACTGATATTAGTAGAAAATGAGAAACGTAAAAGTTCCATATGTTGTCATAAAAAGTTTTTTTGTGGCCAAGGCGTACTCTATAGTGGATAGAATTGTGGGTGAAACGAAAGAGATCTGGGGGTTTGGGCTGACGGCAAGTCGAATATGAGTAAACAGTGTGCCCTGGCAGCTAAAAGGGCCAGCCGTGTCCTGGGGTGTATCAAGCACAGCCTAGTTAGCCGGTCGAGGGCGGTGATTGTTGCACTCTACACTGGTGCACTCAGGTGCAACACCACCTTGAGTACTTTGTGCAGTTTTGGGCACCTCAATAGAAGAAGGCGTGGTGGGTTCACCCTGGCTGGATGCCAGGTGCCCACCAAAGCTGCTCTATCACTCCCCCTCTTGAACTCGACGGGGAGAAAAATACGATGAAAGGCTCGTGGGTCAAAATAAGGACAGGAACACCACTTAGCAATTACTATCACAGGCAAAACTGACTCAACTTGTGGAAAATTAATTTAATTTATTACCAGTCAAATCAGAGTACAGTAATAAGAAAATAAAAACTAAATCTTAAAACACCTTCCCCCCACCTTTTCCTTCTTCCTGGGCTTAACTTCACTCCTGATTTCTCTACCTCCTCCTCCCGAGTGGTGCAGGGGGACAGGGAATGGGAGTTGCAGTCAGTTCATCATACATTTTCTCTGTTGCTCCTCCCTCCCCAGGGGAGGACTCCTTGCACTCTTTCCCTGCTCCAGCATAGGGTCCCTCCCACAGCAGACAGTCCTCCATGAACTTCTCCAATGTGAGTCCTTCTCACAGGCTACAGTTCTTCATGAACGGCTCCAGCGTGGGTCCCTTCGATGGGGTGCAGTCCTTCAGAAACAGACTGCTCCAGTGGGGGTCCCCTGTGGGGTCACAAGTCCTGCCAGCAGCCTGTTCGAGCGCAGGCTTCCCACAGGGTCACAGCCTCCTTTGGGCATCCACCTGTGCTGGTGTGGGGTCCTCCACAGGCTGCAGGTGGATCTCTGCCCCACTGTTAACCTCCATGGGCTGCAGGGGGACAGCCTGCCTCACCATGGTCTTCAGTGCAGGCTGCAGGGGAATCTCTGCTCCAGCACCTGGAGCACCTCCTCCCACTCTTTCTTCACTCACCTTGATGTCTGCAGAGTTGTTTCTCTCACATATTCTCACTCCTCTCTCCAGCTACAGTTGCTGTTGCACAGCAACTTTTTTCCCTTCTTAAATACGTTATCCCAGAGGTGCTACCACCATCACTGATGGCCTTGGCCTTGGCCAGCTGTGAGTTCATCTTGGAGCTGGCTGGCTTTGGCTCTATCTGACACAGGGGAAGCTTCCAGCAGCTTCTCACAGAAGCCACCCCTGTAGCCCTCCCCACTACCAAAACCTTGACATGCAAACCCAGTACAGAAGGACATCAAACTGTTAAAGTGTGTCCAGAGGAGGGCTACCAAGATGGTGAAAGGCCTTGAGGGCAAGACTTACGAGGAGCAGCTGAGGTCACTTGGCTTGTTCAGCTTGGAGAAGAGAAGGTTGAGGGGTGCCCTCATCGCAGTCCACAAGTTCCTGAAGGGGGGCAGCAGAACGGGAGGTGCTGATGTCCTCTCTCTGGTGACCAGTGGTAGGACACAAGGAAACAGAATAAAGCTGTATCAGGGGAAGTTCAGACTGGATATTAAGAAAAGGTTGTTCACTGAAAGGGTGGTCAGTTACTGGAGCAGACTCCCCAGGGAAGTGGTCATGACACCAAGCCTGTCGGAGTTCAAAGAGCATCTGGATGATGCTCTTAGTCATATGAGTTAGTTTTAGGTAGTCCTGCAAGGAGCAGGGAGTTGGACTTGATGATCCTTATTGGTGCCTTCCAACTTGGGATGTTGTATGATTCTATGATAAGAAACCCTTCCAATACTTAAGTGATTCAAACAAACAGCTTTTCTGCAGAGGCATCCCCTGTAAGGCATTGTATTCCAGCTGGAGATAACATTAGTTTTGTGAATTTCGCCATTATTACTAATTTTGTTTTAATGCCAACATTGGAAAATAGATAATAAAACCAATTAATAAAAGAAGAACTACTTTACAAGCAGGAATGCTCTGTGTCCTGGCATCTATAACAGTGCTTCAAGTGGAGGTAGGAACTTATTCAGAAACACCCTAGGTGGACTGCAACTTTATTGTACTCTTGTGAGTAGAACTGCGTAATGAATCTTTCTTCAATTAACAAAACAAGCCTCTTAAACTACAATGTTCTGATTTATTTGGCATCGGAAAATTTAATGTGCTTAGGAGATAGTGCACTAATGGAGTCCTCTGTATCAAAACATCATCAACTATGCATTCCTTGTATTTATTTTTGTATTTCAGCTCGCATGATATATCAAATACAAACAGGACTATAGTGCATGCTCTTCCATTCGTTTGCTCCAGATAAACATTTTATCATCCTCATGTTCATCATTTAATCATACGAAAGACCAAATATTTGCTGGAAATAAGAATACTCAGGAAAGTAGGTCAAGATCAGACAATAAGCAGTGAGCTTTGGATTATGCTGACATTTATAGGTGGCTTGATACATGAGTAGTAGACAACAATATACTTGTAATTTCTCCATGTAGGTTGTTATGGTTTTAGACCATCTGTCTTTCTAATCCATTTCTGCATGTGAGGAGCTAATTAAATGTAAGATAATACTCTATACAGGGGTAATTGGGTTAAGCATTCGGTGGCCAGTGACATTCAAGCAATAAAATAAAGAAATTTTTAGTAACACCAAACACAGGATCAAAATATAAAGAATGGCTGTTTCTTTTGGCTATCTGAGCATCTACCAAGAATATTGAAGGTAGCAGTGATTTTTTTTTTTTTTTTTATAAAATACTAAATGATTAATTTTTATAGAATTAGACCAAAAAATACCAGGCTTGGAAGTGATCTTTGGAAGTTGGTTTCAAATACTCACTCCCAAGGCCCAAATAATTCATTACAGATGTTTGTATAACTACTTAAACATTCTGTGTGCTTTTGCAAACTCTATAATTGGGTGATTGCAACCTTGGAGACAAATTAAAACATTAGTTTTCATCAGTGTTCTAGTAACTTTACTTTTCAGAAGTCAGGACAATTACTTGACTCAATATAGCAAGGTATAACTGTGATGAATAATTTCCTGCAATGTGTCAATAAGGTAAAGACCGTACAGATTCCTGCTTAATGAGGAAATATTAACTGACCTGAAAATATTGTATTTCATAGAAAAAGGACAAAAACCTGATAAAACTAATTCTGGGTATCATCCTACACAAAAGGACACAAAAGAGAAAGTTTTAAATAGAAAAAAATGACAATTTGTAATCATGGCCTAATTGCTATGCATAAAGCCATAGTGAGGTCAGCATAAAGACCATTAAAATGGCTGTCTCTTGTGAAGCAAATATTGCCTAGGGATGTCATCTGAGTGGATATGATTGCAGAGAATGAAATCCAATAGCATGCAAAGAAGATCTGAAGAATTGTTATGAAAAAGGAGGGCATGAATGTATGCTTTACTGTATATTTTGCAAACTTTTAACAATTTCAAGCCCCCGTCACTATCCTGCCTTACCAAGTGTTCTTTTTCTTCTTTGTATCTCTGTGTGTGTACAAAAAATTTACACAAGGTGTGGTGAATACATCTGGTGTCAAATATATTCAGAATGGTCAGATTTTAAGAAAGTCAGACATTCCTACTCTTTAGATATGGTGTAGACCTATAGCTAGAGTATTAACTAGGGTGTATCGGAGGTAGTACAGGATGAAGGAATGTGTGAATGGTACATCCAGCACTACCTAGTTATTCTTAAAGAAGCAGAACGATAGTGGCTACAGTATGTTAAAGAGAAGAGAACCAGAGAGAACAGTAGATAAATAAATAAGTGAAGACGGATCATGTAGGAGAGCTTCTGCCTTCCTCCATCACAGCATGATTGAGCTGTGCCCTCCACTGCTAAACTCCACTTCTGCAACACATGGAGGGGAATACAGTTCTTTCTCTGACATAAAAGCATGAGTGTGATAGTAACTTCATTATTTTGATTGATTCATTCCTAGCCAGATAACATGTAACAAATAACAGACAAGTGGCAACTGAGGACAGGTGTAGATAGAACAGAGTTCATGTAGGTAATCCCAGTGTCTAGTAGATCAGTGATCAGATTTGAATTTGTGCAAAACATCTTGGATCTGAAGAAGTCTGAGTTGCCCAGGTAAACTTCTACAAGGTAAGAAGCTTTTCAATGACTGTATTATAATGGTCGTATACCTTGCACACATAAGATCTTCTTCCCCTTCAAGAGACTTATAAAGCAGTGAACATTTTATCTTTTCATTGAATCATAGGCTTTTGTATTCTTTCAGGTGAACTGCTCTGAAAATACTGGCTTTTGAACTGTGCCTAATCCATATTGTTGCTTCTGTTGTTTGGTTACCATCTGGACAATTGTTCTGTTTCAAGTTTTAGCCCTTGTCATCCATCTACATTTAGCTTGTGTGCCTGCTCCCACCCATTTTGCACTAGTGCAGGTGGTAACAATGCTGTGGTGTGGTGTGAGTTCTGAGTTTGTAGGCAGTCTGCGCTGAAAGCTTTTCAAGCTTTTCCTTTCACGTTAGCAGTTTGTGAACTTCCTCCTACAGTTCAACTGAAGAATTTGATTTCTCCATTGAGTTGACAGAAGCTATTGATGGTTTGTGTGTATGCTATTTCACTGTCTTTTTGAAGACAAGCTTGAAGTTGAAAGAAAAAACTGGTGATGCTTTGTGTAACATAAACACTTTTTTGGGTTTCCTTCTCAGCTGAACATAGTAGATAACGCAAATGATTGCAGTAGCAGATGTGACTTGTGACGTCAATGCTATTTCTGGCCCACCTAATGGAATAATCCATCAGAAGGAGAGTATAATGACAGGCAAGTGACGCATAACCAAACAACGCTTGTGATGTCAATCTAAATTCTCCTGTTTTGCACCAGGTAAAGGTTGCTGTGGCAATGAATGAGTCACTTCTGTCCTGTCATTAGCCTGTTCCGTAATAAAGGCTTGTTGAGTAGCTTCAACCAAAATATCTAGTCCTGGTTATCTTCTCAGATCTTATACCTCATAATTCCTGGCAATTTTGTGATATGTATCATGAGACAGACCTATACACTTTGCTTGCAGTTCCTCTAGGATAAGAAGTCAAAGGATATCTTGCATGACATGTCCCTCCTGTAGGAAAAGTTTATTTTGTAGTCTAAAACTTGTCTGTAATGCTCAAATAAGATTTTTTTTTTTTTAAATTGTTGGATCAAGTTGTTTTCAGGGAGCCATGTGTGGATTTGGATGTTTTTTCTTAATTAGATGTTGTAACAAGCAGCTTTAACTTGTTCCTCTGTTACTGTAGGGGCTTGTACTTCACACGATTACTTCTACATCACTGTCTATTTGGATGTCTGGTGAAGACAACGGCTTTCCTATTTTCAGCTTCTGGTTTCTACCTCACATATACAAATTAGAGTAATTGAGGTGACCACCACACAACTGCATGTCATTCATGCAAGTCCTCTGTTGTTGCCAGCATTGTTGCATCAAGTACTAATTCAAATCTGCACAGCATGTGTTTGAAGCAGAAAAGTCCACTGTGTGGAAGAAATGTTGGAAGGTCTTTGATGAACTCATGCCTTGTTACGTATTGGCAAACATCTGAAATTCAAGACTAGAAAACATAGTTTTCACCATTAAGGTCTTCAACATGTGGATGTAAGTGGTTGTCTATTATAGCTTTCTTTGATTCCTTTGAATTAACACAAACATCGACATGCAAGTAACACCTGTCTGTACTGTGGATTTCTGTTGCTGAAAAGATGATGTTCATTTCCAGAATCCAGATGTTCCTCTGGATTCCCCATTTTATTAATATTTATTAATATAGATATTTCTAGTACAGTATTCATTTCACTGTAAAGAAGACATTCAAGGTAGATCAGGTGAGATGCCCAGAAAGTTCCCTTTTCTCTCCTTTGTTTATAAGGAAAATCCAGACTGACCAGGCCCAGATGTAGACGTATCTACATTGTGAATGCTTGAAGTAAGATAAAGCGAGTCTTATCTTTCCATCTGTATTTGTGGTGGTTAACTGTGTGTGGTTAGACTAGCACTGAAACACGTTCAGAGGGACCTATGTTTTTCCTTATTGTCATTCTAGGTTAGATTTTTCAGCTTCTGGTTACTCAGCATCTCAGTGAAAATGGCTGGTGGCTTACATTAGCTTAAATTTTGATATCACAAGATTTCCACACTTATAAGTGTTGCCTTGCTATTCTGTCACTTGTATAGCTGAAATGGCAGCCTGCATTGCAGCAACGTGTTCAATATCTGGGGACACTGTAGCAGTGACCTATTTAAACCTCCTGCTCAGCAAGCAGATCTCTCCCTGCCATAGTGATATGTGCCATGCAGACTTCAGCAGGTATGAATGTCATTTTTATATATATATGCAACCAAACATAAAAATTGGATTCTGCTTGTAAGTGACTGCACAAGTCTAATGATTTGGCATTGTTCTGTTCTGTTTTAATGGATTTACTTTTTACTACGTGAGAAATAAGGAAAAAATAAGTATACTGGCAAGAATAAACCAGAAAGGAATAACGTCTTTGTCTTACCACCGGCAATACTTAGCCATGCTGTCTATAGTAATCATTGCAACAACTTAAAATATTCACTTTTTCAGCTTATTAACATTTAATGTATGATCCTGAATACTTTCAGACTTCAAACTGGTGGTCATAGTCATCTTGCATAACTTGAGGCACACAGCTGAGCTGGGCATGCATTTTCCTTATGCCTTCTCTGTATCTAGTGGTGAGAGAAAGAGAAAATTCAGATGGAAACTTAGAACTTAGATAAAGTTAAAAGTTCCCCTCAGTTTCATGCTCCACCTTGATTATAAAATGTAACTGTGATCCCTTTTGTGATTTACCAACTAAGACTCTATGGTCATGCTACATGTCTGCAATAATAGTTTGAATTCTTTCCTTCAATCAGAACGTTTGGCACACAACAACAGAGCGGAGATAAAATAGTTACTCTCAGGATCATGTATTTCACTGTGAACATGGTAAAACATAGCAGCCATTTACAGTACACTTTCTTCCTATCTGTTATGAGAGTTTGGGTCATCTCTTCGCAATAAAGTAGAAATAGTTCAAATAGTATTCATATTGGAGTTTAGTAGGAGCCTATGAGTCCACATGTTTAGTTAAAATTGAAAGACAGAGAAAGCAAAACAATGTCTTAGCAAAATATTTTTTTATTGATTCCTTACCACAGAAGTTTTGAGCACTTGTCACCAAGTATATTCCAAGGAAAGGGAAGGGAGGGGAGGGGAAGGGAAGGGAAGGGAAGGGAAGGGAAGGGAAGGGAAGGGAAGGGAAGGGAAGGGAAGGGAAGGGAAGGGAAGGGAAGGGAAGGGAAGGGAAGGGAAGGGAAGGGAAGGGAAGGGAAGGGGAAGGGGAAAGCGGAAGGGAAAGGGAAAGGGAAAGGGAAAGGAAAAGGAAAAGGAAAAGGAAAAGGAAAAGGAAAAGATCTCTGTATGTCAGTTATCCTTAATTAAAATGATATTGTTCATCATGAATCCATACTGTTTAGACAATTCTGGTCAGGTTACTGTCAGTTTTGAAATAAATGCCTAGAAAAAAAGAGCACAGAAGTTTTGTGCACATGCTTTAATTGACACAACTTCAAATACTGAAATAAGAGGAAAAGCACTAGTGTCAAAACTGCTCTGAAATGCTGAAGTGATGAGCACAACTTACATCTCCAAAAATGTCCTTTTGTAATGCTTCTCCTCACAGCTGAGTGATGTAGAGATCAATGAATATATAAACATTCACCAGACATCTCCTTGCATAACTCCATCACGACTCGGGAGTAATGTCTTTGCAAGTAAATGCAGTCTGCCCAGAGATGTCCCCAGGCATAAAGCCAATGGAATGGATTGGCCTGAAACCACACTTTGAAACCACTTCAGCCTTGAGATTGGCTGCATGCAAGTTTTGCTGCATCCACTGGGATCCCTGGCCTGTGCTAAGTCTCAAACACACCATGAAATTCTTCAGGATGATGCCAGTCAACATAAGCCAAAACTCTGCCAGGGACTGTACTAAGATTTTTTTTTTTTTTTTTTTTTTTAATAATATAGATGAATATTCCCAGACATGGTTTAATATACTAGTGCAGATCTGTTTGGTCAGTTCTGTACACATCCAGGAGTAGATAAGAGTGATCTCTCTGTTAATGACTGTACAACTTTCAGGGCTGATTAATATAGTAACATATTAATCTCTTATCATAAAATCATAACCTATTCCCTTGGTACCTCTGATTCATAAAAGGGAGATGATAATACCCCTCCTTTCTCAGATTATGCAATCATTGGCCAGTGACCTGGGAGTCTGCAGGCAGGAAATTCGTGGTCCTGCTATAGGCCTTTAGATTTTATTTATTTGTGTTAGGTACATAGAGTTATTTTCCCTTCCCATAAAATCTTCAGGGTTACAGGGTTCTCCCACCCAAAAAAGTCCATGATGTAAAAATTATTGATTTCAAATTTTCAATTATATAAGAATTGAAAGTCCAGAGGATATTGCAGTTGATTAAGCTAAATTTTAATAATATATTTGAAATTGTTCTTTTCTACTTTTTTACGATTTACTTCTTTATTTCTGAACTTTGAACCTTCGATATTTTTGAAAGTACTAAATGGGACATTTGACCGTCTTTAGAATATTCTTTTTTCAAAAGAGAATGAAGAGGGTATTTAGAATTAAATGCAACACATCATCCTCAGATAGTAACAAATCTACATGGAATGCAAATGTTTTGGCTGCATTGAGACATTTGTGAAATCTTTTCACAGGCCGTGATGAATATTCATGTTAGTTGAAGTTTCTCTTTGACTTTTTGGAAAAGGAAGGACTTGTTACTATGAAAAGTTGCATTTAATTTATTTAAATGCTTTTTTTTTTCCTTTATCCTTCCTCAATGCATTTAATGTCACTCCTGCTAGACAGTGAAGTGAGTGAGCCTTAGTTGTCTGTGGAGAAAATGTCATCCTTTCTCTAAGACAGTGAGCGTTTTTTGCTTAAAT
The DNA here is from genome assembly GCF_965183815.1 of Platalea leucorodia. Taxonomy (NCBI): domain Eukaryota; kingdom Metazoa; phylum Chordata; class Aves; order Pelecaniformes; family Threskiornithidae; genus Platalea; species Platalea leucorodia. The sequence continues at coordinate 6,158,150 of NC_138858.1, forward strand.
CTTCCTTCACCTGTTATAATACCAGTTATTGCACAAGTTTGGAATTAATTTCCACAGAACGTCAGTGAAAAAGTTGTCTCAGCCTCAGCTTCATAACTATATTTTCCTGTCGTCTGTACATTGCACTACCTTTTAGTATCATGTTTCAAGTTTCAGTGCTTCTGATATTTTGTAAAATGAAAATATTGCATAAGGGATATAATACTTCCATGTTTACAGGCAGCCTAAAAAATGTCAGGAAATTGCAAGTGAGTTTCCATGTGAACAGCCGGGCAAAAAAACTCAAGAAAGATCTTTGCATTACATGAGCCATTCAATTATGTTGTTCATTGACTTTAAATGGATTACTGCCATGATGTGGTAAATAGAAACTGCATAAAGTATTTATATTTTATTTAAATGTCAGTTACTTAATTTACTTTCTCATTATACATTAAAGTAATGATCATCTTGTTTATTAGTGTTAAATATTTCATGGACTTCACAACACTGTATAACTTACTGTAAATGAATAGAGGTCATTACATTACCCATTGTGTAAGATTGTATCAGCAGCAGTACACATGGAGAGAAAGCAGGAGAAAAATCATCATGGAAAAAAGAGGCCTGCATGGTATAATCTCTTCAAGGAATCACTGTGCTATATCTCAGTTGTCCAATAAAAAAAAAAAAAAGTGCTAAAATAAAATAGGAATTGCACCATAATAATTACGACCTACATTTATAGAACTTGCATCTGGAAATACCCTAAAGCAATTTACAAACAGATTTTCAACCTATATGCAGAATAAAGAAACAGTTACAATCACTAGCAAAATACAGATAACTGTGTGATGAAATGTGATTGCAGTTTAAACAGAAGAGACCAGTATTATGCAGCAGTTTAGGAAAACACTTTGATCTATAATGTAATATCACAAAGAAATATAGTCAGAGATTTAAAAATCCAGATCAAATTTAAACTAATATTGAAAAGAAATCATGAGTAAAGAGAGATAATATACGTGATCACAGGAACAAATAACAAACCCAAGTCAAAATTTGCTCAGACTTTAATGAAATTCCTGCTTTCAGACAAAAAAAAAAATGACATGAGGTATTTTTAACACGGTACTGAATTGCCAAGACCCGCATTTTCCAATCAGTTCTTTCAACTAGTTCAAGCTGGAAATTAAAACAAACAAACAAACAAACAAACCCAAAACCCCCAAATCAACAAAACCCCCCCAAACTTTAAAAAATAATGTTAATTCTCTTCTTGAAAGACAAATCAAATCAAAACCCCTCCCCACATACAAACACCACAGATGACCCTGCTCCCTGACTCCCCTAGTGTCAAAATCAGCTTTTGAATGCTCATGTGAATTGCTTGGCGAAGTGGTAATGGTCACTAACATTGCTGTAACAGACTACATTTTGTACGCAATTGAGAGTTAAACAAGTCTTAGTGGCATTAATGTATATTTATATATAATGAATTAGAAAAAATACTGAGGTATACACACTGATTTCCTGGAACACCTTGTTTTGCCTGAGTACACTACAGAACTTGCCAATGCATTACGAGCATTTAAACTGAAAGGGATCTCATAGGTCATTGAATCTAATTTCTTATTGCTGCATGATAGCTTAATGTATACCTTTTTTTAAGCTCCTTCCAAGGCTGTTTTTAAAATAAATATATTTTTTGAGTGATGAGTTTTGGTAATCCAGCATTTCGGTCACTCTTAGAGGGAAGCTACTATCATGGAGAAACAGGAATGAATAAGGTCTCAAATGCTGTTGTTTCAATGACTGAAAATTTGGGATGACACCCAAATATGAAACAGTGCTTATTACCTCTCCCTTACAGAGAGTACTTTCAACGACAAGAGAGAAAACAAATAACTAGCTGTATGTCTGACGACAAGTCTGTTGGCCTCTTGAAAAGGAGGAGAAAGGGGTAAGTTAAAGAGTAATAGTTCAGTGGTCATCACCATAGAGAGAAAGGAACATACACCAGATCCTTTTTCACAAGATATGAGCTGAACTCCCCAAGACAACACAGTATCTCTGGAAGCTCCCTCTCCATAGCTGTTCACTTTTTCTACTCTCTTACAATAAGGAGTGATAATCACTTCATCTGCTGTCTCTTTACACTCGGTTCCACATAATCCTCACTTATCTCTTTTGCACCCCTGTGTCAGAGAACTCCAACGCTGTGATAGCCATCAAACTGGGAATTAACAATATCCTCACAAATTCGTCGTGACATATGAAAGAGCCCAAATAAAGGGGATCTCTGAAGAATTCTGTAGCAGAGCAGCAGAAAAGAGGACCCATCTGAATGAATATTAGAAATACAAAGGAAATTGGCTCCTAAGTTGCCGAAGTGTTTTGCTTTTTCAGCATTGTCCAGGTGGAGCACAGCAGTAAGCAATAGCAGAGCACCCTGGTATCATGACCCCAAACACCTATTTAGCTCTGAGTCACTGAGACCTCAGAGGAAATGAATTTGTACACCCCACCTTGTTTCTGCTCTGCGTACCTGTAGAATGCATTGGAGAAAATAAACAAAACAAAGTTGTAGGATGAGAGAATCACAGACAGAGCCACAACACACCAAACATATTGTGTTTGTAGCCAGCTGTTCAACCAAAAGATGTACCATAACTCTGGATAGGTCCTTAAGGCTTTGATTGTATCCAAGGCCAGCTAAAGATGGCACAGCTGCTTGAAACACAAAAGAAATGGCTTCTAACATCTAACATTCAGTGGTAAACATTTTCTCCGTGGAAAATATAATACATGTAGCTGAGGTTCTTGATAATGTAAGCAGTAATTTGTGTAGGCCTGTGTGGGTTACTTAGCGTGAATTATGGCGTGCAGAGTGCAACTTCATTTGTACTCCACATCTTTTTAAAAACCATTTAAGTGATAAGATTTTCAGTTGTAGTCACCCTTAATACAATTTGCTGAATGACAAGGTAAAATGCCAAACATATCTTCAACAGGCCTTTTACATCCTCCCCAGCCCAGCATATTTCTGCAAATTACATTTTTTCTTAATTTTTAAAATACTCTTACAAAAAAAAAAAAATCATATTTATTCTTATTTTGAGAGCAAAGTAATGGTCTTTTGTACAAAACCTCAAGCTGAGAACGCAGGGTTCGATCCCAAGCATTGCCCTCCTGCAAGGATGTGCTGATGTTTAAGTGGGAATCTTTTGGACAAAGCCTATGTGTAAACACCTGATGAGTTTCAGATGTCTTCTGTAGGAGATGAGATGAATCATACTTTAGATTTTAAAGGGAGTCTGGTGACTATCCCAGGCTTCGATACCTGTGCTGCTGTCACGGGAGCTAGCCATCTGTGAATTTACTCAATTTCAAATACATATGTCATTTCACACACCATGGTCTCAGTGCTGCTGCACAGCCAGGGAAGCACAGCCAGCTCATTTCAGATTATTTGGAACATGAGTTTCATGGGCTACTTGAGCTGTATTTGCCGCACAGAATTTGTTCCTTGTCTGTATAACAGGTGCAATCTCATCTCTTTGGATAGCAATTTTTCTCCTATGTGCCAAGGTCACTTGATACTGTTTGAAATACCAAGTACAGATTATGCAACACAAAGAAATTAAATACAAAATAATGTAGGAGATATTTTTAATTCCAAATATTACATTACACTTGTCAGCTAAAGTAGACTTTTTTTTTATTGCAGGTACTGCTGACTTTATCCATATTCTAAGTATCTTCACCCCAATAAACTAAACTAATGGATTTTACCAGATTTCATCTCCTGCTAACTCTGTTTCTTATACAACTTAGGACAGATCTTTACTCTAGAAAAGTCTCACAGGTCCCTTAAGTTATTTTTCTTTGAAATTCAGTGGCAAGTAAATTTTGCTTAGCTGGAGACTAGCAGCTTGAAAATGCTGATAATTTCACACAAGAAAACTTTTCAGCTCAGTGTTTAGATGTTATTGGACATTTCTAGCTGTCACTGATGGCTTTTCCACTGATGAGTTTAGTGCACTGGAATATCAGTGCCTCGCAAAACAACTAAGGTTAACAAACAGGATCAGAAACATATGTTCTGCAGATGCCAACTATTCAAGGTTGTCTGCTTTATCTCCCTTTCCAATTTTAAAGTAAGGACAAATCTGTGAAAATATAAAGGTAACAGCAATGACAAGAAAGGCTATTAAAGAAAAAGAGATTTTATTGGGTTCAGTTATAACTGGAATGATGAAAGGTTATAAATAGCATGGTGCTATACTTTGACACTAGTAACAAGGTAAACAAATCACATCAGTTTCCCCCTAATTCCAGTTGCGTTGAATGGCTAACTACAAGAGTGCATAAAATAAGCATATCTGTTAAAAATAGAAAGAGAGCAGCTTGCTATTTACTGTCATCAGCAAGGCAGACACCTGGCTTCTCCTCTCCGCCAGCACGTTCCTGCCAGAAGTTATGAATGACTGTTTGAAACTACCTGCTGTAAACAGCCTGGAACAAATTAACTCTTAATTGGTTTTCACTTACACTCTAATATTAGAAAAAAAGAAAAACAACTTTTACCTGACTAGCTAGTATGTTTCTTCTTTTCAGGTTTGCTATCAGTCTGAAACCAACATTGCTACTCTTAAAGCAGACATTTTCTGTCTTTGTAGTTTGCTTTTGATGTAGTAATTTCCTTCCTTCTCAGAGATTATATAGAAAAGACCAGAAAAAACAGCATTGCCTTTGGAATTTCAATTAGTTCTGTCTTTGCTTGAATTTTAAAAGATTCAAAGCCGTTGAATATGACTTTAGGAAACAGGAGATGCATTCAACCTGCCAGGTGTAAGCAAGTTCTTTCCAGTTGTTTGTCTGGCCTCTATCAGGAGCTTGCAATGATGAATGTGTGCTACACACTCATGTTTGCACACCTCTGTGGAAGACTGTCTCTCTTAAATTTTCATAGGACTTACTAGCTGGGACCACTCTGTGTGCCATTAGCATAGTCAGTTCATCCCACTGCCAGATCGCATCCGCTTGATGCTGGCCAGGTGCCTCTTCATTGTTATCTGAAACCTCTTCTTCTCGCATTTCACAGGGTATGTTTCAGAGTCTGATTTGCAGTGCAGAGGAGAAAGCTGGCTCTTGCAAACTACCTCCCAAGAAACAGCCCGCCTGGTCTTAAAAGTAGTGGCTGAAGGCTTTATGCACTCAATGGTCTGTTGAAGTTCGGTGAAAGGGCTGGATGAGCTCCTTACAAGAGACAGGGTCTTCTTCCTTTGGGACAAGAGGATTTTAAGCTCTTCAGAGTCATGCTGAAAAAAGAGAGATTCTTTCCTCCTGGTATTGGGACTCTCACCCAGTGTGAGAAAACCATAAGGGGTGGTGATTTTGGAGAGGTGGGGCAAAGAGAGGGCAGCTCTGGTTGCTGGGTCAGAATGATGTGCAGCTCTCTCCAGGTCTCCAGGGAAAATAATTCGGTCTGTAAAGCACAGGGTTCCTCTTCTGTCCAGACTCTCTCCTTTGCACAATGCATCTTTCCTGATGTAGGATTCAGATTTGCTTCTAGTTGTTCTGCGCTTTTGAACAACTTCGTCAGAGACTCCTCTCTCACGAGAATTCTCTACAGTGCCTTCCTCTGGCTCCTGTTGGAAGGAAATATGCTCTATGTCCAGAGAAGGGATGAAAAATTTAGGGATGCGATCAGGAGTCATGACAATGTTGAAAATGTCCTTGTTTTTCTGAGCAACTTTATCTCCAGGAGGTGGCTTCCTGATTTTGAAACTTGTCCAAGTTAGCAAGCTTTCTAGAGCACTTTTTATAGAGAGCTGTGATGTACCACCAGGCACCATTATTTCAGACAGCAGTGATTTCTTAAAAAACACAATGCTGTCTGCTGATTGAATTCTCACAGCACTGATTGCAGATGGGGAACTCATTCCTGCTTATAAAACAAAGCAAATGACGTCATCTGATAGCTAGATGTCATTGGCATGGTAACCAAAGATAAGAAGGCTTTTACACTCCTACTTACATACTTACAGTCTGATTCATGCTGCACCATTACCTTAAATAAGCTTAAACATTTGATTTAATTATTTTTAAATGCCAGGTCGGGTGCTAGTGCCCTAGCTATTTTCAGAAAAATAATGGCTACAAACATACCTGTAACAATCAGACTATTTGGATTGTGTTATCTGTGCTATTACACAAAATATAATTAAACTTTACTTTTTTTGGAAGGTCTGTGTCACTAAATGAATGATGTGCAAGTAAGTGTAAAAGGCATAGTTCGTTTACGATTCCTTAGTTCAGCTTTCAGCAAATCATACTATTTGGTGTATTTCACGTTGAAGATTGTGAGAAGAAAAGGTAGGAAATAAGCGATCAAACAATTATTGGACTAGTATATAGAAGCACATCCCAAGGGGTCTCAAATTTCTTTACCTTTCACTGATGCTGTATGTACATAGCACATAATGAGCACATAACAAGCAGCTCTTCAGAGGATACTCAGGTTAGATATCTGTGCTTAACGGGGTGGGCATCTGCTCAGGTACATATAGCAGCTTGCAATTGCTGTCTGAGTTTCTACTGATACTTGATTTACTTCTAAGGCTTCTGGTGAGAGCTTTCTCCCAGCGCACTGGTCTGCTGTCACTGATGCAATTTGCAGCCAGCTCTGAAAACAGCAGGGCTAACCAGCGTGTGGGTGGTTTCTCATCAGTATCAGAGCATATAGTCCTTTGTCCAGCTACACTGTAATATTCTTTCTTGCATGCTGCTCAGCTCCTTTCCTACTCTGGTGCAGGCCACTAATTCACCTCTACTCTGTCTCACCTGTATATGTGATTCCTAGGAAAGACATGGAGAATGTAAAGATATGTATGAACATAATCTCTTGGCTTTCTTCTCTGCAGAATGAGCAGTTCTGGGTTTGCTTCTTGCTTATGACCCTATGAAGGCAATTCAGTTTTGGTGACATTGAGGAAGTTTGTGCTACTGGGCACTTTGAAAACACAAAACAAACTTCCCTGTGTTACAGTGTAAGCCCACAAATTGTGCTTTTGCATTTCATTTTATTTTATTTTTACACACTCCCATTTTACTCTGTTAATGTTGCCATTGCTCATATTTCTCTTTTGCTGTGTTTTGAGGCTAGAAGTTCAGTCCTCATAATTCAACCACAGACTCTTCAGGAAGGTTTTGACTTCTCTGTATTCAGTTCTCTATTCATTTGTCTCTGGTTTTGGCTACAGATTTTGTGTGCTATTGGGTCCAGGTAGATGTCAGCATTTCAATACAGCACTTATCGTTCTTCGTTTCCTGAAGACAGAAAATGAGAGTGGAAATCTTTTGTTGGCATTTTGGGCAGATATAGACTGTCCATCTCTGTATTATAACCTTTTCAAGGAAGTAGTTCTTGTCTAAAGATGACCAGTCTCCACATACAGAAGCTGTCCTATAGACACAAAATAATTGCAGATTTGGTCAGAAAAAAAATGTTATTCATTTAGACTTCCTTGGTTTTGACTTGGAAAAGTCATCGATGTTCAAAAAATAGAGCACTAATAACAAAAGCAAAGTATCTTGAAATCACCCATAAAATGGGGCACTTTCAGTTTTGTTCTGATTCTTCACAGAAAAGAAAAATGAGGGAAAGAGCATTAATTGTTGGGATGAAAATCCCTTAGGGCACTGCCATCTCACAAACCCTTTGTGATTTACATAGCACGATTGCTTCTCCAGCTGGAAAATCTTCTAAAAAATGCAATCCTCCTAACTGACTCACATATTAGAGACAGGGAAAATTCCAAATTTGCAAGTCCTTTGAGAACTCTGCAGTACGAGGTTCACTGGTCTCTGATATTACTCTTCTAGACATTTTAGTAGATACAAGTTAGAAAAAAAAGAATATATGACATTACTGTCACAAGGATTCCCCTTTGTAATTTGCATCTTAAAATATTCTGGCTTCATTTACAGGTAAAAAAAAAAAATATATATACTTACCTCCCTTTCTACCCAAAGTCCAAACTATATTTCTTCAAAAAAATTATTCAGATCTCCAACAAAAACAGAAATCAGGATAGTTTGATATCTCCCACAATGGAATACAGAATTTAGTTCACTATTATTTTGACCATATTTGATTCAGGATAACCCTAATTCTGATTTAGAAAGCTAGTAAAAAGAAGCACAGTAGAAGATATTATTTTAACCCAAAAAGGAAGAGTGCATGACTGAATTTGTTCAAGGAACAAATCAAAATCCTAATTCTTCCAGTTGTTTGATGACAATCATGCAGTCTGCCATCAAAAAACAGTACCTTTGAATAATTATATTCACTGGGGAACTTTTATTATTGTTATACAGAAAAATAACTTTGAGAACAGTGACTTACCTGGACTCCCCACTCCCATGAGGCTAGAATAGCTCTTCCTCCAAGCAATTTCAAAGACAACAAAGCCAAAACCCTCTGGAAAACTTAGTATCAGAATTGGTTTTATGTTATGAAGCAAAACAAGAATTTAAGACTACGTCCCTTACTTCTAACACAAAGATTATATTTGGCTTTGTACACTTTGACTTAGGGGGTGGGATTTTCAATTTTCTCCTCTATTAGGAAGCTTGCTTCCTAAAGACACCCATATATGTTTTCTATTTTCCTTCACATTTTTAAGCACAATGGATTTAAGCTCTGATAGCTCAAACATACATACATACAAATGCACACATATATAAACCAAAGACTCATATACATCTGTACATCTATACACATATACCCACATAAACATACACACACACAAATGTATGTGTGTATTTGTATATATATGAGAGCCTTAGGTTTATATATATGTACATATGTACATATAAATATGAGTCATATATGTATTTATATCCATATAGTGGTACATATATTAATTTATGTACATATATATGTAATCTGGTGACTCTTTACTGATATAATAACCCAAATACCCACTCCAGAATAACCTCTGAAACAGTAAATATTGGAAGAGGCATTCTTAGACTATTTGCTTTAAGGCTGTTAAAAACACAGTTTATGGCATTACAGTACAAAATAAATTTATCTTCATCATTTCACACAGTAATATACTTTAACATTTGTTTTTAATTCTCTGTTATTTCTCTTCAATCTGAGAAAAATGTCCAAATGTCCTCTTTTTGCTTCAGGCAAAATAGAGTTTTAACCAATACCAACTGCAACCAGTAGAAAGATCCAGTGCCTTTACTAGGGTTTAAATCAAGACCTATTATACAAAATGAACAGTATGAAATGAGATAAGTGGCAGTATCCCAGAGGAAAATTTAAGGTATAAACATCTTAAATACTCTTTGCATTATAAACCCCAAGTAGAATATTTTCTTCCCCTCATTTCTATTACAATCTCACTAAACAACATAACTCATCTTTTCTTTCTTTTCTTCTAATGGAATCAGGAGCTTTTCAATGATTTCTTCACCCAGGCTCAAAAGCAAAAATAGACGTTTAGATGTCTTATACAATATTTTCTCTAAATAGCTCAACTATTAAAATGCAATTTTGTAGGCTTTCTATAGAATAAGTTTTACCTCTGCCAACTGGACACAGATAGAAAACAGTTCTACTTTTCTTCTTTCCTGTAGAGAATGCATATTTCTGGTGTCTATGAATACACAAATGCTTAGCATTTACAGTCAGCTTTTCATCTTTGACACGCACTGAGAACATTAACTAATTAATCTTCACAACCCCCCTGAGGGGTAAGTAAGCATTATCCCTGTGATGTTTGCTGTGCACACAGTAAGGAGAGAAGAATGGAAATTGCTCATGCTCATGCTGAAAAAAAGAGCTGTAGAGATGAAGAAACAACACTTTTCTAGTGTGCAGAATTACCCCATTTCAAGGAATTTCTGACTTTGGCTGGCCTTTCATGCTGTTTTAGTTCATAACTGCACTTTGTTCCCATGCACACCTTCAAAACAAAGTCCTGAAATTTAGGCATATATTTTTTGACTAAAGGCAGCAGGGAAGCAGAATATGCAGCAGTCCTTGGCAATGAATTTTAGCTGGGTACCAGATGCTAGAGCTCTGAACAGCTCAGATGATGCTTTTCTTATTTTAATATTAATGCCTCTGCTTCATTGGAGGATATTCCCATTTTTCAGAACATTGCTGGGGTTTAGACTCTTTCAATTGTCTACTGTTCTTTCCACTCATTCATATGAACATGTCTGGGTTACAACCATGACCCAGCCTTAATGTCCAGGCTTGTTTGCTTTGAGGTTGAGCAAGGGTAGCACTATTTATTGAAAGCTCTTGTTTTGTCTAACAGGACTCCAGTCCTTTGTCTTCACTTAATGACAGCTCCTGTTCATTGTATGTTTTTGGCCTGGAGTCACTTGCCTACCTTTAGGAATTTAACTGGGGTTAAATTACGTCACTGTCTTGTCATTTGGGGATTTGCATTGCTATTACCTTTGAAGGTAGTTACCTCCTTCTGCCAACCATAGAGACTCTGCGAGAAGATCCCCAGCCTGAGTGACATGGTCTAGCACCAAGTACGTGGGGATGAATCAGGGTCTTTAACTAAAATTTCCAAGCTGTATATTGCATTTGGATATGTCTCACAGCTTCTTACTGAGAAGGAACTTCATCCAAGCTGGGATTACTAGTTATTGTAAATGTTACATAAGAACATAAATATTATATAATAAATTAAGAACTATTACATAAGAACTTTCTTGGTAAAGCTTATTTATACAATTGTAACCAAAGGTTATCAGCTCAACTCATCTCACAGAATTAGTCCCCATTTCCTGACAGAAATGGCTGTAGCAAAAAAACTACCGTATCCCACACTGTGTACATACCCAATGAAGAAATCTGGCTGATAGCAATTTTTCACAGCCAAGTCATGTGTGCTTGAAATTGATACTGAGTATCAATGAAGAGTAATGCAAATGAATATATTCATTTGTTATCTAGCAGGTAAATCTGAAAACTAGGGAGAAATATTAACTAACGCTAAATTTAGAGGTTGAACTCCAGACGCCTATAATTAAAAACTTTGGCTCATGGCTTGTGTTATTACAACAGTGAACATCACCAGCATATCAGCTTTTATAAGAAACTTTTAGGTCTGTTGATCAACAGATGACAATTCTAACAATACAAATAGATAAATATCCAACCAAGCACTTAGATTAAGTGCTAGAGAAATTGTTTTCTCCTTTAGTTAAATATAACAGCACACTCCAGGTCAAGCAAAGCCCAAAGCCATGCAAAGGTACTATTTCAACAGCCTTTGCTTTGTTGCTCTCAGTCATTTTCAGTCATTTCCAATTACCTATTTAATAACAAGGAGACAGCAGACAGTAGCTTTCCTAAATTATTTATTTCAGCCCTACAAAGTGACTCCCAAGATTTCATTGCTTCTGTTTTGTGGTGTTAATAATTCAGAGCTGCTAGAGAAGCAAAGCTTGCCAGTGTAGTGCTTATCTTTCGTTTCCTTAACAATATTACACTTCTCAGTCTTGTCCTGATTGCTTATATGATCGGAGCCTCAGCTTTCTCACATACTCACCAATAGAAGTATGCTGGAATAGACTACATTTGACAGAGAGGAATTTAAGTGTTCACTTATATCCTGGATTCAGCAGCCAGAGTGCTCTACTGTTTCCAAATATCTTGGAAAATAAATAAATACTACCCTCTGGTGTTTTCCATTTGTAAATATTGTTATGGTATCCACCCTTATGCAAAAAAAGGGTGTTTATTTGACTTCACTTCTAAGTGCTAAAGGATTCACATATTGCTGAGGATCACTGATTTTCATTCAGTCTTGGAATAGCTAAAAGAGCAAAGAAACATAAAAGGGAAACCTGAGCTGCAGCCTACTGAATACAGAGTGTCTCAAACTCACACCAAAAAAAGTACTAAATGCAACCATATTTGTAAACCCTGCTTTTAAATGTTCTGTATGAATAGTATATTAATACTGCCATATTCAATACATATTGTGGTATTTCCACTGGTCACACATATTAAAGGAATATGTTATATGCTTGTATTCTCTGATGTGTCGTGCGCAACATATATTGGAGTGTATTGCACTATTAAAAACGTAAAAGCTCAGCTCCCTGAGCATCACCCCATATAAAAGTTATATGAATTACTGAAAACAGTCATTCAAACAGTAATTAACCAAGGGCTAGGTAATAAAACTTGTATGTCAAACCACACCATAATGTGTTCCTGTAAACAGAAAGAGCGCTTTTTACATTTGTATGCATGGATCCGCATACATGTACATGTATGTATAAGGCATATTTACATGACATTTAGCAGAGCCACTGTGTAGATGGTCCTGAACTCATCAGCTGCTATAGTCGAGTGGGACTCCCTCTTGTGCCCATCCAGTCTCACTTCCCACACACAGGGTTACCCCAAGGTCAGCAATGTGTATCTCATCTAAAGTACATCTTTCAAAAAGGTATATGGAGTTTTAAACTAAAGATTCTGAGTGATAGAAACATCTCCTATATTCTCCTCTAAACAGTTCCAGTTTTATTTGCCATCATGATGAGGAAGATTTTTTTTTCCTTTTTGATTGATGTGGTCTTAGCCTCCAGCTTTTAAACTACCCTTTTGTGTGAGCATAATCATCAACAAAGACTCTGTCCTCCTGACAAGCTCTTGTCATTTGTCATAGCAGATATTTAACAGAATTAACATGTGGCTTTGATTTTTGATGATTGCACTGGGCTCACAGGGGGAGACAAATGAAATGGGGAATGTAAGATAAAACTAATTAGAGCAGAGTCTTTCTTGGTTGGGGTACAATTTGATCAACATGTCAAAAATTTCTCATGTCTACAAACATTTTTTTTCTTTGTTGCAGTAGAAAATTTGGACTTTATATCCCACTGATGTGAAGTTACCATTCTTCATCCTAGAAAACACAAATCTTGAGCTTTATTTACGTCATCTCCAACATGAAAGACCAAAAATTCAGATTCCTTAAAAAGTCTTGAGACTAGTTTGGAAAACCATGAGAAAACCATAGGTGTAATAACCTAAGTTGTGTTTACTTACCTTTCAATTTCCATACCTCCATGTCCTGATCTTGACTGTTTCCTGGCTTTGCTACACACTCAGACGTGTTATAAAATCTGTATTTGAAAATGACATTAAACATAATAGCATGTTGAATCTTGATTCTGATTTTTTTAAAAGAAAAAATGCAGAATGTCATAAGACATGAGAAAGCTACCAACATAAGAGCATTTTACAAGCTTTCTCATCAAGGCTTGTGTTGAAGACAGCTGGATTCAAAATGACTTGAACCTAAAAAAAAGGCAACAGAATAAAAGGACAGAGCCTCCCTTCCCCGAAATAGATCATTTTTCCAAACCCTATTTTTAAAACTTTACATGCCTAAAACCATATCTGAAATCAGATTAGTTAAACATATGCATATAGTATAGTTTTCTCACTGACTACATGCACGCACAGAACTGCTTACATATGGTATATCTAAAGCATGAAATAGTTTCCAGTACTGTCTCACCTAGACATCAACACCAAAGACAGGATAGGGGAATCACCAATTTTCTCTCTCCCTTGATATCCTGGTGACCATTTTAGGCTGATAAATATATTTTGGATAGATAAAATAAGGTGAGATGGATGACACTCTACATGACATGCCAAAGACAGTGTGCTGGAAGCAGTGGCAGAGAAAGGCCTAGGTGTCCTCAGCACTTTTCCTCTCATCCTGCCAGCTCACGTCCAAGCCAGTGATACCTTCTATCTCGTAAGCACTTACTGTGGAGCCAGCTGCTTAGTTAGGTTTCACATGAAGTCACTTAGGGAGAATGCAAATTTTGACAAGATGAAGAAAATAGACCTGCAGGGAGGTAAATTCAGCTCCCACTTTTGAGCTACAACTGCTCAGTCAAACTCATTTAAGTATATTTTTCTCCCTCAGCTGTGCAGCTGGTCTGATTCCTCTAATTCATGCTCTCTTTCCTAGCACTTGCTCAGAGTCATGGAGCACATTCCCAGCAAGCTTCATTGATGGGGCACTGCTGATATCAGTGGGGCTGTGGCACTCTGCATCTGAGGCATTTTTGTTTTAGCGTCAGTGTACACATCTTTAAGCAGCACACTGCAAATGGAAAGTTCATCTGTTGTCTTCTTTCTCCTTTTAAAATCACCTATCATATCTGGTTATTACATTTTATGATGTACAAGATCAGCTGCATTTTGAATAGCAGCAATACACACAAGGAAGGGAATTTCCACTTTCACTGTGAATTTCTTTGCTGCCTTTGTGTTTTGCCTTGCAGTGAAATCTCTGAGGCATATTTTCAAAGACGGTGCAAGACATTTCAATCCTGAAGCTAATAGGAGCTGTGTGACAATCCCTAGGTGGCATGGAAGCTGCAGCCATTAATGTTTTTCTTATTCATTAAGTTATTTGAAGGTTGAACTGTTTCCTCCTGGTTTTGCTACAGAAGAGCAAAGTAATTTAGTTCCCTGCAAAGTAGGAGGACCAAATTCTGAGTGAAGTGTCCAGAACCGAAAACCATGGTATTAATTTACAGGAGGATTTTGGCCAGGGCAGTGTCCTTAAGTTAGTCAGGATGCTCAGGTGATTCAGAAGCACGAGGTTTGACTTTGTCACAGTCTCAGTTTCATTATTATTGAGAACATACCAGCATCCAGCATCACTTTCATCAGCTCTCTCCATACAGACTTCCCAGGTGTGTCATCAACATAGTCCACCTTACTTTATGGATTTAAGCTTTATGACAGTTCTAGATTTGTGGGTAAATTAACCAGAAGAAGCTTTATAACTTCCAGGTGTCCAGCAATTCCCCAAGCAAGGCAATTCTCTTGCTTTCTGCTCCAAATGAAAGTGGCCTCAAACTATATCTCAGGCTAGGCGAACATATTGGGATGATATGAACATGATCTGGATGAGGGGATTCAGTGCACCCTCAGTAAGTTTGCAGATGACACCAAGTTGGGTGGAAGTGTCGATCTGCTGGAGGGTAGGAAGGCCCTACAGAGGGACCTGGACAGGCTGGATCGTTGGGCCAGGGCCAACAGTATGAGATTCAACAAGGCTAAGCGCCGGGTCCTGCTGCTACAGGCTGGGGGAGGAGTGGCTGGAGAGCTGCCTGGCAGAAAAGGACCTGGGGGTGTTGGTTGACAGCCACCTGAACATGAGCCAGCAGTGTGCCCAGGTGGCCAAGAGGGCCAACGGCATCCTGGCTTGTATCAGGAATAGTGTGGCCAGCAGGACCAGGGAGGTGACAGTGCCCCTGTACTCGGCATTGGTGAGGCCACACCTCGAGTACTGTGTTCAGTTTTGGGCCCTTCACTCCAAGAAGGACATCGAGGTGCTGGAGCTTGTCCAGAGGAGGGCAACGAAGTTGGTGAAGGGTCTAGAGAACAAGTCTTATGAGGAGTGGCTGAGGGAGTTGGGGTTATTCAGTCTGGAGAAGAGGAGGCTGAGGGGAGACCTTGCTGCTCTCTACAACTACCTGAAAGGAGGTTGTAGCGAGGTGGGGGTCAGTCTCTTCTCCCTAATAACGAGTGATAGGATGAGAGGAAACGGCCTCAAGCTGTGCCAGGGTAAGTTTAGGTTAGATATTAGGAAAAACTTCTTCACCGAAAGGGCAGCCAGGTATTGGAACAGGGCTACCCAGGGAAGTGGTTGAGTCTCCATCCCTAGAGGTATTTAAAAGAAGGGTAGACGTGGTGCTTGAGGCCATGGTTTAGTGGTGGACTTGGCAGTGTTAGGTTAACGGTTGGACTCGATGATCTTAAGGGTCTTTTCAAACCTTAATGATTCTATGATTCTATATAGCCCCATTTGCTTCTTGATATTGGAACCTAATATAAACCGTGTAGAGAGAAAATTTTATTCCTAGTCTGATAACTAAAAGAAACGTCGAATAAATTGTATTAAATTACAAACCCTGCAACAACAGTAAAATAATGTGAGCTAGTGGCATCGTTAAGGTTAGTAGGATAAAATGAAGTGGTCTGATTATGGGACTGAATGTAAAGAAACAGGGGAAGTCTCCAGTCATCAGTTTTGGTCGTGATGAGTGAGGGTTGAAAAGCAGCAGAGCACACTGCAGTTGACTAGTCAGTGCTGGCAAAGCTCACACATTGAAGTATTGTCAGATCATACACAAGAGTGAATTTTAAGCCATGGAAAAGTGGAGGTGGGGACAAGAAGGTTAATATAGAAAGAGGGGTGATAACATAAGCCAAATTACAGCTGAAACAAGCAGTATTTCACAAGTATTGAAGCATAATTGTATAATAGCACAATTGACCTGTGGAACTCCCCACCAAAGAGTAGAAGTAGGATTAATTATGTCTGAATAGTAATAGCCTGCATAGTTTCACAGAAGAACAAACATGTAGATGAAAATCACAAATAGGCTGAAGCACTCAGTAGCCACTAGATGGGATAATGAAGGAATTTCTCTCTTAATATGACAGAAAAGCTGGCTAGATGTTAATATGTGACTGTTATAAAGAACTTAACAAAGGCAAAGAAATTAATGTGACTCTTCTTACAGAAAGACAAACCATTTCTATACAGCTTGGTAGACCTCACTGAAATGATTGGGCTTTGCAGACAAGTGGGGCAAATTTAGGTCTGGGAACTTTCTCTGCGGTAATCAAGCTGTACTGTAGACATGCTGAGATATAAAATTCACTGTAGTGAGGACTGTGTTTGCCGAGTTTAAAAAGAAAAATAAAGGCATGCCATATTTTATAAATTGTAACACTAGACTGTTTGTAAGACCTAGTTTTTGTCAACTGTGAAATGTACAATGAAGTTGTAACAATAATGTAACTATAGTTATATTCTAATAAGTGCTGGAAGAAGTATGAAAAAAGGGATTTTAATCACTCAGAAGAATTGTGTTCTGAGTTCTGCATTGACCAGAGATACTTAGAAAATTTATATATAAAGTAGTTTAAACAAGACATCCATGTTTATAGGATTTTTCCTCAGTTTGGATAATGACTCATCCTGCCCCTACAAGTCTATGGTAAAGTAAAAGCTGCTCTAATCACAGCACTATAACTTTGTCTCCTGATTTCTCCTTAGTGAAGCCTAGGAATTTCTCTCTTCAGTGTGAATAATCATGCCAGGAAAGTTAAGAGGTGTTAATTGGGCCCTATCTAATCTGCTGATCTAGAGCAGATTGTTTTAGAAAAATACCTGATTGCCGTTTAAATACTCTAAACAAAGAAGAACTTGCTGAGGTGTTTGACATGAAAAATTAGCGAGATCCTTTGCAGGAAGACATGGAAAGGCAAGGAACAGAGACTGTGCTCTGCAGCACAGCCTGATGTTCACATAATAGAAAATAGATGTTTTCATGACACAGGGGGAGTGATATATTTCATAATTTTGAAACCAGTTATTTCTCATGAAAGTGTTTTTTTTTTTTTTTTTTTTTAAGAAAAAAAAGAAGAAGAAAAAAAAGAAATGGTTCTCCTTTTAGACCCTTAGCAGAAAAAGTGGAACTTGAAAAATGATGACATATCTGCCTTCCTATTTCTTTCCAAAACTACTGACAGCAGATTCCTGCATACACAGCAGTACAGCAATACCAGCTTCTGTCTTTGGATGGCAGCAGCATTCTAAGGACACGATTCAACCTGAAATGCCCCAATTTCACACTGCCCAGATGCCGTGGGCCCTGATGCGGAGCTCGAGGCTAGGTCTGTAAATTGAGAACTGATTCAGCTGACCTTTACTGTGTTATTTGGGAGCCATGGCAGGGATGTGTAGACCGTGTTACATAAGACAAGGAATAAGGTCTTATCCATTTATGAATCCTATTCTTAAAGCAAGGAATAGTTGTGTGGTGATTATCTGCAGCATCAACTTGCCAAATGTATTAGGCCAAAAGCAATCAAAAGATTCTTGCCACCTTCTGTTCTGCTTACAGCATGAAATAATTGTTAATAATAAGATTTTTTTTAAAAAATATGTTCAAAGTACTAAAAGATATAGTTAAAGAAACAGAAAACATTACTGAAAATTTTACTGAAAAGATGTTTTGTATGGCTTTTTTTTTCTTCCCTTGCTCAAATAATTGTTTCTGTAGCTTGTCTCCCTCAGCTCAAGTTATCGTATTTCCTCCACTTCCACTTCACTTCTTACCTGGGGTGTTACAGTATCAGAGGTTTAAAAGGTCTCCTCAAAATTAGTTTTGACCTGAGTCTAAAAGGAAAATAATAGTAAGTTTTTAAGATGCTTCAAGCAAACCTTGAAGAGATTTATCGACTTGCATTTGAACCCCCAGGGGTTACAAGCTAGCTGCACGTCTGATAAAGAGCTCATTGTAAAATAAGGTCTAATAAAATGGGTTCATCCCAGCAGCTAGAAAATCTCAAAGTAAAAACAGTTTGAAAGACCTGTTTGCTTTAAACAAATATATATATACGTAATTTAATGTTTAATTGGGACTTTTATGAGAAGTACATGATAGCAATGGTCCTAAAGTCTACATTTTTCAGAAGCTATTTTCTGAAGAAAGTATTTCAATGCATCATTTTTATATAGCCAGAGTGTGTTATGTCTCGTTATGGCAGAATGGAGCTTTGCTTTCATACATTTTTAAAAGAGCTTATAGTAAGCATAAAGAAGGTACAATAATATTTGTATTGGATCTCTAAATCAAAACAAGGTCCATAAAATTAACTCAATTCTCTGCAGCCTTTAAATCTCCTCTAGTCTCTAAGCTGTAGCATCATGGCAGAAAAATGTGAGTGTCAAGCCACTTGAGCAATTCCAAGTGAGCAATTTATTTCAGTTAGCTTAGGTCTTCTTAACTAAACAACTGCAAACACTTACTATATTCCACCATGGGTTGATTTGGCCAAGCAAACACATATGCTGTAATCTCTAAGAGGGCTTATTTTATTCCTTGTAGGAATAAAATCACAGACCCTGAGACCAAAACTCCCTCTACTATGTTGATATAGATCAAAAGCAAGAAGGTCAAGATTTTAGTCTTTAATTTACCGGCAAAGCATGCTAGTAGCTCAAGGAAAAGCTTTCCCTCTGACGCAGGCTAATGTCTTTTAGAAATAATGAAAGTAGCAGCAAGAGAGAGACTAAGAGGAAAGGGACACAAATGCTTTTTTGAATGATGAGAAAGTATGATTGGGAAACTTCTGCTCACACAGAAATAAGGTTGGCTGCAGACCCTGCTGTTTCCATGATGTAAGACAACCCTCATTTCCTCACCCAAGAGAACACAGCAAGGACAATAAATGCATTTATACTTCAAACCACTGATGTACAGTAATTTCCCAGTTGCCACGGTGAGGAACAGATGACCTAAGCAGATAAACAAGCAGTGTCAGGCAACAACTCTCAAGTGAAAAAGTTGAAAATTGCTAAAAGGATGGTAATAGCATTATCAGGAATGTTTGTGTTGCAGTATTCATCATTTAAACTAGAATAATTTCATAGGAAACCTTGATTTCTTTAAAGACTTTCCTGAAAAAATGAATTTTTTTTTTTTTTTTTTTTTTTTTTTTTTTTAATTTAGATCAGGCTTTGCAAAAGACACTTGTTTGCCCTTTGAGCTTTCTTTTCAAGATGATTGGTAGCCTGGCCTTTTTGAAGCTGTTAGAATGCAATGCATGTCCATGACATTTGCAAACTTAAACTGCTTATTAAACTGACATGTTTAAGATATATCAGGGTAGGATTCAGAGCTAGACGAGGAGGTAAAGGTAGTCATCTTCTTGAGAGTCAGTCTTGGGAGTCAGCTCCCACTGAGTTAGTGGAGATATTGTTAATACACACATGAATGTATTGTAATTCAAGGTTAATCTCATCTACTGAAGCTTGATTCAGCTGTCCCTGCATAGTCTTCCACTGTGCATTGAGAAAAAAGTAACCAAGCAAATTTCTGTAATTTGTCCAGAAGGAGATAAATAGGTTCTGTGTAAGACATCTCAATTCTATGTGAATGTCTTAGACACAGTGGACAATTTTGAAGATCCTTAGAAGTCTGTTCATGGGCTGGTAGCCAGATGCCCCACTGCCTATAGCCTATGGTGCATGAAGAAGTGATGCAGAGGTCATTGGTGCTGGCCGTGTCTGGCTCCCAGTGTGCTGAGTGGTGTCCACACACATTGGACCAACTGGAATCCACCGTAGGCCAGAGTCCTGAAAGAGGATACAGTCTAATTCATCAGAAGCTTAACTGCTCTGCCACCACCTCCCTGTAAACCTCTCTAAACAAGTGGTTGGTAGCTTACACATAGACCAAAGGAAAATTATTGGTGCAGATCTGGCTCTTTTCACCTCCTCCCATGCTCCCAACCAAACCCACCCCATGTATAATTGTAGTCAGAACCCCCTCCTCGCTCAGTTTTATGGTTGTACTATCAAATTTTGGTTTGTTCGGTTGGTTGCTTTTCAAGAGCAGCTGTTTGTTTCCCTGCATGTTTTATTTTTCAAAATGCTATATGAAAGGCCCAATAACAAATTAGACTGACCGGAAAACAGTATAACTCAGTCTGTGTAAAGGGATGTCAAATATGTGAGGGGAATAACCTGAAGAAATAGCTTTTTGAAAATATGTTTTACTCCTTGGGAGAAATCCATAACCATTGCAGCTCCTTTAAGCAATGAGGCAGTATGTCGTTCTATACAACTTTCAGTTATCATAAGATTTACCATGTAATGATGTTTAGTATCCTTTTTTTTTTTTTTCATAGAGAGGAACTAGTATGAATTTGATAACATCCATGCAAATAAAAAAAAAAATCCCACTTTTGAAAGCTTTCTTAAAAAATGTTTAATTTACACACATCCATTTGGTGGCATAGCCTACACAGTCAGGTGAGAGTTAAGGCGGATAAGGTCTAATGAGACAATAATATTTCTGTGCTATGTAAGCATGAATGTGCACCATTAAGTGGAGGGCATCAAATTACATCCTTAAAAATTCGTAACACTCTATAACTTAAACATACTTAGCAACATCCTGATATTAGAAAAGGGTAATACTCAGGGTTACCTGATTTCAACTTAATTGTAAATAACAGTCCTTTTCCTTGCTGAAATCAGCCACAAGAGGGAGAGATTATCACAGAATAAGCCATCCAAATGATTTTACAAATTTGAGGACTCCAAAATAAATGTTGTGATAGATTTAAGTGTAGGCCACTGGTGTTTTTTTGAAAGATTACCTTTTTTTTTTTTTTTTAAAAAAAGCAGCATTTTAGCTCCACAGTGCAGTAGAGATAGTATACATCATCCTAACTTGCTGTGTCCCTCTAAAAAATGGAGTACTTTTTCTGAGGGTATGATAATTGCACACTCATTGGGTGCAGGATTTAGCTTGAAGTCATACCAGTAGTGTTGTGGATTATGCTGCAGGAAACACAGGGGCATATAAATTTCTTCTCTCTTTTCCTCTGGCAAATAAAGAAGAGACAGCACAACACTTAAAAGGATGGAGTAAAAACTTCAGTTGGCTGTGTGTTGGAAAGCAGAAGGGATTTTCTTCTGCTTAAATGTATGTACACTTAAATCACCAGGCTCTGTCAGTAGGTAAAAATTGCAATAAAATACTATAGAACTGTAGGGTTTCAGACTTTCTGAGGTGGAAGTGTAGATAGTGTGTTTCCAATACAAGAAACTATTGCTTTTGTCCAACAAAAATGAAAGAATATAAACTATTTGTGAGATGATGCATTACTTTGCTCTGCCGTTACCCTCATAGACGTATTTCATATTCTGTTTCTTGCTGAGTAAGACCTTCACTGTAGCTTAGTGACTGAACGGGAACGAAGCAGACTGCTGCAGAGGAGTAGGAAAGTATTTTTTTTAGATAAAGTTAAAATGAACTCAGGACAGTGAGAAAGTATCAGGCAGAGACAACAGAAGAATTTGCCAGAGAGGATTGCCAGGGAGGGCCATGGTTTATGACCAGGCTCACGTTATTTGTCCAATTGTCCATTGGTCACACTTATTCAGTTATGCTCCCTGCATCAAGATTCCCACTTTATCACTGCAAATCAAAGGTAATCTTTTCATCAGCTTTAGAGGATACTGGATTCAGGACCAAAAGACAGGTACTAATTGTTGTTCTTTACTATTGATTCTACATTGTGAGAACACTCAGAAGACATCTTGTTACAGGCTAAGCACACTGCAAATATAACAAGGGAACAATTGCCAGTCTTTATTCTGAGGTCTAGCCAGTCATATAATTTGTCCAGAAATGGTTGCATGACCTCTGATGTTCACTTTTTGACTGTTGGTGAGCCCTAGATGTCTGCAGCAGCAGTGGCCTAATGTGACAAACACCTAGTTTGAGAACAAAACCAGCCTTAAGTGCTGTCTTTCTAGCAAACTCTGAAGTAGTCCTGCTCTTCAGGCATGGAGAAAGAGGTCTGGACTAATTTCTGCTGTCACCTCCAAAACCGCAGGCGCTCCATGTAGATAGGTTTTAAATCAGCAAAAAGGACTGTGTTTTCTCTGTGTGTGTGTGTGTATCTGTATGTTTACTTTAAGCTGTGCATAAGTTCTAGAAATATTGAGGTATTTTATAGTTACAGGAAGATTTTTTAATAATTATCTCATAAAAAAAAGGTTAAATGAAGTAAAAATAAAGTAAAATACATCTGTTACCTTTTTCTGGCTAAAAGGAAAGGCGAGAGAGGAAAAACCTTTAATGTATTCATTTTTTGGATGAAGAAAATGTAGTTTTAGGAAATTCTTCATTTTAATTCATTGAATCAAATTCTGCAGAAATTTACACTGCAGCTGTATAAAGGCATAAGAAAGGATAAAGTAGGATGGACTGTATCAACTGAATGTAATGTCTTGCAAAATTTTCTACCACCATTTGCTTCAACTATCTTTGATGATACTAGAGGAATGTACAATTTGGTCCATGGCTCTGGCCAAGCAAATTCTGCTTTCCCATGAAAGGCAGAAGCTGAAGGGCTGCACCATGTGTTGTCTTACCACAGAGTTCACTCATTGGTCCAAGATATCACATAGAGCTCTTCTCTGGTATTAATTTGAACATCCTTGCTTAGATCACATGCAGTGTCCTTACTGTAAAAATATACAAAAGCAGAATTGAGCTGTAAAATGTCCACTTTCAAGCAATGTGTCTTATCTCTGCCAAATCTAAAGGTCTAACTCCAAAAAGGCAAAGTAGAGATAAAGGGCAGCAGGGAGGAAGAAAATGTTTCCTTAGAAGAATAACACTGCACTGAAGGAAATTAAATAGATAGTGGAAAGTCATGAGGCACTGTGGCCCTGGAGGACATTGTAGGTCAATGTTTCAGATTTAAAACATAAAGTTCATTCATAGTACCTATGCATACTCAAATCCATTTTTCAGAAATTTTTTTTATTCATTTTTTATGTTTGAGCAATTCTGTGAAAAACATACCATGATTTGAAATAAAATACCTATATGAAGTAAATTTCAGCTTTACTATTTGTATTATGGCTACTTTAAACTTTTTAGTATGCTACAGAAATCAAAACTGTCGAGAGAAACAATAGCACACAGATTACATAAAACAATGAACACAGAATGAAGAGGAAAATAAAGATACTGAGCTTTTTCCAACAAATTAATATTTAATAACCTACTGACGGTGATTATGAATGAGTTGCAAAATTTGCAATTTGCAAATAAACTTTTTTTTTGCAAATAAGGAAAGAAAAATTTAAAGTGTTCATTGTGTGGTGACACAATGACATGTACGAAAAAGAAGTAGCTTAATAAGAATAAAAACAATATCTATATCTTCATCACACTAGTTTCTGCCAAAATGCTCACATTCCTGTATTTTCTTTGTTATAGATTATGTGCAAGTCTTAAGGAAATTCTTGCTGAAAGAGAAGTATGATTGTAATTGCTGTATCGGGGCCTATTACATTTGTTACAAGAGCTTTGAAAGGCTCATGTAATTAGTGTTAGTAAATCATATTGGTATAATCAGAGTGCAATTACAGAATTGTGAATTGTTATTCTTATTATCACGATTATTATTATTATCATCACATCAACACGCCCATTAAAGGCATGTAAGCTCCAATTGTAATTCAGTATCAGGGTTTCTGACATATAAGCAAATAAAATCAGCTTTTGTTCTTGCAGTTTATGACGAGACCAGAGACGGAAAATGAAATAGCTGGTGAAACATTATGTTGCATGTTGTTATGGAACCTTCTCTCATATTGAGTGGAAGAGTGGTTAGAGTTCATTCACGCACTCTATTGACAGAAAAATGGACTTGGCATCCCAGTTTACTAAAAAGAGCTCTTATCCACACCTATTTTATATGGGCAAAAGCACTATTACCATCTTATCAGCCTCACATTATTTGTTTATGTCCAATTGTATAAACAATTTATAGTAGACTATTTACCTGTGGCTAGTTATATGTAATTTTTTAAGAACATAGAGGTTTGATGTCAGTGTCATATGACAGAAAGAGAAAAAAAAAAAAATTCTCTAGAACTTGGGTCTAATTCTGCATTTTTCAGTCCTTGATCTTGAAAGAATGAACTCTTTTAAGAGATCATGTCTTTGGCCAGATTAGACTAACTGCAGTATTTCAGCACATCTCTGTTTGTGATCCATTCGGAGTAGAGGTCAACACAATAAGGTATACATGCAAGTGTCAGCACTTGATTGGTATCATAGGTGTCTCCAATGTATTCTCCTTCCTTAAGGAAAGACCAGCTATTTCTATGTAATTTCTGATGGATTTTTGCCTAATTTGTTCTTGAAGACTTCTGATGTTGGAGGAACCATAGCCACCTTGTGCAATCTGTTTCGATACTTCATGATCTCTCTAATTTAAAAAGTTGTACTTGAAGCAGACTCACCCTTGCTGTTATTTAAGTCTGCCACTACTTCTCTCCTCTAGGGATACTCTAAACTCTAGAACATTTTGTACAGAACTGCTGTCTTAGTCAATCATGATCCATCTGTCTACTGCATGTAGTGTCTTCTTCCCACCACCCTTTACTGAACAGCATGCTGATTTTTGCATCATTTTTGTAGCTGAATTCTATATTCTCTTCTGACATACTAACTTTTTAGCTCAGTGTGGTCATTGCTTTTATTACGCAAACTCTCTCAGATCCATCAAGTATTTAGGCTTTCTGGACGCAACAGAGTTGAAATTCTTGGAAGTAATGTATATTGCTTTGACTTGCTTGTTTTCAACAAATTTGTGATGGATGCTGATCATCTCCTTATTCCTTTATGTTTTTATATGTCACTGGTTATATGCTCCATCATTTTTCTCAGAACTGAAATTACAGTGACTGACTCACAATGCCCAGTTTACCCATTTTTTCTTATACGTATAAGAAAAAAATATTTTCTTAAATAAATAAAGATATATGTATTTATATTTCCATACATACTCAAAGCTAATGACAGAAAGATTTTTTACATACTGGCTTAGTAGTCTAACTTTTTCTGTTCCTTGAATATTATTCCATTGACGTTCCTATGAAATGTAACAGCTTCCTATCATTTAATCAAATGACTGAAAGACTTTTTCAGTGAAGCCTTTTTCAGTGAAGTGTTTTTCAAAAATGGCATTATGCATCCTGGCTGTCTATATCTGTCAATAATTTCTTTCCCTCTCTGACAGAAGACTTCTTCTTGATGTACTCTTTTTAGCTCAGTAATAAATGAATTTCTTTTGCTTTCATGGTCTTTGCTTGTTTGTGTTTTGTTTGTGTTTATCTCCACATAGTCATGGAATAATTTGATATTTGTCTTGACCTAGTTTCTGTTTCCTATATATTTTTTATTCTTATGTTTAAGATTACTGATGAGCCAAATGTAGCTTCATTTTTCTGAATTAGTCCTCAATTCCACAATGATTTCTGTGTACATCTTTATTGTTCTTTACAGAATTATCACCTTGCTTTAACCCCTTTTGCCCATTTTCTCAACATCTCCATAATCCTATCTACAAAGTTTATTAAAGTCTGTCTTTGTCAAAAAATTATTATTATTTTCCTGTTATTTGTCTTTCCTATCCCACCTCATGTCCAGTTGTAATCTTTCCCAGTAGGTCTAAAAGCTTTAAATCTCCTATTACCGCTAAGTTTTTGGACATGCATGCCATTTGCTTACCAAAAAACCTATGAATTGTCCTCACTTCTAATCAAATTGTGCTCAGCATGAGAACATCTGTGTTCTCTTTCCCCTTCAGTCACTAGCAATAAACCTTCAGCAGTCTATCTCTGTCTGTAGGATGAACCTCAGGAAAAAGACATCTGTTACCCATAGATAAAGCAATACCTTTAATGACATGACAGAAGTAAATGGATCTGGTGGATCTGCCCTCTTAAGATGAGCATGCCAAAAAGTTTCTAAATGTCTAAAGCTAAGTTTTAGTGTGATAGATCAGAAACACAAACCAAATAGGAAAACTCAGACATGCTGTGTAAGGCAAAATAAAAAGAAAATCCCCAACCTCCCTCTTGCTGGACAGATTGCTTGCTGTTACCTTACCCTCAGTCCACCAACTTGCAATGACCTTCAGAATTACAACAAACTAGTTTCTCTGTACAACGCATCACTCTGCAGGTGCTGATCTCTCTCACACATGGATCATCTTCAGCCCACATATTCTAGAAGGTGATCCTAATATGCAGATTTTCTGTCTGCCCAGCCTCAGCTGTTCTCAGGAAAAAGGAACATTTTCTTTCCTTCCAAAGAGATCTATCCAATCACAAAATGCAACAGTGAAGGATAGGGCAAACTTCCACAGCCCTTCTATCAAAACAGAACATACAGCAACATATGCCAGCAAAGGTGAAGCCTGAACCTTGATCGAAGAACATGATTTTAGTGATGCATCAGTTAAATCCCTGACTCTATTAGTCCCTATTCTAGAGATTCATTGTCACTTTTGAGCTGTGTGAGGTCATTCCTAATATTGTCATCGAATCACAGAAAGGTTGATTTGATGAGATCCCTCTTGATGGGATCCCAGCCTCCCACTTGAAGCAGGACTATATCGCCACCACTAGACAAGGCCAGCTGTGGCTTTGTCTAGCTGAATCTCAAAAACCTCCAAGAATGGAAATTCAACAGGTTCTCTGGGAAATGCATTTCAGTGCTGCACTACCTACTGCTAGTGAGGATAATTTTCTTCATATCCAACCCAAACATACTAAGCCACACTTTGTTGTGCTTTGATGTTGTTTTACCATCTGCCCCAAAACAGAAGAGCTTGACTCTGTAGTCTCTATAACTGCCTTTCAGGTATCTGTAGGCTCCTGTACATATTGGTTGTGACTCTGGAATGCATAACTTTTTGCTGTCTAACTGGTGCTGGATCCTTACAGGTAACACGGACAATATTGCTGATTTCAGTCCCAAATCCTGCCTGCTAATGGTGGAACATTATCATCAGAAGATGACTAGACCAGTTTCCTCTGTGTAGAGTGATTAGCTCCATTATTACTGGAGTCACAGTTTGGACCAGACCACTCTGTGCTGCAGGAAGCAGGTATGAGAGCCTAGCTAGATACACGGATGGAAGACAGGCATGCACCTTGATTTCAGGACAGAGAAAAGATCCTGATTAATTTTATTTACTAGTATAGATATGGTCAAAGATGCCTGCTGAATCATCTTTGTTGAACATGTAAGCAGTTGAAAATTAACATACATTAAATCACCTTGAATGGAAAGAAATGTTGTTGCAATACAAAATTCTCACAATCCAAATTCTCACAATCCAAATGTGCTCTGTATGAGATACTGTCCTGGTTTCAGCTGGGATAGAGTTAATTTTCTTCTTAATAGCTGGTGTAATGCTGTGTTGTGGGTTTAGGACGAGAATAATGTTGATAACACTGATGCTTTGGTTCTTGCTAAGTAGTGCTAAGCTGTTGCTAAATAGGTGCTAAGTGGCGCTCACAGTGGTCAAGGACTTTTCAGCTTCCCCTGCTCTGCTGGGGGCGGGAAGAAGGGGAGGGCGGGGAGCACAGCCAGGACAACTGACCCAGACTGGCCAAGGGGCTATTCCATGTTGCGTGCCATATGACGTCATGCTCAGTTTATAAACTGGGGAAAGAAGAAGGAAGGTGGGGACGTTTGGCCTGAGGATGGCTGAACACCTGCCTGCCGATGGGAAGTGGTGAATGGATTCCTTGTTTTGTTCCTTGTTCTTATCTCAACCCACGAGTTTTCTCCCTTTTACCCTTCCGATTCTCTCCCCCAGGAGTGAGCGAGCGGCTGTGTAGTGCTTAGTTGCTAGCTGGGGTTAAACCACGACAGACACTTCTGTCAATCTACTGATACTTAAAGCCAATCGGGCATTGAAACTATTTCAGTATCAATTACAAAACTCTGGAGACATTAAATGTTGCTACTCTTCAAATGCACATACAGCTACTGTTCGAGACATTTCTCATGTCTGCTTAGACAGACACAGTAAAAATAACAAGGCATGATCCAGTGAAACTCCTCAGTACACACTAAGTGATAAAATTAATAATTGAACAATATGCACCGCTGGCTTGTGGTCTCCCTTTTTGGCTATGGATGCAAAATGACCCAAAAGTACAACTTAACTGCCAATAATTATCAAGTCACAAGATACTAATGTGATGTTCTTTTTCTTCTGCATGTACCTTATGTATGACTCTTACATCATTGCTATCAGAAAGTCTAATCTTAAGAAAATCAGACATCCCTTTATGGTGAAACAATGAGTCCTTTTATAGGCAAACTGATAGTCCCTGTTAATGGTTAAATCACTGAAACACACTAATGACTAAACATTTAAGGCAAAGAAGTCTTTCATTTTCTCCACAAATTCATGTTCCTATTAAGCTAATAAGGACAAAATTCAAAGACGAAGATAATATTGTTGATATAGTTACTGATGCAGACACGCACAATTGGACAAGATAATATGGAATGGAAAGAACAATTTTGTTACTGGTTTCTGCATCAACTATAACCACTGAGGAAGAGAACTGAAACAAAAAGATATCACCCAGAAAAACTACAGTCCTCTCAGTGCATAGTTCATTAAATCACCAGTTTCAATGTTAAATTATTTTTCCTTTTTTTTAAAGAAAGAATATGTAAAATATTAGGCTACATAAGGAATGAGGTGAAAAAATGGCTGAAAGCTATATACAGTCATTGTCTAAACTGATGGTACATCAACAGGCAAAATATCATGCTAAATTCCAAGATGTATACAGAAAATTAATATCTGCAAGATCTGTTTATGCTGTTAGGACTTCTTTAGTGAGAAAGGAACCATGATATAAAATATTACACAGGTTGGTAATACACACCGGAGTGGAGCGTTGACTCCATTTCATTAAGCAAAACCAAGAGCTTTTCAAAAAAGCTGTAATTAAAAACTGATATGTCAGTATTTTTAAGGTCATGTTTATCATCTCTCTGTGAAGTTCCTTACCACTTAGTTCCACTGGAGATGAACCCAACAGATTTCAAAATACTATCAAGCAAAAAGTGGTGCAGTAGAGAAGTACATTTAGAATTGCAACCAACTCACATGGGTCACCTTCAGAGAAGTTAATGATCTAGATGAGTACCAGGTTTGACCTAGCAGAAGCATTTCTCTCTGTTTAGAAAGCCTGGATGTATGACTAAACACCAAAATAAATATCTAGGAATGCAAGTTTGGTTCTTAACTCAGTCATCTCCTTGTGATACACTTCAGAAATTGAACTGCCAAATACATTTTGGGCAAAGGCAAGGGTAAAATAGAGAAACTATAATTTATTCACTCGGAAACATGAAAAGAAATGCTTTTATATTTGCAAACTAAAGAAAAATGTTTCCATGAAGTAGTTATTGAAATAAAAGTATCATTTTATATGAAATGTTCTACCAATTTTTTCTTTAATCTCAATCCATTTGCCGGCATTGTACACTGAAACATTTAAGTGATGAATTTTTGTTTGTTTGTTTTTTCAACAAGTTCACTTAATAAATAAAGGAGGACAATGATATAACCTCAGTAGAGCTGAGGAATATGAAAATGTGTGCAAAAAATCAAATTGCTGAAGTTAATTTTTATATTGCCACTGTTAAATTGGCATCAGCCTGCGTTTAGACCTGTCATTTTATTTTGAAGTGATTTATTTTGTTAATCTGTTTCTAATTGGATCAGAGAAACAAATAAAAAACTGGTTCTGCCAAAACGAATGGAAGAGTTTGGATCAATATAGTTATGTTTGTTTATATGCAGACCCTAGATTACATTGGTGCAAATTTCCTGTATAAAGGAGCTCTTTTTATGGATTTGTGGAAGTATGAGTTGCAGGCTGCAATATTTATGCTGTCGTGTGAATTCTTGTGTGTCATATGAATTCTTTTAACAATCTGATTTATGTGTACCTCTTAAAATTTGTGATCTGCCAAAGTCATCTGAGCAAAGCACCCAGGGCTTTTCAGAGGACCAGAGATTATTAAGAATATACTAACACCCCACATTCCCCCTTATTTCCAACAGAATACAAAGAAACTTCTTATCATAGGAGACCACCATGTTTGGTTGCAGGTAAACAACTTCCAAAAAATGCCCCAGTTCTGTCAAAAGAGGGTCAAAAACTGACCATGTTTATTAGTTATCTAATAAAAACAGTATCTAGAGTAAAGATACAGTGCCTGAAGCCCTCCAGCTGATTTTAAAGTACAGCACAACTTCAGAAAATGTTTTTATTTTATTATATTTTGTAACTACTATGATATTTTTATTACACTCAAGTGAACACTCATGAAAGTTGTCAGACTGACAGTACTGGCAATGAGAAGCTTTCAGTTTAATCCACAGAAGAGCTTGAGTGAAGGAAAAGGCAAAAGCAATACTGTCTTCCCAGGGGAATGTGTCTCTGCTTCTTACTCTTGTCTTTGGAGGGAGCACTTCAGCACTGGGACAATCTCCCCACCACTGCCTTCAGTGACCACAGTGGACTGAATTATTTTGGATTTTACAGCTATGAGAAAAATGGTCATGTACACTCCGTTTCTACTCTCTCTTTAAAAATGGCCAAAGCTAGAAAATGCGGTAAATTGCATATATTTGCTGAACTTTCTCCAGACTTTTTCATCAACATGCTACTGATTTGTGGTTGTTCCAGTCAACCAAGGCTACTGTCTAAATCAATGTAATAATACTGACTCCCTCCCTTGAATGATTATCTTCAATTGTAGTCACCCCTCAGAAAAAGTGCAAAGATCATTTCAGAGATAGACAGTAAAAATGAGCACTTAGCTACATAAAGGAAGAAGTATTTATAAACCACCCATGGTAGAAAAATGTGAAATAAGTAGGAACAGAAAATGGAAAGCACATCATCAGAAATCTCGTAACCTATTTTCAGTTAATACTTCACTCACCATCTTAAATTAGCATCTTTGTCTAAGAATACAAATATCATACTAGGCTAAATTCAGAAATATTTATTTAAGGGCTTTAAGTCTTTACAAACTCTTCTGCAGAGCACAACCAACACTGTGTCACACATGGAGTGAGAGTGCACTTCACTCATAAGAGAGAAGCAACAATATATTGATATAAAACAGTGAGTTAACAAAGTTAAATTGTAAATGCGACTGGTTTAACAAGATTCGATGGCAAGGCACATTTGATTATTTACTGCATAGAGGACAGGATCAGACGAACTATCAGGGTTACCCTCTCGTTGAGTCATGAGGTTCAGAAAGGACCCCCTTGCTTTCTAAACTCCTTCTCAGAGAGGAGTCTAGGTGCAGCTGGACCCAATCCTAGTCCCAGACTTGGTCAACTGTTTATGTCTAAAGGATTATATATGTGCAATCAATCCTTTATATCATTTAGCTAAGATTTCAAAGTTTAGCATGCTATTAGTCACTTACCAAGAATCTGTTGCAGCAAGGAATCTCTCAACCTCAAGGAGTAACCTTGAGAGGGGTCCCTACTGAAGGGGAGATCCTAGCACGGCATGTAGCCTGTTGCTGTGCAGGACAGCTCGATGGGCCTTGGGCTGTCCACGATTTAAGGAGTAAGATGATTGACTTATAGTCATATTTACATACCAGCAAGACGTTTGGGTCACTGCTCCAGACAGCCCATGGCTACTGTGTTGCCATCTGTCCCCAAAGTCCAGCATAAACTGAATGCAGCCGTCATGACCCCCACTGGTGGTTATTGTTTACGCAGTGAGGGATGGGAGTGCAACGCCACACACTGGAATAGGTAACAGTGATGTGACTCATAACAAAGTTTATTTTCAATATCCCATGGTATTGGTGAGTGTCTGAGTGAGAATTTACAGACTTTAGTTGGTTAATGTTTGGCTGACAACCTAAAAGATGGTACAAGTTATACCACCTTTCCCATTATCCTGGTTTCGGCTGGGATAGAGTTAATTTTCTTCCTAGTAGTTGCCACCTGGGGTTAAACCATGACACTTAGTTTATTGAGACTGCTGTTTCAGTTTGTTCCCATGAGGTTATCCATGTAAGGATGAATCTGGTTACGAGAAACAGAATTGTGTCAACAAATGACCATAGATGTCAAGGTTAGAAACCTCCTTTTTTAATTCCAGTCCTAAGAATCACTGCTGATTCTTTTCTTGTTTCATAAGAAAATGTATTTCTGGAAACATCCATGTAGGCTAGTGACAGCTAGGCTAGTGATTGAATTGAGAGCTAGTGTTGAGTTGCAAGAAGTTTCTTCTTTCTGTGTTCAAACATCGTGATGAAATTTTGATCCATGACTTCAACTTTTTCCTCTCATTTCTCTGTTCTTCTGTCAAAAAGATACAAGATTTGAAGAGCTAATCACTTTCCATTGTGTATAGATATTTGAAAATGAAAGAAAGAACAGTTACTGTTGAAGGGGAAAATAGGACATTTTGTTGTATGATTTCCTCATGTGTGAAATACTGCTAAATCCAGCCGTGGAGCCAGCAGAGTGTATGGATTCCTCAGGGCTGGAGTAATCATCAGTATTTCTGGTGTTGAGTCAACAAGCTGCACTACATGCAGACCATTCACTGGAAAGACCCCCACCAAAGTTAGTAGGACTAGTATCAAGACCTATGCGATTATAGGGTGGTTACTCTCCTTGAGCACTGACTACAGCTCTCCTTTTGGCACTGTCAAGCAGTGACATCCTCAGTCTGACAGGACAGATGGATGTTCACTTGCAAGATGGAACTCCTGGCTATGTCTTGCTGGAGGAGAAACTTCCCATGGTGGCACGTGTACTGTGATGTAAGCAGGCTGGAAATCGATTATGAGACTGCAAATCACCTGCATTCTCTGGCATATACACAAGCTTTATTTCCAGAAGGTATTATATTGTCTCTCAGATTACATGCTTGCACCACTAAATATGATACCAAGAAAAACTTCTTCTTTATTAATCCCTCTATAGAGAACATAGCAGGCAGTGTAGCTGGAGAGAGAAATCTCAGTTGCTTAAAAATAAAAAAAATCAATATTCAGTAACTGAAATTAAATAAATAAAACAATGTGTAAAGACTTTATTGTGATTAGACCACATATCATTTCTTTGCTTTAATCTGTGTACTGCTGTATTCCTTCTGTTTCTTTGTTGGTGTTTTTTCCCTTCAGATGCTTGAATTATACCTGATTCTTTTCATATTAGGGCCTCTAAGCATAAAAGAAAGATCGCACCACCTCGGTTGTGCAGGGAAGTATCAGTCGCATGAATTTTGTTACAAAACAAGCAAAAGCAGAGCCTGCAAAGGAATTGTTCAAGGCCTGCCAGCAAATTAACTAAATTCTTACTAAATTAAGACTTGTTGCTTGCCAGAGCAGCAAATCCTCTTTAGGCAACAGTCTGAAACAGAAGGTATATGATGATGGTGTTAGTAGAATTGTGTGACCTCTAAGTTGTAGCAATTTTTCAATAAACTAGCAGGACCACACTAGATTGTAGAATCCTAGAGATGTTACTTGTTGTATGAATATATACTTATATCTAATGGATTTTTTTTTAAGATATATAATGAATAATTTAAAAAAAGGAATTAAAAATTTGACCAAACCTGTGGAATAACAGTTCTAAGTTACTTATTTTGGAGTGGAAACAGCAATAATTTCACTGTGTAAGTTACTTCCTAATTTTCACTACAATGTCTGTTTC
Organism: Platalea leucorodia; assembly: GCF_965183815.1. Lineage (NCBI taxonomy): Eukaryota > Metazoa > Chordata > Aves > Pelecaniformes > Threskiornithidae > Platalea > Platalea leucorodia. Next base: position 6,192,372 of record NC_138858.1, read on the forward strand.
CAATGATTCATTTTGAAGTATGCTGGATACTTCATATTCTATTTAAATTCTATATCATGCTTAAAATGAGATCTGGAAGGAAGGTGTCAGAGAAGAGACTTTAAATAGCCATATGGAAATACATATGTGCCCAGCTGCAAATAGAGGTACGAGATAATACAGACTGTCTGGAGCTCAGGATCAAATAGGAGTCTGGGGAACACAGCAGCCCAGGTATCTTGATATTATTAAGCAGACATCTTTCTATACATGACGAGTGTTTGTATTCCTTACAGTGGACCTATAGCTGAACAGAATTGTTCAGAAACAGAAACACTGTGACATTAGATTTGGTGGGAGCAGACAAACAGCAGTACAGGACTGTTGTAACAGATGAATACCCGTCTTATGCATATGTATAGTTTAATGCAGAGTTAATTGTTGCAGAGTTAAGAAACTGTGTATGGTAGCAGTGACGTAAAATCAAAAAAGAAGAAATACAAGATGGTGATGCATATTCACAGAATGCATCTCATTATGATGATTTCCTCCTGGTTAACCAAGCAGGTAAAAGATGAAGACAGCACAGCCTTAATCTTTCTTTTCAGTTCAACCTTTTTCATTTTGGTTAATTACTGCTTCAGTGTATATGTTGTATACCATTTTTATCACAGTGGTTTTCTGTATTGTGATCTTGGAATGGTGCAGTTCTACAAAGATGTGTCATACAGTGCTAAAATGCAATATTTAAATCACTGCTTCTGTGAGACCAGCTTCCAAATGCAACTTGTCGAGGACTGTTATGGAACCAGAATTGTCTCGACATTGCCTTTCTACCGCCATCTTCTGGTTTCGACATCCAGCCCCCAACGAAACCACCGCAGCACACCCGTGCAGAAACAAGGACGGCACGCACGCCTAGCGCAGAGACCAGGGCGCAAAAAGCAGAGGCCAGGAGGCGAAAGGTGAGGCCATGGACTGCACGTACGCCTGCGCAGAGACCAGGACGCGAAAAGTGGAGGCCAGGAAGTGAAAGGCAGGGCCATGAAATGCACACACGCCTGCGCAGACACCAGGGTGCGAAAAGCAGAAGCGCAAACTGCATGTATGCAAACCCATTCTGCACATGTGCATGGCCCTATAAAAGGACTGCATGCGCCTTTTGAGGCTCTCTTCTCTCTTTTCCTTCTCGTCCTACCCCGTGCACTCCTTGGAAGCTGCTCCTGCGGACACAGAGGCTGGACCGACTGGACCTTTGATTGACGGGACAACCCTGGACCCGGAGTGGTGGTAGCTGGTTCCCCTACATGGCTCTCTTCTCACCCGCCTGAACACGCTCTTTGTCTCCTTTCTCTCTCTCTCTCTCTCTTTTTCCCACCTGTCTCCCTACCCAGTCCTCACCCCTTCGTTCACCAAAATAAAGTCAAAAGGTTGTACGGCATTTGACCTCGTTTGCGTCTTAATCTAGTCCTTGGGATCGTATCGAAACCTCCCCCGACATTGAATCGGGACACAACTCTTTGGAAGCAACCACTCCAACATTACTGGAGCAGCAGGAGTTGCAATCTTGCAAACATGTTTTTAGCATTTCCTCTCAAGGAACTAAGAGACCTTGCTGTTCCAATGACCTGAGCATCATCTTTGTGTGCAACTTGTGGCACAGTTCAATAAAGGTTACCTGTTCTCCACACCCACACAGAAACAAGTCAACCAGATCTGAAGCTGACATCATTCATTGTAGTTCCTTCAAAAAATATTTCGGTGAAGCCACACCACTTTTAAGCTATCTGAAGATCAGGTTTAATCTGCTGATCGGCTCTATAGAACCTACCCTCAATGTTAGTTAAATAGAGCCCTTACTAAAGACCAGAAGAAAGTTTATTCATAACCTCTTCTGAGCTTTAGAGGCTATAATCTGAAGTAAAGTTAAATACAAGGGTGATTTTTATCTCCCACATTCGTTTAATTAAACATGGTTCATAAACTGCCATCATTAATACTAAATCACCATTAAAAAATCTCTGTAACATTAAATAAGCCTTTGATTCTATATTTTTCCTTTTATGTCATATTTGACAAATCTTGCAAGGGGATTAAAGGATATGATTTAACTAGAGACAAACAGCCATATGCAAAGTAAAACAGGAAGTACAATTTCTTGCTATATGATTCAGACAAGAGTCAGTAGTACAAATAAAATGCAGTTGCTAGAGGCATGCTGATTTTAAGATGTATGTTGAGCTTCTTATAGCATGCTATTTCTGTGTTGTGCAAATAATGGAATGCTATGACAAATTCTAGTTCAAATCAAGCCAGATCTCTCAAGGTGTAACTACGGATCATTTCATCTGACTTTCTGTGTGTCTCTCACCTATTTGTTCTGTGTCAATCACATTATCCTTCATCATTGATCACTGATGATCATTGATCATCATTACCCTTCAAGATGGAAATTAGTCACCATTTTTAAAGTGAAATGCTCCACTTTTGTCTTCTAGTCACTGTTTCTTGCTATGTCTCTGACTAAGCAAAAGAATCTCCTGTTATGCACTATGGCCTCTTGACAGGCTTACTAATCGTAGATGTCACCTTTCTCGATCTTATTTTGTAGTACAACGTAGTAGTTCATCTAAACTCTTACACACTTTCCTTTGTAAGGCACAGTTTGTAAATCTCAAAGTGGATTGTTCCTTTTTTATTTCATCATCAGTTTATAACTTCGTCTGTAAGATATAAGCACAAGAACTCCCTGCAATATTCCATCTCCTGTTTTAATACTGCCACAGGCAGTATTACCAGTTTAAATACTGGTTACCAGTAAACCAGTAAAAAAGTAAAAATTACCAGTTTTAATACTGCCACAGGCAGTATTACCAGTTATCTGCTTTACTCCACTTCATTATTGATAGCAATTTTTGCCACGTGCTGGCAGGTGAAGCGAGAGACAGAAGTTTGTTTTTGATGGTTCCTAGTGGTATCTAACTCAAATGCACCTCACTAATTAACCAGCTCTCTCATCAATCTGCTAATTAGACTGGCTCTTATCATGGAATCATAGAATCATTTAGGTCAGAAAAGACCTCTAAGATCATCGAGTCCAACCACAAACCTAACACTGCCAAGTCCACCACCAAACCTAAGCACCATGTCTACACATCTTTTAAATACCTCAAGGGATGGAGACTCAACCACTTTCCTGGGCAGCCTGTTCCAATGCTTGATAACCCTCTCAGTGGAAAAATTTTTCCTAATATCCAATCTAAATCTTCCCTGGTGCAACTTGAGGACATTTCCTCTTGTCCTATTGCTTGGCCGAAGAGACCAACCCCCACATCACTACGACCTCCTTTCAGGTAGCTGTAGAGAGCAATAAGGGCTCCCCTCCTTGTGTGCTGTCCCACCTTTATGGGAAATTTTTTTCTGCAACAATTCCATTTTCAAGCAATGAACATGAAATGTACTGAATGTTAGAATCATAGAATCATAGAATCGTCAAGTTTGGAAAAGACCCTTGAGATCATCGAGCCCAACCGTTAACCTAACACTGCCAAGTCCACCACTAAACCATGGCCTCAAGCACCACGTCTACCCTTCTTTTAAATACCTCCAGGGATGGAGACTCAACCACTTCCCTGGGTAGCCCTGTTCCAATGCTTGACCACCCTTTTGGTGAAGAAGTTTTTCCTAATATCCAAACTAAACCTCCCCTGGCGCAGCTTGAGGCCATTTCCTCTCATCCTATCACTCGTTACTAGGGAGAAGAGACTGACCCCCACCTCACTACAACCTCCTTTCAGGTAGCTGTAGAGAGCAATAAGGTCTCCCCTCAGCCTCCTCTTCTCCAGACTGAATAACCCCAACTCCCTCAGCCTCTCCTCGTAAGACTTGTTCTCTAGACCCTTCACCAACTTCGTTGCCCTCCTCTGGACACGCTCCAGCACCTCAATGTCCTTCTTGGAGTGAGGGGCCCAAAACTGAACAGAGTACTTGAGGTGTGGCCTCACCAGTGCTGAGTACAGGGGCACTATCGCCTCCCTGGTCCTGCTGGCCACACTATTCCTGATACAAGCCAGGATGCCATTGGCCTTCTTGGCCACCTGAGCACACTGCTGGCTCATGTTCAGGTGGCTGTCAACCAACACCGCCAGGTCCTTTTCTGCCAGGCAGCTCTCCAGCCACTCCTCCCCAAGCCTGTAGCCTTGCATGGGCTTGTTGTGACCCAAGTGCAGGACTCAGCACTGAGCCTTGTTGAATCTCATACAGTTGGCCCCGGCCAAACGATCCAGCCTGTCCAGGTCCCTCTGTAGGGCCTTCCTACCCTCCAGCAGACCAACACTTCCACCCAACTTGGTGTCATCTGCAAACTTACTGAGGGTGCACTCAATCCCCTCATCCGGATCATCAATGAAGATGTTGAACAGGACCGGCCCCAGTCCTGAGCCCTGGGGAACACCACTTGTGACTGGTTGCCAACTGGATTTGACCCTGTTTACCACCACTCGCTGGGCTTGGCCATCCAGCCAGTTTTTTGCCCAGCGGAGAGTGCACCCATCCAAGCCGTGAGCAGCCAGCTTCTCCAGGAGAATGCTGTGGGAGACAGTGTCAAAGGCCTTACTGAAGTCCAAGTAGACAACATCCACAGCCTTCCCCTCATCTACTAAGCGAGTGACCTTGTCATAGAAGGAGACGAGGTTAGTGAAACAGGACCTCCCTTTCATAAACCCATGCTGGCTGGGCCTGATCCCCCGGTTGTCCCGCCCCTGCTTCATAATGGCACTCAAGATGATCTGCTCTATGACCTTCCCCAGCACCGAGGTCAGGCTGACAGGCCTGTAGTTCCCTGGATCCTCCTTCCGACCCTTCTTGTAGAGGGGTGTCATGTTTGCTAGCTTCCAGTCATCCAGGACCTCCCTGGTTGACCAAGACTGCTGATAAATAATGGAGAGTGTCTTGGCCGGCTCCTCTGCCAGCTCCCTCCATGTTGGTGCATGGAGTGATGATTTTCCATTAACAAGCACTTAAAAGTTTTTGATTAGTGAATTCACAACCCATTTAACATGTGACATGTAGATATTTGTAATTTTTTTTTTAAATCACCTCCTCTTCTGATACGAGTCAAATGCCACACCAAGGTCTGCATGTGTTAGATATACACAGCTGCTTTTATCAACCAAATTTGTAATCCTATCAAATAATGAAATCTAAACTATTTGACAAAACCTATTTTCCATAAAACCACATTGACTGGCATGAATCACAGTCCCCTCTTCTTATTGACTTTTCCATTATATTGTCTGAGTTTGATGTCTGGGTAACTGGCCTATAATTATTAGGAATATTCAGCTCACCCTTTATGAATATCAGTACCACAGTAGCAGTCTTTCAGAACTCTAGGTTTTCCTAGAATTTAATTTTTTCTTAAAAGTGGCTATTTATTTCTTTATTATTTGTTTCAGTCACCTAGTCAAATATTCCTGGATGAAATTTATCTCAGTATGCAGAGTTTAAATGTTTTTATTTCAGATGATAGACTATGAAGCTGATAATCAGCCTCACATGATACAGGCATCTCATTCTCTGCAGTGATGATATGGAACAAACTAATATTTATTTTGTCATTTCTTTGTATTTCTTATTTTGATTTCATGGTTTCGAGTTCTGTTTCCTATCATCAGTGAATCAAAGTCGTTCTGTAATGAAGGTTATAAGTTTTCTTGATAGTGAACTTCATGTTTTCTAAATAACACTTTAATTAATAGTTTTCTTTCTATACCTTTTCTTGCCATCAGTTTCTTATGGAATCTTTGTGTTTATGTTTGTGTGTATGTTCATTCAAAGGTAAATAACATAATAATCACAAAGTTTTCATTGTCCATTTGAATATTCTGATTTCTGAATATTTTTGCCAAGTCTTGTAAATGCTTAACTAGGAAGTGACATTTTTGTGAACAACTGACGTCACTATTTTTTCCTTTCATCATTGGTCTGTGTTACTTCTTCAGGGAGATAAACCGTTTGTGGTAGTAATCAGGAAGTAATAATAGACATTCTGATGCTATCAAACCTCGGAAGGGCATGCCGTGTGACTTGCAAGTGTTTCTCCCATTTCTGTATAATTTCAGTTAGGGAACTTGTTCAAATTATGATGAGGAAATACAGACGTAAAACTTCAACACATTAGATCGCATCTAAACCTGGAAACTATAATTGCATGGTGCATCTCTAAAAGCTCTTGTAATTTTCCCCTCCTTCTCTTGAAAGGATAGTTTGTCTCATGTTTGTTAAATGGAAACACTGCATAAACATACAGTTACTATAACAACAACTGCATCACAAATTCGTACTGTGATTTACCTTAATAAGGTGCTTATTAACCACCTTTAATTGTAGTAGACTAGGGATTATGATTGTATTTTCAAATCTCTGGAATGTGTAGCTATTCACAGACCATGCATGAGGCTATGCAAGGTCACTGTTTCAGCATATGAAAGAGAATAAGTAAGACTCTTTCTCCACTCTCCCTCACTGTTTGCTGCAAATAGAGCTTCCTGCCTCACCATCCTCCCTTTTTCATCTCATTAATCCCTTGCTATTAGAATCCATTAACAAAGTTGTGTTTTTGACTGTGTTTGACAGCTGGTTTTTTGCGTTCATATACCACTTGCTTTAGCTGGTTGAGTGCGTTCTCTGTTACGAAGTTTGGTTTTCTGCATGGACCACCTGCAACAACCCTGTATGTCTTTCGTGCCTGCATAGCTGGGCTGTAGGGCTTTGTTTTACTCAAGCCATTCTGATCATATCCTTCTCTTTGCTGTATGTTGTCTCCTTCAAGTTGCTACTGTCTCCATTTTCACGTCTCAGGCTTCTCATGAACCTGCTTTCCGTCACCCTAAGTAATGGTAGTTTATGTAAGAGAAAGGGTGGCTGACTGGTGCAGAGAGAAGAAAGCTGTCCTGACAAGGGGAAGGACTTTAACTAGAGGAGGCTATCGCGATCCACCATAAAATATACTATATCTCAGGCATTTGCAGTTTAAGCAGTAGCAGCTCTGGTCTTTTTTTTTTCCTCTGTGACTCTGTTCTAGACGCAGCCCATCTTATCCATGGAGTGGCTCCCCTGGAGTGCAGGGGAGCCAAGTGTTTGAGATGAGACTTCTTGTGAGACATCCTAAGGTAGGAATCAGATGTAAAGATGGGAACCTTTATTTCTTTGGTTTTCTCATCTCACCTAGAAAGATATTTTTTGGAGGGTCTTATTTTTGAGGATTTGAGTTAAGCTGCTGGTTTATATGAGTATAGGGAGAAAAGCTTAGTCTTCTTATTTTAAAAGCATCTTGGCCCACCGGGGTAGTAGATGCAGTGACTCAAATACTCTAAAGAGCAGTGCTACTCATTCTAGATCCAAGTACACTGAGCAGAGAAAAGAATGTGGTCCAGAAAGCCCTGCCAAATTCTGTTTTCACTCAATCTGTCATGCATATCCAAATGCCGTGCCCAGGGTCCAATCTTGCTTCTCACTTCCTTGTACCTATTCCCCACATACTATGATGCTCCTTCCCCTCTGACACAGTGTTTGTCTCTTCACAGTACACCCCCTCATTTTCTGCTATTCAGTCTCCCATCCTTCTCTCAGGCATTCTTATGTGTAGTTATTTTTGTGTTTTAAAACACCAATTGTGTTGATTTGCTGGTGTACTCAGATTACAGTTCCCCAAAATAGGAGTCCTCTGACAGAGGCGAATTGTAGTATGCTGCAAAGAAATGATACAGCCTTTCAATAGCTAACATGATCTGGCTTCAGCTAAACATTGAAGGCTGAGAGCTACTACATAAATCTTCTCCTGTCTGCCTTGGATAGAAATTCATATCCTCAGACAGTCTCTACCTAGACACACCTTGTATACAACCCAAATCCTTTTTTTATTTTTATTTCCCCCAAAGGATAGGAAATACATACATAAGATGTAATAGTAATAATGAGCAGCATAACAATTTGAAGTGCAATTCAGGGCTGGGAAAACAGAAGTAGTTAAAACTTGTCAACTTTTTTAGACACTTTTTCTGGGGGAGGATAAAGTCTTGGGATCTGGAACATTGCCCATACTCTGTTCCTCTTTCTATACCAATTCAAACAAACATTCTGATTTTGGTGTATTTAAAAGAAAGAAGTTCTCAGTTTCCACTATTGTTAAAGGTTAGAATTGTCTTTGTCTGCCTAAGATCACTAGTCATGTGACAACTGCAATTTTTGAGGGCAGGAATTATTTCAGCACAGGTCAGAACCAGAAAAATTACCTACCATTTTTAAAAAAATCTGTTGTTATAATATGAATTAGATCACTAACCAGCTTTCACACAGTATTCTAATGTTGTAGAGTGATTATAATCAGCATGGTAAGCTTCCCCCTAATTGCTCACTTCAGGCTGCTGTAACTCTTAATGGAATTATAGTATCTTATATATAAATATATAAGGTTCCTCAGTTGTGTCAGTTATGTGTTTAAACATAAGGCTGAGGTGAGAAATTGGTAAGATTCTTCCCTACAACCATTTCTGCTAGTACTGGCACTTGTTCTGGTGTCCTTGCCCATTAACTGTGTCAGTACTGGGAAATAAAACAAGCCAAGGGCTTTATGGAGTGGCACAAATTGCATTCATATGGCTAAACTCTCTTTTCCAAATGCCCTATCCCCAAGAAGAAAAACTTCACCCATGATAACTGCTGGAAAAAACCCTGTCCCTTTCTATTATGCAAACTGTGCTTGGGTACTGGCTGGAAAAGCACTAACTGGCAAAGGCTAAAACTGTGCCGGTGCGGTAGCAATTTTTAGTTTACACCACTGAAGCATAAACACAGGGATTTTTGCCAGTAGGTTCATGGGTACAGAAACATTCATTTGGGAAAAGGCATTAAAGAGATTTTGCTGGAAAATTAGCAAGTATGTAATCTGTCACTCAGGTCTCAGTCAGGGACACTGCCCTTACTTGGTATCAGCAGGGCTTCACAGTTTTAAAAAATCTTTAGCATTTTCAGGTAATGTTAACCAGACCTGTGTGAGCCACTCATCCCTCTTCTTCCCACTCTTAACAGAGATTGTCGTCTTAAGAGCTATACGTTTAAATACCCTTTATCCAATACAGAGGGTGTTTTTCTTCCTGTTTAGTTTGAGCATCCTTGAAACGTAATTTGAAAAGCTGCTTGAATACCTTCAGTGTTGTGGAGAGTTCATATTTTCCATTTTTCCTAAGCAGCTGAACTCCAGCAAATCCCATAGTTTTGGTCACTCATCCATTTTTCTTAGCCTGCTTTTACATTTCCAGGTCCTTTCATATTGCTATGATTTGACAATATGCAATTATTTTATTTGTCTTGCATGCATATTAACCTGCAGGCAGCAGCTTTGCATCTAATAAATGACTCTGTCAAAGAGAGACTTGGACAAAACAGACTTTTCTGGTGATATTCATTGCCTGTAATAAAGAATTACACAACAAACAGACATTTATTACGGATCTAACTGCCTATTCGTACTGTTCAACAGACTGTCAGATTAACTGTAATGGTGCCTTCTGGTGACTTTGAATAATACAACAGTCTGTGCCCTCTCAGATGTTTTTGCCTGTTTCTGTTTAAGTGGCTGTATTGGGTGTCAATGTTCAGGTTTTGGAAGTGGGAGGCTGCGGAGATGGCCTCTGTGAGAAGTTGAGGTTTCTCCCTACCCAAATTTATTGTAATTGGCAATAAATTAAATTGATTTTCTCCAAGTAGAGCCTGTTTTGCCTGTGCCAGTAACTGGTCTCCCTGCCTTTATCTTGACCCATGAGCTTTCTTATTCTAATTAGCCCCTCCATCCCACTGAGGAGGCAGAATGAGTGAGCAGCTTGTTGGGCTTCTAGCTGTTTGCCAAGGCTAATCCACTACAATGGAGTTAAGACATAGCACTTGAAAACAGAATGGATGCTTTTCCCTGATACAGAGGAAATTTAGTTCAGTTCACTTTAAATTTAAGCTCCTCCTGGTAAACTTTAAGACTCCCTGAAACTCAAGTCCCCTGACTATTCAAGTGGAAAAGCAAGCAAAGAAGTACCTTGTTTAAAGATACATATAGCTGTACACACTTGGATAATACATATGCATTTTATATATCATGCTTTTTAAGCACAAGAGAACTTACTTTCATCTAACTTTTAGACAGAAAAGACAATTCTGACTCTGTCATTAAATGATTTAAAAGCAAAAATTAGCAGTCTATCCAGACAAAGAAAAGGCTATACAACCCTCTACTGAATAAGAGGAAAGAATAAAGCAGCCAAGTGAACAAATCCAACCAACCCAGCTGTTCCCGGGATTGTTCCACTGTGAACAACTTGCCCTCAGGCTTCTAATAATTACTTTGCATATAATTCGGCAAGTGGTATTTCTTCATTAACTGAAATCCAGAGAAAGCAAATGCAAAGTCCTATACACCACAAAATCTCTGACAGTAAGTAGTTAATAGGGCAAGGAAATCTTATCTTCTGTATATAATCAAAATGAGAATACATTATTAGCTTGACAGGGTACAAGTTTCAGAAGAACACAAATTATTTAGGAGCTGAAACTCCTATAGGCTTTAAATGAGATTTAATTTCTAAGTCAAGCTGTGTCTCGTTTATCAGTCGAAACATGTATTATCAACCTGTACATTCAGATTAACTGAAACTATTTGTGAATTCAAGACAATTTCAGCTAATTATCTGAATCAGAGGGGAAAAAAAAGAATAGTTCCTCACTGACATTTCCTAACAGAAAAACAATAATCTTTTTCAACTTAGAATACTGTATAGTTACTAATGTAACTCGTACTTAAAATAAGAAAATTCTCAAACATTTTTAGGGTAGTTCTTCCAATAATTTTCTTACTTTCTATGTTTGAGCTTGTGCACTTGTGTTCTCTTTCTAACTGAAGAGTGTGGGAAAACCTGTATTTGATTGCAAAATTTTTTTCTGGATGTTTTATTTCCTTTTCACTTCTCATACTATTTATATGAACCATATATAGTCACACAGATGTACTTTTAATCTTACTTAATGCAAAATGTGATAAAATTTTCTGGTTTTAAGCTTTTTTTTTTTTTTTTTTTTTACCTTCGAGTGCATTCGTGAAAATACATATAAATTGAAAATAAACCTTAAATAGGTGTCTATTTCTCAATCATATGTAAAAATATTCAGTTCAATTAAAAGTCAGTCATCACTCCCTTTCTTCTGGAAAAATGTTAGTAATTAAATAGCTGGAAACATTTATTCCAGTGGTGTAAATGGGTGGAGCCCCACTAATTTCAATAGAACAATGCTGATTAACTGCAAAGAAGACTCCAGCATTTGGTTTCCAAATCCAAGAGTGATAGGCTCTGTAGAAAAAGAAATAGTTTCCCTGCCTGCTGCAGATATGGAGTCTTATACATACATAAAACATAAAAACACACACCAGTGTGCCAACAGGTTTTAAATTATTTATCACATTTAGAACATAGAGTGTGATAACATTCCTGAAGTTGCTTTTTCATTTGTTATAGCAGGTTTGCTTAATGAATGTTCAGCATTTGTTTGCTAACCATGAATGTAAAATGGAGCAAAATAAGATCCTTGTCAAGGACCATTTAAATGGTAATGCCAGTGTTGCAAAAGGTGATAGTCTGTGTCCCTTGTAAACGATTTATTCCTACTTTCCTTGCATAGCCTGCTTGCAAAGTTGACTGATTTAGCACCTGCTGTTTTAGACTAAGATTTTTCTAAATGTCTGTATATTATGAGGTACATATGTTAAAGGTGTGCTTGCACCAGGGTGTGCATGCAGGGAGGGGCTCTTTTATAATTTATGGTCTCTGCAGATTTTTGTTTCCTCCCTTTCAGAGAAGATTACTTCAATAATTTTTTTTTTTTTTTTTTTTTTAATATGTATGATATAGGACTCAAGATTTTTCAAACTGCAGATATCTTGTGTGTGACACTCAGAAAACTACATGGAGGCAAATTTCTTTTAACACTGAGTGTCTGTGCCATCACCCAAAGTTATAGGTCTCTTCTGAAAATTAGATACGTAAAATTTTCTTGTCCGATACAGATACAAAATGAGATCCAAGATCCATGTGTGTCTCTTGCTTACTTAGGCTATAAAAGTACATCTACAAAAGAGTTAATACTTTAGCTACATTTTAGGTGTCTAAATATAAAAATGACTTTATTAAACTCGCATTCAGTTGAAATCCCAGAGTATCCAAGGGTGTAACTCTATGGATACTCATTTTGGCAATCACTTTTCCAAAGCCCTTTAGCCATCCGTCCCTTAGCTATTCATGGTATTCTGTTGTGCACAGATGTACAACTGCAATGATTGTTTGGCAGTTTATATTAACTAGATATCTGAAATTATCAGGGAGAAAGCCCCCATCTTTTCTCGTAGCCGTTTGGTATGTGAACTGATCCTTTTTAAGTAGTGATTGTCACTTAAACAAGAGTATCATGAAACTATGTCCTGACTAACTACTAACACAGCTCTTTGGAGAACTATTCCACAGTTTTGAATTATTCTTCTCCAGTGAAAATCCTTCTGCCTTTCCTCTTATGGTAAAGATAGTTTTTTGTGACAGAGGAGAGGTTTTGTAACCAGGATCTCCATATTAGACCTTTCAGTCACCTCTTCTGCTATCTCTTTGCTATCGCTGTTAGTCTTTTCAAGTCTAGTTATTTAAGCAGCTAAGTAATTTAATGTAGACTTTAAAGGACTTTTTTTTTTTTTTTTTTTTTTATTTTAAAGTTTCTGGAATTAAAACCAGGTAATCATCTGGCCTACCAAAGCAAACAGTGAGGACTTGAGCTAGGGACTTTCAGGATCTAAATGCTGATCCCTGGTTATGCAGAGAATTATTTAGTGGTAATCATCAAGTTGCTTATATGTGATTCCTCTCATTTAATTTTAGCTGTCTAGAAGGAAGGTGTTTAATGTAAATTAACTATTGAAGCTTCCAGCACAGTAGACAGAGAAAGGGATTCTCTTACAGAGGGCAAAATATTCATTCCAAGGGTCTCCAATCGACAGCATGATATACCTTCTATAAGTATTTCTCTAGGGACTAGACAGGTGGCTTACACTAAGCACCTAACTTCAGATGCCAAAGTTAGGTGAAATGATGCCTTAACTTCAGTGCCTTTTTTTAGACTCTAGTACCTTTCTGGGCCAAAGCGTACTAACAAACACCCATGTCTGAACACACCTGCAACTACCAAAAACGTTGCTTTTCAAACCAGCTGTCTCACCATCATACTTCTTGTCAGAAATTTGTTTCCCTTACGTTCCATCCTTATTTTGTCCTCTGGCCTTTTACTGATGCTCAGAGTTCTTCCCACACTTCTACATTACTCAAATGGATGGCTCAAGGTTCATTTAATAAGGTTTTGAGTCTGATCTCTGTAGGTATGAGATGTAACCTGGAGCTTCCAGTCAGAACTCCCAAATAGATGTTTTCAAACAAAACTGTTTCCTCAGGGTGAGTAAAAATTTTCACAAGAAAGTGTGCTATAAGAGGATAGGTTCTCAAATCCAGGATAAAGCTAGTGTACTGAGAGCCAGATCCATCTACCCCAGGGTAGTTTTTGATTTTAGATACAAGATATTTGTGGTCTCAAAGTTCCATTTTGGGTTAACACTGATATTCAGTTTAGTTACTGTTTTATTGCCTTGACTTTGCCACTGAGCTTTCTTTGCTAATTGCAGTTGCCTTTTTTTCCCTTGCATTTGGTAAGTTCTCCTTCAGTGAATACACTGGGACTACTTTAGCTCTGTATTCCAAAGCCAATGTCAAACTTATGGTTGGCCCAAGTACAGACAAGGTCACTGAATCCTTCATCTAATCACAAGGTGACCAGCACCACCACAAAGTATTGTCTATAGCAGCTGTTCCCCATTAGCTCTGTTTTCAAGTAAAGTCTACTCCTACATTCAGCTTTCTCTCTAGAGGTTAATCTTCATGAAGTATGTTCTCATATTCTGTTTGAATACTGAAAAGTGCACACAATGACTTCTTTCTCCTCTGTCTTGTTGAGGATATTCAGGTACTGACTGTCAGTATCAAATGAAAAACTCAGCAGTAGTAGATCTTGCACTGATGTACAGCAATGGCCATTCAAAGCACAAGAGAGAAAAATAGGATCTCAGGAACAGCACAGCTTTTTTTTACATTTTGCCATTTTAATATTGCTGCTTAACAGTGTTGGTGGTACTGTACTGTGGCTGGCATCACAATTCAGCTGGAGTAGAAAGGGAAGTTGGCCTCATGAAGCGCATGAAAATGTGCTGAGTGACTGGCAGCTTTCCTTTGCAGAAGGTGCACATGGAGAATCTCTGGATCTACCAAGATTATCCTGTAGTTACTATTCCTTCCCTGGAAGCTTTTGCATTTCTGCTAACTGCGTGTACTACGTGCTTTTTCATTTTTTTTCAGGATACAAACAGCAGTGCACATAACAGCATTTCCCAAATTTTCTTTTCTCACACCACATTTCAGAGTAATGACTCTATTCCTATTCCTACTTTGTGGCTTCAAATTTAGAAATGAATGAACTGTACATATTTTGAGCATCCTTTTCCTTCCTGCTTTTATGCAGCCTTTCAGTTGACTATGATGTTTGCTTTTCCATCTTTGCCGTCTGTACTTACAGCAGAGAAGGAACAGATCTTTATTATCTAGTTCATAATTTTTCTACACAAGCAAGATTATCAATATATATGTTGTTCCTCATTGCTTTTTTGTGTAATCTATTTTCAGAGGTCTCTAGTGAGGAAGGTATCACTGGCTCCTAGGTAATCTTTGCCAAGATTTCAAAAATATTACCTTATTATGATCTCTGACACCATGAATAAATAATTTCTTTCATTTTTGCAGCACTCTCTCCACATAGTTGAAGGTTGATATCTGCTCTTTATGCTGTTACTCTTCTAGCAAAACAACTGCAAGCTGTTCAGTCTTTCCTCCTAGTGAATGTTTTCTGAAATTGTGCTTGTTTTCCTCTTGACTCCCTTCAGATACTTCTTTTGAAATTCAGTGTCCCAAAGTGGAAGTGCTTGCCCTCCCTTCTAAACTTCTCTGCCTTTGTTCCGAGCCTTGGATATATCCAAACAAGAGATGATATTGAGGTAAACTAACCCTGCTGGGGCTGAAGCTGAAAAGTTGTTTTTAAAGTTGAAATTTTATGTTCCTTTATGGTGGTAAAGGATGACCTGTGGTTCAGATTTGCAGTTGTTTGAGCAAAAATTTCCTAGGACAGCTCTCCCCTCTGTGTATAGAGCATTTCTTTTTATTTTAGCAAATGCTAAGATTTTTTCTCATTACCTTGGAGCTTAAAACAATGCTCTGATTGCTTTACATACTCAACTTTTAACCAAGCCAGAGTGCAGAAACACACATTCAATTATGGAGGGAACCTGGGAAATGTTTAAAAGAAAAGCTGTTTTTTTGGTAGGTTTGTCTCAGATATTCAATATACTGAACAGAATGAAGTTCACAAAAGTAGAATTTCTGGCTAGCAGTCATTCAGTTTCAATTTGATCTTTCTGGCTTAAGTGGACCTGGTTTGGACATTTATGATTGCTGTATGCTCATAGGTGATAATTTCAGTGTCTACTTCTAGCATAAATCTAAGAATGACTTATTTGAGTGACTGTTTCTGGGTAGTGTGTGCATCTGTGGTGAGAGTATATTAGGAATATTACAGATAGTTCTGCAGAAACTCAGCATATTACAATGGAAGTGTGCCAGGTGAGCAGGAGTATAAGAAAAGAAAGGATTTGGGAGAAACCAAAGTGTTTTCAGTCTCAGGTTGGAGGAAGGAGCGTTTATAGGAAAATGAAAAACAGGGAAGTATGATAGTGAGCTCTAAATTAAGCATTTTAGGGGCATTAATATGAATCTGTCACTGTATGCATGATCCTTGTTGGTTTCAACTCATGCATGAACCATGAGTTCAGGAATTCCTCCTTCTTTGAAGGCATCTAATTTCCCTAGTTTTCCCACTCCCCCACAGTACTGAGTTCCAACTGGCTTTGGGGCATCTTTCACCTCTGAAAGGGGTCTGTTTTTTCTGGATACTGTCTCTTAGGTAGAGAGGAAAACCCACTCCTTTGGACTGAAACTTAATCCATCAAGGATCCTGCATTCAGACCAGGGCAGAGTGAAGAGGACATATGCAAGGTGCACATCCTAGGAACAGAAACGTTGATGATTCTGAGGCAGCAATAATAGAACCAGCTCAGGTGACTGAAGCAGTTCACACATTTAAAAGCTGCTGCTTCAGACTAAATTCATCTCCACGCAGTTTTCTCATTCAGCTGGGAACATTTCATGGAGACGAATTGGCTACTTCACACTTCTGTGAACCTCCTAAACTACAGATGGATGTGGAGAACTCTTTGCTTTCATCATTCCTTTTAAAAGTCCCTTTTTCAATACTGGCAATGTCACTGTGGCAAAAGCAGTGTTTTGTGATTAATTTTATATAGTAGTACAGTGGAGAACTAGACTTCCTATAGTTAGGCTGAAGAATAATTTCTGTCTTCTGGGAACATTCTGAGGTATTTTACAGTCTGGATGACTGACCGGATTGTCTTAAAACTTGTTTCCTTTGGTAGTGATGCAAGCAGAGTTAAGAATTGTTGTGGTTTAAGCCTAGCCAGCAACTAAACACCACACAGCCACTTGCTCACTCCTCCCCCGGTGGGATGGGGGAGAGAATTGGAAGAGTAAAAGTGAGAAAACTCATGGGTTGAGATGAAGACAGTTTAATAGGTAAAGCAAAAGCCGCACGCACAAGCAAAACAAAGCAAAGCAAGGAATTCATTCACTACTTCCCATCGGCAGGCAGGTATTCATCAATCCTCAGGAAAGCAAGGCTCCATCACATGTAACAGTTACTTGGGAAGACAAACGCCATTGCTCTGAACGTCCCCCCTTCCTTCTTCTTCCCCCAGCTTATATGCTGAGCATGATGCCATATGGTATGGAATAGCCCCTTGGCCAGCCTGGGTCAGCTGTCCTGGCTGTGCTCCCTCCCAGCTTCTTGTGCACCTGGCAGAGCATGGGAAGCTGAAAAAGTCCTTGACTAGCGTAAACTATACTTAGCAACAACCAAAACATCAGTGTGTTATCAACGTTATTCTCATCCTAAACCCAAAACACAGCACTATCCAGCTACTAAGAAGAAAATTAACTCTATCCCAGCTGAAACCAGGACAAGAATTTAGGCTAAGGGGTCCTGAAGCAAAGTCCTCCAAAAAGTGAAAGATATATACTGTATAGTATATACGTATTTATTTTCCATATATTTGTATATATGAATATATGCATGTGCATGCATATACATAATATAGGATTTTAATATGTGTATTTGTGTGTATATAAAATAGTTAATAAATTCTGATGTTTTTACTCTTTGTAACAGGCCAGTGACTCTGTCTGCCTCCTTCCCAATGCACCCCAATTTGTACAGTTCTTCAGAGAGATAGTTTGCAAACATATTTTAAGAACTGTTTTGGCAAATGGCTTATTATTACTTTGGGTGGGAAGATGAAAGTCTAATCAGTCAGTTCTGCTGCGTTCCAAGTAGTTCAATAAGACATGTGATTTGAGCTTTCCTGCATGCAGGCAGCACATGTTTAAACCCTACGTCTTTGAGGAAAAAGAAAAAAAACATCATTGGAGAACAACTGTTGGTGCATTGCTAAAATCCATTCTGCATTTTACTTCTGGAAAATAAAACTGGACAGAAATGTAGAATTAAGGAAAGAAAACAAAAAATTGTGTACAAAAGCTTGATTTGACAAGGTGGAAGAGAGGCATTTAAGGCTACACATGTATTTGTCGTTTACAGGAATGGCACTAAGTAGAAATGGCTGTGAAGGGAGAGAAGACTGTAAAGGTGTCAAGTGGGAGGAAGTGGAACGAGTAAGAGCAGTTAGTCATGGAAGAGAAATAGTAGATTACATGTCATGGGTCATAGAAAGTCAGGGAAGCTTCCCAGCACCGCTTCCTTTTCTTTTTTTGGGATCTTCATCAACACAAGAATGAGGTACAGCTAGATGGGGAGAGTATACAGAACTTCACAAGGGAATTCCAAAACTCCAAAGGTACATCCCAGATATTTAGACTCTGCCAGCAATGGAGAGCAAGATCCTGGGCTGAAGCTTAGGCTGAATTTCAAGTAGGGGTGAAGATCCCAAAAAATACAGCTGTGGAGCATGCAGGTACAGAAAGTATCATCTTCATGAACTCAAAAACAAATGGGAAAAGTTTCTGATGAACAAGTTTACATTATATAAGAAAAATCAAGAGCAGAGAAACACAACTTAAGGGTTTACAACCTAAATGATTCTATTCTACACCTAGTTTATATCTGCTGTGCCACAGCTCAAGGTAAAAAGCCAGCGCTGGAGACATCGATGCTGGTTGGCTGGGAAATTTTTTTACCTCAGATACACTATTTGCTTATATCTTAATAGCAGAAGGAACTGGTTTTAATTATTTAGAGCAGTGTAAACTGGCTACAGTGAAAATGATTGTCTGACCCAGAAGGATTATTAAATAAAGCAATACTTCTAATAAAGTGTGTTGCAGTAATTATATATATCATTTTATCATGGGCTACTTCTGGAAAGTGCATTTTCTAAATCAAGGCATTTAGCAGCATTCAGAAAATAACTTGCCTACTCTAGAAAAAATTATTTAATCAAAACCTTCCTATATGGAAACAGCATGAATACAGATTCAAATTTTAATTCACTGTTTAAGAAATAAATAAGTTTTATTCAGGGAACATTGCATAAGGGATCCAATAGCTTATTCATACCACTTCAGGAAATAGCACAATATGAGATCATTCAGTAATAGTTTCTTGCAGGAAAGAACCTAAAGTTCTATTAACTTGTTGACTAAGAGAGGTTTTGTTTGTTTGTTTGTTTGTTTTTTAATGTGTTAGACATTGTTTGATACATTTCTTTTAAAATGGCATAAGTTTCAAAATGTGCAGACTATGGGAAACTCAGTTGTCCTACACCTTTAACACAAAAGAAGATCACACAAACTACGTTTCCCAGTGTGCATTTCCCCAACTTTCATGCGTGGTCAGGCATATTTTCTTTCTCTCCTCTCAAGCCAGAAATATCAGCACTTTTGTCCCTACATCCATCCCTAAGCTATTTACGTGAAATAACCCTTCTTTGCTCCATCCAGCCCTCACACACATACACAGCACAAAACACTGTAAAGCACAGGAATGCTCAGTTAGAAAGATGTCTTACATATTAGAGAAGTAGCGTTGTTTGGTACTTAAGAGTTTAGGGTACTCAGTTTTTTATTACTAAATATTGAAGAAAAATATGTTTTCCCAAATGTTTGTCTGTCTGTCCATAATTTCTTTAACTTCTCTCCAAAATCTATGCATCTTTAACGTCTTGAAGACAGCCACTTGTCAATTTTCCTGGACAACATCCTCATCTGTGTCCTGGTTTTGGCTGGAATAGAGTTAATTTTCTTCCTAGTAGCTGGCATAGTGCTGTGTTTTGGATTTAGGATGAGAATAATGTTGATAACACACTGATGTTTTAGTTGTTGCTAAGTAGTGCTTACACTAAGTCAAGGACTTTTCAGCTTCTTGTGCTCTAGTGACTGAGAAGGCTGGAGATGCATAAGAAGCTGGGAGGGGACACAGCCAGGACAGCTGACCCAGACTGGTCAGAACGATATTCTATACCATATGACTTCATGCTCAGTATATAAACTAGGGGAAAGCTGGCTAGGGGGCCACGGCTCAGGGACTGGCTGGGCATTGGTTAGCGAGTGGTGAGCAATTGTATTTGTTCATCACCTATTTTGTATATTATTATTGTTGTTGCTGTTGTTGTTGTTATTATTATTTTCCCTTCCTTTTCTGCCTATTAAACTGTCTTTATTTCAACCCACAAACCTTACTTTTTTTCTCCCCCTGATTCTCTCACCCATCCCACTGTGGGGGGGAGTGAGCAAATGGCTGTGTGGTGTTTAGCTGTCTGCCAGGTTAAACCACAACAATCTGTGATGGCACTGCTTTACCACCAAAATTAGCAGAGCTGCATCTTGACTGAAGCACGGTCTTTTCCTTTCTCTCCTCCTGCGAGTCATTAAAATACAGAACAAAACTTGTTCTGATTTATACCCTATACAGAGGCTCAGGAGACCTCAGCTTTGTGGTGGCCACTCAATGCACAATGACACCAAGAATTGTATCCCTCCTACAGGCAGAAGAACCCGACTGCTGATGTGGATGCCATCACATAGATGGGCCCTTTTGACTGTGGATTTTTCTTCTCAGTGATGTTGCAAGGGTCACTTCAGCTTCTCTATTCATTCCCCCATAGGAGTGGAAAACAGTGCTCTCAGACTGGGCATAGTTTCATTTATATTTCCTTTGAAGAAGCAGAACAACAATTAAAAAAAAGAACCTTGGTTTCAGCAGGAACAGTACACATTTTGAGTCAGACTAATATTTTTTCTTAGCTCTGACTGCAAGTCAGTGCCAGTCTGTGAGTCATGATTCCTTACTTGTTTCCATCTTGTTTACTGGTGGAAGTAATCCTATGCTGCTCCTTGCTTTCTCTGCACTCCTACCCCATTTAATATTAAGTTTCTACTTTTTTTTTTTTTTCTACCGGCTTGCCTAAAAAGCAAAGTAATGTAGAATAACAACTTCTCAAAGCCTGACCTTTGAGCCAGTGTTAAGGAAGATTAAGAAGGATGATTAATAAAACCAGCATAGGCAGCAGCATGTCTCAATGTATATGAGAGAGAAGAAATGCTCACGTTTAAGCCTTATCCCTGGGTTTTGGTTAGTTTAAACATCCACTTCAAACCCTTGCCTAGACTCTCAGGATAATTCCTGTGTGATGAAAATTCTTATATGATGAGTGTTTCTGTACAATGCAGACTCATAATGGTTGGAATCCAGACTGTCCTTAAAAGACAGAGCAGATATTTATAAAGTACTTCTTAGCATTTGTAGAAAAACACATCATTAATTGTCTTGGTTCTAATGTTTTTTCGACCTGTTGTCCATGAATCCTCGAGGTCTACTTCGAAGAGCTGCTCAAAAGACAGCAAGAACAGCCAACTTTTTGTCAAGATGCTATTCACTGTCAAGGGCTCAGTGCCTCCCTAAGAACATTTTGAGGATTGACGAACCCTCATGACAAGTTGATAGCCACTTCTTTAATGTATTAGTTTTTAGCCAATATAGATGAATTATATCTGTAGTCAATGATTTGAAGATTTGTGGTTTCATGACTTTTCAAACAAAATGTGGCATTTTTTTCAGGTTATTTACTAGTGAGAGGCAATGAAATCCTGTGAATCATATGAAATTTAACTATGATGCAAGTGCTTCATCTGAGATGTTCTCTTTGGTTTCAGTAAATGCAGAATCAAACCCTTGTCTCTTAAAAATATTTGCCACTCTTATTTTGTAGTATTTGGCAAGTTTCACTTAAAGTTTGTATTTGGCATTTGCCAGTACAACCTTCTGCTCTAATTCCCTGACTTTGAGACTTGAATACCAATATATAATTCAAATTCTAGCATTCACAAGACAGAGCATACATGAAAACAGGCAAGTCCTTAGCAATAATTTTCTGATTCTGATTACATTAAGAAAACAGCTGACCAGCCATACCCCTGTGCAGCATCTGTTCCACACATAGATGTATAAACCTAGCAGGACTTATAAAATGACAGACAGCTTCCAAAGGGTTGTTTAGAAATGAAAATCTAAATTCATACATTGCAAGGAATCAATCAGTGAAGCATTGCTTTGGTTCCAAAGGAGACTCTGAATAAGGGCTAGGCTATGAAATTATTCTTGCCACCAGATGCTGTTTGTCTGCTTCTGTGCTCTAATTGCTATCAATAATTAAACACAGGTCTCTGATTCATATGCACAGAGGCAGAGATTCTTAAATTAAACATTTTAAAGTCATTATAGTACATTTTATATGTTCAGCTAAACACTGCACTCAGGCTGATTATGATTAAATATACTGTTACTAAATTACATATTGATTCCATAAATATCAACGGATACCCAGAACAAATAAGAAGATTCCTGGTAAATAGAAGGAACATTTTAATTTCAGATGACTAACAGAAACCGGCTTATATTTATTTATATATGTTACATTATGTTTCACATTGTGTAGAGAGATGGCATTTCCCAGTTGACTTGCAGAAAACAGAAAATAATTTCCATCCATTTGGAAAACAAGGAGCTCTGACAATGTGGTATACCCAAGTTTGTGTGACAGCCACTTGAAAAGTCAAGTTTGCATGCAAGTGAAGCTTGCACTTGTTAATCAGTCTGTGACAGGCATGATCTTTTCCAAAACTGTGTCCCCAAGGTGATTCTCACTCTTTTTAATAGAATACATTCTGCAGTACGTCTGGAGAAAAAAAAATTACACTCTTTGAATCTACCCGTGTTTACCCTTTGGCAGGCTGTACAATTTGATGACTTACTTTTCTTATGATGATTGCTATTAGTCATACTACTATCCTGCACAGAGGTTTGCCAGACTTTCAAACAGATGGATGGTGATAAGCCATCTCCGGTGATTCACTCTTTCCACTATTGCCAGAGAGGTCAGTGCAGCATGACCCCTAATGTCAGGTTTGCAAAGTACAGATTCTCTGGAGTCTGTTGCCTCTGTTCAGACGTTCTTCATTTGCTCGTCCCAGACCTTTGGGACTGTTGTCCTCTGTTTCCAGAATACCATGAGTTACTTTCTGTCACTTCTGCTCGATATGAGAAAGATCCAAACCACTCAGACACCCCGTGGCTAGGGTGGATTGGAGATACAGGTTACTACCCAAGGCAAATTCTCATTCACAATCTGCAGCTAAAAATGAGTCCTATTCAAAGTTGTATTAACTCCCTTTGTTTCCTTTGACAAGTTGCTACTGAACAACTCTGGGAAGATACAAATCAGGGGAACAGAGAGTCTGTTGGACAAAGATTACTGAAAGACAATGAGTTCAGTTAGACTTTGAAAGGCCCCATTATTTTTGCAAAAAAGTTCCTGTTTTTATAGAGGCTTCACCATTGTACCCTGTGAGATGGAGATCAGTAGGTGACTTTCATTCTGAGACACTGGCCAAAAATGATATAATCTAAAGTTCTCTTCCTTAACTTACACTCCCAATCATTCAGGCTCTCTTCTATAGGTTTTGTTATCAGAAGGGAAAATCCCATCTTCTGAAAAATGAGTTCAGAACCTAAGATGACCAATGCAAACCAGCAGTTGTTTTTCCAGTTAACTACATTCTGAAAGGAGCTGTTGTTGTTCAGGATATGAGATAATTTAACTTCATTGCTTAACATGATATGGGTACTTAAACATAATTGTCTAATGTCATTTGTCATTTTAGATGCACTGGGTTTTTATGTACATGCCTCCAGCTGCACTCCAAAAAGGTATAGGTCTCTCCTAGGTCCTGTGTCATACTGACAAGCCCAAGAATGTCTCAGATTTCCAGGATGTTGCAAATGGCATTTATGTTTAAGAAAGCCGACTCATTGGCATATGTCACTTCCAGTTTATCCGTTGCTAGTAGAGTCCCATAAGGATTAATGCTCATCAAATATTTGGAACAATAATGTACCCAAAGTATAGCATGACATAGTTAATAAAATTAGAAATCTTCAATTAGCTGTTGTGCGTTTTTGTATTGTAGTTAGAGACTTTTGTTAGGCACTTTAAGAGGAGGAACAAGCAAAATGTGATTAACTATGGCTAAAATCCTAACACAGTCACAAGAACCTTCCTGAAAGTTTAATGAAGCCCTGTTTGCAATGGATTGGTGATTAATGACCTTTTAAATAGAACTAATTGAAGGCTGGAAAGTAAACTCATCCTTTTGTAGACCTCCAAAAAATCGCAGAAGGAAGAGATACCATGAAGGCTTCAATAACAGATTTCAAGCATATTGCACATACTCTTGGTTGTTAAAAATCCACTTGTGAGACAAATCATGTTTGAGGTATACTTTCCTTGATGTGTAACGAAGCACAAAATCTGCTCCCTTCCTCCTCCTCTGTTTAGGACATCCATAGTGGTAGTAGACGGGTGAATTTTGTAATTTCTGAAAAGAGGTGAGTTTACCATCCAGCTTTTTTCCTCACTGAGATCTTCCACCTGTCCTGTTACCTCTCTCTGGCCACTCATTCTAGAACTACATTCTTATGAGTTAAAAGATATGACTGGCTACTAAAGACTTCTCCTTACCAAGGCAAGGCTGGACTTTCATCTCCCCTGCAAGACCTTCCTTCTTTCTGCCCCATGCTTCCTACCTGCCAAAGACTGCCTACTTCCTCCCCACACCCTTCCCTACAATTTTCCATGTTCTTACTTCTTTTCAGCCTGCCTGTTAGAGGAGATGCACCACAGGTAGTGTTGTGAATGTTATAACTGGTCACCTGTCTCTCAGCAGCTGAACTGGCCAGGCAGAACGTGTTACTTTTTAGCAGCCACATGTAACCCTTAGGCTGTATTTTTGTACAGCTCAGTTGTGAGTACTTTAATATCTTTAAGATTTCTACTCTGTCCAGTTTGGCTGATATTAGCCAAGGGGATCAAAAGTTATTGTGAGAAAGAAGGCTGACAGAAAGACTCAGTCACAGAGATAGAAGTGATGCCATCACATCAGGTTTGTCCCCTTAGGAAATCAGACTAAAATGTGAGATGCTTTCAGTATTAAGAAATTTGATTGCTGCCCTGGAGAATTTCCTCACTGAATCTGCCACAGCTTTCTTACATCGTGTTGGGCACATCACTTCAATCACCTAAGTATGACTTCAAATATGAAATGCAGTGGAGCTGAGCTATGGCAACAAGAGCTGCAGTAACTAGGGGCTGTGCTTTAAAAAACACGTAAACTGCTATATAATGCTAACAACTCTGAAAACATTGGTCCTGTGGGACTGGTTCAGGACACTGAATGAGGGCAGACTTATAGCCTGATTTTTTCTGGCAGGCATTTAAGAAAACATTTGGGTTCCTGAAGTGACATTTGGGTAAAACTTAGAAGGTGAAGTTTAGGAAGACAGTTCTGAAAAAACTGTGTTTACTTTTTACTACTTGCTACCTGAGTGAAACTGGGGTCATTATTAAGATATTAAGAATTTGAGGATTCTGATCACATTTTTTTCTTTTCAATTTCCAGTGATTTCTCAAGGCAAAATACATAATCAGTCCTTGAAGAAAACCATTCCCTAGAACAAGGGCTGTCCACCATTGTTTGGTGGTAGGACTGCAACTGGTGGCAGTAGTGTCAAGGTCAGTCACAACAGTAGCAGCAGGAGGTCGTGACTATCTGCTGGTCTAAAACTCATAATTATATCCTGCCAGTTCTTACCACAGCCTACAGCTGATCGTATTATAAACACAGTCCCAGTCCTCTGTCTTTGTCATGCTCCAGTCATACTTTCACTCCCATGAGCTACATAGAGTTCATTCTGTCCTGTTACTATTGATCAGCTGATTAGGGGTAACAGTCCCTGGGCACATGCTTACACTGAAATTATTCTAAGAATACTTCTTTTTACAAGTTTTCTGTAGATGCTCATACAGTACATGCTGTTGTCTCATCTCTCCTTGAAAGCAGAATGTACATTAGAGAATCATAGGTCTTGAAAATGTTACTATATTCATGCTGTCTTTTTTCATATATTTAACTTTTCTTGATTGCTATTGGAAAGAAGAGAGAAGATAGCTAAGGGAAAGGCAGCAATTACCAACAGCAAGAACTACATGTTTTGTGCCACCTTGTTTTCCAGAAAGACAGAGATGATCCAGTTTCTATTTGATTGCCTTAAGGAAACCACACCAAGCTAAAATCATGTACATATGGCCAATTAGACAGAGAACATACTTAACATTGCTTTAATTTAAAAGTGAAGCTATCCATAAAAGAGACAAGAAAATGAGTCTGGAAGGCCAAGGTAGATCTGTACTGATGCATAATCCTCAATATATGTGTAATATACTTACTACAGCTTTTGATGACTGTGTTATGTATCATCATATTTTGTGCTGTAATCAAAATGTTTGTTGTGCTTTCTCAAATAAATTATGTTACTGAAATATTACTCTTTAAGAGTAGGTTTGTGGGACACATTACAACATCCAGCAGATAATGCTAGAAACTCTTGATAGGCAAAATATGCTGACCTTTTTAGGGCATGGACATATACTACAGCTTAAAAACAAATGATCCAGATATTTAAACTCAGATCTGGATTCTGTTTTCAGAAAGGCATGATTAGCATCTAAATATGTGATAATCTGAAACCTTGCCCCTTTTTGGTAGTAACTGATTTTTTTACCATTGCATCTGTGATGAACCCAATGAAATCTTGAGTATCATAACACGGAGCATCTTAACATGCAAGTCCTTTCACTAAGTCCATCTATGCCTCTCCTTTGCACCTGAAAATCTAAAGAAGTCTATCTTAGAGGAGTATTGAGAAAATACTTAGAGAAGTAGCAGGGTAATAGTGAGCATCTGAGCAAAATTTCCCAGAAAATTAATCATTTTAGCACCTGGTAAGACAGACCTGGGGCTAAATATGGAACAACAAGCATTTACCAAGAATGACTGCTCATTAAATGAACACTGCCCATTCTGAATGAGCCAAAGGTCCTGTGGATTGATGTAATTTTATATAGTATTGTAAAGTGTATAAATATGCACAAGACAAGTAAATTCAGGTGTACAGATAACCTGAACTCTAATATGTCTGAATACTGAGTGCTGAAGTGTGCAAGATTTGCTAAGAGTCTTTTGTGTAGTTATTATTTAAATTCCAAGATGGGTATTAAGAGTTTTCCTCATTAGCTTCCACGAGCATAGAATATCATTCTAAGAATCCAGTTGAAAAATCATTCAGGGAACCTGGGAAACATAATAGATATTTCCAATTCCTATAAACTAATGATAAAAATTCAAAAGTATTATTTGGAATTATTTAACATTGCAAAGTTTAAGAGAACTCAAATCTCACTATTCAGGAGGTTATTAAGTGTCAGAGATGTAATGTAAATGGCATACTCAAGTATTGGGCATCATTTGCAAATATAATAGTGGAGGATATTTTCTGTCTGCTACGTATGAAAATGGAAACAAAATAATGCATAAACTTATTTTCTGCTACGTCTTATTGAATTAAATAAAATGTATTGTTCCCCTTTTCTAACAATATGTCTGCATTGGTGATTGTTACCTTCTTACTTCAAAATCTTGTGAGAGAACACAGAAAAACTTTGTTTATCCTTTTCAGCAATTCAAATATTGTCCTGACTTCAACATAACGCATCTGGACTGTTATTTCCTTTTTTGTTTCTTTTTTTTCTTTTTTCTTTTTTTTTTTTTTTTTTTATATTACAACAGTTGGCTCCTTTAAGCTTATCTGCATGAAGCAAAAGCTATATCAAGCATTCTTCATGTGCTGAAGAATCTCTAACAAAACCAGCTCCTGAGAAGTGATGCGTACCATATTAAGAAGAAATTCAGTGGAGTAATATTGTAGTCATAGTTTCCCCTTTTGGCTTGTCAGCCCCTGCTTGCATCACTACATTATTAATTTTTTCATCCTTGCTGTCCTACAGAGCAGAGTAATCTTTTTTCCTTCCTTCTTTCATTCTGTCTCCGTCCTTGTGCTCTGCTTTTGAATTAGGTTGCAATAAGATTTGTCCAAATTCAGGCTTCAGTTTTTATCCAAACCACATTTCAGAAATTTTTACATATGTAATGAAGAGTAAATCTTCCTTTCCACCTGTTGCTGGTTAGTATGTAAAGCATTTGAATGCATCAATGTACAGGAGGTTCACTAACACATCATAGTGGGAGGAAATAATCATAGAAATAAGGGGGAGGGGAGAAGTACCCACTTTCTGACAGCACTGAAGAATGGAACTCTTCATCATTTGGCAGATTCATATGGAATTAAAAAAAAAAAGGGCTTCAGACTGGTCTCTTAAAGGCATCTACTTTACTCTTCGTAGTACTGATGTTGAAAAAATTTAGCTCAGAATTCCTAATGCTATGTTTAGTTAAAAGGAAGCACTTCTCATAAATGCTTTTATCTGGATGGAGTGCTTGTTTCTTATCTAAAGTTTCCATTTACTTCTCTGATGGCTCCAGAAGCTCCACCCCACCTTAAAAAATTTAGATTTTACTGGCACTGTATTTCAATTTCTTACTTGGTGTGTTTCTCTTCCCCAAAGAGCACAAGCTGTGTTGGGGAAACATCACTCAGAACAGAGTGCAATATGTAACAGCATGATATCAGATTTTTGATGAATTTTGGGAGTACTTGATCTTTAGAAACTAAGCTCCACACATTGTAGTATTAATTTGCATGCTTAAATTAAGGCATGTTAACCTTAAGAACTTCAGTCAGAGCTTTCACATGTGATGAAGACACCCACTAATTGCAGAATATTTGTGATCAAGTAGTTACCTCTAGATCTGGATTTTTACATTTTTCTTTTCTTTAAAAACATCCTCTTCAGAATCTCTCTTCTTCCGTTCCTCTCTTATTTACTATGACTCCAGTTTCCTAAGTCTTATGTGAGTCTCAGTGCATTTGTGTGCATAACACTAAATGTTGCAGCATTTCTACAATTAAACTCTACAAATGTTAACAGTAATACCTTTGCTTAATTGTACCATGTAATCCTTGAAGTCCAAAGAGCACTCTTAAGAAAGAATGCAGTATATAACACATTAGTTGCCTTGGTGTACATCCCTCTATAGTGCAGAGTCTTTAGTCTGAGCTTTAGAGAATTTCTTCACTGTTTGAGCCTCAAAATATTGAACCTCCCACTAGAGTGAGGCACTTGTACACGTAATATTCAGCTGCCATAGATAACATACTAAAACACTGCTTGGAAGGAGGCCTCCATCCTTTAGTGGATTACTCTAAGCGCTGCATTCAGGTTGCGTATTTGTTTTCTGACTTAGTACATCATTACATTGGAAAAATCTCAATAGGTTCATTTCTTCCTTTAAAGAATGATGCTTAGGATATTCCTGCAAGAAATAAGAACACAGGAAAGACTTGAACTTGGTTATGAACTTTCTGGTGCAATGTTCTTATCTCTGGTGTCCTAAAAGGAAACAAGACTTTCTAGATGCTTTTGTCTGGTGCCTGCTCCATCAGGCATGTCTGGAGAATGGATACAAAACAAGTGAGCAAGGTGAAGAAATGAACTAGGTATTTAACATCTTCACATACCAGGGTAAATTTTCTTGAGTATTACCAGAAAATAAAACATTTTACAGGAAGTCCTTCCTATTTTTCTAAGGTTTCTTAAGATGTTTCCAATCTTAAACATAAGTTCAGCAGGGATTTCAGTTTTGAATTTTAGATTAAAACTCATAAAACTGGAGTTAGTTGTGGCTTAAGCACTTAAATCCTTATTTTGGCGTAGTCCTTAGTCCTTATATTTATTAATTAAATAAAATAAAAAAAAAAGAAACATAAAAGGTTTATGCTAAGGCTGAGATTTCTAAAGAAGTCTGAATGAATTAGGTAAGAAATTTAAATTAATTTGAGTCTTCTAATACTATAGTACTGCTCTAAAGTCTCAGCCTAATTCCCTAATGGTACCTTTTTTTTCTTTATTTGAATTATACTTTAACTGCTAATGTTAAGTAAAAGGCAAAAGAGATTCCTGACATAAATAAGGTTCTGATTTTATTTCCTATTTTCATCATTGTTGGTATCAAAACCTATACTTGAAGAGGAAATAAAATTGTCTTTTTTTCAGCAGGCAGAGGCTACCAAGATGAAAGAGTATTCTATCTCCTGAGGTATCTATAGCCCTGGCTGAAAGCATAAGAGTTATTTTGACTCACCTGGGTTTCAGAGCCTGTAAAACATATACAGACACAGTAATTTTACCAGCTCATACACACTACCATTCATGAACCTTAGCACATTAAAACCAGTAGAATGTAGCTGTTATTGAGATAAAACTGTCACGTGAAACAATATATTGCCTGGAAAAATGTGTCTTAAAAATAAAGAAAAAAGGTAAGAAATGTCATAGGAATTATTAGTAGCTGCTGCCTCCAAAACTAAAGTCTGTTTCTTCATACCTTGTTACATAAATGTACCTGTAACCCCCAGAGAGGTGATCTGCAGACACTTCGGAAAGACCATGCATGCCAGTACATACAGACTGACACACACACACACACCCCCCCCCCCGAGCCTTTGCTGCAAAAAATTAATTGCAACAGTAAGGGCTTTTCTTTTTCCCTCTCTTCATTCACCATGTGAAATTGCAGGGAGGTCTTACTAAAAAAAAAAAAAAAAGGAAAACAAAATACATGTCATTGTATACTTAATAAAACACTGTGCAAACCACCCCAAATTCTGAAGGGACAATGATATTTCTCATTCTTGGAAGAACCTTGTCATCAGTCAACCAACCAATGATGCTTCCTTGATATAAACATCACCACTAAACTACCGAAACTATGATGTCCTTCACCCAATATCTTGCAATCTCATCAAAACACTGATCCACACAGTGTCATTGTAGAGAAGAAAAATACTTGGGTTTAATGTTTTTTTTTTAAAAATGAGTAAATGCAACAGTAACTTTAGACGCTTCACCTAACCTTAGGAATGGAGGTTGGCCCTAAAGCTAGCATACAAAACTTCATGTCTGTATGTGCAACAGGTGTCCTAAATTCCCACTACAGAAAACAAGTGTCTGGTCAATACAGCCAGTGGAGTTAAGAGAAAGGTTCTGCTCAGCCTAAAGCGGATCTCTGGGGCATGACTCAATTTCACATTTAAAACATTAATTTAGACTTCTACACATCTGTAGATGAGTTAGGGAATTTATTCATTTTTTTAAATGATGCTGAATAATGACATTTGAGGCAGCTTACCTAGACCAACCACTCCAGCAGGCACCTCTAACTCACCTTCAGCTACTGCTCCAGGTTTGTTCATCCTGCCTTGTATCCACTAGTTCTGTGTGGAAGTTTAGGGCTTTTCAGTGACTCTAGACACATGTTCAGAGGCAATTCAACCAAGGCCCAGAGTGAGAGGAAATAATCTCTAGATTTGTAGGCCTGAAATTAGATGCCTAGATGTGGTGTATGAGCTAGAGGATGATTCAGTTACCTAAATCTATATATCTTGTGCCTTTACAGGAACTCTGTAGTATCTGATGTATCCACATGGGACTGCTAAATACAGTCCAGAAAATGTACACCATTCTGCAGCAGAAACTGGAGGTCATGCTAAAGTATTTCACATAGCGCTGGATGTTAAAATGCGTGCGGCTGAATTCAGTCTCAACCCAGGGAGGAACAATACATTTATAAGGCCAAACAGGCAGCAGGCTGAGTCTTCAGGTTATAAGTCCAGGCTTGTGGGTGTGTGTGACACCCAAAGACATGCCTTAAGGCAGCTGAGGAGTGTCAAAGGCTGAGAGATGAGACAGGGAAGGATTTTCACTGTCTAGTTGCAGAGCTATCTGAAGTGGAAATTAAGCAGAGTGTAACTACCTAAAACCCTTTATAGATCCCTTTGAAGTTGTTTGACTTTCAGAAGCGTTGACTGCTCTGCTCTTCCCAAAATCCAGGACCTATACCTGTGTTCTCATTGAGGTTTTATTTTGTAAGCATGGCTAGAGGGCTTGATTTTCATAGTTGCTGAATAGTATTAATTAATGTCTGTATTTTGGCACCTGGCAACTGCAGAACTCAAAATTAGATGCTATTTTTGAAAATGTGAAACTCCGTCTTTAAGCTCCAGGGAAACATTTCACAGAGATGGAAAGTGGCTGTTTCACCAGCTTCACCTCATACATATAAATCACCAAGTTTTATTTTTAAATGTTGGTTGACTTTTGGGGTGGAGGGGATCTTGTTTAGAATAACTTTGTTTTCTCTTTTTTAAAGGGAGATAATTAGGTTTTCTTCATGTACAGTCTTTGGGATCTGAAGAACAGTGACAGTTCATTTGCAGGTGGGGGACCACCTTTTCCAGCCCCATATGCTTATTTGAGGACTATCTGCTTTGGGAAGTGTACAGACTCTGTCGCTTAGCAACCACCCTCCCTCTTCTCTGAGTGGCAGGAGGATGCTCTCCACATGCATGTGCACCGGTAATCTGGTTTTCAGACCACAGAAGGCCTTGTTGTGATAGTCAGCCAGATCATATATGGAGATATTTTGCAGATGATCAGTCCATTTCAACTCAGCACAGGCAAACTCTGAACCAGCTCCTTGTAATGTTCTGTCTCTGAGCTGGAAGTATTTGAGATCATTATATTTTGTTTGCTGGGAAAATTAAGAGAATATTACCTGGGTAATGAGTTCCTAGTCCAAGTTTTTACTGAAGAGTCTCTTGCAAACTGTGTGAAGTCTTGCTAAAGTATCCAGGATATTTTATGAGAACAGAGGGAAATGTGAATAACATACAGTCACAAAAATGGAGAGTCATTACTGCTGCATGAGACTGAACTGAAAAATAGTCACTTAGTTGGTTAAGAAACACATAGGGTTCACATGATTTTTTTCCCTCTGGCTGCTTGTCAGAAGTGTAATGAAGCAGCAGTGAGTTGGTTATGTATCTTTGTGTTTGTACTACCTACATGAGTGTACATTAATCATCCGGTGCCGATGGGTGTAAGATGTACACTAGATGGTGCTTGCACAACACAGGGAGCAAAAAGCATGTCTGTCTCAAGATGTGTCAGCAACTCAATGCTCCACCTCCTCCCCGAGTATTTTCTGTGATGTGCACTCTGTTCCATTAAGTGGAGTCACGTAATTAAATACAGAAGGTTCACAGTGATGTAAAAAAATGGTTATTTGCTATTTCACTGACCAATGCAATAAGGAGATAAAAGCATTCATGCACGTATCTGTATATATGTTTACACATGCTTGTGTATATACACAGACTTGGCAGCTCCAAGTTTCTGAAGGCAGAGAGCTGATATGTTGAAACCTTTTCTATATTGCTTTAAACAGCTACACATGCACAGAACTGAGAAGAAAGGAAGGGCTCTTTATGATATGTTTGTACAGCACCCAGCACCATACAGGTCTTGACTAGTGTCTGAAATCTAGCACAAACTACCAGGAATTTTGGAAAAGGAGAAAAAAAATAAATAATAATAATAAAAAAGAATGGCATGTATCTTCCCCATTTCACCAGCATTGTCACAGAAAAGAAAAAGAAAAAAAAAAGAAAACCCTGAATGCTGAAAGTTATAATCTCTCTTATATAAAGATATATAAATTGTGTAAAAGCTTTTTATATATCCTTGGGACATCTGAAAAACCAAGGGGGGGGAAAAAAAAAACCTGAATCAATCATTGTCATATTTCCATGTGCTCCATAAACTTTTTTATATATCAGTAAAGGATGTCTTAGATTTCATTCAAAAACAAAAGTAAAAAACTTTAAAAATATTGACAATAATTCAAATGTCATCGTCATCTATATGCTCACATATCCCAGCTCAAATAGGATAAACACACTACCAAGTTATAACATCTATTGATTCTTGGTCCATTGTTTTTAAATTCCAGACACAGTAACAGCTGACAGTAGTTTAACATCTCAGTTAAACATGTTTAAATTTGTTTAAGGATTGTGCTTATTTCAGTCATGTCTGGAGGCTCGTATACCTGGAATGTGGTCTAAAATCAAATGTAATTACTTTCAATGGATGCACATTTTGAGCAAGGCTGGATTTTGGACAGAGAAAGGTAAGTAGATAGTAGGGCTGGGGGGAAGGAGGACTGCCAGAAAGAAGAGAGAAGTTGAGCCATATTTGCTGGGATTGGTGCCAACACGTGATCCCAAACATCCCAAATCAAATTGTGCTACCAAAACACAAACAAGAGCTAAACAACAGTTTCTGCAGTCTTCTAATACCTGAGTTCATTGTTGTCCAAGTATTTGTAAGAGAAACAGTGGTGTGCAAGTTATTCTCTCTGTTTGATTTAATGGGATGGTATGTAATAAAGATTGGGGTAGTGGATATGGCTGTTCCTGGAAGTTGTGCATGTGCATACCAAGGCCAAGTTGCTGAAGGTGTAACAGAAGCATGTAAGCATAAACAATATTGACTAATAGATTTTCAACTCTCAGGGTAAGCCAGGTATTTCATTCGGCTATGTATTGACACTAGCTTGCCATGATTCCGTGGCCTTCCTATTTTAATTTTTCTGGCATTTCAGTAGCTTCACTGAGAAGCAAGAACATGCTTTAAAGTGGGCCAAGACATACTAGCTTGCAAGTGGCCCATCGTGGAGCAGGGTCTTGTCAGACTATGTCTGCATCTGGATTTTGTTATTTAGAAGAACAACAATACCTCTTCCCCATTGATGTGGCAGAATTAGCAGTTGGGCTCCAAACTTGGCTGCTATGATTCCTTCTGAATCCAGGAGGAGTCAGCTGCCAGGTGCTGGCTTTTGCAGCCCTGTTGCACCAGTATTTAGCTTGGGTTATTATACGCTGTCTCAGTTCTAGTTACAGGCAGCCCTGCTTTCTTGCTCTGTTTCCCCCCATTCCTTCTGTCTGCCAGCCTCCCCCTGCTTCCCCTTCATGTTCTCAGTCCAGACTGGGAGACAGACATCTAAACCTGGTAAAATCCAGAAGTATGTAGGTAGATCCAGATCTTTCCTACACCTACAGGAAGGTCAAGAGGATTTCCAAAGTGGGGGCTGAGTGTTTTTGTGGGGGTGGATGGTGGGAAGAATCAGGGAGGAGGGACAGGGAGAAGGCACATCAGGAGTTTTCATGATTCAAATCCAGTAAGCGTATCACGTCAGTCATAGAAGAAATGCGTGTGTTGCAATTGGAGCCAAGGTGTCTGGACCATCTCAGTTGGCATCTTCTTCACGTTGCTGTAGCCTGTCCAGCTGATAGATAAATAAGCAAATAAATAAATCTTACCCCAGCAAAATAGACACACCCATGTATTACACAGGATACACTGAATCACAGACATTAGCATTT
The DNA here is from genome assembly GCF_965183815.1 of Platalea leucorodia. Taxonomy (NCBI): domain Eukaryota; kingdom Metazoa; phylum Chordata; class Aves; order Pelecaniformes; family Threskiornithidae; genus Platalea; species Platalea leucorodia. The sequence goes on from NC_138858.1 coordinate 6,227,466, forward strand.
CACTGTCTGTCCAATGGAGGGTGGGAACTCATATCCTGCAGTTAAAATAATCGATGAGTGCGTGTTCAATCCCCAGAAAGAGGATGCGGGGGAGGGAGAGAGAGAGAGAGGGAGGGAGGGTGTGGTGGTTGAGAAGGGGGGATGGGAGGAGGGAAAGGTGCTGATTTCAGCCCTGTAGCGTCAGGATTGCGTCAATTTGGGTTTCAACCACGTCTTCAGTCTCGGAGCGGAGCTACTCAGAAGAGCCAAAACAGGAAGGGGGTTGCAAATCAGTGTGCAAAGGGGAGGACCGAAGCTTCCCCTCCCCCCTCTCCTCCAGCCCCCTCGCAGCCTCCTCCTCCACCTTCCCCACCACTCGTGTCTCCACGTTTTGGTTTTTTTGTTGTTGTTGTTTTCTTTAAAAAAAAAAAAAAAAACAAAAAAAACACGCTGGAAAAGACGTCTGCCCGGGCGCTGTGAGAGCGGAGAGCCGGGGGACAGCAGGGGAGCGCGTTCGGTGCCCAGGGCAGGTCGCTCGGTACCCGGGGAGGCGGCTCCCGCGCCCCGGACGGCGGCTCCAGCACCGCGGACAGAGGCTCCAGCACCGCGGACAGCGACTCCAGCACCGCCGCCAACATGGCTCCGATCGCGGCCAGCCGACAGCAGTTCGGTAAGCGCGTCCCGGCCCCAACTCCCCGCTCTCGGGGCTGGGGGCTTCTCCCCTTCCCGGGAGGAGTGCAGGCAGGCAGCCTCTGCTGAGCCACCCTGCGCCTCCCAGCACGCAGCTTGTTGTAGGAACCTGATTTCCCCCAGTTCTCTTCGATCTCAGAAGTTGTGTGAATTTGGTTTCTTTCCCTTCTTTCGCTTCCTTCCTCCCTAACCGTTCCCCCCGGTAAAGCAACGGGAGAGATTAAGAGGTTTGTGTAGGTGCATTTTCATAGGAGAGAGGTTTGGGCTTGTTTTCTCTGTCTTGGTTAAAGTAGTGTGGCTTCAGAGTTAAATGATGTATATGCATCCCGTGCCACAGAGAAAATCTTTGTTCAAGCTGTTCTTGGAATAATTGTCATTCCTTTTTTCTTGTTGTAGAGAAAGACTTGTTAAGCGTTAGTTAAAGTGAAACGTAGTCTTGTAAAGGACATTGCTAGGAAGATGAAAATAGAGGATCCCAGTGTTTTTAGCTAAACAGCTGCATCTTGATCAATCTGGGTTCACTGAGAATAGCAATGATAACAATTAACTTTTCAGTTTTATCATGTCTATGCACTGGATGTAGGGTGGTTAGCTGTGATACCAGAAGTTTCAGAAACAGTCATATATGTGCACTTATAAAATAGATACATAAATAGCTTTACTCAGAAAAGCACTAAGTAGAAATGTTTCTGAACTCTGTTTTACAAATATTGACTGTAGCCTACATTATATTTGCTTTAGCTGTGGTTTAATTCAAGGATCGTTCCATTGACTTAAGTGAAGTGACTCCAGATTTATATCATGTAACCAAAATTATAACTTCTCCCAGAATCAATAGGTGGTTTCCTATTAATACATTGCCTTGAATGTTAACCACTTGATTTACATTATGACAACAGAAAGAAATTCAGGTTGCAACATAATTAGTTGTAAGCATAAAACCATTTTAGCTACCATTTCATCTTCTTTCCTATCCCACCCACTTGATATTTCTAACCACACTTGTGACATCATGCTTATCTGATTACTTATTTAAGAAACATAATTAATATTTTAAACATCAGATTGATTCTACCACTCCTTTCAGTAGTTGTAGAATTAAAATATAGCATAATATCCATTACTATAGAAAGTCTGTCATCTCATGAACAAGTATTGTAAATGTGCAAATCATTCTTAAAAGCTACTAAAGTATTCTGATTAGTTTTCAGTTACTTCTTGCTTTCTACCTTTATACCATGTATATTTAAATCTATGCAGCTCAGGGAATTCTTGAAACTCAGAGCCACGTGCTTAACTTAGAGAAAATACTTTTTGGTTATGTATATAATTTTCAGTCATTTCATTACGTTCTTACAATGAAGTATGTAGACTGATACAGCTTGTAGGTGAAGGGAAAGTGACATGAATATTGTCAGAAGAAATTACTAGCCAGGCCCGATCCTTTCTGTGCTGGAATATTATGTCCTATGTTGCTCTCATAGTATTGTTGTAGATTTTTTTTAATCATCCCACTAAAAAAGCAAAGGTACAGTGGCAGCACATCTATCTGTCCAGCTCTTACCTGGGTGAAGCTGATTTAGTAATACATAGAGGGCGATAGTTTTGCTTTTCTCATCCAGAACAATCTGCTAGTCATTTATGAGAGAACCAGAACTGTTACACAATTACCTTTATGCATAAACAATGTCATTCCATTAATATTCTACTGGTCTTCCACTGTTGCAGGGAATAAAGATTAAGCTCTGATTGCTACATTGGGGGAGGTTTAAACTCACTTAGTAATGTTACTTATGGGCAAAATTGGATTTCCAATTAGTTGTGCTCATTTACCCCTTCGATGCATGCTTTGAAGCGCTAATGATACTCTATATGTAACTATTGTTACTATTGCAACAACTGAGGTTGTAACACTTGCTCAGTTTTGTCTTTATTCAGTTCAAGTATAGGATTCGTATTAAGGTAGAAGAGAATTATGATTATGTTTTAATGTTTTTCTTGTATACTCCTAAAAAGTAGTGACCCATGCTGTAAACTCCCCATAGCTTTGATTCATAGTGTCTTAAATGCAAACCTTAGGGGTTATCAATGACATACTTAATATTTTTTTCAGCTTTGGACTCACATGTGACTGTCCAATGTCACATCCATCTGGAAAAGACACTTGGTATATAATTATTCTAAATTTTCTTGATAGAATTGTCCTGCAAAGTATTGAAAATCCCATTGAAACTGTTGAGTGTCATAACCTCCAATTAAACTCCGTTAGTTCAAGAGATACCTCCAGGCAATTACGGGATCAGACCATAAAATATGAGTTAATTGAATGTTCGAAGTATTCTAGGAAAGAGTGTGAAAAGCAGATGATGTAGCTATAAGTAATGGATATTTCAGAATCTGTTTTTACTAACTAACAAAGCTTCATGAACTCAAAGATAAAACCTTCTCAGAGCTGGTATTACTCACAGACATATAAACTCAGAAACTACACACAGATGGTTGAGATAGTCGAGCAATTACTAATGATTATTACTATTAGGATGGGAATAGTATTTTCCTCCCAAACACTCTTGTGTATGGAAAAATACTAACATAACAAGTGTGCCTTAGTATGGGACTACACATTCATGCCTGCAGGTGGCGAGCAATATGTACAATGCAAAGCACTTTCAGTCTGTCGATCCTGCTGCTATTACCATCCCCTATCAGTTTGTTTTACTAAATTATTACTGTATTAAATATCACACAGAGTCAAAGGCATTGCTGCTTATGTGCTTGTTGCTATTTATTTGATTTGCAGATGAAATTCCTACAGTGGTTGGGATCTTTAGTGCATTTGGTCTTGTCTTCTCTGTCTCCCTTTTTGCTTGGATCTGCTGCCAACGTAAATCTTCCAAATCCAATAAGACCCCTCCATATAAGTTTGTCCATGTTCTGAAGGGGGTTGATATTTACCCTGAGAATCTCAACAGTAAGAAGAAATTTGGAGCAGATGATAAAAATGAAGCAAAGAACAAATCAGCGATGCCAAAGAATTCTCTCCATCTTGACCTGGAGAAGAGAGATCTAAATGGCAACTTCCCCAAAACAACCCCTAAAATCCAGAGCTCTCCAGATCTTGAAAATTTGTCTCCTAAGCACTTTGCAGAAAGGAAGAAAGATTCAGTATCCCCTGATAGTTTAAAATCCATCACTTCCCTGTCATCTGAAGATAAACAGGACAAGCTAGGAACTCTCTTTTTCTCCTTAGAATACAACTTTGAGAAAAAAGCATTTGTAGTGAACATCAAAGAAGCACGTGGACTGCCAGCAATGGATGAACAGTCAATGACTTCTGATCCTTACATCAAAATGACAATCCTGCCTGAGAAAAAGCACAAGGTGAAAACCAGAGTGCTGAGGAAAACCTTAGATCCAGCTTTCGATGAGACCTTCACGTTTTATGGGATCCCCTATAGCCAAATTCAAGACTTAACACTTCACTTTATGATCTTGAGCTTTGACAGGTTTTCCAGAGATGATGTCATTGGAGAAGTCCTCATTCCCCTCACAGGAATTGAACTGTCAGAAGGAAGGCTGCTAATGGACAGAGAGATCATCAAAAGAAATGTTAGGGTAACATATTTTTTTTATTTAAACTTTAAATGTGTTGTGCTAGTGTTAGCTATGTTTCTTGTGTAATGCTGCTAGCATCTTGGAAAGAAAAGGGAACAAGTTCATCATGCAAGTCATTGAGATGCTTTCATAATGGCAGTATGAGGAAGCAATTACACAAATGTAATAAAAGAGCATTACAATGAGCATGTTGCAAGAAATTGCTAACGTCCTAAACTCTACTTGCTTATTCAGCTGGCCTAGCAGGTTTGAGTGGACCCATTTACATTAGGTCAAGCGGCCTCAATCCACATTGATTTACACACAAGGAAAGAATGTAAAGATTTCTAAATTATTCCCTTTCTCCTCCCTTCCTTTTTCTGTTTGAAATAATTCTTTCTTAAAGCTTATTGAAGTCAATGTAAATCTTTCATTTCAACTCCATGGGTTTTATAGCAGATTCTTAAAGAATGCAGGTAGTCTTTAGTTAAGGAAATGGAACCTGTTGGAGACTGTATTGTTGATGCAGTAGTATTTTCTTGCACTTCAGTGCTGTTACCGCCTTCTACTACTCAAGAATTGTGACACAGGCTGCAGCTCTACTAAGGACAGTAAGAACGAGGGAGAAGCCAAAGCCTTACTGAAGTCTATGGTGAAACATACTGACTTCACTAAAGTGGGCTAAAAATATTTCATACCATTTTGTTTCATTTCAGAATGTAAAGATCATTTGCAACCATCACAGCTGAACCACAGAAATGCACATGCATCACACACACATCTCTTAATCTCTACTAAGGAAGTGGAATGTGTATTGACTTTCAATTTGATTGTTTTCAAAGAGCAAGCATGCTGCCAAATCAAATAAGTGTCTACCAGACAACATACCTATAACTAATACTGTTATTTTGCAATTCTATCGTTATATTACAACTATAATTGTGTCACTGATATTTTGTTGATAACTTATTGGGTTTTCTGGTATATAAGGAAATTATTTTTGCTTGTTTCCCTTGCCTTCCTCCTTTCTGTGAAATAAACTGCTCCTGCAAATTCAAATCTAATAATCATAGAGACAGTCTTTGATCTCATATTTATTTCTGTATTTTATGTGTATTATACTACTTTTGAAAGCGTCAGGAATGAGAATTCACTAACTGTTTGAATCCTTCCTGTCTAAAAGCATTTTACTGAAGATTTTTTTTGTTTATCTTTATTAATTTTTTTTTCAATATATCTTTACAGAATTTTGTTTTGTTTAAGATCTTTTTTTGTTCACTGAGATTTTTTTCTCAGGATATAGGATTTAATTTCTAATTTCTGAAGTTAATGATGTCATGTCAACCTATATTTTCACCTATTTATTATTTATTTTTGTGCAGTCTACTAACTAACCATAAGAAGAGATATATAACTACAGTAGAGGGAAATTATTTTTGCTTTGTAAAGCAGCACAGCTTTAAGTTTTATCCTTTTACACCATTTCAGAACATACAGTTATATGACATTTCATAAATCTTGTTAATTCTTGTTTAAATCTTGGTCAATGTAATTGTTTATAAACAGTCTTCTTTGTTTTTTTTTTTTTTCTTTCATTTCCTCAGAAATCATCTGGGCGTGGAGAATTGCTGATCTCTCTCTGTTATCAGTCTACCACAAACACGCTCACTGTGGTTGTTTTAAAAGCCAGGCATCTACCTAAATCTGATGTGTCAGGATTATCAGGTGATGGTTTTACTAATGAATATGCCCTAAAAATATAAAACAGACAGAAGACAGCTGAAAGGTGGCATTTCAAAGACTAAAAATAACCCATAAATGCAGAAATGTTGTCTCTATTATTTGCAGTTTACTAATTTTATTCATATTTAGGTCAATGCTTTATTTTCCAGGGTATGTATTTTACAAATTTGTTCTTCAATCACGTTAAAAAAACACGACATCTGTTAGCAGTGGAAACCAGTGAATTTTGTGATTGTCTTGAACAGAACCCATCTGCCATAAGTATGGGATGTTGTTTGCAGATACTAAAAGCTTTTATTTGTGACAAAAACCAGTTTATTTATAGAAGATCAGTATTGAGTGCGATCATCATATGGTTTATTTCAGCTTAACACCAAGAAAAGCAACCAGTTACATCTGTGCTGAATTTGGCCCACTGAGCACTGACATTTATTTGGGAAGGTGAAAAGGTGAACTATGCCAGTGCTGGAAGCAGGCTGTAACATAACACCCGTACTTTATCATGACCTGTACTTGGGGTGCACTAAGAAGGAGCAGTTTTTGCACTCCCTTTTCCTGGTCTTGTTGTGCCATTTTGCATTCAGTGGAACCTCCTTTGAAGCCAATACTAGAACTGCATGTAGATGCACATTAATGCTACATAACAACAGAATAAAATTTAATGTACAATATACTAAGGATAAAGCAACCATACAAAAAGAACAGTACACAACAAAGGACTATACAAACAGTAGCACATCTGCTGTTGATTCTGTATAGGGCTGATACTCTTTCATTTCACAGGATTTCTTTGAAAAGAAGGAGTTTTGGGAACCACTGAATCATAATTACTACAGCCAATAATACAGTCTTTCTACTTCTCATACCAAGAAATACTGCAATTTACCTAGAAAGTTAATCCATCATGGATCCAATACAACAAAGCTGCGGATAGCTCCCATTTACATGGTGGAATTCCATCAAAATCTTCCTTCTGATCTCAATTTTATTCACCTATCATAAGGAGAAAGAATATAAATGGACCCCAACAGTTTTCTCCAGTATAAGAGAGCATATGTACTTTTAATAATCAACCCCTAAGTCACAGCAGATAGTGGAGGTTTCATGAAGACAGCATGACGGCAAGCTGATCTCAAAAGAGCAAGTCTGGCTGAGGTTCACTCAGGTGGGAAAATAACTTGAAAACAAAACACCTCCTAGTCTCAGCAGCCACCTGGACCCTATAACACATCCAAAGTACACATTTGTTTACTGTACTCCTTATAAGTAAAGCTATAAATTTTGTTTGCTCTTTCTGCTTCCCTCAGTACAACGTAGCTAACTGCAATAGGAATATAACATTGCTAAGAGATACAGGCAGCCATATTACACCTGGACACCTAGTTCATTTAGACAGTTCTTCATTATTTGCTGTTCATCAGCAAGGCCAGGTTCAATAGGTATTTGGGTGTCAGTAACATACTGCACTCACAACAGTCCTTATTTCCTCTGTGATGTTCTCCTCAGCCCAACATAAATCTTGGACAAGGAAGAGGGCAAAATGGTGTTTCTGTGGGGTCAGCTAAACAATTGCGTAACTCAATCACCTTAGGAAGATGGGAACTTTTTTACTCAGAAGCTGTTCCGTTCCCACAACCTCCTTGGTTTCCTTGATCACTAGTGTTGAGGTCTCCTGATAGACCTAATAAAATCAAGAGGAACATCTTAGCCTTATCTGGTAGCTGGCCAGAAGTAACAGTTAGAAAATGTCCTTTAAACAGAAATGAACAGCGTGAATCCACTGATGGATATTGATCCTGATATTTTTAATGCTTGTGTGGCATATATTCATATTCAGCCTATGATCATTTTAATTACATTAAACCCTATTTTTAAAATGTTTGTTATGTTGATAGAACATGAAAGTGAAGATGTATTCTATCATACCTTACTCCTGTTAAACTGTTGTCAGTTCAAGGAAACAAAAACCTTTTCATCATCCGACCATTTTAGTCTGATAACTTTGGCATAGCATTTCTAAATATGGTTCAGTTTTGATTTTACTTTGTTAAAAAAGTATTCAGCTATTCTTGACGTTTATTAGCTGATTGTTTGCATAGACTATCTTGTTTGAGTTCAACAGAAAGGATTTTGTACTACGTCTATGCAACATGAGAATTTGGAAACAGGCCCACATTTGCACTGAAATAAATGCCAAGGTACTTAAAAGGGATAATTTTTAAAGAGTTCTCTAGAATTCCTCTGAAGGAAGAAATATAGCCATTGTTGAAGACAATAGCAAAGGATTATTGCAACATTTCAGTAATTATAAGGAATGCAAATGCTCAAAGTTGCTTGACAGCTAAAAATATGGACATTTTCCCTTCTCTTCTTCAATAGTAGTACAGCACAGACGTAAAGTCAAGTACATATCCTAACAACAAACGTACCCTTACATTTAAAGTTTAGTGTTAAATTTGTTCAATAAAAATTGGTAGGAGCAATTTAATCAAGCTAATTGACTTTGGTAGAACCACAACAGAAATGAATCGCATCCATTCATCCATTCTCTCAGCATGAGCTTATTCTCTCGTTTCTGAGGCTTTTCTTTGCATGAGTCTTATTAGCACTAATCATTATCCCCTACTGGTAGAATGTGTGAAAAGCAGATTTCTGTTACACATAAATATGTAGTGATACATATTTGTCAGAGTCCATTAGAATTTTGTGTACTTTCATAGCACTTTTGCATGCAGGAAAGATGTTATTAGCATTAATGGACTACAGGGCAGGATTTATCTCAGGAAAGAGACACCTATATTTGATCAAATGAATCACACCCTAAACCTCACTGACTATCTTGAATGCATCGTTGGTGAACATAAAGGGAGCTTAAAGGGGCTAATTCAGATGTAAACACAAAAATTGGATGAGATGAATCATCTTTAATAACTTGAAACATCTCCCTATTGTAATTATGTTGTTAAGTTATGAAATTTACCATTAACTAGATCAAGGAATTTCTAAAAAACACTGTTCAATAGCTGATCTGTGTTCTTTCTTTTCATTGCAGACCCTTATGTCAAAGTGAATCTGTACCATGCTAAGAAGAGAATTTCTAAAAAGAAAACCCATGTGAAGAAATGCACCCCCAATGCAGTGTTCAATGAATTGTTTGTCTTTGACATTCCTTGTGAGGGCCTTGATGATATTAGCATCGAATTTTTGGTTTTAGATTCAGATAGGGGGTCAAAGAATGAGGTCATTGGCCGGTTAACCTTGGGATCTTCAGCAGAAGGAACAGGTGGAGAGCACTGGAAAGAAATTTGTGAATATCCTAGGAGACAAATTGCCAAATGGCATATGTTGTGTGATGGTTAGCAGCTTAGAGAGGGGCTGGAACTTGAAAAACTATATATATTTCCATAGGCAAGGAGCAGTTTTCTTTCTTTGCTGTGTATAATTACAGGCTTGTAACTACAAGACTTTTTTGGGGGGTGAGGGAATAAAAACTGGATTGAATTATCAGAACAGAAGGTAACTAAATTTTCACAGTAAATAAAGACATTTCTATTTCATTAGACTTTAACATAGTTGGATCAGATTTATATTCTTCTGGAGTTTAAATACCCTGAAACTTCTGAAGCACTATAAACTTAAATAAGAACAGACTATGTTTTATGAAAAAGTCACTGGAAACCTTATTAGTACTGTTATACATAAGATGATAACCTCATTGAAATATATTGCTAGATCTAAAAAAACCACCTATGGTTTTTTGGGGAAAGGGACTGAGTCTGTAAAAGCCATGGGGAATGAGGGTGAGTAGGAGGGGAATTCCTTCTGCCTCTCCATCAAAAACCTTCTTTTATGAAAATTCAATCATTCTTTGTAAGTTTTGGTTACTTATACTTTGATCATCCCAAAGACTGAAGACATTTTCAGCAATTTGCTTTACATATCACATCATGTGCAACTGGTTGTTTTATGTGTGGAAATACTGTATAATTATTTACACTTGGATTTTTTAATATGTATATAAGTAACTTGTTTTATTACAGTGACCGAAATAGATACAATCTACAGATTGTTGTGTAAGTTAACATACATTGTTCTGTTAAAAGGGCTCCTTTATGGGTGACTGCACATGTTACAGTATAGCTAGAATTTGGGGATAGATATGGCTTGCTTTTTTCCCTCTAGCAAGGATTACACTTTAAGCATTTCAAGCCATGGGAAAGCATTTCTATTGAGGTGAGGTAACATATAGGACGTTACAATCAATGACCTTTCATCAATTATGTTTTAAGCCATTCAGTAATACTTAAAGAAAAGTTGTTTCTTTTTTGTTTCATTAAAGAACAAACAAAATAGTGAGACAGAGAACAAAACCTTGTTCTGCTGTTTAACTTCCTGAACTGTGAGTAATGCCATTACACTCAGTAAGACTACTCCCAACATATAAAGTCTAATGCATTTTTAAACTTTTGCAGGATGGAAACCAAGTTCACATTATAATTTATCCAATATTATGTTAGACAAGCTACTTGAAAAGTGCATTTCACTTAGATTATATGCATTAATGTTCATTACCAATTGTACTGAAAATTGGTAGTGGTGAGGGAAAAAAAACATCCTGATTTCATGTTAGTGTGACACATGTATGTTTAAACTTAAACTGTGCCAGGCTGGGAGGGTATCAAGTGTAGCATAAACAAGTATATAAATAAAGCATTTAGACCTGTGAAATTTACTCTTGGTCACACCAGATAGATTTTTAGGCTGTCAGAACTACAGCACAACTATAAGCAGATTATTTCCTAAAGTTTTTACACTGATTTCTGATACAGAACTGTTTGCAAATACTACTCTTACATCATTTTCAATCACAATATATATAAAAAATAATATTATGGTGTTAGTTGTTGACATAAGAAGGATTTAAAAAGTGGAAAACCATTTTCAGTATTTTTGCATACATCATTTTATCATGTGTAATCCCACTGAAGTGAAAGGAACTATTTGGGAATTAAGGTATTGCTCAGTGTGAGTAAAGGTAACAGAACGGGCATGCCAGGTAAAAAACCATACATTGGATGTCAAATTACTTTCATTAAACAACAGATCCAGGTCCTATTCAAAACTGTTAGAGATTTGTTGTTGACTTCACCTGTCGTCCTATGGCCAAATTATGTTTGCAGTAAAGGATGCTGAAATATGAAATATGCAAGTAGACAAATAGTACTGGAAGAATTCTATTGAGGCTCTTTCAGGTTTTGTGTCGGTGTTTTCTCCAGTTTTTGAGAATGTGTTTGATATAACAGTGTTTATAAAGTTCTGTAAAAATACATTTTCAAAATAACATAAACATGCTTTTTATGATAATACTCAATGTAAAAAACCTGCTTATTCTATGTATAAAGAAGAGGAATCTTTTTTGCTTATTTCTTTAGAAAGCTGATTAACTGCTTAAGGGCTAGAGTTTGCCAACTACATTTAAGCAGAGCTAACCTAAAGCCACAAAGTCAGAGGAAAGATGCCCACAGGCTTCAGTGGGGTTAGAAGTGCAGTCACAGTGCAAAACTCTCCTTGTGAGTCAACCCAGCAACATCAATGGGGCTATGGATAAGGGGAGACACTAATCTGATGGAGACTGGAAGAGATTTAGTCAGTACCATACAACCAGAGTTACAATTTCCAGCAAGGAAAGAACTTTATACTGACAGTGATTGCATGAAAGCAAGTGGGACAGCTTGTAATTAAAAAAAAGCGAGGTTTTGTATATTGGCCCATAAGTAGTAGATTATCTCTAAAAATCAAATGACAGGAGTCATGTCTTCAATGGACACAAATTCTGACATTAGAAGAAAAAAAATCCACCTCTTTGAATTAATGATGGGCTGTGACCATCTTTCATTTTGTATCCAACAAGTTGTCATCAATTTTTTTTTTTTTTCAAGTTTCTATAGCAGCTTGAGGGTTAATATTTCTACCAGCTAAATGGCAGTTGTTGGTAGGGGCAGGGGATAGGAATGGGAAAGGGAAGCAAAGACATTTTTATTAGATCTAAAAAACCCCCTGTAAATAGAATTTTGTTTTTCATTTAAAGCAATGTTTAGCTTGGAAAGTTGAGTAAAGATGACTTGTAACACATCTGTAAACCAGACAAGGCAGGAGCGGATGTAGACCTGTACCAAGATGAGAAATTCTGCTGTTTTATAAAGTATTCAATTCTCATTGTGAATATTTTGAACTCTGTTATGGATACTGTACTGTACTAAACATGTAAAAAAATGATGTTTGTCTAAGTAGCTTACAAAAATAACTCCTTGAACAGGAGACTATCCATGTCTGGAAATCTGTCGTAATTAAATACCTGATTCGTTATGGTGTTGTAACAATAGAAGCTATTCGAGAGGAAGCATGGTGTATGAGATTTTGTAAGTTATTTGTGCTGGTTTTGTATGTTGTGCCGTGTGTGTAAGACAAGAATAAACTGCTGCTTTCATTCATCCCATCCCCAAAAAATTATCCCACCAATGTATCTTTTCCAGAGATTTCTGTTATTGTTTGTATTCATGGTCTACTCTCTCATGCTTCTATCAAAAAACATTTTCCTTGCAAAGTCTTCCTCTTCTCACAGAGGTGGATCAGACTTGTTCTGCCAAATACTACCCAGGCATATCACATGTTCTTTATTTGTAGCTTGTTGTATACGTGCATTTGTCTTGAATTGTACTCTACACTCAGGCTACAACCTGAGACATAGCCCATGACAGAAAATCTGAGCCCTGCATAGGCCCTACAGGGACTGATATACAGATGTAAATAAGAATGAATTCTAGCATATTAGGTGGAGGAAGTGAAATGCAAGTCACATTACTATTGGAATCCTGGTGATATTCCATTTGTTTTCCAGAAGAAAAATTATCCCTTGGACAATCACATGGTACCACTCTTACTTTCTTTGGTGTAAAGAAGTCAGGTCAAGCACCAGCTTGTCAGGTGAGTCTGGAAGTTAAGGTAGAGAAAGCATTCCTTCAAATGCTATACACAAATACAAACTTTGCTGCTGTGGTCTCTAAGTTTATTAAAATATTTTACCATCACAGAACCTAAAGCTAGGGAAAGAAGGCGGCAGTTGCAGCTGGGATGCACACTGCCATTTAATAACTCCCTTTGTGATCCTGCAACCAATTCCCTGAAAGGGATTCCTGATCCTTGTCACAGCATTCAATGTATAAAAACTATGACAGGACACACTAGCCAAATGAATGACACAGAACATCTTCCATGGATATAAGTTGGTATATTCTCCATGGTAAATATGTCTCCAAGAGACAGGTATCAGGTGTGAAAGACTTCTCTCTTCCATCCTATGCAGTCACTTCTTTTTTCTTCCCTGCATTGTATGGTTCTCCTCAAACAACGGTGATTCACACGGGTCACATTTTGGACCTTCTTCTTCAGGACTGAGATCAGGAATGTCTGTAGGTTTTCCAACTGTAATGCAGCGGAGCCTCAAGGGAAGTCTCAAGGCTACTGCCTTGATTGCTCTTTGTGTCTCAAATTGCTGCAACAGACAAGTCCCGTGAGGCCTTAAGGAAGCCATTACAGATATCCTCCTCTTTGCAACAGTTGTGATTCCTGAGGCATAATGCTATTCCGTAAGCCCCTTGTATTTATACAAAATCACAGATAGCAACATGCTGCACACAGAGTAATAATGCCTAACCACAGATTATTGTGAACAATATTTCTTTTCCTCAAACAAGATTCAAATATGTTCCATGTAAGCTTCTACCTTCTTATCTGTGCTCTCTGCTTCATGAGGTCTCATGAAGCTGCTGAACAACTCATGGCACTCTTACAGCTGCTATGACTGGTACTGGCACTTAATTGCTTTGCTCTGTTAATGACTCCTGAGCAATTACCTTCATCCAAAAAGTTCTACCTAGTTCTCACAGGCTTCTCCATAGTATCTTTTACTTTCCATCACTAAAGAGCTGTTGCAACATGGCTTTGGATCTAGAGGCTTTGAGGGAGCTTTGGAGCACTGATTACAGTTGCAACATGGCAGCACCTTTTAGTTCAGAAGAAACAAACATAGAATCATAGAATCGTTAAGGTTGGAAAGGACCTCTGAGATCATCGAGTCCAACGTGTTAACCTAACTGCCTGGTCCACCTCTAAACCATATCCCTAAGCACCACATCCACAAGTTTTGTGAATACTTCCAGGGACTGTGATTATACCACTTCCCTGGGCAGTCTGTTCCAACGCCTAATCACAGTCAATAAGAAAAAGGAGGAGTTATTTTCTTTGCTATTTTATTGTTATCTTTGTATTGTTCTGTTAGTTTCACTATCGTGTGTCTGAAGTACTTTGTGCATGACCAGAGAATGTCTTGTGGTCACAGAAGTGAATGGTCTGATTACACCACCAGCAACACAATCAAATGTTCTGTCAGATAAGTTGACTTCTGCTTGAGTCCTTCAGTCTCAGTAGCAGGACTGAGGAGACATGACCTAGGCCCCAATGCTTTACCCCTGCCCCCAGAGCTCTGCAGTCACTCTTAACATGCCTTGGGTTACCCAGCAGTACTGTTAGTGCCCACATGGAAGAGCTGTAATAGTCTGAGGGCTGGACAAGCCTTGGCAACATCCTGGATCCTGGCCTCATGGCAAACACCAGACCACCCTAGATGTCATCAGGGCAGGTCAGAAGATTGGGCCTCCGTCCCCAGGTGGAAGGTGTCTCCAGTAACTATCACACTCCTTTTGTCCTCTCTGAAGACACAAGTTTTGAACTCAGCTGGCTCTGATAAATCCCTGTCTGTTCTTCTCAGTGACCAGGGCAAGGTATTTGTTCTGAATTTGCAGGTTGGGCCAGCTGCTCTTGTGGCTGTTGCCAGAAGTCACAAGCTTCCAGCTTTCCCCACTCTGACAGCCACACTCCAACAAATGCCGGAGCCCTCCCCAGCTCTGTCTGGATCTATACCAAGATAATTAGCACCATTTGGTGTTGCAAATCATGCTCCATGGAATGTTGAGACCATTGCTGCGCAACCTCCCAGCAACCCTACCCAGTCCTGTGGGGAAAGGCCGGGCCTCAGCACACTGTGCTGTGGTAACTGCTGCTGTGACTCCCATGTCCCCTCCTGCTGCTGTGTGCTTGGCCCTCCCCTGTAAGGTATCAAACTTCCTCAGCAGCTGCCCAAACCCAAGGGCAACTTCCAGCATTGGCAGCAGACCCCAGAGCTACTGCTGTATGCTCAGAGAGCACCGGCTGTCGACAGCCACCTGCCTATTTGAACGGTACCACCAGTGGCTGCACCTCTGTTCCCAGTCCCAGGGCTGCAGGGTGCCCTGAGGAGCCCCTCCAGAGGAGCTCCTCCACAGCTGCCCCTCCACAGCCACCCCCAAGAGCCACTACTCTGTCACTCACCCTGCAGATCCAGTGGGATCTCTCATTATGAATCTTTCTGACCATAAGATGCTCTTAGGCCATTAAAGAACAGGTTGGGCATGACTGGCAAATGCTCAGCTTCCTCTTGTCCTGACAAGGAGGTTTCATTCATTATTGAATCTTATTCTTCCTCTTTGGGCAGTCTATCAAGGGGTTTTTTTTAGGTGACTGAGCTGTAAGAAGACATGTGAGTTTGCATTTTTGTAAGTGGACAATGTGGTACGGAGTTTGGGTTTAAGTGAAACATGCAGGAATCTAAGGTCCCACTGGGTGACAGATAAGTGCTGTGTTATTGCAAGCAGCTTCACTAGGGCTGTGATTGCACATAGGGCTGAAGTAGTAGTCATGTGTAGCAGTTCTGGGTCATAGCATTCTAGACTATGAGTTAATCGGCAAATATAAATTAGAATAGAGTGTTTGCAATATAAGTTAATGTTGCAAAAACATCCCTGTCTTTTCTCCACATAAGAAATACTGCATTATGAAAAGCTCTAGTTCTAACAAAAAATAGAATACAGAAAAAAAAAAAAAAATCAGAAAATCCAAGACGCAGCAGGTCAAAATGCACAAAGAGGCATGTTAAGATTATTTTCTATTGAAATCACTGGAACAGAAGCATCATTTTAAAATGAAATCATTGCTGTTACAGTTATTTTTTCTAACCAGCCAAGGGTGCTGTATGGTGACAGCAAGATTTAATTTAGTCTTCAAGACAATCACAGGGATAACCATGAATTTTCTCTGACAGATGCTGTAAATATTTTAAATGGCTCTGAAAACAAAAGTTTTATGGAAACAAGTAAGAAGTATTGCACAGTATCACTAGCAATATTGATTACATTTCAGTAATACCCTCAAAATGTGATTGTCTTTAGGATTGTGTGAATGAAAGTTTCTAGTTGGACATTAAGAGAGGGATAGGGAAACCTCTGTACATCTGCATCTGAGGTGCCTACACACATTGATTTGTGGGGCAATTAAACAGTATTCTAGCCTCAATTTTCCTTTCAGTAACATGGGATAAAGCTTAACATCATCAATAGTAGCTACTAACTTTTGTTATGAGTTATTATTTTCACTGTTTTCCAGGGTTGTAATGCTGCTCTGGGGACTGCATTTTCTTGAGATAAATCCCTCAGAGCTGTATGACGCAACGGATATATATGGAGAAGAAAATAGCTGTGAACTACAAATAGGCATATAATAATAGATAATTATCGCAGGCTAAAATCAGAAATTATATTAAGCAGCAGTAAAAATTATTGATAAGTTAATCAGTATGAAGAAAGTGCGTATGAGTAAAATGCTGTCAGCAGAGGAAAGGAGGTAGAAGTCTGATACTTCCTCAGAACAAGCAAAAAACAGGTATAGTTGGCCTCTGATTCACATTTTTGTTGGTCGTTTTCCCCCTTATTCCCTCAATGGAAGCAATACACCCTTTTTTCAGCCTGCTTGGATTCACATCAGTTAATGGGCATTTGTTCTAACTTGAAGTTCACTGTGTGTGATTGGTCTTTGTTTTGAACATGGGCTGCAAGGGTTGAGTATTGTATTTCTTTATATGTACAAAAATTGCCTGAAGAACTGCCAAGGTTTTGCTGTTTGGAAGTGCCTGGGACAAGGCTGATGCTGTCAGGTCTGGACTGATACGGTGATACCAGGAAGCTCTGTTTGTCTCAGATGTTCCTCTATTACCCAGGGAAAGCACTTTGCTTTCAAATTTCTGGTCAGAAATTTCAAATTCCTGGTCAGAAGGACCAAAGAGAGGAGTTTTGACCTGGGGTATGGTCAGAACAAGAGGTTTGGTTTATTGCTCTGTTCCACACTTTGAAAATAAGTACCTACATTACTTATTATTGTTTTTCTGTTTGTCAGCCCTCATTTTTGCTGCCCTGGTATATCTTTTTCTTTGACTAAGTCTTCACCCAAACAGACAGACTACCTCTGTCTATTGGGTTTGCATGACAAGGTTTTGATAGTGGGGAGGGCTACAGGGATGGGTTCTGTGAGAAGCTGCTAGAAGCTTCCCCTGTGTCTGAAAGAGCCAATGCCAGCTGGCTCCAAGATGAACCTGCTGCTGGCCAAGGCTGAGCGCATCAGAGATGGTGGTAGTACCTCTGGGATAACACATTTAAGAAGCAGGAAAAAAAAAACCCCTGTGCAACTGCAGCCAGAGAAGGGAGCGAGAATACGTGAGAGAAACAACTCTGCAGACATCAAGGTGAGTGAAGAAAGAGTGGGAGGAGGTGCTCCAGGTGCTGGAGCAGAGATTCCCCTGCAGCCTGCACTGAAGACCATGGTGAGGCAGGCTGTCCCCCTGCAGCCCATGGAGGTTAACAGTGGGGCAGAGATCCACCTGCAGCCTGTGGAGGACCCCACACCAGCACAGGTGGATGCCCAAAGGAGGCTGTGACCCTGTGGGAAGCCTGCGCTCGAACAGGCTGCTGGCAGGACTTGTGACCCCACAGGGGACCCCCACTGGAGCAGTCTGTTTCTGAAGGACTGCACCCCATCGAAGGGACCCACACTGGAGCCGTTCATGAAGAACTTCAGCCCATGGGAAGGACTGATGTTGGAGACGTTCATGGAGGACTGTCTGCTGTGGGAGGGACCCCACACTGGAACAGGGGAAGAGTGTGAGGAGTCCTCCCCCTGAGGAGCAACAGAGAAAATGTATGATGAACTGATTGCAACCCCCATTCCCTGTCCCCCTGCGCTGCTGTGGGGGAGGAGGTAGAGAATTCGGGAGTAAAGTTAAGCCCAGGAAGAAGGGAAAGGTGGGAGGAAGAAGTTTTAAGATTTAGTTTTTATTTCTTATTATCCTACTCTGATTGGGTTGGTAATAAATGAAACTATATTCCCCAAGTTGAGTCTGTTTTGCCCATGACGATAATTGGTGAGTGATCTCTCCCTGTCCTTATCTCGACCCACGAGCCTTTTGTTGTATTTTCTCTCCCCTGTCCAGTTGAGGAAGGGGAGTGATAGAGTGGCTTTGGTGGGCACCTGGCATCCAGTCAGGGTCAACCCACCACACTCTGTTACTCTCTTTGCCTCCATTTCCAATGGTCCCAGTTTTGCTACATCCATAGCCAAATTTGGAATTTCTGATACATTTACCTAGGTAACCTCACCATCACATGGTTTTACTGGTACCTTTTCTTGGCGCTGCAAAACTGGACTCCTGCAAAGGTCTCCAGTGCTTCCTTCAATTGTCTGCAAAATTTAGCCATTTCTGACTATAACTCCCCTTTAATCACTTGTGAAGTCCAGCCCTTCCTCACAATGCGATCTGCAACTTTTCTCAGCTTCTTACATTACTATTGGCCACATTCAGCTCTTTCTTATGTCATGTACAGTAGTTTTCCTGTTAAGTTGGCTAAACCTCAGGCCAGGGCTTAGTCACTGGCTAATTATTTGGCTGTGGTCCTAACATTAACTGGTATGTTCCTCATGTGTTCATATGCTTTGGCAGGATAGAAATGAAGGTTCAAGAATTAAGCCCAGATGATTGGTGTCCAAGATATCTGTGTTGAAAGACTAGTTATTTTCTCTCACCTTTTAGTAAAAGGCAAAATTTAGCCACCACCACATGGTATTTTAGCTTTGATCTAAATCATTAAGATCTGAAACGCTGTGGTCCTCGATATAGTCCATAGGTACTGTCAGGGAACAGCAAGAGCCAGTTGCGTCCTTGGGTAAGGGGATCTGAGCATGGTAACACAGCCGGCAGGGCAGGGCTTCACCAAGGTGGGCTCAGTCCCTGCAGTACTGAGGAAGGCAAGCCCGCAGATGGCAGCTAGGGTCAGGCAAGAGTCTGTGCGGGTGAGGGTCCTAGATGAGGCTGGTTAGGGCCATTAAGGTCTATTAGTGCCCTTAGGGCCCTGAGAGGTACCTTAAGAGACATTTATATAAAGGTATAGTATCTCTTAACTCTTCATTTAAATTGTACCTGTCTTGAATGTTTCCTAAGTGTGTCCTTGTTGAATTATGTTTACTACTTTATTCGTAATTTAGAAGATCGCTGTTACCTCACAGTTAATGCATAGATTATGAAAAAAATACATTACTTACTGTAACATATTCAACAGCAAACTTCTGTTTTTTTCCTCTCTCCCTAAAGCCAGCATTACAAAGCCAGAGATTAAAATATAAATGATCCATCAATACTCACTGGAAAAACCTGGTCCACAAAGCTGGAGCAGCTCTGAGATTTCACAAATGAAAGTTCATCCATCTCTGATTAAAACTATAAAAATGCAATTAAGGTAACAGCAAACTGGTGCCTAATCTCAGAGTAAGGCAGCTTCAAGTGACTAAAATGTGACCAAATGACTGTTTCTTGAATAATGATATAAGAATATTCTTTATGGAGAGGCAGTATATTGCTCACCAGCTTCATTGTGAGCAGAATGTTTTAATTGATATTTTTTAATATTCACATTCATGCAGGGTAGAAAAATCTTGTCACATAGTATGCCTGCTTTCTGGAGCCGTCTCTGTACCAAGGGGTTGTGTTCCTCGCCTGTGGAGGTAAGTTTCACACAGAATTCTACAGGAGGCAGTTTTCTGAGTGGAAAACAGTTGTTACCAAAGTTATATAAAGCTCAGAAAATGTATTCTAGGCATTGAAATTTTACTGTGATTTTTTTTTATTTTCCTATTTAGAAGACTGGTATAGTTTGTGGAAAAGAAACAGTTTTCATAAACTTTTCAGATGGAGAGTTATTTAGACCTAAATTGAAGCAGAGAAATTAGTTTTTTTAATGTCTGTTACATTAATTGAATGGTTAAGGCATTTGAGCTGAATCATGCTGCTTCAAGTTGTTAATCTGTCTGCCTCAGTTTCAAGTAAATATCCTGTCTCTGAGATCACTGGATACTTAAAGAGGCATCACTTTCCTACTCATGCTTTGTATGATACTCTGCTCTGGAACTACTCAAAACTTTCCTAGAAATTTCCCAGGGAACAGGGAGTTGGACCTAGGCCACCCAGCGCTCAGCAAAGTGCCTAAGTACATAATACAAGATTTTCTTACCCCCTTCTTTTAACCTAATAGTAATTAGTAAGAATTAGAAGAAGGCAAGTGTCTTGATGCAGAAAAGTAATACAGTCTGAAAATGCTATGGGCTAAGAAAATGGTTCCACTCACACAAGTCAAAAAAAAAAAAAAAAACAAAACAAACAAAACCCCACCAAACTCAGACAATTTACTTCAGAACGGAGAATAAAATCAGTTTATATTGAACTTTGTCGCTCCAGTCTTTAGAAACCAGAATAACAGAAGCAACAATATGGTCTTGGAGTTTCTACTTTATAAAATGGAATACCTGATCTTCTAAAGTTAGAGGTGGCATAAAGGGGTTGTTATAAATGTCTAAGTGTAAATTAACAGGTGATACGTCTTCAGGCTCGAGAACAGTATTGACCCCAAGTATTCCAGTATTTTATTCTTGGTTACATCTGGGTGTGTGCAGAATCCTCAGGGCACAGAGCAGAAAGAAATGGTGGGGACTTAACCCCAGTGTTCATACACGCACAGTATGCATGCATCTCATGATCTTTGTTTTATTCTAACAATAACTGACTGTTTTCATAAAGGATGATGGGTCAATCTACTCTCAGTGAGAAGAAGGTGTCGATGCTATATACTTCTCAGAGTGATTGTAAAGCCCAATGAAAGAACACTTGCAAACCTTATGTAGATCAGTATTGCTAAGAATTGCTATGAAATTCTACGATTCTATGAAAATGATCAGGTTGGAACTTGTGCTTGCTTGGCTTTTTTTGCCCTTTCTATGGTAATTTGCAATGTAGAAATGTAAGAGAGTTATGATACTCAGAGCTAAGAAATATCTGCAAAAAGATTATACTGTCAGCCAGCATCAGTTATTGCGATTAAAACCTGACGCAAAAATAATGCTTGTCCTAGAATCCCCTTGCTGATATCTTTGTTATATATACAGGGCACTGCAAAATATCATTCATCCACAGGCACTTAACTGAATTTGCCCTTTGCCTAAATGTACAATATATAGTATCTATATAAAGCAGATAATGCTTGATATGAATCCTCTCTAAAATATAGTCCATAAAATTGATACAAACCAGGAACAAAGTCAATGTAACTAAAATATTTACAGTAAGTCATTTAGGCCTATAATACCAATTTCCTATTATTTTTTCCTTGTACTTTTGTGTTAAATGCCAAAATTGGCCTACACTATTGAATGAATAAGAGAATTATGATATGGTATATAGCCATGTCACTTTTACTCTGTACAATAAATTTAAATGAAATACACATTATCTGAATTGGTATTCGCTATCTGAGTTGAAAACATGTTCTCCTATAATCTTCATGCTGTATTACCCCAATTGTACTTCATACTTGTCATTTTTTCCTCCCTTCTGATTAAAAGCATCTAAAAATGGTGTCGTCTTACACAGTCTCTTCTGGAACCACATTGTTCAGTGTGAATTCCTAATTCCTGATTGTATCAGGGTACAGGAGTTGCTCTAAACCCTAGAAAACGGTGGAAAGTAATTCTCTCTAAAGCAGTCATGTAGATGCCAGACTGTGAATGGGGGTGTTAACTTCTGCCCATTGCAACCAGCCCACTACTGTGTCTAATCTGGCATCTTGCCTGGCTGGGCAGATGTGCTGCTACCTGGATTCATTTCCTGAACATACATAGGAAGAGTCATGCTCAGTCAGACCACACAGTCAGCTAGTTTAATAAATGTCAGAAGGTGATGGCTCTAGAGCACAAGATTTATGAGAAGCAGCTGAGGGAACTGGGGTTGTTTAACCTGGAGAAAAGGAGGCTGAGGGGTGACCTTATCTCTCTCTACAACTACCTGAAAGGAGGTTGTAGCGAGGTGCGGGTCAGTCTCTGCTCCCTAGTAACAAGCGACAGGACGAGAGGAAACGGCCTCAAACTGTGCCAGGGGAAGTTTAGGTTGGATATTAGGAAAAATTTCTTTACTGAAAGAGTAGTCAAACACTGGACCAGGCTGCCCATGGAAGTGGTTGAGTCTCCATCCCAGGAGGTATTTAAAAGACATGTAGATGTGGCACTTAGGGACATGGTTTAGCGGTGGACTTGGCAGTGATAGGTTTACCGTTTCACTCGATGATCTTAAAGGTCTTTTCCAACCTAAATGATTCTATGATTCTAAGAAAGTGGGTGTTTAGGAAAAAAAAAAAGAGATAGGGCTTTTGAGAGCAAATACTTTCAGTGGTATAAAGACACAGGTGTTATTGATGAAGTGGATGCACTTCCTGCTACCAGGAAATTTTCTGTAAGAAAATTTATAACACAGGGTTCTCACTTACCTAGGTATCAGACAACTACATGACTTCATCAGTAATCACTAGAAGGCACAAACCAGGGTGACATTATGATGATGAAGCTTAAGTATCTTCTCAGATAAATAAAATAGTACAGTAATACAACTAACAGGGAACATGCCCAGCACACGTCAGAGGAGGTCCTGTGATGCATAGTCCATACCTTCTGCAGTGTTTTGGAGGTGATCTGTATTCAGAGATTTGCTGAAGAACTCTGAATAAGGCCAGAGAAGGAAAGACATCTCTACTTAGCATTATGTTGTGTGACAGAGTGGGAAGCAGGATGCTGGATTACACCAGAATCCATATATGGACCTAGTCAAAACAAATAGTGATAAAATTCTGTCAGAAAAAAAGAAACAGTTTTGGGGAGATATAATTAATTCTACTGACATTTTCAGAAGTGGAATATTTTTTTTTTTCTTTTTAAAATAATGTTGAAACTATGTAATTTGCCAAAATGAGAATCACCTGTTTGAGGAAGTATTGGTGTTTGTTTCCACCTTCATTGTATTGATTCATTTAGTAAGCTTTTACAAAATTTTCAATATAGTATTTGTATACTACAGTCAGTAGGAAATATACTTTGTCATTTTGACACTATATAAACAAATTATTTCAATGTTTCTGAATAAAATTACTTTTCTATTTATATGTCTTAACAATGATGCAGATTCAAAGATTTGAAAATTTGGATTATTTTCTACTTTCAAATAATAACAGTTTTGGAATATTGTTTTTTCCTGTAAAACAGAAGTTATATTTTCTGAACGTCTTTGTTGCTAGGAATTCACTTTTGCAACTTTAACATGCTTAAAGAAAGACAGATTAACCCCAACCTGTAGATGTGAACAAGCCTCAAGGAACTACTTTAGTTTCCAGGGCTTTTCCAAGAGCATTTTTTCATATTAGTGCACTGTGGTCTAGAAGGGAAGAGAACAGCATCCAAATTAAAAGCCTATCTGTTGTCCTATATGTAGGAAAAACAGGAATAGAGAATTTTTCAGTAATCTCAGGTTTTTAAGGTGATTACAGCCCTATCCTTTATAGACTACTCTTCTGACAGGTGTGTTTCCTAGGGGCAACACAGAAATCTCTTGCAGAGTTCAGGGCTGGAACACTGTATTTGTGTCTTTGAACTCAAGCTTGTTTTGCTGTTGTGGTTAAGAAACCTAACTGTTCTCTTATCTTCCCCTTAAGGGCAAAGGGGACTCAGACATAAAGTGTTCTGCAAAATTTTCAGGGATTCCTGAACATAGACTCTTGACTATTTGAAGCCCAGTGGCTTAACAAAGAGATGTTATGTTGTCCTTGTGTTCAGCCCTTCAACACTGTGATGAAATAAGACAGCCTCAGGGCATGCAAGATAGGAGTTAACATGAAATTGTTACACAACTTTCCTCCATATAATAGAGCAGTAATATACACACATTTCTAGCACTATAACATGAAGTAGATGAATAGAAACCAGCAGAGCTATACCAGATGGATATCTGAAAACATAACTTCAAACTTTCGGTTTATCAGGAGTGTTCTACATTTTAGAGTTCAAAATGAAGGACTACTTGTTTTCTCAGGCTTGCATTTTAACAATATTGTGTTTGCTATCAATACATTGCCAGAAAGAAACATTACTTACACGGAATTATACTGTTACTTCTGATAAAACGCTGGACTCCCAAATTGCTGCATCAATGTTTTTGATTTTGATACAATATGCAAAACTTTATACCAGGAGGAAAATGCAGATGCTCTTGATTGCCACAGTTATGGATTTGATAACGTGAGCTGAATGGAAGAAAGGAAGTGTGCTGCAGAGCAAAATAAGCAACATAAACAGTGGTTTCTCTTGGTCTTTCTGTCTGTCAATTTAAAACTTTATTAGCCTTCATTTATTAAAAGGCAGCATCATTGAAGTTTACCACAAATATATGGACACTGCTCTCCCTGAATATCATCAGAACAGATCCTTAGAAAGAATAATGCACTAGGCAATCGTGAGCCTGAAAGTTATTGGACATTAGAGACAAAGAGTGTAGGAAATCTCCTATTTTTATGAACTTTAAAAGGGAAAACATTCATGATCCTAATACACTTACTCACTCTCTGTAGCTCATTATCACTTAAACACAAGTACAATATTAAAATTAACTTACAAACTTCTTAACTTCCCCTGCTGGCTTCCCACCTGAATTTATAGGAATGCCTATATTTGAAGTGCCCCCAGTAATCCCAGGGGACTCACCCAATGCCAATTTGGAAATTAAGATCTCTTTATAATCTCATTCATTCTTTACCCCCTGCTCAGAGAAGGAATTCAGCTATAACCCAGTCACCAACGTCAGACAAAATAGTCAGGATAGTTGTTTACATAATGCATTAGAAAAGTAAGACAAAATCTTTCTGCTTTTGCATCTTGGATAAATCTTCTTTCTCATTTGCTAGACAGGTAACAGATACACTGGGTGCCATTCTGTATGAGAAGTAACACGATATTTTAATCAAACAGAAAACCACATTTTCCTGGCTTTACACAATATTTGTTGATAATAATTTAACAACAACGATACATTTATTTTCCAGAATGATGTATTTGAAAGGGAACTAGGGACAGCATTAAAAAAGACACTTGAAAAAGCAATAAAAGGATGATATTGAAAGTTATCATTGTTTTTAAGAACAGTTTCATTTTTTTCACCCCACAAATTAATTACCTAGAAAATTAGTTCCATTTAGAGTGGGATTCTGACTGAAGAGATGGTTGAAAAGATAAAAAAGACATTTGAAAGTATCATCATCATGGCTACATGAGTCTTTCATAAAGATAATCAAACCACTTAATTGTTAATTCAGTGGAAAGACAGGAACCACAGCAGTTATTTTTGGTAAACATATAATAAGTATAATACAAGAATATTATAGAATGATTATAGAATAATAT
This sequence comes from Platalea leucorodia, assembly GCF_965183815.1. Classification (NCBI taxonomy): domain Eukaryota; kingdom Metazoa; phylum Chordata; class Aves; order Pelecaniformes; family Threskiornithidae; genus Platalea; species Platalea leucorodia. The sequence goes on from NC_138858.1 coordinate 6,253,212, forward strand.
AGAGTGAGAATTTGCATCTTAAAATGCATATACTGGATTAATGATATTAAAAGCATTAAATATTTCATTGCAAGAGCTGTATTCACATGGAAATACATTTTGATCAAAGCTGTTGCAGAATGATGTTAATGACCTTATTTAGAAGGTTTTCCACTTACTTTAATGAGTGTGTCAACTGGATCTCCTTTAGGGATCCCTATTATCTAGATTCCCTTTTTATAGAAGAGTTATGTAAATTTTCAAGGTCATGCTTAACCAGCTTCCTCATAGGGGGAAAGCGACATTGCAGTCCTGACTGAAATAGAGACTTTCATTTCCTTGGGCTTTTCCTTTCAGTAGGATTGTGGAATGAATGAATATCTAATACAAGAAGACAAAAATATCAAGGATAATCTAATAAAGAAAGCTTTCATTGGAATGATACTAACTAATCTTTTAATGAGAGAGGCACATATCTCACTGTTTTTATGACTTCTTGTGGAGTAGTCAAGACATTGCTTTTTCAGGTCAGATGTGTCCAACATTTATGCCATTGCTTCAAAGAACTGAGAGAAGCAATGTTAAAAAGAGCTTCATTTTGCACTCTAATTGTACCCACAAGGAAACAGGATACTGCCTCAAGAACAGTTGAGATGTATGAAGCTGTCTGCCTTTTACTAACTAAAAAGCAGGTTGGCGTAGAACAGTCTGCACTGTCCTAAGGATGGGTAGATCCTCTTTATATGACTAGAATTGGATCACAAAGGACAAGATATAGTACAAACCTTCCTCTAACATAAGTGTCTGTCATGTTTTCCACTGGACAGGACAGGTCTCCATCTCTATCCTTGTGTTGCTCCTCTCCCACGTTGCATAAACTAGATGAAATAGCAGTGAAGAAGTCAAGAGAAATTTGAGGTTTTCAAGCTTATAAGGAGGGGTACTTAGAAACTACATGACAAGAGGAAAAGTTTTCTAAAGTGTTCTCCCAGTGTTTGACAGGCAATTAAGATTCAGACAGAAAAAGTAAATTGTGTAAATGTCATCACCTAGTATAAAATTATATTAGACTTTTCTGCTATGAACAGTCATTGAGCTTGCAATTTGCGCTCTGTATTTAGTTGTGATAAACAAAATAAAAGATAACAGGCTGAAGAAGCAGGAGAAGCCTTATTCAGTATGGGATGCCTTTGATGGGAAGTGACATTCAATGACCCAAGAAAGGTCGTCCAGCCCTTAGTTCTAGAGAACATCAAAGGAGATGTAAGGTGTAATTTGGCTGGAAAAATTACTCTCAAAAATTACACAGAAAATTCATTAATGTTTGAAATGTCTGTTAATTTTACCAATATATTGGCACTAAAAAGACATGTCAGTAATAAAATCTTGAAATTTGAATTTACTGAGTTTACATAGGTTCATTAAAAACAATAGGTTCATAGTGGCTTTATTGTAGCAGCAATCTGATGTGCAAGAAACTTACTACAGAAGGTGATAGTCAAGATGGATTTCTGTAGTTAAATCATGATTCTAAGTCTTGACTTTACTTATGGGCCTAATTTACCACCACCTCTCCCCCCCCAAAATAATCCCTTTACTTTTAATTATCAGACTGCAACAAAAGACATGAGGGTAATCTGAAAAAAAGCTCAGTGATCTCTAGAGAGAAACAAAACTGGTACTAGGATGACTGTTAGAGAGAAATCTGGAAGGCTGTATAGTCTGATTGTTAGGCTTTACTGCAAGATCAGAGACTCATATTTATATGCTCCGGTAGGTGTTCATGTAATGATTTGATGTATTCATCCATGCCAATACTGAGAATTATTTGTAAAAATAAAAAAATGGCAGTGCACAAAAGGAAAATACAGAACAGGAAAACTCTGCATTGTTCGAACCCCCATTCTAACTTGCAGAGATAAAACACTTCCATAACTCTGTGCATGAGTCCTAATTTTTTAGTGATTTTTAATAATGTCCCATTATTTTCTATTCCAAGGTTAAAAAGCTCCACCAATAACAAAAAGTCCATTCTGACTTTCTACCTGAAACAAATATAATTGTTATTGATATAACAAACATAATAATTTTACATCTTAAAGGGCTGAAGTGAGTCTCAAAGTTGCAAAGGGTGTAAAGAGAAATATTTTGTCTCTTAAATAACTATATTAAAATTCACATTTTGGGGTTTAATGCTCATGGAGCTATAACGTTCCTCTGCATAACAGACAAGCAAATAATTGGAACGGCAAAGAGCAGCTATGTTTGTGTTAAATTCAAACGGAACCAAACTGTAAAATGGCTTAAATTGTGCCTGGCATTAAACTAACACATTATGGATAATGCATTTGGCCTAATGCCATCCTCTCTATGTGGATAGATGAACAAACACAAAAAGAGTTTCAGTAGAGGATGTTTTTGAATGGTTTTAACATTTGTAAATAAAGAACTCTGAAACTGATTGGGAAAAAGGATAAACAAATGTGTCCCTTGTAACCACATGAGTTCTCAACAATTCCACTGTAACTTTCTGAACAAGTAAACAGCCACAAACCCAGTGTTGTGGCTGAGATGTTCTTTCTTTGTTGCGCTTCTCAGCTAGACTTCTTGTTGACTCAACAAAGACCTTGGAAAAGTCATATAGACGTTCTCAATGCACTGGCTCAGATATTGGTTAAGTAAGGTAGTATTATTTTCCTGCTTTAGTGCAGCTTCATTAACGTGTTTGATGTTGTGTCTAATTCTGAGGAGGAATTGTGTCTAATTTCCTTGGGAGGAAACAGTGAATCAGAGCTTCCAGCAGTTTCCTAGTCAAATCCTTGTCTTCCATATAGAATTGATCAATAGTCCCAGTTCATTCAATGTATTCATACTCAAATAAACTTTCACTAGAAAGAAAGTACATCTGATTATTTCTTAGTGGCCCTCTGTTCCCTTTAATTCATCACTCCTCTAAGTGTAGTCTGATTTTTTTTTTTTTTTGCTTGTTTTTATTTTGAGACTGTAAAAGAAGGTTGAGTATTCACTGTGTAGCTCTCTTAAGGACACACCCACCGCACCCTTGCCTACCTCACTGCAAAAATAATTTTTGCTTACTACAAAAACAATTGGTGTTCAAAAAATAGCTATGGAATTCTACCTTCTGTACAAGGAAGTAGGTTATAGTCTTCCTTTTATCCTCTTTGTCTCGTATCAGCTCTAGTAGAGGCACTCACGCAGAGAAAACATCTCCATTTGTGTCCTGTGCCGAGGAATCATCCTTCACTGTTTTAAACTCTCTTTCTTTCCTTGTTATTCCCTATCTTGCTAAAATATCTAGCTGAGTAAAATCAAGTCTCTTCCTAACGGACAAGAATTCATACAGAAACAAGTTTTCTCACTGAATGCTTTCTGGGCTTTTTGTTTTCTTGTGTGCATGATTTTTTGTGGTTTTTTTTCTTTAGTGCTCAGGAAGAGCATCCTAGACCGAGCAAGAGCAATGCTACATATGCCATTAATGAATAAGTCTTTAATGGTCTGGAAATCATCTGATTGATGAAATTATGAAATTCCCTACAGAACAGTTATTGTGCTGCAAACCTAACTGTTTCATTTGGTGCAGATTTTCAGTGCATTTTGAAATACACTGTGTTGAAAAAGCATTTAAATATATCAAGTCCTGATTTGTCTTATCTTTTTTTTAGTCTTGATTCCAATTAAGAGACAGTAGTGGTCGTGGTGGGGGAATAATACTGAAGTATTATGTAGCCTCAAAGTATTCCATTGTTTAGACCATATAAAATGTAGGAGAAGCAAAGACTGTCTTGACAAGCATTTTGTTTAGAAATCAAAGGAAAGAAATGCACAAAGAAATGACTGAAAGCCACTGGTCACAAGACTGTAGACTTTAACAGGGAAAAAAACAGTGTTAAACTTAGCAGTACAGTGGTTCTCAACGTGTAACCTATAGGTGTTTGGGAGAAAAGGACAATATTATATATGAAGGACAGGTAAGTGGCAAGTCTGTTTCCTAGAATCTCAGATTTTTTATACAACATTGGCACCTCCCCTGGAAAGTTTTTGAACTCTGCAATTCAAAAAAGAGTGAATATTTTGATAGTAGCCTTTCATTTTAAGCTCTTTGAATAGAATTGTAAGCTGGTTAGACCTAGTGTGATAGATTATTCCAGTGCTGATTTTCAATACAGAGTATGAGATCCTCCTCTGAGTCCATTTAGAGGTCTTCATGTATTCAAAGAGACTAGCTCTCATGAAATCTTTTGAGGGTGGTTTGTTGAGTCTGTGAAGCTAGAGGGCTTCTTGGACTTAGCAGTTTCTTCAGAATGAGCTGAAATAGTTCTGGAGCACTCTGGAGCTGAGGTACTGGATAGTCTGGGCCTAAGCTAAGTTACTTTGTTAGTTCTTATGATATTTCAGGTACAATTTCTCAATTTCATTTACCTTGGGTTCGCTTAATGCCATTGTATGGATCTTCACACTTACTGTGGTTGCATCCATCAACACACCTAACACTTAGAAAGATTGGATTCCTCTGTCCAGTTGAAATTAGTCAGCTAGTCTTCCTTTCTAAGCAGTAGAGAAATGTGGCAAGTTTATCTTAGAAATGTACTTAAAGATAGCATAGGACTCCTTTGATGTCTGTCTTACTTTTGACTCTAAAGAAAGTAAACCCCACTATCTTACACTGAACAGTGAGTTTCAAGTGAGATAAAACCCAACCATAACTTTTTTTTTCCCTTCAGAGAAAGAAAGATAGCTAGATATGTGGGAAGAGAATCTTTCTGAACTCTATGACTTTGCTCTTAGTTTCCTAGAGAGGTTTTCAGGATAGGCTTTATGATGCATTGGGAGGAGGAAATCCCACATCCAGACTTACAGCTTATTCTGAATAAACAGTAATTCAGTAGTATTCTGACATAAAATTAACTTGCTATTAACATTGTTACATAAAAATACAAATTGCAAGTATACTATTGATAATTACATAGCTTTAGTTATAATTCAAGTCTATTCTTATTTTCATGTTGTGGTTATGAACTTATTTTGGTTTTCTGTGTGTATTTTTAAATCTGTTACTTTCCTATGTCTTCTTAGTTTCTGCAATAACTTTTAAAAAGGAAGAAATACAAATCATATTGTTCCACATATGTATTGCAGCTGGAGACCTAGCAAGAGCTACATTTATAGTCTGCAGACATTTCCGTTGCAACTTTGACTGCTCCGTTGTTCATAACTTTCTGAAACTTTCAAGCTTCAAGTTACAATTTTATAGTGTTGGCATGACCCTGGTGGTTTTTTTTTTTTCTAAAGCTAAACATAGTAAACAAAACCTTTTCTCACTTTCAATGCTTCAACATTAAGGAGTGCCCCAATGCACTGTGAACATATTCATCACTAGAAGGAGAGTTATGTTAATTGATCGCATAAGTGATCTGCATCATACCTTGTCCTCCAATAATAGGTACCCATTGTTGCACCCATACATACATATCGCATATGTATGTATATCAGACACAGCCACATAGCTACAGACAACAGCTGCATGCCACAGGACCAGATTCTTTTGTTCTACAAACAGTGGATTTTGTCAACAGAATTAAATTATTTCTTGTATCTGATGTCTTTCTCGGAGAACTTAGTGCTCCTGTATGTTTTAGTGCCATCATTTACAACATGGCAGTACCAATACACAGAACTGTTACAGAACTTGTCAGAGTGGAACTGGGAACAAAAGTCACCCCATGGGTAGAATATTTCCTCACGAACATCTAATACTCTTCCATTGCAGCTCCCTTGACTGTTCATTTCCAAATCTGAGTTTATGAATCTGAAACTACATATTCAAATCAGGGGATACACTGTGCTATCCGGAGCTGTCTAGGGCGGACACCTCCTTGTACCATTTGCATTCCTGTTTTTTATCCAGTTTGCTCTGGGATGAGGTGAAAGCGGAAAGGGAGGTTGAGAAGAGGATGTAGCAGGTATTTAATTGAGAGTATTGATTAAAGCAGAAAATATGGAGGCTTCTTGTGGGTGACACTGTCTCTGTTGTTACCAGCCACACAGGGTCAAGATTTCTGGGCAGATCTGAGGCACCTGCCGTATTATCTAAATTTCACTAGTCCTGACAAATTAAATTGAGCTAATCTCTTTACAAAAAGACGTATTTCTTTTCTTCCTCCTTTGAGACTTGGGGATAACTTTCTCTCTGAAAGGATTTTAGTGCCATAAGTTTTAAATATATAATTGCAACTGAAAAGATTAAATTAAAGTAATCCTGTGGCTTACAAAAATTTTGGCTCAGAAACAACTTAGTATACACTTTGTAACTTCTCAGATTTTTTCCATAGTGTGTATACACCTACTTGTTATAGTTAAAATGGGATGTGCAAGGTCATTACCACTTCAAAGAGGTATATTGACACTTTCCTACAGAACTGAAACAGAATAATTTCACAGAAGCACTTTTTTTCCCACCTACATGAGGATTTATAAGGTGTGTACTTATACTGAACGAGAAATTCTTTACTGTAGGAGCTATAATAACCTGTAATCTGCTGACAAACCTTGTAGCCTGTTAAGATATTATTACTGTATTCATGTACAGTGGTTAGAAATAACTTTTAAATTTCATTAGTAGATCATTATTAGTAATCATTTTAATACCAGAATGTTTACAAGGCTAATCAAGTACAGGAAGGATAATCCAAGCCAAGAAAGTGTAAGTACAGAATGCAAGACCTACTAAATGTTTTCCAACCAAATGAATTAAATGGAATGACACTGGGCTTTCACTGAAATAATAGTTTGATATCTCTATCCCTCTCTTTCCAAGGGTCTGATCCTACAGAGAAGTCTGGATTGCAACATCCCTGCAATGACAGAGAGTATAGCCTTCATCTATGCACTTAAATACTGTTAGAACAAATTTTTTATTTGTTAAGCTGAGCTCCCACTTCCCTTCTGTAGAAAATTAGCTCAGCAGGCTCACAGTCACCAGAATGCTATGATCTACAGTCAGAAATGGATCCGTGATTCCTCTCTAATGATAGAGCTTAAGAATGTGGAATACCTAGTGACAGCTGCTATATGAAAATAATCAGCCTTCAATCAGTGGGAATGATCTCACAGCAGGCTTCTATTATTCAATAGCAAATGTTTAGAATAAAAATTTTATTGGTGCAGAAAGGAAAAAGAATTAAGCAATAAATAGCTTGTCAGAAACCCTGTAGCAAGTTTGATTAGGGTTACACTATTACAAACATATTCTAGAGACAGAGAATAATATTTGGGATTTTTTCATCCAAGACTGGAGCATGTTGCCATCCCTGTTGGTTTCATTTTTCTTTCTTTTTTCATAAATGTTCAATAATAGGAAATGAATTATTTATGAAAATACAGGCTTGAAATGCTGACCCGCAACTTCATATAACATTAAAAATCAGCAATTTTACCACCCACAATTAACAAGCTCTCGTATTTTCACTGAAAGTCACAGAGTTTTGCTACTGAGAGTTGTTGATGCCTTTATTACCAACCCTTAGCTACTGAGGCAGGTTCAGCAGAGGCTGATAATAATAAGCACAACAAAACAACTGATGATATAGAACTGGACATTTACAAGACATGCTTTTGTAATAGGATTACAGGATAGTCATCCTAAACTAAAATCATAATAATAATGCATTTTAAGTGTCTGAAGAAGCACAGAAATTAAGTTAGATTCTGTGGTACTGCCCTCTGAGCTTGCAACATTTTCTTAGATCAATAACCTTTAGCAACAAGAAAAGATGAATTAAGACCTGATTTAAAAGAGATAATGAAATTAGTATCTTGTATGGGATGAAGAGTATCTTTTATTGTCCATTTGCCCAAGTAGCTAGCATGGCAAGAGTGACTGTTTAGGGATAAACTAATTATATTCTTTATGATTATTTTATACTGTGATTGGGTTAACAGCAGTGGCAAATAATGAATCAATTAATTAAAAATAAGATTTTTCCCACCTTATTTAAGTTCTCTTTTAGTAACCCTTTAGAAGTGTTACTTTAGCCACAGCTCCCTAATTATTATGGTCCCAGAACACATAGAGGCCTCCTTTCTATGCACCGAAGAGACTTACCACTCATAAACACTAAGATATATTATGGAAAAACAAGTCATTGGTTGAAATGTCCTGTCTGGGGAACCTCAATGAACTCTTTGATAGAACTGAGACTAGATGTGATCCAACAGATTTTCCTAGAACATATACTGTATTCATATGACACACGTATGAATATATATTCAAATATTGTTGGAATAAAGATACAGTAGCTGTAATTGATTTCTTTCAGAAAGAAAGCAAATCCTCCACAAAGGAGCATTTATTACAGTACATGCTATTTAAGAGTTTGTTCTTTGTCTCATTAACTGTGCCTTGTGTCAGCAAAAAAACTGTGCTATGTAAAACTGCATGGGAAGTTTTTGTCATGATGTTGTCTGATCACCTGACTCTAGACAAGAACAACTGTAGTTATGCTCAAACCCAGGGACTGTTTTTGAAGTAAGATAATGTTTACTGAATAACCCTGTTGTGGCTATGAAACTAAACAAAAAGAGCATTGAAGAAGAGAGATGGCTCCTTCACAACTTCTATAAAGTCCCTTTCATAAAAACTATCCAAATCTAGCTTTATTTCAGATGAGAACACAATTACTGTTACTGTATCTGCAATGCTGTTCAAACTATTTCGCTGATTTTTTTTTTTTTTTTAATTTAATTTAACTGCTAATTTTTGTCTATAGCAATTTTATTCAAGTTGAGGGTATTTGGATGCCACTCAGGAAAGACACGTCCCAGAGCATTTGGTTACAAAACACATTAGTACATCATTCTGTTCCTTATTTCAGATGATGAGTTGCCTGAAGGAGGATAAATGGCTCATAAAGTTCTCAATGGCCTAAAAGCAGGACCATCTGTTGAAGTCATCAGTGACTTTGTGGCTGAGCTTAACAGCTGGGAAGCCTTCAACTCATCAGCTCTTCTTTAATCAGGTAGGCATCTCTGAAGTCACTGGGAATTATTGTAATAGATTCTTGAAGAGCTGAACAATAAGAGCTTTCCCCATTTTGAGATGATATCCATATTTCAACTCATTTCCATACACAGATTTTTAGTTGTTCAGGTACCTGCCACTCTCATGCTAAAACTGCTCCACATATGTTCATACTGCTTAGAGAGACTTTTCAGAATACTAGAAAGTGATAAAGATCTGCTGGACCCTTAGTTCTGATACTGCTGGTAAATTTGAATACTCAGGTTCACATATGTGTTTCTTATGCGTTATTGCTTGGTCTAGTGGAAGGTGTCCCTGCCCATGGCAGGGGGCTTGGAACCAAGTTGCTCAAAGCCCTGTCCAACCTGGCCTTCACCAGTTCCAGGGAGAAGGCATCCACAACTTCTCTGGGCAACCTCTTTCAATGTTTCACCACCCTCATTGTAAAAAAAGTCTTCCTTATATCTAATCTAAATCTACCCTCTTTCAGTTTAAATCCATTATGCTTTGTCCTATCACTACATGCCCTTGTAAAAAGTCCTTCTCCAGCTTTCTTGTAGGCCTCCTTCAAGTACTGGAAGGCCACTATAAGGTCTCCCTGCAGCCTTCTCTTCTCCAGGCTGAACAATCCCAGTTCTCTCAGCCTGTCTTCATAGGAGAGGTGCTCCAGCCCCCTGACCATCTTTGTGGCCCTCCTCTGGACTCACTCCAACAAGTCCAAGTCCTTCTTTTGTTGGGGGCCCCATAATTGAACATGGTACTCCAGGTGGGGTCCCATGAGAGTGGAGCAGAGGGGGAGAATCACCTCCCTCGACCTGCTGGACACGCTTCTTTTGATGCAGCCCAGGATACAGTTGGCTTTCTGGGCTGCAAGCAGACATTGCTGGGTCATGTTGAGCTTTTCATCCACCAATGCCCCAAGTCCATCTCCTCAGGGCTGCTCTCAATCCATTCTCCACCCAGCCTGTATTTTTGCTTGGGACTCTCCCAGGCTACCTGTCCTTGCTTCGACCCTTTGTAGGCTTCCTTTTTGTATTTGAGTTTGTCCAGGAGCTCCTTGTTCATCTGTGCAGACCTCCTTGCATCTTTGCCTGACTTCCTTTTTGTTGGGATGCATCATTCCTGAGCCTGAAGGAGGTGATCCTTGAATATTAACCAGCTTTCTTGGGCCCCTCTTCCCTCCAGGGCTTTACCACTGGTACTCTACCAAGCAGATCCCTGAAGAGGCCAAAGTCTGCTCTCCTATATGTGTGTATGAATGTATGTATTACATTCAGTTTGATGGACTCCCTGCATGTTCATTTTAAGCATTTCAGTGAGCAATTTCTCCAAGCACTACAACAGAAATACCTGTTAAAATATTTATATAACTTTACTGCCTTAGTGACAGAGGCAAGATTCTTACCGTAACTGTTAATACAACAGCAGATTTAACATACCAGGGTTTCACTTCTGTGGAGTCTTGTAATGCTTTTTTACAATGGGTTAGAATGACTTTCTGTTTTATTTATAATCTGAAGTAAAATATGCTTCACACTGATAGCACAATTAGAGTTCTAACAGTGAAGGGTTCTTGCCATTAATTTGAACTCTAGAAACAATCCTTTTCTAGGTTTTATTGCCAAAGCTCATGAATGGACTATTCTTTGCTCACATGGGTAACAATCCTGCTAAGGATCACAGAATTCTGACTGCAGTACTAAAGCACTCCTGACATCAGCCACTGGAGCAGCAAATAACCTCAAATTTGCTGAACCCTCTAGATCTGCAAACATTTTCAGGAATCACTTTGTCACCTATATGTTTTTGGATGACAAATAATAATTTGAAAATGCATTATAGTTTTGCTTAGAATAGCAGTAGCTGAGAGTCAAGGATTTCAAAAGTCCCTGCCATCCAATACTCTGCAGCTTTATAAACATCAGTGAACGTAAGAAAACTCAGCCTGTCTTTTTCTCAAAAAAATGTCTCAAATATTGATCCTCTGCTTTGCTTTTTTTTTTTTTTTTTTAATATATTACAGAAAGATTAGCAGTCTCTTCTTCCCTCCTCCTCACCTCTCTTAACAAGAACCTCATGTCAAAACCTGCATCAAGATACAAGGACATATGAGGCTACCATCTAGCCAGTCAGTCCCTAGCATGTCTTAAGGCATGGGGCTATTTCTGTCCCCAGCACAGGCCTTCACATTTGAATGCTGAAACTCCTGTTTGCTATCAACCCCCTCCTCCAGTCTGCTGAAATCCCTCTGACCAGCAGCCCTGAGCCTCTGTCACACCTGACAGCCAGTTAGACTTTCAGTCAGTGACACCTGCCCTTTAAGCCCAACAATCCTGCCAGTTTTTCGCCCACCTCCTGATTCACCAGTGCAGTCCCTATCTCCTCACTCTGAGTGGAAAGATAGTGTCAGATTGTCAGAAGCCTTGATAGTGTCAAAGTAAGGCACTTTCTCTGCCTTCCTCTTGTCCACAGAGCTAGTTGCTTCAAAATAAAAAGGCAATCAGGTTGGTCTAGCATAATTTAACCTTGGCAAACTCATGCTGGCTGTTCTCAGTCACTTTCATGTCCTTCATGTGCCTAGAAACTTGTTCCTAGGGACAGAGATGAGACTGACCAACCTGTAGTTCCCTGAATCATTCTTTGCCTTTTTGGGATATGGCTGAAACATTTGCCCTTTTCTATCACCAGGGTTACCTTAACTGTTCAAATGACACAGAACAGCCTCACAATGCAGCTCTTTCAATCTGTCTATCTGGTTGAAGGAAGGTCGGTCAACCTTTTCTACCTGGACTCAAGGACTTCTGTATATCCAGGTTAACTAAGTCATGCCTTCCTTGATTCTCCTCTACTACAGCTAGTATGTCTTTACCCCTAAATTTGCAACTATACAGAGAGACCAGGGAGGCTCAACAGCAGACCTGGTCTGATAAAGACTAAGGCAAAGAAGTCACTGAGTACCTCAACCATGTCATTTACACACAGAAGTCCTTTTATTTTTGTCCTCCATACCCTTCTCCCATGTCAACTCCCACATAAATTTGATCTTCCTTAATTCCATCCCAACAGGTCTAGGCGACGCTTCTGTATTCCCCTTTGGTTCTCTTTTCCTACTTCCTATATGCTTCCTTTTTTGTGTTTGACATCAGTCTGGAATTCCCTGATCAAATGAGCTGGCTTCTTGTCATGCCTGCAAATCAAGATAGGTAGTTCTTGGGCTTTGAAGTAGTTGCCCCTGACAAGCAGGACTCTTCTAGGTCCTGCTGTTCTTCAGAGCAGCTTCCCTAAGGAATCTGTCTACCCATTCACTTAGAAAGCTGAAGTTTACTTGGGATTTGGGCAAATGTGATTGTACCCTGATCAAAATTGCTCATATATGTGTATCCAGTATCTTCATCAGTCCTCAGTATTTTTGTTGTGTCTACAGACTGATGCTATCACTGTCATCACACAATTCCTGTACTTCTTTCCCCACAGTCTATTGAAACTGCTTTTCTATCTCACACAAACCCATCCAAGATGTAATCCAGATGTTTTTGGCCTGCTGTTTAAAATGTCTACAAATCTCTTGGGCATACTTCGTTTTATAGAAGTTTATAAAACTGAAGGTAGTCTCTTATAATATAACAGTTCCCATTCATATACTGCCATGATTAACATCTTGGCTAACACTACTCTGGTTCTTTTCTGCTGGCAATCTCAAGGAAATGGCTTCAAAATTCACAAACTCTTTCAAGCTTTTTTACTTCTGTCATCATTTTTGCTCTGTGCTGTCACTCTATTCGGGTACAGATGTTTCCATAATGATTATTTTTTTACTTGTTTCATTATCATGCCCTTTGCTATCATGTAAACTTCATCAATGACCTATCAGCACAGAAACTCAATGAATTTAAATCCTTTTAGATTGGTTTGTTCTGTGTCATGTTTAAATTCTGTGTCCAAAGAAGCATTTTTTTAAATTCTAACCTTATTGGTAAGATAAACAAAAGCTCAATTTCTTCGCTCTTGATATTCTGAATGCTTTACTTTATACAGCTATCTCCAGTCTTTCCTACCCTGAAGCTGTTACTCATTGGCAGAAGACACAAATATGAATCCTGTCAGTGTCATTGCTGCACTAGAAGCCAGATGTCAAAACAGAAAACTGTGCCATATATTCTTGGCAGGAGGAGCTTATTAGCCTGTGATAATATACAAATAATTCCTTGGAATTTACCCATAATAACTAATGCAAAACATAACAATTTCTGAAAAGAGAGGTTGTACTCTAAAATGTTGCAAGACAAGGGATGGGTTAAAGATTTTGGGCGATATATATTGGAAATATATCTTCTGACACATCATGTTACAATATTACGCATCTTTTGGCATTAGTCACATCATCACTTCTCACATGGGGAAACATGTTCGACACAACACAATGTGACATGTCTAAAGTAATATATCTTCTCTAAAATAAGACTTTTAGCTGCTTTTTGAGCTCAGAGGCACAGCTTCTTCCTTTTGATTTAAAGAATATCTGTTTTTCTGGATGTTTTCCTCTCTGACATTCCCTTCTTAAGTGAAATACAGTTCCCCGTATGTCTCCCAGATTACTCATAATTGAGCAAGGTAGGATGAAAATATTTATTACATCAATGGCGATAGGGAGGACAATTTTGTGAGAGAGACAGAAAGTGGGGTTGGTTTTCTTGTTTATTTTGCATGGCAGCAGCACTTTTGGATGATCTCAGTATGAACAGTTCTTCCATCTTCTGACTTTAAGGAACTTTAAATACAGTTGAAGGCTAGGATCATTTCGTAGGTTTATTTGTTTTCTTCACTGAATAGAAGGGCCTAAAAATGGTATTTTCAGCCCTCTGATCTTGCATGGCTAAAGTTAGAACTTATCCTGGTGATTAAGTCATGATACTTTCAATGACAGAGGCAGAAAGAAAGCAAATTTTAGTACATCTGCTGAGCAACTGCTGATCCTCTACTGAAAGTCTTTTTTTTTTTAAAAAAAAAAAAAAAAGGCAACTGAGCTCCACAGTCCAATCAGCATAGATAGGTAAAGTCCTGTCCAAAATTCTTGGTACTAAGAGTCATCAAAAATCCAGAATGGGAAGCATCTAGGCAATAATTAATTGCCTGAAAAATGCTTGTTTTTCAGACTGATAGGAATGCAATGTATAATGTGACAACTTGCTTCAGCCCAAGAGACACCGGGAGTCTGTCCTGTACTCTATAGAATAATTAATAATTTCTTGCTAAGAATAACACACATAAAAGTTATCAAAACCAACAAAGAGTTCCTGGTGTGATACCGTTTATGTGAAGATGCAAGAGCAAATGTACCATTTGATATTAATGCAGGGTGGACACAATTTCCATCTGTAAATTGACATCTTTGTTATAATACGTAAGATTCAATTTATCTAAGAAAGCTCCATTCTATTGCAGTACCTGAGAACATGACTGTTATTATTATTTTCAGAGGTATTTTAAATGAATATTATGAAAGAAAAAGCAGAAACAGCATTTGCTGCCACAGCCTCCTGGAGTATAACGCAGCAAGCTAGTATTTCCTTAAGTGTCTAAACTTCAAGAGAAAATGATGCTGAAATCAAGAAGGCAGGAAAGGAATAAAAATATCAGGAAAAAGGTGTACAGATTGGGGAAAAAAGCATAAAATTCTAAAAAAGGATGAGAACCTGTTCCCATTTTGCACCAGCTTTATTCTGGACTTAACCCTAGTTTTACTGTAATATGCATGAGAATCATATCCAAGAGCTTGATTTTGAAGTGGAATACTTAAAACAGCCTCATCCACACCTCTTTGTGCCCCAAGGCTTGTAGGTGGCTGTGAGGGTATAAGTGGACCTAAGAGGCGCAGAGATTTCAGAAAACATGCTTCTATATTGCAAAGGATGATTAATTCTTATTGAGTAGAGACTACTTCACTTAACCTGATAATATTGTATTCCTTGGTTGCTAGGAAGAGGGAGAAAAAAAACTATCATAAACAAGCAAGAAAGCACCCAGCTTGATAACTCAAGATATTGTCTCACTTTATGAAATTACACTGACATTCTCTTCTGCAATAAAGAAAAAACAATGTCTTTTCCAATCCATGTAATAATATTGATTTTTCCCTTTTTTTATTGGGAGCTGGCTCTTAAAAAATGTAGCAACATAGAATATCACTCATCTCAACCAGCTACAGAGCTTAATAATTTGGAATAGACCCAAATCATATGAAAAAAATCCAGTTCATTCACCTAAACCAACAAGCAGTTCTGGAACATCCTGAGGAAGAAAAAGATACATAGTCACACCAAATAAATCCTTGGACAACTATCTGTGTCATACAATCTATATAGCTTCTAGCCTATCCTCCAAACTGTATCACTGGGAGTGTTATATTTTTCTTCCTCTACTTCTGTCTTTAGAAGATCTATTCAAAAGCTTCATGCCCCAGCTCACACCCAGGCACTTCTAACTGCCCTGATACTTACCATCACCGTATTCTTCCTGTGAAACAAGTTTCCTACACAGAGAGATGTGACTTCAAAAAGCTCCATAACATACTTTTTTTTTTTTTTTCTCAGAAGCCCTCACATAGTGTTTATCCATGGACCTAAAATCAAAAAGTTCAGTTCCTGGAAAGTGTTTGCAAATCTAGAGTGGCCCTGCAAGCCTTTGCCTCAGGCACAGAGATTGCCTCAGATTTGCAACATTTTTTTCAGCTGCAGAACAATCTTTCAAATGCAAGACCATCAAAAGTCATTTGTAATTTTTTTGGAGTACAAGCCAGGATCACAGTTTTCTTTCCTAAGGTCATCGTATTCTGTTGTTCCCTGACATGCTAGCTGGTCTTCTGGGCAATCCACTGAGATCACTCTGATGATTCAATGCCCTCTATACAGAGGATGATTTTAACAGGCCCATTCAACAATGCAGTCTAACTTCCACCAAATAGTGTATCTGCCCTGCCAGACTGGACAGCTCTCAACTGTACACCTGCTCCTACAGCTTGGTCAAACATTTAGCAGCCAAGGGTCACAGCTATCAGGACTTGTAGTTGCACAGTCATTCAGCAAGGAACAGAACCATACAACAGTACCAGGAGAGCCTGATTTTTTGACTCGCCACTTGACTGGCAAACTATATAGAGTGATTCCTGGGAATTATTTAAGAGTTGAAAGTGCTAAGGAAAAAGCTTGGTTATTGCAGTTGGAAGAGGAAATATGTCTTGGGGAGGAAGAAATACTGTATAATGAGAGAGAAGGCATGATTTGCAGGTCTGCCAGAGAGTATGGAGAGCACTGAATAGGAAGAAGGCAGAAAAACATTGATGTCAAGAAAACTTTAAGAGAGATGAGGATTATTTTGACTAATTCTCACCATTCTCCCACTGAAGTTATACCACAAGAGCCCTACAACATGTGGGTGAGGTATTGATGCATGTCAGATAAACAAGTTACTTCTGATCAGCTGCTTCGCTGTTGCTGTATTGGTTACAGTAAGTTGACTTATCTCTGAGGGATGTCTCCGCCTTACACAACCGCATACACATCTCAAAACTCAGTGACAGGCAGGAGCTGTTACCCTGCAAAAGTGCAAGGAGCTGTGATTTTTATATAAGATAGTGACCTCTTCAACAGTACACTCTGGAGTGCTTCCCTATTCCAAGGAATGGCTGTGCACCTCTGTATTCCTGTGAACTATGACTATCCCAATCCTTTTTTCCCTACCTCCATCATTCTCTTGTTCACAAACCACAGTGTGTCATGTCCTTAACAGGAGATTGCCAGGATGACTAGGGAACCAGAATCTTCCCCCAGGTGCCCTGCACTTTGCATCAGAAGGCTAAAAGAAGTGCTCATTAAATCTTTAATAGAAGCCACTCCACATGGAAGGAAAATACCTCCAGATGGAAAGCAGATACAAAGCAATATTCTGAATCAGTGTCAGTATTCCCAGCTTTCGCTGAGTGAGAAGAGAAAGAAAGTCGAAATCATCAGTGACTCATCCCTTTATGTGATACATTCACCCTTGATAGATACAGCATATAGCAGTCAGTTAATCCTCCCAATAAGGTTTATATGCGATAATGACTGACTACAAGGGAATGGGCTTCCAATTCTGCAAGGGTTTTTGCCTCAAGGCTTGTTTCCACCAAACAATCACAAAACCAGCAATCGACAAGAAACTGACCAACAATTTCTAAGTTTCTCAGTAAAAAAGAAAAAAGCATAAAAATGATCTTTCAGGTTGTCTGTAACTCATTTTATTTCCCAGGATATTCCTACCGGTTGGGCAGTGAGATCTGTCAACGATCTGTAAGTAAGTTGTCTTGTGACTTTCTAGACTCACTCTGTGAGGGATGGCTATTTCAAACCAAGAAATCTCACAAGATAGGTTTGCAGCATGAAGCAGTTTCTAATATGATTGCTGCTGCTGAACAGATCATGTATTTTTTGCTCACCAACAGATGCTAGTTTTATTTATTGTTTCATGGAGAAGCTAAAAAAGGTTATCTGTACTCCTTCAAAGAAAATTACACAAATCTTCTGTCATAATACAATTTAATTTATAAAACACAGAAGGACACTCAAAAATCACATCTTCCTTTTACTCTGGAAGGCACCCACCAATCCATTCTGATCTTTAAGATATTTATCCAGTTTTGACAAACTAAGGATGTAGAAGCTGTAATTCCAGCCTGCTTAAAATCTCGAGATCATTTTAAATGATATTTTTTTTTCCCCCATTGGGTTTTAATCAGGAGAGAGTGCATTTATGATGTTTTTTAAGTTCTTCTTTACAAGCCAAGACGTTATAAATTTTCCCTGAAATAATAATACAAAAAAGAATGTTGTTGTGATCCACAAGGAAATGTTTATCCTCAAGCCATGGAACTTCAGGAAGAAAATACCAAGTAGCACAAGATTGTATTTTCTAATCATTTCCTGTGATCTACACATTAAGGATGTTGATGCATATGTTAAAACAGAAGACAGATATACCTATTTCTCATCATTTTTTGACCCTTTCTGGGCTGAACTGGTGCATAATAAGCAGAGAAATGCAAAGAAAATAACAAACTTCAATTGAAATCCTTCACCGTTAATGGATTTCTCCACTCTGATTTTGGTAGCCTTTGAACTGGGCCTCAGAAGACAACTGGAATCTAACAAAGCACTACAAAGAACATGTATCAAAAGAATATTAGTTCTTATTCTGGATGTGTAAGAAAATTTGCAATCTAGTGGGTTTTTCTCCTCTTTTTGTGAAAGGGTAAAAAACTTTTTGCAGGACTTCATCTTCTTTAGCATATCAGATTTGACATTTCCAATTAATGTTTTGAATTTGCATGTTATGAAAGTCAAACTAATTGTAAGTTTTAATAGCATTTTGTGTTCCAACATTTATATCAAAATCTTTCACTCAGGTGAACAGAATTATGTTATCATTGCATAAGGGTGTTATAATTTTGCATCTTAAGGACTCCTTTGAAACTTCAGTACCAATACTTTGATGGGGATTTGTGTAGTATAACTGCCAGGTGAAGGAGATAGAGGTAATGTGGAGGTGAAGTACAAATTCTAACTGATTTGCCATATATTTTATCAAGTCATAAAAAATTGTGACAAATGCATGAGGACACAAAATGTATTATTCAACAACTGTTGTCGTTCACACTTTATCCAACACTGAGGTTTAGAAAATAAGAGTTCCATATTTAAATCCTCTCAAGCAAAGGAGGGGATTTTATATTTTACTTTGCTATTTTTAAATAACTTTTAAAATGAATAATTTACTCTCTGAAGCTAGTGAAAAGAGCAGCTAAGATCTTTTGCAAAAATGACCAGCCTCCCCCTTTTCCCGCAGTTTCCTGAAATAAGTTTCAAAGGTAATGGATCAGTTTCCTACACTTTGAGGAGAGTTCCACAGAGAATATACAACATTACTATTCAAAGCAATCCACCTCTCAGAGAAGGCAGATTTAAGGCACACTCCTATCCCCATTGTTTCCTTAGTAGATACTCAACATCCATTATTGTGTGTTCCATTCTGATTCACAGAACTTTCCCCATGTAGTGCCTAAAGGGTTTAAACATGATTTCAGGTCTGTAATTCAACTTAAAAAACATTAATCTAATTGTACATATGAAAAATATTTCTATGGCTCGAGTAGAAACTGAGAACAAAACTTTCTGATCTTCCTGGGGCCAAGAAAACTATGTTCTCTTCTTCCAGTAAGACCTTAGCCTCTTGCTTTGCCCCAGCACTTAACACTTTCTCTTCCCAACGGTGATGATCTTTAAGATCGCTTCCAACCCAAACAATTCTATGATTCTGTGATTCTATAGTGGTTTGAATCACAACAACAGGAAACAGTAAAAGTTTGGTAGAGCTTTCTGAGAGGTGGTAATACAGCTTTAAACAGTCTTTCACTCTGGCTTGCTGTAGAGCTACTCAGCAAAGAAATGCTTATCAGAATTTTATGCATAGGACTATAATGTGAAAGGAATTATTAGGCTCTAAGGGTCTTATGGGAACTGTATGGAACTCATAGCATCACATAAACAAATGCACCCTAATATTATAATTGGACATGGGAGATTATTTCAATGCAGAATGTTTTTGACAAATATTCCTTTTTTAATTAAATAAGTTTTTAATTTTATTTTTTATTTAACAATTGAAAATTAACAGATTCCCCCACTTCCTGTGGCATTTTCTTATGTTTTAGTATTTCCAGGAAAAAAAAAAAACAAACAAACTGACCTCTTTTGTCTTGGTAAGCATAAAGCAAAGCAGAAAGCATTAATGCTTGTAATTCTTTAAACTCTGTGGTTTTCTACCATATGCTTTTAAATCATACAATTTATTCATTGTACAATTAATAGAATAGGTAACAATTATCATTAGATAGAACAGGTAAACATTATTGCTTGCTTTTCTATTATTCCACCTTTTTCCCTGCTTCTCCCAAACAGTCTTCAAAAAACCTCTAGTGCACTTCTGTCTCTTTTATCCAAATTAACTCTAGTGTAGGAACAGAATTCTATTTAAATGCTTTTAAGGTCCTCATTTTGACAATTCAACAGCATTAAGTGACGTAAGGGAGCATAGTTACACTATCATGTCAATATATAAGCGTGATACTGAAACTTAATGCCTCAGGTAGCCATATAAAAAACACCAAATGATTCTGGGCTTTATTAAAGTCAAATAAACGTTTGAAAAAGGCCATAATTTTTGTTTTGTGAATGTGACATCTAACAGTGCTGCATTTACTGTTGGAGACAAGAATTAGTGATATTAAGATGCTATGCAGGAAGTCTGTGACAGAACCACAGATTCTGAGTGTCAGATCAGTACTTTAAACATTCTTAAGTAACATAAATACTGTTTAATTGTGCTGCTATTGAAGGTTCACAGGTCTCTCAACTTTAGTTGGACATTTCTGATTTTAAATACTCACAAGGACTGTTAAAGTACAGAACACTTTATTTTCTTTTAATGTAATTTGATTGTGTTTTACACTTAAATTATACAATAGTATTGTTATCATAGTTGCCCTTAAGGAATGATATAAAATGGAAGAGTTAAAATTATAAAAAAGACAACATTATCAGGTATGGTAGAACTTTATATGGAGATGATCTTTCTCAGAAATGCCTAAAGCAAGCCAAGTCTGGAAAAAAAAGTGAAAGAGCAATGACACAATATGAATACTCAACATTCATAGTGTCACAGAAACTCTACTTTACCTTTGAAAGTACAGGGAAAATAGGACAAATAGGAAAATCCTTCAATATGTTGACTCACAAACTCGGAAGCCAGTAGAGAAAATTGATTTCTGCAATATTTTAATAATTCCCCTCCCCACCTTCCTTTTCTCTTCTTTGGATGGATTTGTCACCTCAGACTTAGGACTGTTCAGTTTTTAACTACTTTCTTTAAGTATTAAAGTCTATTTGGGAGAGAGATCTATTTCCCATTTAAAAAAAAAAAAAATTGCTTGTTTAAAAGTCAATTTTTATTTGGAAAAAAACAAACCAAAACAAAACAAAACAAAACAAGCCCCAGAGTAAAAACTCTACAAGTTTTGGAGGAAAGTTAATACTCAATTATTTGGACCATGTGTTTCCATACCGAGGCTGTAAGTTGCAATAAATGTCATTGTTTGCTAAGGTGTTACTCCTTTTTAAAGTATGAAAATACACATCTTCCCAAATGATTGTATTGCTTAGGCACAAATGATTTTTAAAATGCAGAGAGGTCAGTGTTGCATTAACCAGGTACATGAAACTTGCTTAATATATAGGGAACATTCTCAGAATTAAGTTTGCAGTCAGGAAGGAACCATGCAAAAAACATAGCTGGGTGTCAGCAGACAACAACAACTGCTGTAATAAAACATAAGCTTAATTTCATCTTGCACCTTGGCAAGGGTAGTTCATTAGTGTTTACACAGTTTTATGAAAAAAACTATTCAAAAGAGTTGTGTGCATCTGTATAATTTAGAATGGCCAGTAAAAGTGGAGGGCTAAGTAGGTAGAAATAAACATAATAATAAAATAAGCCAAGTAAAATTTGGCTAATTGAAATTTAATTTTTAGAAAAGTTATATGACAATGAAATAATGTGGAAGCATCTCAGGGCTTCAGGCTTAATTGCCAGTGGAAAATCAATGAATCCTCTGGAGAAATTTAAATTCAGATTCAACTCCAAATTGGCAGTATTGTACAGAACTCAAGATAAAACTGATAAAGGGCAGTTTGAAAGCTTCAGTTGTATTCCAGGACTTAAATGTAAGCGATAAGCTTTTTTGTAGTTACTTTTAAAACCTGTGTTCAGGATTTGATTGACATGATACACGGAAGATGTAAATTGAATAGATAAATAAACAGAAGATATTTTTTAAAAAAGGCTGTATGAGAATTATTTCAAAAATGCAATTGTCTTTTCTTCTTATTAAAATACAGTAAGACCCCTGCTTTCTTAACTTAATCTCTTTAAAATAAATGGTAGAACAATCCACCAATATCCTATTTGGTGAAAAGTTTTAGCATAAAATACAGTAAAATAAAATTAGGAGGTAGTTATTAAAGTTCAGCAAAGATAGACTGAGTTTACCACTGCAGGAAAGAAGAGATTAATCTGTGTTTAAGAGAAAAACCTGACAAGTAAAGGGAGTAGCATTTTCAGTGTAAAAAAAGGTAGACATTCCATGATTTGCTATGAACCACTGAACAGCAGATTAATCTATGTCCATCTATCAGGAAGACTGATGGTGCTCTGCTGCTCGTTAATACCAGGTCCTTTTTCATCCAGAGAGTTGTCTTTGTGATGTGCATTTTATGGTTCTACAACTTTCCAAGGTTACTGTATTTATGATAGATAATAATTTGCCAATTCTGCTTCTATTACTAGAAGTAACGGTCATTCTACCTTAAAATTACGAATTAATAGCTATCAGTATCTACTGGGTATACTTCTAACTCATAGAAATAGACTCTGGAGCAGGGGGTTCTTCCAAAGGTAACCTTAATTTGCTAATTTGGTAGCAGTAGACTCATCCTGCTGGCAAATACAAATGTGAAAAAAATGTTTATCAGAGAAACAATTTCTAAATGATTGCAAAAGTTAAATAGAAAAATGAAAACAAAAAACACCCAACAAAAATCAAGCCTTACTTCTTCTTGTTATTGTATTCAACCTGTTGTAACAATATGGTCTGTATTTTTGTCATTGGCCAGCTACATTATATGTTATAGCTAAATCTTGTTTTGACAGCTGCATGATCATGAACCACTGAAGTCAGTAAAAGATTTTCATTAACCTCATCTATTTTCCAAGGTAGAAAGAGTATAATATTATCTGAATGAAATGTCTTGATAGCAATGTTGGACAAAGTTTATGGTTGTCTTTCTCTGTTTCTGGGGGTCAACTTTACATAATCCATGGAAGATCAGAGGCTTTGAAGAATGGAAGGCAGACATTTTCATGAGTTGTAGAACTCTAGCTTTCTGCTCTATAGCTACTCTGTTAGAGTTCTTTTCCCCAAAATTCTTTTACCTTTTCATTTATTTCCAGCAATGCTATGCCAGAACCCATCACAGTTTTCCAACTGCAGTGTAAAATACTGTAAATTAATTCAGCATCCAAGTTATTTTTTTATTTATAGCCAAATGATGATAATTGTATTTTGGGTTCAATTAGTGCCAGTGGCTTTTGAGCATCTCAGTATGAGTGGATTTTGAGTCTAGGACAAAATTATTTTATGGCTAAGGCTCTTATTTACAAGATTTAAATGCACAGGTAGATTTCCCTCTCCAATTTTAAATATTGTGGTTATTAAAAAACTCTTAAAATACTAATTTCATATAGGGTATTAAGAAATTATGCTCTGTAACTGTTCCACTTGCCAAAATAGTATTTTTTTATATAAGTCTTAAGAACAGATTGCAAATACTAGCTGGCTTCTGAAGCAGAATTTTTTTTTTGAAAGAGACAGGAGTTTGATTATCTGTGTACAGTCAATATAACATACTTTCTAATCACGAAGTATAACACAAAAATGCTAGGTGTTTGCATTAATGTTATAAAAGTTCATACAGTTATGTTTTTCATCAGTGATCCCCTAAAGTAAAGTAGTAATGTTTTTCCCCAATTTTTACCACTAGTATCATTCAGGTTTTGATACCCATTTCACTTTGAACAGATGCTTAAAGTCCTTTTTTTTCAAATCTCAGTGAAACTTGAAAAAACTCACAAAAATTTGGAATAAACATATATTTGTTAGAGTTTACATTATTTATAGTGACTTGATGAAAAATGAATGAATACAAGGAAAATAATAGAAAGCTAAAATCACTGCTTTTGGCACTTATTATTTTAATAATCTTCCTCTTTTTGGATTTTTGTATACTTTTTCAAGAAACTGAAAACACTCTATGACCTGTGATTTGTCCACCCTGTTATGCTTAGAATATCTTTATACATAAATCATGTTTGTCAATCTTGTCAGTGATACACTTCAGCATTTTGTAAGGATTTTTCTTCCATCTCCAGCAGATACAAAAAGAAATCCATATTTCAGCTTTGCCAAGTATATATTTTAAAGCAAAGCTAAATGATGACCTCAGTAACAAAAATCTAAAAAAGTAAAATCAAATTCATAATACCAGCTGCACTCATTGTGGGATGAAGTTGTATAAGGTTATAATAAAGGTGTTAACTAAAGCTGAATGTATGGCTTTGGGACATATTTTACTTCTGGTTGGCTAATAATCATAGAATCATAGAATTGTTAAGGTTGGAAAAGACCCTTAAGATCATTGAGTCCAACTGTTAACTTAAAACTGCCAAGCTCACCACTAAACCATGTCCCTAAGCACTACATCTACCAGTCTTTTAAATACCTCCAGGGATGGAGACTCAACCACTTCCCTGTGCAGCCTGTTCCAGTGCCTGACTGCTCTTTCAGTGAAGAATAATGTTCATGGCTGTGTCATTTACCAGAGAAAAAATTAGTTTCAGCCAGTCTGAAAATATTTACTGTTTTAAATGAAATTCAACTATTCTTACATAAGTACTTTTTTTTTTTTTAAAGCAGTACCTTTCATCTAGTTTGTAAATTTGGCCACCAAACTAAAAAAACAATTATTCATGCAAACCTATTTTTTTGGAATTGCTGAGAGGTAGATGTGTTAACCTAAGGAAGCACTGGAATCCTGTATAGTCTTTTCCAAATTTGTTTTTCAGTTATCAGTAACTTTGTATTTAACATAAATTTGTCTGTGATTGAACACAACTTTGCCTTAGCAGCATAGTTTTCAGTGTTGGAATGTTTGGGATGAATGGGCTATGTTTCTGTTAGATTAGGTTGCTTCTTTGTTTTTCATGTATGGGATTACTCTCCTGTCTGTTTACATCATTGTTAGCATCTCTGTGAAGAATGTACATCCGCAATAAGGATCCTTACCCAGAATATCAGACTCAAACATGGCAATCATTCTTAATTCGAAATCTCCCAGACTTCAGAGTTTTTAATGAACTGAACATAGGTGAAATTGGGGCTTTTTTGTCATACCACAGATTGTCTAGAGAAAGAGCTAAAAAGAAATAAAAATTAAACTATTGTTCATTTCAAATTATGACAATTCTTACACGGTTGAGAGGAAACAGAATGTTTTCTGTCTGCTGTCCAGAACAAGCTAAAAACACTTGGGGTTTCCTAAGTGCACTTTACAGATGATTCTGGACTGAGGTTCAGCAAATACAGGTTCTTTTGTCTGTGCAAAGGTTATCTTGCCCAAGCTCATTTCTTCAGAGCAAAGGAGGTTGTCAACATTTTTAAGAAAATCGATAGCAAGCTAAAGTCCATGAGGGAATCATAGCTTTAATCTGAAGCAGCTGGGTAGCCTGAAAAATCTATTTGATTTAACAAAGGGCAGAAAAATATGCTAATACTAAGGTACAAGGCTTGACATGGGGTGCTGAAACCCTACAACAGTTTATAAACGAAACCTGCAAAAAAAATCAATGACTTAGCCCTAAGTGTTCAAATCAGTGTATATGGGTCTGAGTCATATGAATCCTAAGAGTCAATAGGATTTCCATATATCCCCAAAACATGCTTTGAAAATGCATTTCTTATCCGGAGCTGTTTGAAGCTGATGGGGAAAAAAATATTCCTCTTGATTTCACCGTGTAGTGAATAGGCCACTTACGAAGGGCATATCTTTTCCAGGCAGCATCCCTAAAAAATCCATTATAGGACAGCCACACAGATATCTTAGTAAGGAAAGAAAGATTACAGAGTTCAAAAGCAAAAGTGACAGGTGCTTTTCCTTGCCATGCGATGAAGGGGTTTGTTAATGAAAGGGTGTTTCCTAGGCCAATGCAAAAGTCCTAATGAATATTTAAGAGTAACAAGTATGGTACATACGGCAACTAAACCATACAGATTAATTACTAGGTTATAAGAAACTTTTCTGTTTTCAATTAGACTACAAGAAAGGGAACTAATGATACCCATGTATGAGGATGCAGACTTCCTTTATGAAAAAGAGAAATTCTGTTCTCTGTTCTGACAATTTATATCCTGCCAGTGTTTTTATTATTGTTGTTATTCTAGGGGAAAAAAAAAAAACAAACAACTTTTTTTTTTTTTTTAACTTGAGATTTCTGTAAAAAAAAAAACCTTACATGGAAATAATCTGTTCTTGCAAAGGTTTATTGGGTTTTGATTCTTATTACAGTATGCCGGTTCTTTCACATTTCATGGGAGGATTCCTTGGAAGACTTAATAGGAAGGTAGCAGAAAGGATGTCTCTGTAAACATTTTTCAGAGAAGCTCACATGGCAAAAGACTTGCCATGCTTCTGTGCTTGTCCTATGTATATCATGATTACATTTAATCCCATTTCTGTAGCTTTGTAAATTGTAAGTCAATGTTCAAAAAAAATCAGCTGCTCCATCACTAAACACCTGAACATGTAATTTAGCACATGTGGCTGATATATTTTTCATTGATCAATTATTGCCCTGCTAAATGACACCAGGTTTGTTTGACAAATTGAATGTAATGTCATTATTATATAGTTTTCTCCCCCAGCATTTGTAACCCATGCAAATTTATTCCTTCTGAGTAAAACAACCATAGGCTAAACTAAAATAGCAAAAAGTAATTTGAAAGTTACAGACATTCCCAGTGAGTCCCTGTGGTTAACATCGAATGAATTCTCAGATAAGATTAAGAATTAGCTACGACAGATGTGTTGGGAAAAGCTGCATTCACAGTCACTGGGAAAACAAAAATGACTGAGAACCTTAAAATAAGTCATAGGGACATATTTTCTTTTATTAACTGCAAATATCTACACATGAGTTACTCTCCTGATCTCCTTTTATAATCTGAGATTAAGTAAGAGGAATCCTGCCTGGTGTTCCTTTTTCTAAAATTGTGTTTCAGAACACTACCATCCATGTGGCAACCAACCACGCAACAACTGAAAACGCTAGATACCACCTTAAAAACAGCTCAGGAATTGCACAGGTATATGGCAGAGGGGGCTCTTTCTTCCCAGCTCTTCTGTACTAGTCTATAGTTTGGGTAATCAGATTCAAACTGGAGCTTTCCAGTTCCTACAGGAGTTCTAGATTCTGTTGCAGAGTCTAGTACAAAAATGTAAGTAGGTGCAGTGTCCTCTCTTACTTCTCACCCTTGCTTTATCTGCTTCCTGTCTTCTGGAAGGAAAGGCCATGAAACTGTCTCACCTCCAAATGAAATTAGGCCTCTAAATCTGTGCAGTTATTGTTTATAATGGAAGATGCTGTAAAGAAAATAAGCTTGTGTGTCAGGGACTGAAAGATGTTGCCACGATGGTTAACAAGTGCAAACTCAAAATTCTGCTAGGCTTTTAGGTTGTATTAATTAGGGATACAGATTTACAGGAGA
Organism: Platalea leucorodia; assembly: GCF_965183815.1. Taxonomy (NCBI): domain Eukaryota; kingdom Metazoa; phylum Chordata; class Aves; order Pelecaniformes; family Threskiornithidae; genus Platalea; species Platalea leucorodia. The sequence goes on from NC_138858.1 coordinate 6,280,691, forward strand.
AAGTGAACATCCATTCCCACTAACATTTAGTACCAGTTGCCTCTCTTGGGCAATAACAGCTGTTACTTTCTTTATGTACGTATTGTTCTGCTTTGTTATGTCACATTTTTCTTCATTTCTACATTTTGAATCTAATTCTCTGTACAATTCCTATAGTAAACTCCTAGCTTTCTACCATAGAAGGAAAAGTATTTTATTCTTATCTTTTAAGCAGTTGTATTCTTTTTACATTCCACATTTCCTGCAGAGGTACTTCTCCAAGGAAATTAGTGAAGTATGTATTAGCAGTGATAATCAGAGTGAGTACCCTCTTATAGATCCTGGAAAGCATTTTGTCATCCATTTCTGTTATTTATATTTTTGGTGGATAATCTGAGGATACTAGAATACCTTGTGTGGCACTGAACTGAGTATTTTGTAGTGATCATTTTCGTGTGGTCATTCCTTACCATTGGCAATTCTTTAAACATAAAAATGCAGCTAAAATGAGATTTGCACTTTGAAGGATGGGCGGAATATATTTATCTGCAACCTTAATAGAGTTACATAGGCTATTTACATCTTAGTTTATGACACAGTGGAATGAACGTGTATGGAATAAGAATAAAAGGGCATGGTAAGAGCATGCAAGTGGAACTGGAATGACAAAGATGGGAGTTACACCTCCTGTAAGCCTTTCTGCGTGTTCTAGTTTAGATTGTGATGATTGTGTTGCATGGACAGCTGGGCAAGAATCTGATATGCTGAAATACTAATTCGCTAGTAGAGTGAATTTGGATCTGAGCAGGAGATGGGAGAAGAGTACATCATGTTGCTGATTCTGTTATTTCCTCAGACCTGTAGTAAGAATTTACTGCCTAAGTATCTGCTGAACTGCATGTTGTCTTGTTGTCTTGATGCTGTTGCTTCATGCTACTAAAAATGATACATAGGGAGAACTGGAAGGCACAAGGGTGAACGCTGACCCAGACTTCAGTGGCTACTAATAATTTGGAATGTCATTATTTTTGATATTTTTAGCCTGAGCTGAGATCTGAGTTCCTGAAAAGCTTTCAGTACCAAAACTACAAAATGTTGGATTAGGAATAGTAAGCCACTGAATACTAAACTTTTATTTGTCATTATGCTTAATGAAAAGAAGGAAGGAATGCAACTTTCTGGGAACTACAGAGATTCAAGAGTCATTTGATGCATGTTTCCTTCACGGTGGGAGGGAATGCTTGCTTTCAGCTGGCTAAATGCTATCCATTTATTCTCCTTGAATGCCAATCACTGAAGGATTTTTTCTACAAGTGTACATTGCATTTTGCACCTTCCATCATCATGTTATTTAATGCATGTTCTCTACACAAGGAAATGATGCTGAACGAGATGTCCAGCTTATCACATCAGTATAATCCATGTCCATGTCATCAGTGATAATAAAAATCTAGACTTCCTGACAATTCTATGCTATCTCAGAAAAATGGGGAATGAGGAGAGGGAGCCTAGTACACAGAGAATTTAAGAAGTGCAGTATCATTATGATTATCTGAAATGGTTATAGTGAGTGTAAATGTGCCTTTTGATGTAATGCAGGTGGAAAGGCATGAGTCTGTAGCGAGAGCTATGTAAACCCAGTAGAATATTGTGTCAGGAGTGGTCATTATTTCTACAGAAGTTAAGGAAATATCCTGTGTAAATGGAGTATAACTGTTGGATGAAGTTTTGGAGGTTTGCTGAAATGAGGATGAATTTACATGCTGCCAAGGTTAGGTGGCAGCTGGCTGAAATATTATCCCATTCTGAAAGCAGACACATTCTTTTTCTGGCTCTGCCAGCTCACCGTAAGATACTGCTACTTCTAATATTACTAATAATACATGAATTCTTCAGAAACCATCAGCTGGAATCCAGGGCTCATCCTTATCTGACTGACCCAACACCTAGGTTGGAGCTGTGTTCTTATGATACTGTCCTATCAATCCTATTCGTCTGCATAGTGGCAAAGTTGCAGTAGGGCAAATGGAAGCTGTCTTAGCAGCCAGTATTCAGCAGTTTAATATATTCCCCTGAAAGATGTGAGTTATGTGATTAAGTTCCTAAATTCTTTAGAGAGCTGTGGAACTGGAATGACACTTCTGGTTCTTTCTCTCTTGCATTTTTGCTGGTGCAGAGTGATGGCACCATAAGTGGAAGTGCCCTGTGTAACTCTTTTCCCTGAATTGCTTATGGACTGAAAGTAAAGGGCTTGTATGGTGTAGGAAATGTCATTTCAAACAGGTTCAGAACTGTAATGGAAAAAAGGCTCTTTGAAGAAAATGAGTTGTAGCTATAATGACATTTTTAAAAGAAATCTCTTTTTCTGGTGTGTTATAGGCCCACTTTAAGCATACTGATTGGCTGGAGAAACTGAAGAGAAATACCTGGAGTGAAACAAAAATGTGGAGTTTTCAGATTGCCTTGTTGTCCAGACCACAGTGTTTCTGGGCATGATAAGTACCATGGGAAACTTCTTAACAAGCCTCGGAAGCAATTAGTTTTCAGTTGCCCTGGGAATAAGTAATCCTGGGTACTAATTTTCTGGCATATATGCAGCTAGGGCATTTAAACAATCTGGATTTTTAGCTATGAAGGATCTAAATCAACCCTCTCTTCCTCCTTCTCCCTGTCTTTTTCTGGTTTTCTGTCTTCTTGTCCTTCTTTCTCTTTTTGTTCCTTTCTCTTTTGCTCCCTTTCTTTCTCTCTCTTACTTTCTTGTGTCTCCATCTATGTCTTTTCCTTAATAAGCCAAACTGCCTATTCTTTCAGCTACAGCTGGAATTGTGATATTTCTGAAATATTATTTGGAGGGATAATTACAATTCGCACTGCAGCAAGCTAAGAAACACAGTACTAACTCTATTATTACTTTACTGTATTGTTTCTCCTGCAAGTAGCTCGCAAATTCCTTTGAAAATTCTAGTTATTATTGCTACTACTGTTGTGTTGATTAATAGACATAAACATAGACTTGTATGCCCAACCAGAGTGGCAGTGAAACATTATAGGAGTGTTGCTATAGGGCACTCTTTTCAGCCCTTAAGGGATGTTATTTAAAATCAAGGCTTGTCATACATTATGTTAGGCCATATGCTCTGACTGCTCTGTGGATACTGTTCAGCACTGGTGCATAGCCTCCAGTGTCAGATGTAAAATGAAAGTCCAGTTTGAAATCTATAGCTGTCGTGTTCTCATGTTATTGGGTCCCTGAGCACTTCACGTAATTCCAGAGACACCTGTTTGCTAGAAATCCTTAAAAACAGTTTCAGATTTTGAAAGTACTATATAGGCTTATGATTTATGGATGTGTCTGACTCTTGTCTTTATTAGTTTTTAATTACTTGAAGTAAACATGTTGTAAATTTGGAACTAACTGTGGACACTGAGGTGTATTTTTTTAAGAAGAACATGATTTTGAACTGTTAATACTTTCCTCTTTTAACAGTCAGTTACTTGTATTGGTTTGGCTGGTCTTATCCCAGAACAAGATTAAAGGAATATGAGGGTAAAAGTGGGTTCACGCTAGCTTAAAAGCCATCCAGATTTCTCAGAGCTTTTCTGAGTAGCTTTCTGAAGTAGATTTCTCCAGTCTGAGGGTTTTACTAAAATGCAACACTTCTCAAAGACTCCTGACACAATGTCAGGCAGACGGGAATCAAGGAGAGAGTTAAGAAAAACCTACATGATACCATAGATACTACTACAGGACTCGCTACCAATTTCTTCCCATTGGTAAAAAATGTTCCACTGGGTTGATTTACCAGGGTTTGGGCAGCTTTGGATGATCTGTCCAGGCCTAAAAGCTGCGCAACAAGTTTAGTCTTAAAGCACATGACAAATGCTGTTACTGAAATAGGCCGTGTGATATTTTTGTGAAATGGAAAGGGCCTCTCCCTTTGCACTCAACAAGGAATACGGGAAACCTGGTGCTAAAGCTTTAACTGGATGTAAGATGTAAACAAAAATGTTTTTTATTTTGCATTTGATAGCATTAGACACTTTGCAGCTCTCTGCCCCTCTTCTTTCAGGAAGAATTTTTTTTTTTTAAACTCCATGTGTTAAGAAAATAATACATACAGAATTTTCTCAATTACTGTATTTTTCCTTTTTATGAAGAATATTAAAAACTTTTTTTTCTGGAGATGGAATTATACCTTTATCAACACTTCTTGAAGCACTGGTGAAGCTGTGGTACCCAAAATTGCCATCCCTACACATAGATCCAGTTTTATCTTATCACTTTTTCCAGCTTTGTTGAATATTTGCATCTGCTAGTTCTTTGAAATTTATGAAACTGAATAATCCAAAGGTTGTGATGAGAGAAAAAAAACCCAAACAATTATTGATTACCTCCAGAAAACTCATGACACTCCCCTGTCCTTCCCTGGTCTCTTTGTTTCTTAGCTCTTAGAAGTAACACTAGACAGCAACAATCTTAGTGAGTATGTAGCCTAAAAGAGTGGATCTGTACAGTGAATCACCTGATGCTATGGACCAAACATCCTCATTAAACACATTACTGAAGGCAGTCAACTAATTTTCTTCAAAAGCACACTCCTAGTCCAAACTAACATGCTAGTCTGGATTCACCTTTAAAGACTTTCATTGTTGGACTCCATTAAGTCTATGATAAAAACAAGGCAAAATACTAATCCAGCTCAGATGGGATGAGATTCAATGCAGTACCATTTTTATCATGAACTTCATGGTAAGCAAGGTAAGACCAGACTATAAAAATCTCAAATGTTTCCTCCTAGTCTGTCTGATGTGTTCTCGTATGGTGAATAAGATAGAAACAACTAAATTGGGTGACAAGGACAACAAGAGTGGAAGACAAAGTTATTATAAAATACAGATGAACTGATTGCAATGGAAGAATGAAAGCACAAGAGAAACAGTTGACAATGCTAAAAAAAGTAAGCCAAAAGAGAAAAATCGTGTAAGTGATCTGTGGTAAATTCAGATGGGTATCATGTCCATTTTTTGACCATTTGCCAATGGAAAAACTGTCAGCTTCATGGCATTTTGTTGTCAAACTGGACAGTGTAATGTTTATGAAAGCATAATATCTGTATTTGGGTTAGGGATGGGCTCTCATCAAAACCTGACTCTTGTGCAGATCTCAGCTGTTGTTGGTTCTGCACAATAAATTGCACAGATCTGTGACCTTACTAGCCTACAGAGGATCAGCCTGCCTCTCTGTCTTCAGTCTTCTGTCACTTAGGATGACTTATTAAATGAATACTTTTTTAATAAAGAATTTTGTAAGGCCCTCATCCTGGAAACACCTACACCAACAATTAACATTATATCTCACTGTTAATAAATGAATCATACTAATGAAGGTATGCAGAATCATATCAACTGGAGGCCTGGCATTTCATTTCCCCAAACATTTCAACTTGTCAAGTAACATAGTTCTTTCATGTTCTCCTGCAAAGTCCTCTCTAAGCATTTTGTTGAAATACAAGATCGGGAAATGCTTTTGCCCTTGGTTTAATCATAGAATCATAGAATCGTTAAGGTTGGAAAAGACCCTTGAGATCATCGAGCCCAACCGTTAACCTAACACTGCCAAGTCCACCACTAAACCATGGCCTCAAGCACCACGTCTACCCTTCTTTTAAATACCTCCAGGGATGGAGACTCAACCACTTCCCTGGGCAGCCTGTGCCAGTGCCTGACTACCCTTTTGGTGAAGAAGTTTTTCCTAATATCCAACCTAAACCTGCCCTGGTGCAGCCTGAGGCCGTTTCCTCTCATCCTATCGTTTGTTACTTGGGAGAAGAGACCAACTCCCACCTCGCTACGGCCTCCTTTCAGGTAGTTGTAGAGAGCAATAAGGTCTCCCCTCAGTCTCTTCTTCTCCAGACTAAACAACCCCAGTTCCCTCAGCCACTCCTCATCAGACTTGTTCTCTAGACCCTGCACCAACCTCGTTGCCCTTCTTTGAACACACTCTAGTACCTCGATGTCCTTTTTGTAGTGAGGGGCCCAAAACTGAACACAGTACTCGAGGTGCGGCCTCGCCAGTGCCCTGAATGTTGATCTGAAGCACATCACCTTTCAGACTGCTCCAAAATCTGGGATTCTGAAAGTCTAGGGGTGTAGTGACACAGTGCCCCTGCAACGAGTCAGGATCATGTAAAACTTCAAAGTGAACAAATTTTGTGCCCCTTTTGATAGCAAAATGGGAAAGCAGAGTGGGGGCTCAAGTGGAAGGTTTCCTGGACTTATAAATTAGTTTCATACTTTGAAAGGAGCTTTTTGGGTTAAGCCTTTGAGCCCCTTTACCCTTGTCTTGTGCCAAAGGGACAAATAACAGAAATCCAGAGCAGCGTGATTCTCATAAGGTCTCATTCAAGCCTGACCATTGTAGATACAGACTTACTTTAGTTTAAATAAAAATTAAAATATGCGGAGAACTTATCATTGTCAGATGTATGACACCTTCTCAGAAAACCTCTGTCTGTCTTCAGTAAATACCTTCAGTACCCACAATCATCTTTTTCTGCACTAGGGATAGGTACATATGCACACACAGACAAGCACACACACACGTCTCCCATAATAATTCTCTTGAAGAGTACATTGAGACAACATCAGTGTAAGAGTCTCATGTGATTATGAATGATTTTGAGGAAGCAATGTGATGCCAGTGATTGTTCTGGAGTATATTAATTCATCAGACAGATCTCCATTACTATTCATCAATTTGAAGAAAAGTAGGTAGACAGGAAAAACCCAGATGGTTTGAAGACCTACACGGCTCAGACTCCACTTCCAGTTTTCCCAGTCTACGATTATTCTTACTTCACATAAACTAAATGCGAAGTCCAGGAAAAAGAAAGAAAAACTTGAATTTTGTTACCGAATGCTAGGTGACTGACTAATCATGCCCAACGACTAGGGGAAGTAATAAGCAACGGGCAAATTAGATATCCTTCCACTACATGCTTCAGTGAATTCTGTGCAAACAAATAACAGGGTACTAGATGAAATAAAGATGTAATTGCAGTCATGAACTAGGTAAGATTCTGTAGATAGAACATTAGAAAGATTTGTGAAAGAAATTTTATAATGATTATATATGATATCCACATAAAATGAAAATATATTAAAAAACCAAAATATTAATAGCTGAAGCTTTGCACATAAATGAAAAAGACCAGCAAGTCATAAGGAAATACTCATATTGCCAGTGGTTTAGGAAAGAAAATGTAAACCCATCTAAAAAATTAAATGTGGTAAGAAAACCTCTATTTGACATTATTGTCTTAGGTACAACAGGATGTGTGGCAATCACCATCTCATGAAGTACATTGGTAAACAAATTGTGATTAATTGGACAGTCTTTGACAGTATCAGTCTTAATTGCCTGCCTTTAATTTGAGGTTTCAAAGATCCAGAACTCTAGAAAATCAAATCTCCTTAAGTTCCAGTGGGCTGTCAATTAAATTTGACTGATTACACTCACCGTTATCCTATAAAGGTAATCCACAATTAATTGTTGTACTGTGCAAATTGCAGCAGGACAAGAATAGTTTACAGGCTTAGGGAAATGTATGGTAATGTGCATCTATGCTCTCCAGACACCTGAATCTCAATTTTAATATTCCCAATGTCCTTCCAATGTCAGACTTAGTGATTTTTATGAGACTCATTATAATGTATTTCTGCTGCAACTGGAAGATTCTTTAGCCTGGTTCATGGCCCATACCTGCCAGATGAATCACTATTCACTATATACATGAGAAGAAAAAGAAATGCAGGCTGGCAAATTCAATATTCCCAATTTGCTTTGGGAATGTTTTCTATGGGATTTTGAGGGGTCAGGGAAAGAACTTTCTCCAGAGGACTTTCTTGACTCTGTATGCGAGCTTGGCCATTAAAACTTCTTTTATTTAGAATAAAATTGTGTAACACCTGATTGTATGAATAGGATTTATAGGAAGATATAAATGAGATAATCCTGTCATTTTTTCATAGAAGTGAATGCTGACATTGAGCACAAATAGAAAAAAATAGCTGGAAAAATGCACATTCAGCATGCAGCAAGTGTAAGTGACATGCTGCAGTAATAGTGTTAAAGAAAGATCCACTGGAGGTAGCTACACATTCTAGAGAAATGGGTCGGAGAACTCCTTCTTTTTTTTAGAAACATGAGAAACATGACAAAGCTGGGCAAGGGATGATTGTTAAAAAATAAGACCAAAATTGTGGTGATTCTGTTTTGCAAAATACAAAGACAAAGTTTGTGTTAAGAAAATTTTACTGATGCTTCTGCATTACTGTGTGTGGAGATGACTACAATATGAAAATTGTAATCAAACATTTTAACTCATTAGTGTGTTTATGTAATACAGCTACTGTCAGTGACACTTTCTACACAATCAAATAAATTTATGTTACTCACAGTCAAATGAAAAAGATGTCAAAGCCAATTAAGGAATTACTAAGCTATGTCACTAGTTATGTGGCAATTACCATGACTGCAAAGGAATAATATCTTTCTTACTTACCTATAAGTGTATTTACAGTATCTCAAATCCATCTTTGCAGTCAATGAATTCTTATCATGGTATTTTGCTTTCCCTTTCTATTTCTCTTTTGCTAACTCGTAACATTTTTCTGAGTCAGTATTTCACAAAGAAATATCACTTAATTCATGGAAGAATTTAACTGTTCTTAATGAGGTGCATGATAAATCTAGACACAATTTACTTCAGGCAAATTTGGAACTAGACTGCCTTCTAAAAGAGCAGAATATCTATTCCTTTATGTAAAAAAAGTAAGACATAGCTAGACACAAAATTGGGAGGAGCCGTTGACACTCTCAAAGGCAGAGAGGCCCTGCAGAGAGATCTGGACAAATTAGAGAGCTGGGCAATCACCAACTGTATGAAGTTTAACAAGGGCAAGTGCCGGCTTTGCACCTGGGACATGGCAACCCTGGATGTACATACAGACAGGGAAACAAGAGGCTGGAGAGCAGCCCAGCAGAGAGGGATCTTGTGGTTCTGGTCAACGGCAAGTTGAACGCGAGCCAACAGTGTGCCCTGGCAGCCACGAGGGCCAACCGTGTCCTGGGGTGCATCAAGCCCTGTATTGCTAGCCGGTCGAGGGAGGTGATTGTGCTGCTCTACTCTGCACTGGTGCGGCCTCACCTTGAGTACTGTGTGCAGTTTTGGGCGCCACAGTACAAAAAGGATACGAAGCTACTAGAGAGTGTCCAGAGGAGAGCCACAAAGATGGTGAAGGATTTAGAGGGGAGGCTATATGACGAGCGGCTGAAGTCGGTTGGTCTGTTCAGCCTGGAGAGGAGGAGACTGAGGAGAGACCTCATTGTGGTCTACAGCTTCCTCATGAGGGAAGGAGGAGGGGCAGGCGCTGATCTCTTCTCCCTGCCAACCAATGATAGGACCCGAAGGAACGGCAGGAAGATGTGGCAGGGGAGGTTTAGGCTGGACATTAGGAAAAGGTTCTTCACCCAAAAGGTAGTGGAGCACTGGAACAAGCTCCCCCGGGAGACAGTCATGGTGCCAAGCTTGACAACATTTAAGAAGCATTTGGACAACGCCCTCAGACATATGGTGTGAATTTTGGGGTTGTCCTATGCAGGGACAGGAGTTGGACTCGATGATCCTTGTGGGTCCCTCCCAACTCAGGACATTGTATGATTCTGTGACTCTATGGTCTCTACTTTAAAAGAGAACCTGATTGAATAAAGAATGTGAGAATGTTCTCTTCAGGGTAGAGGATAACCTGGTTTTGGGGTAATCAAAAGGAGTGATGTGTCATGAAAGAGGTTGCCTTTTCCACTTCTCTGTGAAAAAAAAAAAAAAAAAGAAAAAAAAAAAGGAATGAGAAGTAAACCTTCCATTTTAAATTTACAAAATTTTACAGATCACAGGTTTTCCTATTAAAGCCAATGTATCTTATAATCTTTCTGGAGCATAAGGGGCTTAAATGCTGTAGAGAATATTGATGGTTGACGGTTATATCAAAGCCATAGTCTGCTTCTCATCTGGTGGTTAAGATGCTGAGAGAGATTTTTTGGCAATACTGATCTAAGAGTGAGCCTTCACATGAGAGTATGAGTTACTGTACTGTTTTTGAGATATATATGTTTTACTAAAACCTTAAAAAATGTGATTATAAAAATAGTTGTTGCTCAAGGAAAAAGAAAGTATCAGTATGCTTTTGAGGAACTTACAGAAAAATGGAAGGCATGTTACAACACAGAAAGAGAATGACCTTTCCAGATATGGTAGAAGAGAGGAGGCAGTTCATTCTAGTACCATTAGAATGTGCAAGTCTTTAAAGTCATTTAAGTGTGAATGAAAATACAAACTTAGGGAGTTGAAAGATATTTCCATAGGAAAAAAAGATGTTTGGATTAATTTATAATAGACCCCAACTTCTAATTAAAACCACATGGAAGTAAAGGGCACCTTGAAAAATAGCCTAAGTAAGAATTAGGGTTTGGTTTTCAAATTAAATTTTGTAACTTTCTTGTCCCAAAGATTGAAGGATATGCATACAAAATAGAAATACAACACAGACTAGCCAACTCAATATTTGTAAAATCAAGGTATTATAAGGACTGTCCTGAGATAGTACTCAGCTAACAAAGGATTCCTGAAATCCAGTCAAGGTCCTAGAAGAGGTGTATTTTTCATCTGACATGTATTAGGGGCTGGCTGGTTGCCAGTATCCAAGAATCCTTTGTGGTCTATAGTTAATAGGAAGAACATAAATTCCTCTGATCTCTTTGTTGGCGTCTGTCTAACATGGTATTTGTGGACTCCTTCCTATTAAAGATCCATGCTTGTCTCAGGCTTTTCCTTTTGTTATATTGTCAAAGTTCCTCCACACCAAACAGCTACAGCAAAACTAAGGAAAATAATTTTTTCAGTCTAGCCTTCTTCATGAATAACTGTGGGTATGTCTTCCAGGCAAATTAGTATCCACAGACAGCAAAAAGTACCAAAACCTGTCTCATGGGCACATACAAAATGCTCTGTTTCTCTCCAAACTTCAGTCTAACACAGGTGTTCTGATCCTCAGGGCTTTTGTGTCAGAACTCTGAACCTGATCTTATGGAAGGAAAAAGTATCTGGAACTTGAGACCTGACCAGATGTGTCTCTCATTCAAGCTACTTTCATGAGAAAATTGGACAGGACATTTGTTTTTACTACGTTGTTCTCAGAAGCAGCAAATTAAATGGCTTCTCAATAATGCCATTCTCACCTCTTGAAGCCCTGGAACAGCATTGCCAGTAAGAAAATGGTAAAACTTTACATCAGTTAAATACATGTTTGGAAATAATGTGGTAGGATAGCTTTTTAAGTCTTGCTTTAAAATACTCTGTTTAAGTTATATTGTCCATATATGTGTTATTATGCATGAGTTTGCATATAAATGTATGTATACATTTGATCTAAAATTTTTAAAAAATCAGAAGGAAAATATCTTAAAGATTGGTGGACATAATGGGGTGGAATTTGGGATGTGGATGTATTTGTTAGTATTTGAATTTCACTTGTCATCAAGATTAATACATAAGATATATTTCTTTTGGACAGAGACATATGGTTCTTCATCTCAAAACTCTGAGTTCAGTTCCTTAAAGGAATTTGGGTATGGGCCTAGCCATAAGACACTTCTCCATCACTGAGTAAAGATGAATCAGGGAAGCACTACCACGAAGATTTTTTTTCTTTCTTAAAGTGATTGTATTTCCAGATAGCTATAGCTGAAAGTACTAACAGCTTCTGCAAAGTTCCAGGCTGTTTAAAGTCAGACTGGGTACTTCTGGAAAAGAAACGTAAATTAATATTGGTAAACACAAAGAAATAGCGGGACTTAATTTGAATGTAAATTAGCTTGTATCAGCAGCTTGCCTACATGGAGACTTGATTATATGGTTTCAGAAACCAATTCAGCTAACTTCTTAAATTTCACAGGACTTGTTCCATTTATGAGCTTTCTAAGTTGAAGTAAGACAAATATAAGGGGATTCAGCTTTCCTTAAAACCTCTAAGTCCCATCTACAGGCTTTATTAACTGTGGCTTTTTGAGATGATCCTCAATACAGAATTTGAAAAATATGTTTTCCTTGTCAAGAGAAGTCTGTCCTCCTAAGAGAAGAAAATATTTGATTGTGCAGTCATTGTTGAAAGCACTTCACAGAAATATGAAATTATTTATCTAACTAACAACTTTTTACTGCTTTTTTTTTTTTTTTTTTTTTTTTTTTTTTAAATAATGTATTCACAAATAAGAGATTTAGGCTTTTCTTTGTCATTTCCCAGAGGTTTGGTAATGATGACATGTCATTGAAGCAGGGCTAATTTGGGCTTTTTTTTTTTTTTGCATCTCTTCAGGCTATATTTTTACTAATTTTATAGGAATACCAGTGAATACTTAAAACTCGCTAAATGTTCTTCTGTTCAACACAGGACACAATATGTCCAGTGGGAGATTTAGCTAACCAAAAGTTTGAATTTTCTTCAAGAAAACTTTCAAGATTTTAAAGGAATTGACTCTGTTTTTCTTATTGTTCAGACAGTTGTTCAGCTTAATTATGCACTTAGAAGATTATTGCTGATTGCTACAGGTTTAAGAACTGTAAAAGTATTCACTTCTGTTCAACCAACAGAATACCAATAAACAATTTGATTTCTAGAATAAAATGATCTCAACATGGAAAATAATCCATGATACTAGGAAAGTCTAAGTCAGAAAAATTCAGATTTATCTGGTTTGGTGTTCCCCTGGTGAAGCTGAAGCTAGTCTCTGTAGGTTTACACATTATGGACAGTGAAATGGAAAACATCTGAATGACTGATAGCAGATCAAATTCAAGACTCTCTCTATCCTTTTTTTTTTTTTTTTACTGGTACACCATTTGACACGGTTCAGTATTAAAATTCACATGCTTGAAGTGGAGTTCAGGAAACTGTTTTGAAGTGCAAGGACTTTTGGGGTGCAGGCATTATCACTATCTATAAACACCTTCAAAGTAACAGTCAAAAGGAGAGAATCTTCTTTTTTGTAATAACCAAAATTTAAAGAACCTTCTTTTTCCAGAAATCAGTATGACAAAGACCCCTTGAAAAAGAAAAGAGTAGCAAAAAGCTAGAAGTTGGAAACTGATGCAATCCCAGTAAATTGTGATTTGCCTCTGAGAGCATCCAAATACAGATTAGAAAATACCAAAAATTTTACATCTGTTACTGTTGATTGCCTGTATTTACTGTAACTATTCTAAGCTTGAAATGCACTGGTAGTAGGTGTAAATCGATATTATATGAAGTCTTGAAATGATAATGTGGCCAGATTTGGGAAGCACGCTTCAAAACAGGCAATGGAAAGTCTTTGGGAACACAAGAAGCATAAAAGGTTAATAAATAACATACGAAGGAGGATTGATAGAGGCATGAAAGAATAAGAAGAGACAGGAAGGCTGAGAAGAACAACATTCTCTATATTTATCTTGTTCATTTGATTCACTAGATCTCTATTTGAGTATGTGTTTGGTATGTTTACTATGCCTTTTCATAATAGCTGTAGCAGGTAGGATGAGAAGTGATAGTCTTATTGTGTAATAAAGGGCATTCAGGTTTCAAAGATTTCTAATAGTATAATGAGGCAATTTATTTCAATGTTTTAGAGACTGGGTAATTTCTTTCTCTGGAAGACTTTAAAGTAAGGTTAAGAAAATATTGATCAAATTACTTAAACAGATTTGTGAAGTGGGGCAGAGATGAAAAAGATGGTCTCTTCAGAACTCTTCTAACACTATTTTTATAGTATTTCATATTATATCCATGCTTATAATGTTCCTTCCTAGCAAAAGGATTGGAAGGTGAATGACTTTAGAATAAACATATATTCATGCTCACAGAGAACATGTTTATGTGGAGTTAAGGCTTTGAGATCTTTAAGATCTGCACATTCTGAATATCAGTGTTGCATTTGAAAGTACAAAAGTCTTATCTACAAATGCAATTAAAATTCAACAGAAATCCATAAATGACCTGCAATCATTAGTACTTCTTGACAGTAAGATCATAAATCATTTGTGAAACCTTATTGGAATTCCAAAGAAAAATAGCTTTTCCCTTTGATGTACTCTAGGACATGACCTTCAATATTTCTATTCTATAAGTTAGTAGTCACTTGTAAGAACTTTTAAAGTTAACACTACTTGAGTGTTCTCAAGAATGTGATAAACTGCCCCTGTTTCTCAAACATTTGTACAGGAAGTACAATATTAGTTGCATTGTTTGACCTGTTTGATAAGCAAAAGGAAGATGTTGCTCATGGCAAACCTTTCTTCTTTGACAAGACAAATACCACAATGCTCCTTTACTCTATGGACTCTGAAGTTGTTTCACATTTTCTGTTAATTGTCTTGCATCTTTTCTCCTTTCATTTCCTTTTGCCACTTGACATACTAATAAGGCTTAGACTAAAATGCATTGCAGCAGAGGCAGGGGACAGTATGCTGTCTGACACTAGGGACAGAAATAAGAACTTCAGAACAAAAGGCATATGTCTTAACAGCTTGAGCTGAAGAGCCAGCTTCAAGGTGGGAGGTTGTCAAGTGTCCCATCAAGTACATTATGTGTGACACACTGAGTCATCCTACAGATGAGTAATTTGGAGAATAGAAAAAGGATGTGGATTACCTAAGGAAGTCAGGGTGCCTGTGGCAGATGGGTGATTGAACGACTGAGTATTTGTAGCAGGAATCTGAATTCCAAAAATATAGAGCTGCTTCTGTAGTTTGTTGGAGGTCCCTTAGCAATACAATTCAGAGGCACTCAGCATATTTAAAAATTCATATGTTAAATCCGTTAATGTAAAATTTAAGTTTAAAAATTTGAAGTCCCCTAGTAATTACTTTATTATGCTAGCTTTACTTGGAATTGATCAAGTTAAGCTAGCGTGCCAAATGCATTTTTTTCTCAGGAGCAGATTGGATCAGTTCTCCAGTGCTGTGCAATGATTTCTGCATTAGCACTCTTTCTTGTCATAGCAGCACTGCAGTAATTCAGCAAGGTGGGCTTATATGCCTTTTTATGAAGGATGCATTTTACATTTTCTCTCTCTGCTGTGCCTAATATGTAAACACGAGGGACAAAAGAGTGGTCAGTGTTTCTTTAATAACATGGCCCCCAGTGGGCTCATGCGTATTTGCTTATTATTAAATGGTTCATATGCCTTTAAACCCATCACTTACTGGAGTACATATCAGTCAAGATTTGCATTTTGCTTGCTATTCAAGTTTTTAAACTCATGAGCCCTCTGCCTAATGACAAGAATATTTATCCAGGTTAATTGATAAAATCTGCTCAACATAAAGTGCTCTAGGAAAGAATTTCAGAACATTTACATGTTGTATTAACATCTTATTTTTTTATTCAACACCCCCAGAGCAAGTGGGGATGTAAGATGAATGCAATGTGTTTTCTAATGGCATTTTCTCTAGAAAAAGCTCATCTACTTCTCTTCTAACATACCTATCTCTATGTTGTCTTTTGTTTAAGACCTTAAAGATCTAAGCATACAAATATTTCAATATTAACCATCAAAATATGAATTCAAACAAAGCAGTTGCTAGATTTTGAACACTGAATATTTTCAGTTGATTTCTCTACTTTAGAGTGAGTTTGAATAGCAAATTAAAAAAAATAGAAAAAATCAGCAGATTTGCTCTATAGTCATAAGCAATACGTAAACAGAAATAGAGTCTGAATTTGTTAAATAAATTATGTAACATAGGCTAGTACCCTAAGCTTTTTTTCCCGCCTGTGCTGTTGCTGTTGTTTGCCTGAGGACAATTTTCTATGAATTTACATCATGATAAATATGTCCTTAAAGCAGGAAACAAAGAGATAAAATGGCGGGAATTTCTTGTGGAATAAGTTATACATTGTAAAAATCTAGTATCTCAAGTTCAATGATTGTGTTTTGTACTGTTCCTTCCTGTTGTCCATAAAGTATTTACACTGGTGATTTTTTTTCCTATATTATTAATTTTTTCAAGCTGAGTCATTTCAAATAATGTCAGTATTAATTTTGTTAGCAGGAGACTGAAAGCAAAACAGCATACTTTTCTGTTCAGGTGGGAGAAGGAAGACTAATTGATGTTATCACAAATGGGAGTGAAGCTAAATACTTGTCCTCCACTACTGAATTGAATGAAATTAGGGCGGAGTAAAGTGTTTATCAATAGGAACTTACGAGGAAAAACATTTAGAACAAGTCCTGCATTATAAATGGGAATGCAGTATCACCCTTTTAGGCTCTGGACAAGTCTGGACAAGAAAGTTAGGAGGATATGTTTGTCCAAGTGTTTATATAATGTAATAATACTTATTAAACTGTTGAAGTTTAATAAACTTGAATCTTTATCTTTAAAGCAGGCATCTTAAATGGTTAATTCTCAATCAATAGATAAAAATATTTAATTCCACGCTTTCAGACATAAAAATGGTGTCTTGATTTTTCTAAATTTTCTTAAAAGATGAGGAAGTGGCTTTCCATTTAGTCCTGTCTTATTCCGCTTCCTGCACTAACATAATTCCCTTTTATAGCCTCTTCCATTTCTTATATTCCTTCCCCATTTTCCAGCTCCAAACAAAAGAAAAAAATGATTTGCCACTTCTCTCTGGCAAACACCAACAGCAGGAAAAAAATCTGATTTATCTATTATGTATACATAATTTTCACTAATATTTGTTGGACTATTTTGCTTAGCTTGTCTTTTGAGTCATGCCCACAACCACTCACTTTCCTGACATTTTACTGTCATCCAAATGTCACTGCCAGCTATGGGGTTAAAAGTTCCTGAGGAGGAGGTTGTTGTGTTGATAGATTACCAGGAAAACCCAGTTGTTCTAAGCAGTGGTTTTGGTATCATTATTAGTTTTATCTAATATGTCAATACTGATCACTTGAGGATTATTTTAGTGAAAACTGAATTCTAATCACAACAGGGATTTACTGACCTACCTGTCTCTTTCTGCTGAAGTTCAATTTTTAGACATCACATTATTACTTTCAGAATTTCCTGGTTAAGTCCTATTTTATGCTCTGAAGACTAAATCCTTCTGAATTCTGAGGTTTGCATCCAGGCATAAATACAGCCACCCAGCCATGGCAGTACAAAGCTTCTCACAGCATGGTTATTACAGAAATCTTGTAGGACAGCAGTAGCAGATCCTGATTCTGGAGGAGTTCTCAGAACACAGTGGCTCTCCTTCTGTTCTCTCTTTCTGTGTAGCTGTAAATGACCATCATACTTTCATTCTTCAGTGTTTTCCCAGTGTTTTTTGGTGTGAGTACTTCTTAAGCAAGAGGTGGTGACTTTAGTTGTCCCCAGTGGATTTTGTATTACTCTGTATTTAAATTCTTTTTCATTACAAATTCATTTCCACTGCCCAAAACATCAAGTGGCATGAAGTTCCTTAAGTCAGCCAAGACTCTCATAAGTACTTTGATTTTGAACTCAGCTATTGTCTGTTTCATCTGATGTTTCTTAATTTTTTTATTAGGAAGGAAAATTAGTATTCATGTTCTGTTTACCTTCTCCATTCCAATTATAATTATATTATCATAGCTATGTATATCTCC
Source organism: Platalea leucorodia (assembly GCF_965183815.1). Lineage (NCBI taxonomy): Eukaryota > Metazoa > Chordata > Aves > Pelecaniformes > Threskiornithidae > Platalea > Platalea leucorodia. The sequence continues at coordinate 6,298,362 of NC_138858.1, forward strand.
TCTTTAATCATGTATTTTTTTAGTCCATTAAACTATCTTTCATACATATGGTTTTTATACCTTTTCTTCTCCTTCCTAATTTTCTTTAAATCATATCCTTAATCAGGTTATGATTTCTTTTTTTTTAATTTCCCTCTCAACTTGTAATTCTGTATTCCTGTGTAATGCTATATGCTTACTCTCTGTGAAATAGTTGGAGACATGGGCAGATGAAGTCGTCTGACTTCCAAGACATTACTTTACCAGTCACCTCTCCTGCTTCCATTTCCCTGTCTCCTTAATAGTTGCATGTATCATGAAAGCCCAGCAGTTTTCAAAGGAGAACAAGTTTTTCTTTGCATCCCTTTTGCAGTAGATGCTTCTTGGTCCTCAAAAGTATTCCATAACAGTTAAAGCTAGGCAAGTATCCTATTATTTATCACATTCTTAAATACAGTAGATCTGTTAAGGACTTAATCAGAAATTGTTGTAAGTTTTCACTGAATAATTCTAATGGGAGCTTTTCACATTGGACGTCATTCACAAACTTTTTGTGTTATTCTTTTCTTATTTATTTGGACTGACCAGGTTGGTTAGGTAAGTCACCTGATATTAGTATGAAATTCTTATAACAATTTTTTTTTCCTCTTTGCTTACATGAGTATTTTCTGGATGAATAGATCTTTCCCACTCCCTTCAGCCCCAATCTCCTTCCAAAATTCTGTGTGGGGAAAAAAAAATCAAAACCCAACAAACAAACCATTTTTCAAAATACCTGGTTTATTTCTGCAAATAATTGATGCAAAATGAACTAAAAGAGAATTGACCTGGGAGCAAACCTAACTTTAGAAAAATTCTCTGCTTTGCAGTAAGCTTCATAAAAACCGAAGACTCTTAAAAGTTGTTGCTTATTTCACTTCTAATAGTGTTAAAAGTAAACCCAACAAACTTGATGAACATAGGATGAATAATTAACTCCAAGGTGGCAAGGAGGTAGTCTGTTCTGTTTTATTATTGTTTAAGATTCTAGCAAGTGCTACATGGAATAACAAGCACCATAATTAAGAAATTTGATCCATTTTCTTTTTCTGGAGGCTCTGCTTGATTTGATTCCAATGACACAGCAACACCCAGAGGTACCAGGGCTCTTGAGCCTCACAAAACTGCTTCTGTCCAGGAAGGGAAACACAGAGAATGACACAGAGCTGGGAGGGGGCAGAGAGAGATTTTTATTGGAAGCTGTTAAAGTGGTTGCTATGAGACCTTCTCCAGCTAACACAGGCACAGCAGCGAGTGTGAGGCTGATAAATCATACCTCTTGTATTATATCTTTCCTTTCTGCTTTTTTTTTTTTCCCTAGCACAGCTTTTATAGTTGTTTAAGATCAGAGAAAGCACCTGCCAGTTGCTTTTTCTTCCCTTTTGCTTGCTTCTTCTGCCTCGTGCAAGATGGAGCTAGAAAATGAAATGATCAGCTCCTCCAGCAATTCTTCAGTATGCTCCAGAGAGTACAAGGTGGTGATGCTAGGAGCAGGGGGAGTTGGCAAAAGCGGTAAGTTTAAGCAACAGCATTTTTGGGGAGAAGGGGTGAATTGGGAGTGTAAAGTTTACAGAACAAGATGGTTGTTTAATGAGGGTTTCATTCCTCTTTCTCTTGCACATGGCTTGGATAAAAGACTATAATTTGTGACTGGGGCAATGACTCAGCTTAATTTGTCACAGACTGATATGCTATAAGCCTTTTTAATATGATATTTTTGTAAAACTAACTGTGGCTCCATTGTATATGAGGAGAGAGGGGTTAGCTTGCTGCTGTTAGTGTAACAGCAAGTGGTCATGTCACTCTAACACTTGGTGAGGGGTGATGGTTTGCTGGATAGTATGAATGTAACTTGTTGGCCTGACGGGTCCTTGTGCCCAGGCAGAAATGAAACTAACTGTACAGTTGACTGTACAGTACAAAGTGTGGCGGATGCCTACAGTGACTCTGTTGTCTTCCCTTTGACTTTTTTGCTGAGTGCCATTATAGCTTAGCTGGTGTTAGTCTCCTCTCCTGTCCGGACAGTTACAGAGTGCATGTCTGAGTCCCACTCCAGGTGATAACATAGATTTGCAGCATATTTTAGTATCACTGTCCAGTGGTGGCAAGATATGCTTGTGTCTGACAATGGTATCTCTTCAGAGGAGTCATTATTTTCTCCGGACAATGTTTTCTTTTTCACAGATATTATCACCTTTGATTTATTCTCACTGACACCAGCATTCTCTGTTCTTAAAAAGACTTTGCTGAATGTGCAATGTTTGTATCAGAAGCCAGTGTATTGAGCTTGCCACACAACAAGCATTTGATTACATCTTCTGGAAATTCAAAATAAAAAGAGAAGAAGAAAAAAAAAAACAAACGACAAAAAAGGATAATATAACATATCCAAGCAGATTCCAAACAAATTTCAGGGTAAATAAGCTGTGCCACTAAACTGTAATAACTGTGTACCTTGAATAAGTTTTATTTCCTATTTAAACAATAAGACAAGGTTAGATGCAAAAAATTAAATATTGGGAGTGGATACAATTTCCTGTCTGTATCCATAATTTCTGTTTTCTTGTTATGTTTGGCTTCAACTTCAGTGGCAGATCTTTCAGCAAAAGCTATTTCCCATCAGTATTGCTTAACCAAGCAAATAATTCTTGCACAGATGTTATGCTATGATCACTACATAAAATGAGAAAGAAGAAAATACTGGTTATCTCAAAGTAACTTTCTGTAATTTGAACTTATCTTTTCCAAGGTAAAGCAGATATCTAGGATGTATCAGCTGGAACTTTCGGCAAAATGTCACTTCTTTTTTTTTCTTTTTTTTCATTTTTTTTTTTCATTTTTTCATTTTTTTCTTTTTTTGTTTTCATTTTTTTTTCCTAAGTGAATCCAAAAGATAGCAGCAATTTTTCCCAAACATATTATTGTAAGAACGATGTCATTTTGAAGATTTGTTCACCAAAAGAAAAGATATTGCAAACTATATTATATTCATAGTATAACTGAATCACAACAGCCACATTTTATATACACACTGAGGAAATTTTAGAGTTCCCATTTACTATTAGATAAGAGTTTTAAAGCACAAATGAAGTTTATTCAAATCTCCTTGTTCAGAAAAAAATTAGCTGTTAATTTCATGAGAATAAAGCCTTCAAATCTATGCGTTACACAGGGTAATGATATCTGTCCAAAGCTGAGGACCACATAATTATTCAAGAAGAATTGGGTGTCTGTGTGATCTAGAGAAATAAAAATAAAATTAAGTGGATAGTTATGATGTTCAATGAGATTAATGAAAACCTTCTGTTGTTTTCACAAAAGTGAAACTTCTGGGGGAAAAAAACAACAACTGAGAATTAAGAGTCCAGAAGAAAGGAGATGGGCAGTTCATCATTTACTGGCTATGAACTTCTAATGTGGAATGGGCATGAAATATTTCAGTAGAACCCTGAGATATTCCAACGGATAGAATTCTGATAGAGATAAGGAAAAACGGATGTCCTTCCATAAATCATGAATTCATTCTGACTGTTGTATAGGGAGGATTAATTTACAATGGATTAAAAGCAGAAAAAGGCCTGAATAACTACTTTCATTCTCCAAAATTACCTCTGCTTTCTCATAATGACCTAGATTCACTCTGTCCAGGAAATTATGAATTTAACCATAAAAAAGGGTCAGGGTAGAATAGGGATGAGAGATTAAAAAAAAGTTCAATTTCCAATTTAGAATTTGACAGATAAGTCGTATATGGGATGATGTATTGATAATATCCTGGCTTCTTTCCCCTACTTCTTCCTCTTCCTTTTCTTTTTAAGTCATGATAAAAGCAGTAACATCTGGGGTTAAGTTACTGAGTGGGAAACCTCTTTTGCGTGAAAGCCTTCCAGTTTTTCATTTTGTTCAGTATTAAATAATTCAGGTTTGGAAATAATTTTCCTTAAGAACTCAGCCTCAGAAATGTTAGAAGATTTCTTTCTGCCCTGGACATAGTTCACTTTTAGGGATCCTGTGGACATTTTGATCTTCTGTTTCTCACCATCTTCTGCTCTCTTACTGTGCCATTTCATACTGTGCCATTTCAAACTGTATATATGGAGGTCTTTGCACTGAAAATTGTATTCTCATTACAAGGGCTGAGGGTGGTGATTGTATGTGTGGACAGGGAAGAATGAGGAAGAGAACACCAACAATGGATGTTCTTTTGACGTTGGTGTTTATAGAATACTTGCTTTGGGTTGTCAGGCTTGTCTCTTCAGTTCTGTGTTTCAAGATGGCAGAAAATCCAGGAGGACAGCCAGCCTCCTGTTATTTGGGTTATTCAGTGTAGCAGACACTTTACAAGAATTGGTAGTAGAAGATAAACTCAGCACATCCAAATCTGATACCCACCACATTCAAAGTAATGATATGTAAACTGCAAATAGGTTAAGAATTGTCACTTAAGGGTCCTCACATTTCAAAATCAGTGCCAGAGGGGAAAAAAAAAAAAAATCTCTGCCAGTAGTTTATAGGAGGGAAAAAACCCACTCCAATCCCCAGAGTTCAGAACAAAGCGGTAATAGTGGCTTTTAATTAAATGTACAAAGCTGTAACTTGGCAGTGTTAGGTTTATGGTTGGACTCAATGATCTTACGGGTCTTTTCCAACCTAAATAATTCTATGATTCTATATGTAAGTTTTCCTGGGAAGGATATTCTGTATTGTAATTATAGATTATAGATTCCCTAGAATGATTTATCCCTTCTAGGACTTCTGAAAACGGAACTATTTTTGTTTTCAGAGCAATATGCTAATTTATTACTATGTGTAGGTTGTGTTTGACATCAAGCACAGCTAAACAGTCTGCTGCAAGTTCGGACCAAAATTAGGCTAAAACCAGGAATTAAACTGAAATGAAATAAAATAAAATAAAAATCATCTTTCTACTGACTCTCATTTGATTATAGTCCATGCTGAAATTATACATTTCTAATGATAATTAAATTGCAATTAAAAATAAGTTTTTGACACTTGTTCTTCTCTGGTTTGATGACAAATCTCATATCAGCTCAGTACCATTGAAACCTCCCTCAAGTTGCCTGACATAGGGTTTAAACCCTAAGAATCTTTGTGGTTTTGAAACAGGTTTTGCTTACAAATGCCTTCAGAGATCTGCATCTGGACAGCAAACCTAATATTCTTATGGTCCCCAGTCTGATGCAGCTGAGACCTCTGGGTTTAGCTCTATTTTTCAGTGTTACAAAAAATATACACAAAAGAGCCTTTAAATCCTGATACCATGCATTACTGGCTTATATTTAGCAAACTAATTACACTAACAACAATAATTAACTGCAGCACATTCTGTATTGCATTAACAATAATTAACTGAGAGGTTGCACTGTGACTACCAAAAAGAACAAACAAATTGATGTACCTGTGCAACTGCATAAAATACAGAACCTCTGTCTAATAAAAAATTGCTGTGTCCTAGGCATCCTTCAAATGCTGATCAGATTGCACCATAATCTAACTTTTCTTGCATCTTCTGGGCTAAATAAAAATGTTATTCTAGTTCGGGTTTTTGTTTTTGTTTTTGTTTTTGTTTTTCCCTAATGCTAGGAAAGTTGATTTATTTAAGGGTGAGCAGGATCTACGGTTATTCCTGGTAACTGGAATTACATGTTTATCCATAGAATGGGTGTATCATACATGCAAAGTGAATTTCATGTTACTTGTCCTGTGAAAGTTGCATTTCAGATGAGAAGAGAAATTTTTTAAAAATTCAAAAATTAATAAATATTTGCTGTTAGTAATTTTTTTTTAGTCTTAGAGAAAATGCTTATTTTTCAAGATTTATTTCTCAGACTGATTACCAGTTTACTTGTAGCCACATTAAAAAAATTGAAAGGATTGTCAAATAATTACCCCAAGACTTTTGTAAAAAGAATATATTTTTAGTTTTAATATAGGGATTTGGAAAACATTTAGGTATATATTTCCAGGCTTCAATCTTAAAGAAAAAAATAAAAAAGAGGGGAAGAAATTAAGAAAAAGTTCTCTTAGGGTTGTTAGTGGAAGAGTGTGAAGAAATTTATTTCTCAGCCTGATCTGGTTAGGGGAGGCATGCTTACTCCATTGATTTCCTTCATTTTTTTTGCCAGTGTTGCACAAATGTTGTATTTCTACAGACACAGGTGATTTATCCAATTAATTTCAGGATCTTGTATTCCAAATAAGTTCCAAAATGTGTGAAAACAGCAATGTTGTTTGTGATGTGGGAAATTCTGTACTAGGAATTAGATTAAACCCCAATTTTCTTTTATTTATGTGATTAACTGTCTTTTTTTTTTTTTTTTTTTTTTTTTGACTAGTTTTACCTCTTCTTCTGTCTAGGTAAAACAAATTCTGTGCCTATTTATTTCAAGCATGTCCTCATAACAAGAGTCCCCAGTAAGTAGGGATAGCACCCTGGAATGTGTACTGGAGAACTGGCCCACTCCAGCAGTTTATTAATCCTTTGAAGATAAATTATCATATGATCCAAGCTACACTGGAAAAGGATGAAGAACACAGGGAGAGATTCCACTGGCATCAAAAGAGCTTTTTAGCCAGTTTTGCATTCAAATATATCAACTTTGGCAGGGACTGACTTCTGTAAGTGGAAAGCAACTAGCTGTCTGTGAGTGTTTTTGTTGAAAACACACAAGGTATTGCCAATGAAAAAATTCCTCTATCTTTTTCCCATTTTCCATGTTATGTTTCACCTTACCTACTGCGAGACTTTATTGGCATTGTAGTCATGGAGTGTCAACTAACTTGAGCTTAGACTGCAAGAGAGCTGTGGTTCTGCCGACTTTGGATTAAAGCAACTCCTTCAAGCTTTATAATAAAGCTGGAGAAGTCTGTTTGCCATGATCACAAGCAGAGAGATTTTGCTAATGTTCAGCTTTCTCAGTCACCTGTGACATATTCCATGAGCTAACTCAACTCACCATCCCAGGACAAAATTCCTTCCTCTCCCCTAAAGAAAAAGACGATGAAAAGTTTTCTTCTGAATTCTGCTCTAAGAAGGATATGAAGCACATCAGAGCCAGCAATGACTGGCAGCAAGATGAGAAGGGAGATCAAAGAAGATTTCTATCATTTGGTAGCCATGAAATTCTGGGACTGTCTCTTCTGTTTCTGGAGCTGTAGTTTTAATAATTGTCAGTTATGACTATGCAGTTTTCTTAGTGAGATACTGAGGGAATGGAAACAGAATTTCTTAGGCAATATTTCTCTGCTTCTTGTATAAATATTTGATATCTGGGCAAAGTCTTAACTTTGATCTACAGTGTGGGGGAGAATTTGTGGGACTGTCAAATATATGGCTTGCAAAGTTCTTGTCAGGCAGAGCAGTAGAAAGCAAGGAAAATAATACCACAGCCTGTTCCTCAGTGTGCTCTCAGTTAGGTACAGCTATGGTTCCTTAAGTACCTGGCAAATGGATCAAGGGAAAAAGTCTGGCCTTCTAATGTCTTCTGATCCAAACCGATAGTCAGACAGAAGCCTGAGGATTAAGTTACTGCTCAGTATATGTCAAGGTGAAAAAAGTAGATTGTTGAGTGTCTGGGCATGCTGTGGATTAAAGTTAAGGCAAACCAAATTGCTTTTTTTCCCCAAAAGTCAATATAAGTATAGTTTTCAGTGTCTAATTTTGTGCTGCTTCTCCCATGACGGCACAAATACCCATCTTTTTTTAACTGAAATAGCGTTTGAGACACCCAATTAATAAAGACACACATCTGCAGCCCTCTGAAAAGAAATGTTTGTTCCCTCATCATCCTCGGTCTGCAAAAAGGTAATTTGGATTTTTAAGGCCAAATATAAGACCCTGGGAATTAAGGAAATAATTATAATCATTCAAATGAATAAAAATAATTTAAGAAATGGGAAGGAAGAAAGGATATCTATTTGTTGACCAGCAAAAAACTTCCTTGTTTGGTAATAGTCCTGGAAGCTTAGGGGTATCGATCAGTCAAAATGACATATAAATTCCTTTGGTCTCTTCATAGTAATGACTGTAACCTGTGATCAGCTGTGACCTCATGTGGAAGTGATGTGAGAGCAGCCCTGCGGAGAAGGACGTGGGGGTACTGGTAGATGAAAAGCTGGACATGAGCCAGCAACGTGCTCTCGCAGCCCAGAAAGCCAACCATATCCTGGGCTGCATCAAAAGAAGCGTGGCCAGCAGGGCAAGGGAGGTGATTCTGCCCCTCTACTCTGCTCTCATGAGACCCCACCTGGAGCACTGCGTCCAGCTCTGGAGGCCTCAGCACAGGAAGGACATGGACCTGCTGGAGCAGGTCCAGAGGAGGGCCACAAAAATGATCAGAGGGATGGAACACCTCTGCTATGAGGAAAGGCTGAGAGAGCTGGAGATGTTCAGCCTGGAGAAGAGAAGGCTGCAGGGAGACCTTATTGCAGCCTTTCAATACTTAAAGGGGGCCTACAAGAAAGATGGGGACAGACTTTTTAGCGGGGCCTGTTGTGATAGGACAAGGGGTAATGGTTTTAAACTAAAAGGGGGGAGATTCAGACTAGATGTAAGGAAGAAATTTTTTACGATGCGGGTAGTGAAGCACTGGAACGGGTTACCCAGAGAGGTGGTAGATGCCCCATCCTTGGAAACATTCAAGGCCAGGCTGGATGGGGCTCTGAGCAACCTGATCTAGTTGTGGATGTCCCTGCCCATTGCAAGGGGGATGGACTAGATGACCTTCAAATGTCCCTTCCATCCCAAAGCATTCTATGATTCTATGATTCTAAGTGTCAGTGCAAGGCTGGGATAAGGAAGAGAGGAGACAGCAGAATACTAACAGTAATACAGCCCAAAAGACTTAGTAATATTTCTTGACAATTATGTATCCTTGGAGAAAAAATCCTAACTGAACACTGTAAGCCACTAGCTAAATTTGTCACGTCTGGGATGCTGTAACCTGAATTACAGCCATAGTTCTAATGAGGAATTACAAATGTTATATGCAGATTGATGGTGGTGTAGGCTGTATTTTCTCCATGGAAAAAAAAGCACTGTAGAGAAGGCCCACCAATGCCAGACAACCACATCCCTGGGTATGGGCAACTTCCAGTTTTTCCCATAAACAATATTAAGCACTGGAGACTTTATAAATGCGGAGTTCTGATATATTTGTGATCTTCAGTAACAAAACTGTTCTGATGTTTCAATTACCTTTACAGATAAGATATTGAATGTGTTTCAAACTTGATTTTGTGTAATTCCAACTTGTAGCCATTTTATCTTATCACTTCTTTGTTAACAACTTGGAAAAACTCCCTATTCTCTAACTTATCTGTTAATACCTATAGACAATGACCAGTGCACACCTTAAACTTTTTTCTCTTCAATACATTGAGCATCTGAAACGTCACTTGTAGAAGTTTATTTTCCTGCTCAGAGCATTTTGTATCCTTAATTCAAGTGCCCTAATATTTTCACATCATTTTCTGAATACGAATTCCAAAAATTCACACGCTGTTCTATTAGTGGTCTTACTAGAAGCAAGATTGCTTACTGGTTTCTTTTTGACAGTCCTTTTTTTGTTACACTGTGAATAGTGAGTTCTTTTGTTCAGGTATAGTTCACAGAGATCACATACAGAGAAATATCCATAGTACGCCTTAAGTTACTTGCTCTTTCCCCCAACGCAGTCACCTGTGCTGTCACTTCTCTAGTGATGACGTAAATTCTGCATTTCCATATGTATTATCCTATTTGGGAAGTATTTTGCTGGGTTGTGACCATTGAAGCTGATGAGTCAAACAATTCTGGACCCATTTACAATATTCATTTATTTTTAGTATGTTTGTTATCCACTTGAAAGGATTAAACACATTGCTTATTCATTAATTTTCTTGACTATGGGCAGACCTTGTGGCCAGAATTATTTGCCTTGGGGAAATGAGTTAAAAATGTTTTCTTTATTTTGCCAGTTCACATAATTTGATGGCTGGAAGGGTGGAGGATTCAGTTATGGCTCCTGCATTTAATAGGATGGTTTCTGCAGGTGAAATACCAATTGGCTACTGAGAAAGCTGTCTGCAGTTCTGGTTTCTTCAACACTAGAAGCTGTCTGATAAATAAAAGAGAGTTCAGAGAAGACCAAAAGAGATGATAAAAGGGCTGACACAATATGATTTATGATGACAAATGACTATGACTGTATTCAAATAGCTCTGTCAACCAGTAGTCCATGATTCTTTATTGTGCTACTTGCTTATGTATACAGTGATTTAATGTAGATGGGACTGGACGCAGCTGTAATGTGAATGGGTTGATCTATCCAGCTTCTCCCGTCATAACGTCCAGATGATGAATACCCACTTGGATAAGACTAGCAAGTGGATTGGTCACTGTCTGTGCCACTTTGGTGCAGGAAACAGGGAAATTACAATATTTGAAGGTAATAAATTTCAAGAAAAGACTAAGTGTTTCCCAAAATTTGAGGAGGAAAGGGACCAGAGTTGCTTAATGGAGAGTAATCAGTTAAGCGGTAAAATTAGAATTAAAATATTCAATTAGAGATGTATGAGATCTTCAGGCCTCGCTTCCTTTGGTCAATAAGAGCAGCATATGTCCTTAACCATTTGCTTAAAAGCAAGATGGAGCAGATTGTGGAATAGTCTTTGAAAGGAACAGGTTGGTGAAAGTTGTATTAGTCTAAGTAGTTTGCACTAATTTAAGATAGAAGAATACATTATAATGATTGAGCATTAATGAGCAACTATACTTGAACAGAAAAAGCATTTAGAGTCTTCAAACTCTTTTATAGAGGAGAAGGAATGCTGTTATCCTCAAAATTATGAAATGCATTAAAAGTCATCAGGACTTGTGATTGATGTGGCATTACTAATGTGTATGACCAGCATCTTTCTTTGTGTTCAGACTGCTTAAGAGAGATTCTAAGGCTGGTCTCAAGAGTAGACTGGTTGTGTACAAAAAAAGTCATTTATGTTGCCTCACACAGAGCTAAAGCGCATCCTTTAGAGTGTAAGGCTCCTGTATAACTGGAAACATGATGAGATGGCACCCTAACAGTAACGGCCACCCAATGTATATGTTGGGCAGTGGTGCAGATGGAAGGTAAGTAGATCTGTTAGCTCACCACTTGCAAAAAACCTATTCTTTGTTCTGCTGATGGAAATGGAATTTACTGATTTGGGACCTTCACCTAAACCTCTTCTATGTGAACAATGATGTGAAATGATTAGAACTCACTGAAGATTCTATTAATATATCTGCTTTTTATGGTGTGATTTACTGAAAGAAGGCTTCACTTACACAGTGAAGATTTCAGTGAGATGTAACTGCTGAGCTTTTCCCGCTCATACTGCTTGCTGTTAAGAGACAGGAAACCTTCTGAGCTGTTCCTCAACAGCAGGAATTGAACTGTCAAGGACCTTCCTGGTTTCAACCACACACAAATCTGCCATTTGAAATGACCAGATTGAAGGGAACAAGCACTGTTTCATGACAATGACTGGGCACTGTCGGTATCTTTGCTGTAAACAATCTGTTGAGGCAGCCACAGGAACTGTTTCCCTTCCAAGCCATCCCTGCTGCCGAGCTGAGCCATCTGCAGCATTGTCAGCACATGCTATCTTGTTTTCAACTCAGTTACCTGTTGTAAAACAGTGTTTTATCTTTTCATTCCGATAAAAAACAAGAACAAAACTAGTTTTTTCGGGGCACCCAAAGGTGGACCCACAAATGGTTATAAGTTTCAAAAATTAATTTCATAAACTTTTTCGAAGTAAAAGCTGTAATCAGCTGACAGGCTGAAGTATATAGTTCTTAGCTTCCACGGACTACAGTTACAAGAAGAGCTGTTGTTTAATTTCTTTCATAGAATAACAGAATCACAGAATCATTAAGGTTGGAAAAGACCCTCAAGATCATCGAGTCCAACCATTAACCTAGCACTACCAAGTCCACCACTAAACCATGGCCTCAAGCACCACGTCTACCCTTCTTTTAAATATCTCCAGGGATGGAGACTCAACCACTTCCCTGGGCAGCCTGTGCCAGGGCCTGACTACCCTTTCGGTGAAGAAGCTTTTCCTAATATCCAACCTGAACTTCCCCTGGCGCAGCTTGAGGCCATTTCCTCTCGTCTTATCACTTGTTACTAGGGAGAAGAGACCGACCCCAACCTCGCTACAACCTCCTTTCAGGTAGTTGTAGAGAGCAATAAGGTCTCCCCTCAGACTCCTCTTCTCCAGACTGAATAACCCCAACTCCCTCAGCCTCTCCTTATAAGACTTGTTCTCTAGACCCTTCACCAACTTCGTTGCCCTCCTCTGGACAAGCTCCAGCACCTCGATGTCCTTCTTGGAGTGAAGGGCCCAAAACTGAACACAGTACTCGAGGTGTGGCCTCACCAATGCCGAGTACAGGGGCACTGTCACCTCCCTGGTCCCCCTGGCCACACTATTCCTGATACAAGCCAGGATGCCGTTGGCCCTCTTGGCCACCTGGGCACACTGCTGGCTCATGTTCAGGTGGCTGTCAACCAACACCCCCAGGTCCTTTTCTGCCAGGCAGCTCTCCAGCCACTCCTCCCCCAGCCTGTAGCGTTGCATGAGATTGTTGTGACCGAAGTGCAGGACCTGACACTGAGCCTTGTTGAACCTCATGCAGTTGGCCCCGGCCAAACGATCCAGCCTGTCCAGGTCCCTGTGCAGGGCCTTCCTACCCTCCAGCAGATTGACACTTCCACCCAACTTGGTGTCATCTGCAAACTTACTGAGGGTGAACTCAATCCCCTCATCCAGATCATTGGTAAAGATGTTGAACAGGACTGGCCCCAATACTGAGCCCTGAGGAACACCATTTGTAACTGGCCACCAACTGGGTTTGACTCCATTCACCACCATTCTCTGGGCTCGGCCATCCAGCCAGTTTTTAACCCAGCGAAGAGTGCACTTATCCAAGCCATGAGCAGCCAGCTTCTCCAGGAAAATGCTGTGGGAGACTGTGTCAAAGGCCTTACTAAAGTCTAAGTAGACAACATCCACAGCCTTCCCCTCATCCACTAAGCGAGTGACCTTGCCATAGAAGGAGACCACGTTAGTGAAGCAGGACCTCCCTTTCATAAACGCATGCTGGCTAGGCCTGATCACCTCATTGTCCCGCACGTGCGCATAATGGCACTCAAGATGATCTGCTCCATGACCTTCCCCGGCACCGAGGTCAGGCTGACAGGCCTGTAGTTCCCTGGATCCTCCTTCCGACCTTTCTTGTGGATGCATGTCACATTAGCTGACTTCCAGTCAACTGGGACCTTCCTGGTTTGCCAGGACTGCTGATAGGTGATGGGAAGTGGCTTGGTGAGCACCTCTGCCAGCTTCCTCAGGACCCTTGGGTGGATCCTGTCTGGCCCCATGGACTTGTGGGCATCCAGGTGGAGAAGGAGCAGGTCGGTGACTGTTACCTTTTCAATAACTGGGGCTTCATTCTGCTTCCTATCTCCATTTCCCAGCTCAGGGGCCTGAATACCCTGAGGATGACCAGTCTGACTATTAAAGACTGAGGCAAAGAAGTCATTAAGTACTTCAGCCCTCTCCTCGTCCTTTGTGGCAATGTTTCCCTCCGCGTCCAACAAAGGAGGAAGATTCTCCCTGGCCCTCCTTTTGTCTCTGATATATTTGTAAAAACATTTTTTGTTATCTTTAATGGCGGTGGCCAGTTTAAGTTCTAGCTGGGTCTTTGCCTTTCTAATTTTCTTCCTGCATAACCTCACAACATCATTGTAGTCCTCCTGAGTCACCTGCCCCTTCTTCCAAAGGCAGTAGGCTCTCCTTTTTTTTCTAAGTTCCAGCCAAAGCTCTCTATTCAGCCAGGCCGGTCTTCTCCCCCACCTGCTCGACTTACGGCACATGGGGACAGCCTGCTCCTGCGCCTTTGCGATTTTCTTCTCGAATAACATCCAGCCTTCCTGGACTCCCTTGCCCTTCAGGACTGCCTCCCAAGGGGCTCTGTTAACCAGACTCCTAAACAATGCAAAGTCTGCCCTTCTAAAGTTCAGGGTAGCGGTTTTGCTGACCCCCTTCCTTACTTCTCCAAGAATTGAAAACTTTATCATTTCATGGTCACTGTGCCCAAGACAGCCTCCATCACACCATAACCCACCAGGCCTTCTCTGTTCACAAACAGCAGGTCCAGTGGGGCACCTCCCCTGGTTTGCTCGCTTACCGGCTGCGTCAGGAAGTTATCTCCCACACACTCCAGGAACCTCCAAGACTGTTTCCTCTCTGTTGTGTTGTATTTCCAGCAGATATCTGGTAAGTAAATTTCCTTGCAATCTCATTGAATATTTTCTTGCAATCTCATTGAAGATTTCCTTGCAATCTCATTGAAGTGCTATGCAGTTTTGTAATTCTGTAATTCTTGTCCATTTTCACATGCTTAAAATAAAGGAACCTTAGCTGAAATTCATATTCTCTGGCAGATCCTGTGATTCCTTTAGTAACTTTACTAGCCTACTACCTGCATGACAGCTTGCTGTGTTATACTGAACTGTTGCCTGCTGAACAGGATCTGCAGTGTCTTCACAGAAATGTCTCTTTAGCAGCTTGCAAAATATGTACCATTATTTCAGATTTTTACTTAAAATGTTCAAAACCAAAACCAAGTATTGTCAAATTCTTGATTGTTTCAAATCAGCAGAACTCTAGCTTCTTACATCATGCAGAATGCCGGGCAGGCTGCGAAGTTTCCCTTTCTCTAAAATTTTGTCTGGAACTTTCTTAAATAGGAATTATGTTCCTTTCTTCATTTGACTAAAAAGTAACTGTTAGACGTTTTCTACACAGTGAATAATCTTACTTGGGTTGCCTGGTGACAGGGTCATCTGTTCACTCATCACACACAGTATACCAGTGGTCTGCTTCGTACAATATCTGCCACTGCATACAGCCAAAGAATGTATTCCTGGGCCTCATGAGGTCTCCTTTTGTTTGTAGATATGCTTTAGAGACACTTTATTTCTCTACTGGGAATAAAGGAGAAGAAAGAGCAATCCATCACAGCAATCAAGTAGCCCCCTCTGAGCTCCAGAAACCTGCTTTTTTATGCCTTTCTTTCACTTACAGCAGTTTCAATGGATTTTCCAGTGTCTAATAATAGCTGTGAATTTGCATCATAGTCTCTCTCTCAGTGGGTCCTCTGTTTACTGATCTGTTTTTATAAAAGTGGAAGTCAAAAGACCTATTTTTGAAACCTTTCCTCCATGAAAATTGACCAATATACTCAAAAGTTATTAAATGTCTGTCATAGCAACAAGTAGTAAATCACATAATCTTCCACTTTTTTTTCAGATAACATGCTCAAAATGACAATTGGCTGTGATATTTGAGGGTGGAGAAGTAGTTAGGAAAAAAGGAAAACAGAAGATACAAAAGAAACAAAGTGAGCAGTTGGAAGGGGAAATGTAACAGATGTGAAAAACTAGGAATAGAGAAGAAATTAGAAAAAACAGAGGCATAGAAAAAAGACTGAGAAAACAGTAAACTAGACAAAGATGGGGAAAAGCAATGGCAAGGGAGTAAAGGGATAGAAGGAAAAAGCAGTAGTTCATACTTCAAAGAGTTTTGGTTTCAGATCTTGTCTTTTCATTGTGCTTATCCTAGTAGATGCTACTGGCCCATGGTTATACCCCAACATCTTCTGCAGGTACTGGTGGCCAAAAATTATACAGAGGTCACATTAGTGCATCTTTCTGCTGCCTAAATGACTTCTTATCCCATGTTTCTCACCCACTGGCTTTCTAGAATAGGAAGCTGGAGAGGCAGCAGCACAAATATTATTGGCACGGTCTTTTTTTCCCCAACTCTTCAGGTACTGTAGAAGCTTGCCTCAGCCATGGACAAGGATGTGTAAATCTAACATTAATATAAATTTATGAGGTGCTACGCAAAGTCATGCTTCTCCTGTGTAGTGTTCTTACAATCATCCAGAACTTAGAGGAGTTTGTGGGCACCAGCCTTAGTAATACCTAGCACCTACTGAAATTAGTGGGAGGCCCAGAACTTGTCAGACTCTTCTCTGTTATTTGAAGAATTTGATCTATCCACACACCAAGATCTCAAATAAAATAGTGAATCACAGTGGTACTAGAGATGTATTTTACTCAGTACCAGGAAATAAAATTAAGTTCTGTTTTTCCCCAATCTGGGAAAAATATAAATATGCAAAGCAAAAAAAATATGTATTTCTGTATGTTTTCTCTTAGTCTTTGTGACCCAGCTGTTATCTTTATTCTCATTCCCTAGCTTTTACTGCTCATCACACTTGCCTATAAACAAACAGCTACCTCCCTATAAACAAATGTGGACAAATGGCAGAGGAAAAATCAAAACAAAATTCCAGTGACTATAAAAAGATTTAAATACACATATCATTGAAACATACTCATGTAATATTTGTCTAAGTGTAAAGTAACACACATTTTCACTCTTTAAGGAGAATAGTAGTTAGTGCCAAAATATTATTCAAAGAATTATAGAAAGCTGGGCAAAACCCGGTGAGATAACCACTTCTACTGATTAACAGTGACAGTATACTTGAAGAACAGAATTATTTGGTGATTGAAAGCCTTTATTCCTCAATGTCATTTACGTAAAAAATAAAACCTATGGATCAAACCAGTTTGTGTAGCTGCATCGGATGTTTCTAAAGCATTGCTGTACCTGCTGGATGAGTATTAGTATATTCAGTTTCAAGTACTAGTTAAGCCACTTTTCTATGTTGGGGTGCTTTAGGGTGGTGTAATTCAAAGACATTAATAAGGTTGTGAACGAAGTGTATTTCTCCTTGTCTTTAAACAGGAAAAATGCAGAAGGCAAAATTTTTGTTCCAAGAAATTTTTAACTATTCCCTTCCTGACTCTGAGTATCTCAAATGAAGTTGATATAAATTGTAGGCAGTGATACTTTACAGGGTTGGAACTCATGGGAATATCTTTGGCACCACTGATGTTAATTTAGTCACAACAAATAGCAGGATGTGGATTGGGAACAGATTAGATAGGCTGTAGTAGACATGGTTGCTCAGGAAATGACCTAAGTAGACAGAATACCAGCTTACATTGTGATGAAAGTTCCTGAGGGAATCAAAAGTTTCCCTGGCTCACAGTTCAAGTTCAATTCAATAGACAAATATTATAAATAATTCTTTTCAGGTTTAGTGCATATCGGGCTGCTAAAAACTCATTACGAGGTTGGTGATAGAATTACTTGCTTCTGAGTTCTAATCCTTTCCTCCCACTTTTCTCTCTTTTTTCTTGTAGGCTCTCCCTTCAAGTATACGGTAGAATTTATGAGGGATGTGGGAAATGTAAAATACCACCTGTTTATGTTAGTACAGTGTGTGGAGCCCATGCAATCTTTCAAAATTCTTTTTATCTTTCTCATAAATTTACTTCAAGTGTATTTCCTGCTAATAAAATATTTTACCAGGAATATGTCAGTGTTGAAGGTCTTAGACTGATAGTCTATTGTGAAATGTTTTTTTCTGTTCTCATTTTAAATTTTTATATTTCTAATTTATTTCTATATTTATATTAATTTCAGGATGTTTAACATATGATGAGTTTCCCACAATGGCACAGTGTTAAAAACTTACCTATCTTCAGTATAATCTCTAGCTAAACTGATAACCAAATACATATTTTTTACTTTAGCACTGGAATACCAAGATAAGATGGGCCTTATTTGTTCTGTCAGTATCTTCGGTGTCATATCTGTTCAGCTCAGTGATTACTGTCAGTATTGTGGCCTTTAAAAGAGGAGATGAAGGGAGAGTGGAAATGCAATTTGTGTTTCATGCTGCCTCACATATCACAAAGAAAACTGGCAGCTTAACGTAGACTCTTTGCTTGACCGTAGCAGTAGAACAGAAAGAATACAGCTCTTTTTTCTTATGCTGAGAGTTCCATCCAAATGAATGCATCTTAATGGGGAAGCCATTCACACAGGAGTAGGTGGGGAGGGGATGGAAACAGGGAAAAAATATGCAGCTGAAGAAAGAAATCTGCATTTGTTCCTGACTGTGTCTTTGAAATTACCACAGAATGCCTTGACCCCTATTTTCTACCCTACCCACTCAAATATCTGTATTAAAAGGGTTAAAGTTGTGCATGGTTAAAAGGGATGGAGCAGAGAGAGGGGAATACATAGGAATTACTCCAGTAATTTCTGTAGGTCTGGAGAGAAGTATCAAATAGCCTTGTATCCAGCAGGTATTATAACAGAATTTATAACCAAATTTGAAGGACAAAGAACCTCAAGCATGTTTGGACTATGATACATTATGCAAGAAAATAGCTAACAGGATAAATGTTCCTGGGTTACAAAAAAGTTTCTAAAGTTTAGGTCATAAGTCTTCGGGCAAGCAATTGTGGTGGATTGACCCCAGCCAACAGCCAAGCACCCATCCAGCTGCTTGCTCACTCTCCCTTCCCCCAGGAAAGTGAGAAAGTGGGAGGTGAGAACACTTGAGGCTTGATATAACAGTTTACCGGCTGAAGCAAAACCTTCACGCACAAAGAAAAATAAGGAATTTATTCACAGTTTTGCATTGGCAGGCAGATTGTTAGCCATTTCCTGGAAAGCAGGGCCTCAGCAGACATAATGGTTACTTGGAAAGACAAGTGCCATAACCATGAATGTCCCTGCTTCCTCCTACTTTCCTTGAGCTTTTACTTCAGAGCATGATGCCATATGATATGGCCAACTCTTTGGCCAGTTCGGATGAGCTGTCTCAGCTGTGTCTCCTCCCAGTTTCTTGCCTACACGTAGCCTACTCGCTGCAGGCAGAGTGCAAAAAAGAAAAAGCCTTGATACTGTGCACGGACTGTTCAGCAATAGCCAAAACATTGGTATATTATCAACACTGATCTAGTCATAGATCCAAAACATAGCACCGTGCAGGCTGCTATGAAGAAAATTAACTCCATCCTGTCCAGAGCCGGTACGGCAATTTATAGTTTGAAAAGGAGTGAAGGAGATTGAATTGTTCTTTGTAATTTGTCTGTGACATATTTATATCATATTAACCATATGTTGGCACCTCCATGCTCTTGTGTTTTGTTGAGTTGCTATTGGAAGCCACAAAGACAATGGAGGCCATCATTATTTTTCTTCTCTTTTCTCCTTATTTATAATTTGGCTGTTGAAAAACTATCTGCTGTTTCTTTGTTTCATCACTTTTTTTAGAAACATCTTAGTTAAAATCTGACTACAGATGGACATCTCTGTGGCATGGAGGTATTTCTGCTGTACACCTTGCGCATGTATGGTTTATTTGTAGGCCATCTCTGCAGCGCACACACTGTGGTTTAGAAACATTTTCAGTCTGGCTGCCTCACATGTTCCTGGGGAGCACCAGCATTGAATCCAGCTGAGTCCTACAGTCAGGTGCTAAGGTACTTATAGAATTCTTGTAGCTTTTTCACACAAGAAGTTGTTTATGGCATGCTACCTTTTTTTCAGTTCAAATGAAGAATGCCATATTTATAGCATCATTAAATCATCATTGGCAAAAAGTGGGTCAGTATCCCTAGCATTTGGTGCCACTGGTAAAGTACCTATAGTTCCAAGGAGAATTAAACAACTTTATACTGTCTTTCCTGGAAGGAATCTGTTGAAGCCCATACTGCAGGTCAGCAGGCCAGTATTGCAGTCATCACACCAGGTCTTTTGTTTTTTCTCCCTACAGTGCAGTATTTGGAAGTCAGTCTGGGAAGCCAAACTGCTTTTGAAGTCTAAGACTATTCAATTCAGCTGTTCTATATAGCTCAGTAACTCTGAGTCAGTATCAACCACATGCAGAAATCAGACACACTGCAGCAGAGCTGCGACAGCGGAATGGGTCAGCAGCAGTCTTCCAGGAAATTTTGGTGACATGCAAGGCAGACACTAGAGCAGGACAGCAGTGCTGCCTTCACACTGCAGCTTTCATCATCTCTGTGATATTGGCTGCAGCTCTTAATGCCTAGGTGGTGTTTTTCAAAGCATGGTTTCTTGGCCCTGTCAGGATTCTTGGCAAATCTTTGTATATGCTCTGTGGCAGGGAATGGCCGGTTCTGGATGGTGATTCCCAAAGATTGTTATCACATTCTTACTCATCCCAGTAGTCAGTATTGAAGTATGCAGTGGACAAGACTGACTGAAGTGCCACTTATTAAAGGCAGATGAGGTTTTGTCCCCATTCCTTTCAGTTAAGTTAATTTGATAGACATAAATGCAATAAAAAATATAAAAATAAAAAATAAAATTATTTTCCTCACTATTTAATCTGATCTAATGTAGTACTTATGACTATAGCTTGAGGCTGTGTATTTCTGTGTTGTTTCCCCTGTTGCCATCTTGGTTGATACGTATTTTTTAAAACTGCATATCCATTTGTTAGTTTTTGGGCATTCACAAGACAGAATAAGTTTGAGTGAACTAGCAGTCCCCAGACAGACATAAATCTGTGGCTGGATTTCAATTTTCAGTTTTTAAATACATAAATCTATATGATTAATGATCTCACAATTTACTTATAAATAAAAATAAATTTAAGCTGCATGATGTGTAATAATCAAATCACTGGTATTGTTATTGTGGCAGCTGATGCATATGCTGGTGGAAGTCAGAAAGATATTGCAAGCATAATACATGAGTAAATGTAAATATCTTTCTGGTCTAAGCTTCTTAATACCCTGACACTGCAACATGGTGCCATATTGCTACTGATTATCAAACACATTATAAAAAACTGGAACACAGAATCTCAGCCTTTTATCTAATTTTCACATTTTATACTGTGTTTTGTTGTCTAATGTACACCCCATCTCTCTGCTTCTGTTTCCCGTCTGTAAAATGAGACCAGAGGTATTTGCCCTCCTTTGTATGTAATGAGCTTTCTAATCTTCAAATGCAGAATACTTTTTCAAATCTATTAAATGATACATCTTAGCAGATACTTAAGCCACAAGGGGTCATCATGTGCAGCATAGTTCCGTGACTGATACCAGCTGACAAGTTCTTTGAACTTTATCCAGCAATTTCTTCAGCGTCCACGTCATCTCAATAAGCAAATTAGGATAAATGTGATAAACACTAAGATAACTTCTGTAAAGATGTCATAGCTAGACATAATGATTCAAGGAAAGAGAGTCTATAATACATTTTGGTAAACTAAGCAATCAGTGAAATTAGTATATATCTCCTCAAATAGAAGAGGGAATGTGAATGCCTGCTTGCTACAACTACTGAATTACTAAGCAGGTGGGGAGGCACAGCCAGCTTTTTCTTGGCCCAGTATTATTCATCTTCTCTAAGAATTCCTCCCCAGATTGAAACTCCAAAAGACAAAAAATAGTTTATTTTAAACCCTGATAGACTTAAATGTGAAAGACCTAATTAGGTCTTCAAGATTCAGGCAGCTCTGGGATTTCCCGGAAAGAAACAATAAGGAGACTCTGTGGGGAGAAATTTAGGTAACAGTGCTAAAATTTGTCTTGCCTAATTTCAGCTTCTGAAAACATTATCTGAGTCTAGATATGTAGGCTTCTTCTATAGTCAATGAAATGAGGTGGACTATCCTAGAGATACTTAATGTTTTCCATTGTTTGCGAAGCCTGGATGACTAGGCAACTAGGATGACTAGTTGTCAAAGGATAGGTGGTAATAACCAGAATCTAAATGTTGATAGGGATGGCTGTAATTGATGTGGAGAGCTCTTGAACGTAATAAATTGTTGTATTCAGTACCAGCTCCTATTATTACAGAATTTATCAGTTTCCTCTTTTTTACATAAGATATATATGATGGTTTCACTTAAATTTGTTTTGATGATATTTTGCCTCTGTTAAAACCATCTATAATTTCAGTGATGATAATGCTTCCCTTTAAATTGAAAATGTATAGTCTGGTGGTCAGTGTTGTGTGTGTCTTCCTCAGAAATTAATCCACTGGGTATTTGAGACTTTTTCAGTTCCCAGTCTAAAGAGCTTGTTTCTTTTATCTCATGCAGACTGATGAATTTAACTTTGGAGTTGCCTGTTCTAATACCAATGCTGGCCAATACAGTAGCCTTCAACATGCCCAGAGGTGAAGCTTCCAGTTACATTTCACTTTTATTAAAGCAAGTTACTTTTATGACTTTTGTATTTTCAGTGAGGCAAACAGTAAGCCATTGTCCTCCTGCTATTTTCTTTTCATCCATTTTCCAACTGAAACAATTTAGCTTCTACACATGACAAAACTGTGAATCAGTTATTATTTAGTGAGTGTTAATTTTGTCTGCACTAAGTACCTTAGATTTGTGTAGAATATATTACAAAATGTACGTTACTGAAAGTTCCTTTAAGGATCTCATAAGGGAGAAGAATCATCACAGACTACATCTCTGTATGAAATATTTTTGATCACATGGTAGCTAAGTTTTCCAGAAATGTAGGATTGAAGGAAGCTGACAGGCAAGGCTTTGCTCTGCTTGCATTCAGGCAGAGAATTCTTACCAGATAGGTACTTGATATTCATAGTTTCACTGAAGCAAGTCAACAGTTTCAAAATGGCATCACCGTATTTAGAGAGTTTGGTGAAAGATGAATCTGTGCTTCATGGAGCAGCCATATCTTCTGACATTGATATCACTTGGTCGGCTGTGCTTCTCACTTTTGCTGGCACTTGTTCTTGATTGATCTCTTGTTCTTTGCCACTTGATTCATCATGGGCAGTGATCCAAGGGCATGAAAAATTCTTCCCAGGACAACAAATACTTTGTAGTTTATGATATTTCTTTCCCCTTGGATTCAAGCCAATTAATTCCTCCAGAGAGCAGAAAACTTATGGAGTATAGCAATTCTGGCATTTCTGTGGAGAGAGCAAGCACTATTGTGTTTCTCCATTCTCTCATGCAGGAATAAAGATAATGTGTTACAGAGCTGAATTATCTAAATAATGACAAAAAGCAATTCATCTGAGGGAGTAGGTTGTGCAAAGGAATTTATTTCTGCCCTGATGGTAAGTACCACTTAATACTATGTACTAAATTTCCAGAAAGATGTACAAACCTATATCAACAACAATTTTCTTGTTAAGGAAAATTCCTGTTTTAAACTACTTATCTTACTTAGCTAAAGAAATTCCAGCCTCTCTTTGTGTCACTGCACCTTTATTTATTGTGATACCTACTCATCTACATTAAAATTTGATCTTCCACAAGGAGAATGGCTCTGTAATGTGTACTTGTCTCTAAACTTGCAGTTGAGACCCAGTATTCTGACCGGAGTTTTCAACTAAAAGAACTGGAGTCGTGTTATGACTGTAGCTACTTTGGAGATTCTCAAATGAAAACTATCCAATCAGCCATTATTAGGTCAAAGAAATGAATATAGAGTTCCCAAATTGCAGGACAGAGTTATCCCCAAGATCACCTTTCCTCTCAGAATGGGAGACCAATTTGCACATCATCAGACCTAGAAATTGTGATATTTGATAAATGCTGTCTGATGCCTTTTATGTTATCTCCTGTAAGAAAAAGTGGCATCTGAAACAATCAAAGAGAAAAATGAAGTGAGAACTTTGCATAAGAGACAGATGATATGTAATTTAAACTATCTAGTGGCTGACTACAGTAATTGAGTTGAACAAATTACTTTCCTGAAAACAAGTGGTAGAGTCATCTGGTGCAATATGAATAAATAGCTGGTGCACATGTGTTGGAGCTGAACATGTGGTACATAACTGAGGTAAGAGAGCCCAAATCATGCACCTGCTTGTTCCAAGACTCTCATTACTTCACCTCTTTGTCCATGCTTCTCTCTGTCTCATTATATTCAGGTTAAACAGGTAAATCTTGTCAGATCTTTTCTATTGTGCAAAGAAGAGGCATTTTCTCTTTACATTTCAAAAGCTGTGTCATATTACGATGCTTGTGTCACTGCAATATAGGACAGCTCGTCATGTTCTTTTGCCTCATACTTTTTGCCTCATACTACATCTTTAATGCTTTCTAAGAATTAACGTCATCTGCTTATTTTCTTCATGTACCTGTTTGTGCAGAACTTCTCATGTTTTTTATTCACAAACACCAAAGTTTCTAGAAGTCTTATGAGAGTCATTTATCAGAAAATAATTGATCTTTATATGTGCTTTGCATGTGTTCAGGGAGGAGGAAGCAATGCTCTTAATGTGGCAACTCTGGAACCGGCATGAATTTATGCAGTTCCACTAGTGACACTACATATTAATTCCAGTCCCAATTGACCAGTACTGTGATTAGCATGAGCAATATCCCTCTAAAATTTCAGACTTCAAGAGACTTGTTCAGGAAGCCATGTTTAGTTGGATGTAAATGTAGAGAGTCATAGAATCATAGAATGCTTTGGGATGGAAGGAACCTTTAAAAGTCATCTAGTCCATCCCCCTTGCAATGGGCAGGGACATCTACAACCAGATCAGGTTGCTCAGAGCCCCATCCAGCCTGGCCTTGAATGTTTCCAAGGATGGGGCATCTACCACCTCTCTGGGTAACCCGTTCCAGTGCTTCACTACCCGCATCGTAAAAAATTTCTTCCTTACATCTAGTCTGAATCTCCCTCCTTTTAGTTTAAAACCATTACCCCTTGTCCTATCACAACAGGCCCCGCTAAAAAGTCTGTCCCCATCTTTCTTGTAGGCCCCCTTTAAGTATTGAAAGGCTGCAATAAGGTCTCCCTGCAGCCTTCTCTTCTCCAGGCTGAACATCTCCAGCTCTCTCAGCCTTTCCTCATAGCAGAGGTGTTCCATCCCTCTGATCATTTTTGTGGCCCTCCTCTGGACCTGCTCCAACAGGTCCATGTCCTTCCTGTGCTGAGGCCTCCAGAGCTGGACGCAGTGCTCCAGGTGGGGTCTCACGAGAGCAGAGTAGAGGGGCAGAATCACCTCCCTTGCCCTGCTGGCCACGCTTCTTTTGATGCAGCCCAGGATATGGTTCGCTTTCTGGGCTGCGAGAGCACATTGCTGGCTCATGTCCAGCTTTTCATCTACCAGTAGCCCCACGTCCTTCTCCGCAGGGCTCCACTCAATCCCTTCAAACCCCAGCCTGTATTGATACCGGGGATTGCCCCAACCCAGGTGCAGGACCTCGCTCTTGTCCTTGTTGAACCTCATGAGGTTCACACAGGCCCATTTCTCCAGCTTGTCCAGGTCCCTGTGGATGGCATCCCGTCGCTCAGGCATGTCAACTGCAACGCTCAGCTTGGTGTCATGATGACAACTAGGATGAAGATTTCTAGCAGCATGGTAGCTTCCAGCTCCTCCTGTTTGTTGCCTACGCTGCATGCATTGATACAGAGGCACTTCAGCTGGGCTGTCATCCGTATCACCTTCTTGGAGGAACACCCCTTAGTTCCCTTGAGGAATTTCTCTGATATTTCCCTGTTGGGTCCTGTTACGTCAAGAATACCCCACTCATCACATAAGACTTTGACTGTGTTGCAGTGTCTCCAGCACACCTCAGATCAAAGAGCTGAGGGCCCCCGCTAGCATCCCATCCCCTGCTAGTACCCCATCCCTCTACCCATGGCATGCCATCCCACCCCTTGTGATGGGCAAACCTGATATCAACTCCTTCCTCCTTCAAATCTAGTTCAAAGCCTTGTCAATGAGCCCCGGATGCTCCTGAGCAAAGACCCTCTTCCCCCTTTGAGAAAGTTGAACCCTGCCAGATGCCAGCAAGCCTGGTGCTGTGTAGGCCATCCTATTGTTGAAAAACCCAAATTTGTGATGTTGACACCAGCCATGGAGCCATGTATTAATGGACTGGATCTATCTGTGCCTCTCAATGTTCCTGTCCGCAACTGGAAGGAGGGAGGAAAAAATGACC
Source organism: Platalea leucorodia (assembly GCF_965183815.1). NCBI lineage: Eukaryota > Metazoa > Chordata > Aves > Pelecaniformes > Threskiornithidae > Platalea > Platalea leucorodia. The sequence continues at coordinate 6,324,283 of NC_138858.1, forward strand.
TGCGCTAAAATGAAAAATTGACCTGATACTTCATCAGGCAGCTAGATTTTCAAAAGCAGAATGATATGATGTCATCCCTGTCACTTTCTTACACATGCTATCCTCCAAAAAGGAATATCCTTATCCATATGAGTAAAATGGGTCATATAGATTCAAGTTTGGATACGATGACCTACATTTGAAGGTCTGCCTTTCTCTGAACTTACATTTTCTCTGCTTGGATTCTTAAAGACAGATCAGTACTGCCAATGAATTTCTTGACTGAGTTTGATGCACCCCAGGATGCGGTTTGCCCTACTGTCTGCCAGGGCACACTCCTGACTCATACCGAGCCTCCTGTCAACCAGAACCCCCAGATCCCTTTCTGCAGGGCTGCTCTCAAGCCACTCCTCTCCCAGTTTATACTTGTGTTCAGCATTACTCTGCCCCAGCTGCAGAATCTGGCATCTGTTCTTGTTAAATTTCATGCCACTGATGATTGCCTTCAGTCTATCTAGATCTCTCTGCAAGGCCTCTCATCCTCTGAGAGAGTCAACCAAGAGGGATCTTCTTATAGTGTCAAGAATTCAATCTCTATTCCTCCACTAGACCCCATCTTAAAAATAAATAATAAAATTTAAATGGATTTAAGTAGTAATTTGCTGAATTTCTTGCTCTACAATCATAGGGATTTCCCTGACCTGTTTTGTATATGTATTCCTGGCCAACCATATCAGACCCTGACATTCAGTGCATAGCCAGAGCTCAGGAAGAAACAAGGAAAAGCTAAGGCCCTCTAAAATGGGAGTAGCATTGAAAAAGGTATCAGCATTTCTTCTTGACCCTTGTAACCAGATAAAGCTATTTAGCAAAAAGATAGCCTGAATGAGATCAGGTGTGCATGCTGTTAAACAGAGTGACTACATGGGTTTCCAGAAGGCTCCAGAGAAGAGAAATGCAAACCACCTAGCCTTTGCAAGCCTCCAGATTCAAAGCAGATGAAGCCTGCTCCAAATCCCGTTTAACAGCACATTGATACAGCTACAAAACACGTGGAGAACATTAGGGTCAAGAAGGTCCCTTTATGAGATAGAGATTACTACTGTCAAGTCTCTTGAAATGTATAAAAATAAACTAAAGCCCAATCTATGATAAATATTGTACATTTCAAAACTAATGCATGGCTGCTCCAAAACCAGCTCTTTACAAAAATCAATTCAGTAATTGTAAAATGCATAAAAATACACTGTGCACCTGTCTTATCATTATCCACTTGAGAATATTGGACTTTCAAAGGAACGCAAAAAGAAACAAACTCTGAGAGTAATTCTTTTAAAGCTATAATCTAAAGAATCAATAATATGACATTCCATGTTAAAAAATAAATTGAAAAGGTGACTGTGCTCTTCTGAATATTCTGTGAATGGCTCGGTCAGTCTGACTGAATGTCTGAGAAGCTATTTGGTTGATTTTCCTTTCTGTTACATAAACTTGTGGTTAACATGTTGGTCTTCCAAAGCCAGCTGAATATAGTAACAAGATTTATGTTGACTTCCCTGGGCTGTGAACAAAGATGTAGTGCTCACCTTCTCTGTATTTAACTGCACCAGAAGTTTTACTAATCTCTTTGTATGTATAATTACTTTTAATCTTTCTTCAGTTCTCAAGAATTTTTCCCATGCAGTGATAAATACACAACAGATATATTACAGGATTTTGCTACTGTCCTTTGTACACTGACACCAGATAGGAAATGAATTTTCAGTTTATGTGAAATTCAGTGATCTTCAAAAGACTAATGTCTCTTTTCTTTCTTTATGAGTTGTACAAAAATGTTGAAGAACCTCAGTTTGGTATAAGTACTTGAAAGTAAAAGGAGTAAACATTGTTCAGTTTGAGAATACAACAACACAGCAAAATGATAATTCAGTTACTGAGAGTTCATTTTGAAGGGTAATGTGATGAAGTCCGCTTAATACTTTCAAACGGTTTTAGGTTCCAATTCAGCAGTCTTTCCCTATTTAGAAAAGGACTGATCTCTATTTAGGCACATTTTATGCTGTCTGGAGATGGGATTTTGATATTTCTTGAACTGGGCTGTTGTGTCCTTATTCAAAATGTAATGAATCAGTGGAAAAATCTCTGTAAATTCCAACAGGCTTTGGTAAAGTGTTACTGTGAGACATTATCTTCTATTAGAATGGATATCATATACAAAAACAGCTTTCAGTCATGAAATGCAAATGTTTTAAATCACCTGCCACCACTTTAATGTGTACTTTCTGTATGAAAAAGTCCACTGTCTTCTGCAATTTAGAAGAGATGGTCAAACTGCGGTCTTAGACTTTGTGAAAGGCTGAATCACTTTGCCTTTCCTTTTTCAAGGTATGTAATGGTAGGAGAAAAGGGAGTGGAAAATGTAGATATCAGGGTGGGACTGATAGAAAGTTGAGTGTAATAATAGATTAAAAATACAAGAGGTGGTATTTCTTACTATTCACACAGCATGCAAATCACTCACTTGTAATACTAGGGAGTAAGGAAGAGGGAGCAATTCCTGCCATGTGTCCATTAGAAACAGAAGATCCTGATTTTGGTTTTAGGTACAACCATATACAGTCCACTTGAATTAAGCACTTAAGAGACTTCTGTGCAGCTACTGTCTTGGAGGGAAGAGATGACCCGTGTCCAACACTTAAATCAGTGGTTATCTTTGGATTTGAATAAAGCCCTGGAGAGCCATCTCTATTCTCAACATAACAAAGAAAAGCCAGCAATTATATGGAGAAAAAAAATTAAATAAGGATTTAAAGAAGATTTCAATGGACAAAATTCTAATATTTGCTCTTTTTTAATTTTTCTAAAGACTAGCTGGCCTCATGAGTTCATAACAGCATTCAAAGAGTTCACCTACAGAACAGTTTGACAAGCTACTACATTGCCCTGAAAGGGTTATTTAGTATTAAATATTTTTTCTCCTTTGTCTTTATACACAGATTTGTTTAATGGAAAATAGAGGTATTTACCAAAGTGCTGGGAAGATATTTCACCTTAGCACCATATAAATATAGCAGCTCATATATGATATCATCCATGTTAATTCTGATTTTGGCATTAAGCTAATTATTGTATAATAATAAAAATTTAAATCAGAGTGAGTATTAAAAAGCTAAATAAAATGAGTGGATTACTTAAAAGAAACAAAACAGACCATTTTCCTGAAAGCTGTGTTCTTCTCTTATGTGAACATATCTTCTAATAACTTGCATTAAAAACCAGGGGCAGAGAGAGTAGGGACTGAACAAAAACTGCAGCAGTAAGGAATAGCTTATAAAGGAATCACTCCCTTTTGTTTTTAAGGTACATTTACACTTATTTATTTGCAATATTTAATAATTGATCCCTACACTCTTCATATGTGGGTAAACCCAGTAAGGTGTGAGGAAGAAAGGGACTAATCAATTTACCTAAAGTTTCTGCTGAAAAGACGTAACTTAACATAGTTCTCCTAAGTCTAAGTCTACTCTTTTCTGCATGGGACCATTCTTCAGGAGACAGTTTCAAATGACTAGGTTCTGACATATGAAATGTATGAAGTTACCATGTGAATACTTGAAGAATTTGCTTGTGATGTAACAGAGTTATCAGGGAATATCAAGACTGTCCTAGCTGAAAAGAATTAAGCTAACCAGATTTTATGCATTTATGCCCTGAATGTTGCTTGAATGGTTCTCCAGTGTACACGAAGTGTAAATTGTGCCTCTGTCCCATTTTGAAGTAATGGAAATGCACCCAAATGAAGAATATCAAGAGACATTTTTCTTAGGCGAAAATAGTACCTACTGTTGACTTAGGAGACCACTTAGGAGGTCTGATTCAAGTAATTTGAATTCAGCTGAAAGTTTCCTTTGATTTCAAGAAACTTCATAACTAAATGGTTAAAAGAGCATTGCTACATTCTTTTTATGAGTGTTCCGAGTTGATAAAGTATGACTTCTAAAATCCTTCCTGAGCATGTTCTTTTCTGAGGTAGTCCTGAGTTTATGAATCACTGAAGCACTTAGATGAGAGCAAATTTCAGATCCAGCTAATTCTGAACAGGTCCAGAAACAGATATGTTTGAACATATATGTTAAAAGGGAAATGGAATGAAAAAACTTCAGATATTGGGAATGGATGTTTCTCCAAGCAAATGAGATAGGGTTTGGACAGTTGAAATTTTGGGCACAACAATTTAAAGTGACATTCAGGCGTGAATTCTCTGAAAATCAAGGTGATGATTCCTACTTAAGTTTATACTCAATGAGTGCTTTATGGGAATAAATGTATGAGCCTTCATGCTCTTTTAAACATATGCTGTATACTCTGCATATGAATACATGTTCATACACAGCTTGTACATCTACTGAGAACTAATCATCAGACAAAGAAGTCAAAAAATCCAACAACTAAAATAAGAAATGGTTTATATTACTTTTGAACCACTGCTCAATGGAATAAAGAAAGGTGATTCCATAGACTTTAATGAATATGGAGCAGATCCTAAATCAGGGAAGGGCTTCAGACAGGGAACCTGTCAGTTAAAATAATGGGATGGTTGAAACCTTCGCTGTTAAATCAGCTCAGCATCTAAACTGAGAAAAATTGCAACTCTGCATTTAAAGACAGTGATAATTGTCCAAGTACATATGACAGAAAACAAAAAGGTATCTATGGTAAGGTACTCAACACAATAAATGGAAATAAAATCAAGGAAGATAAACTTTTGCTTTGCTAGTTGATTATCTCTGTTTTTTCAGAGTATTGTATGAAGGAGCATTTGACAGCTGATATTGACATGAATGTTTTGTCTTTATGTTGCAAGGTAAAGGACACATTAGCTAATCACCAATACATTTAATAAGTAATCATTAAAAAAATAGAATCATGTTTCTATAAATGAAATGGTCAGTGATAGGTATTAGTGTGCTCTCAGGACAAGCTCATCCTTCTTAAAAATAAATCTGCTCTGCCTGAGCTGGGAGCAATAGCTTTTTTCAGCTGATTTCAATCCTCTGTTGGAGAGAAAGCCTCTCCATAGAGAGTTAGCAGAAGAGAAGGCTTTGATTAACAAGCAAACCTACAGGTAAACTGAAACGACATTAATTGATAGTGAACAACCTTTAAAACCAAGGGAAAACAATAATTTCCTATCTTGCGACATGCTCATGCTTTTCTTCCTAGTCAGATATGCCATGGGTGCATTCTCTTCCTTTGATTCAGGTTTATCGGAGATGAAAATGACTCCTATAAAAAAACAGGGATTTGCTAATTGCTTCTCCACAAAGCATTTGTCTTTTTGACAAACATTTTAATAGTGTGACAGAAGCTCTAGACCATCTCTTGATCAGATCCACTTTAAAACTTAGATTTTTCATTATGGAAGTGAAAACATTTTTTCTTAGTTTTTTAGGAGGCAAGAGGGTGACATTGCACTTTTCACTTGTTATTTTATCTTCTCATTGATAATTTAGCTTGCTGACAAGAATGTATTAGCTTCTGGCATGGATAACCAGCACAGAGCTTATTAACCTTGTGACTAGTATCTGGGACCTTTGGGCCCAGAGCATGACGATGGACAACTGTAAGCTCCTGGTGTTTGAAAGCAGCTTTACAGACTGTATTGTTTGGTGCTGAAGACTTCAGTGATGTGCTTTTTGTATACAGATCTATTGAAACAGTGCCTGAGCAGCTCCTGTTGTTTTCAGGTGCCTAAATTATTGATATGACTTTGTAATTACACTTTTCTTTTGAAATGTCCTAACTTTGTATATTGGGGTGAAGATATACAGCAGTCATTATCTTTAACTGGCAACACTTAAGTGTTATTTTTACTTTTCCAGAGTCATTATTTCTGTAATTTTGTTTTCAACTAAACTCTGTATAACTATAAATTAATTATAACAGGAGTTATCACAATAATTACTAAAGGGACACATCTATAAGACTCAAGAACAATGCTTGGGAACTAGACTGCATGATTTGTAATTAGTTGTCTATAAAATGAATATGATTATACACTGCTACTGTTTTGAGCAGGATGTTGAATTGGATTTCTTCCTGAGACGTCTTCCAAACAGAATAGTTATATGATTTTATAATTCTAAATACACCCTGGGTAGGGAAAGCAGGGCCACAAATCTCACATACCATGTCCAAAGACTGATAATGAAACTTCAGGAATCTACTTTGTCCTAGCCAGTATGTTTTGTAGCTAGATTATCATCTATGTCTTCTCTTTGGATATACCTCTGACAGTGAAGATTCTTGACGTACATTTTAAAAAAATGCTACTCAGTTACCTTGTGGGAGGGAAATTAAAATGAATGTATGAAAGCTTGTCTGTGGATTTAACAAGCTCTCAAGAGTAATGTGTTCGTATCTTCATAGCAGACTTTTAGGAAGGAACTGGGAAATCTCTTACAATGGTCTTTAAACGATCTTTTAAAACTCACATGTGCACTAAACATTAAATATATATATTTTTTTAAATAAAATGTGGCTTATATAAATTGTCTTAGCTGACTCATTTTTGGAAGATATGTACATGGTTAAAATTTCCTGATATTGCAGATGGGTCAAAATGTCTCTGTTTTCAGTCATTTAACCTGTCACCCTCATAATCAGCAATTTCGTTATATTCCAGAAACTGGCCTTTCTTAGGTATCTTATGATATTTTTAGCTGTCTTATGATGTGTATCCTAAAATGGAGGTATCTATCTCACATTTTCAAGTCTTGGCCATCTACAACTCTGCAATTATCCTCAGCTTGTGTAGCTCAGTGGGTCTGAAGATTTTACTTTGATGTTGCATAGCTTGCCTTGTAATGAAAATGGTCGTGTAGTTTTTAGTAACAAGATCAAAACCTAGAAGGATCAGACAGGAATAATTCTGTAAAATTGTTGTTGTTCTATAGGCTCGTGAATGTTTCACATTTTCTTCTTTCTGAGATATTCTGAAGGAGCATCACTAACCCAGACTAATAATGTGCTAAGACAGGGACAAACTATAATTACACAGTGAGGCAGAAAATGTAAAATAGATCAGCTTACAGGGAGTAGAGTTTCTCTCTGAGCACAGAAGGAATTTGTTTGTTTTGTTTGCTCAGAAAGTGGAAACTCATCCATACTTGAGGGAGAGGGAGGGAAGAAATCCCTACTATGTGCAGCACACAGATCAGCTCAGCTATTCCTAAGCACGGTGTAGATGCTGCCTGCACAATCTAACAGTGAACAACTTTCTCTCTTGTAAGCTTTCCCAAACAGATAGCTGATCAGTAGGAAACAGTAACCATTGTATACGTTGGTGTGCATTTGGCTCACATAACTCTTATTTCTTAATTTACTTCTTGCACTTCACTGCCTATACTGCAAGAACTCGAGTGGCATATTTTCAGCTTGGGCTCTTATCCAAGACACATGCCATCTATCTTTGCATATGCTGAGCTGCTAATACACAGGGAAAATCTTCTCTTATTTCATCTTTTCATTACTTTGTGTTTCAGTTTTGTCTTATCCTCAAAGTATAGCACAGGATTTTTACTGTAATTCAGATAGCACTGGGATTCAATCACATTGATAGCACACACAATAAAACTGACAGTCAGACAAATGCTGACCCACCAGACATAACATGGTCAGAGATTCTATATATGCCAATCAATCGGATCAATCTGATCACCTGTAAAATGGTCCTATATATCTTTTTTCCATTGACTGATGTGCTACATCATGACAGAGTAATGATGGAGGGTAAAATGAATCAGCATTGGCATATGTCATCTTGTATCGCTATTTTAAATATTGAGGATATTAATCAAAAGACTTGCCATGTTGTCATATATTTTGTCATTTATTTATCATTGATGTTCTTAAAGACAAAATTGAGATCGGAACATAATTTTCACAATGAAGTTTATGGCCATAAGAACTTGCATGACCTCTGATTTATAAAAGAGAGACATACCTGGTTCCTGATGTAGCATATAATATTTTTGGCATTAAAAACCTGTTATTTCCTCATTGTTTCCACCTGAAATCCAACTTATTTCTTACTATGAAGTCCATGTCATCCTATTCTTGGTTAGTAAGCTCCTTGAAGAAGAAAGCAGGATTTTTGTTCTTTGTTTTTGAAACTCTAGTCAAAAGTAGTCATCTTACAGATTAGGAGTCATCTTACTTCTTTCCTGGACAGAAAATATTATTAATAAAGGAAGATTATATGAAGAACACACATATATTCACATATATACAATCATTAAAGTAACAGGCAGATAAAAATACTTATCTCACTACAGCGTTCAGGGAGGTTACTGGAAAGCTATCACTGGTATCTGTATGAACACAATCAAATATATATGTCTGTTCTGCATATCATAGAATCATAGAATGCTTTGAGATGGAAGGAACCTTTAAAGGTCATCTAGTCCATCCCCCCTGCAATTGGCAGGGACATCCACAACTAGATCAGGTTGCTCAGAGCCCCATCCAGCCTGGCCTTGAATGTTTCCAAGGATGGGGCATCTACCACCTCTCTGGGCAACCCGTTCCAGTGTTTGGCTTTCTGGGCTGTCAGAGCACATTGCTGGCTCATGTCCAGCTTTTCATCTACCAGTAGCCCCACGTCCTTCTCCGCAGGGCTCCACTCAATCCCTTCAAACCCCAGCCTGTATTGATACCGGGGATTGCCCCAACCCAGGTGCAGGACCTCGCTCTTGTCCTTGTTGAACCTCATGAGGTTCACACAGGCCCATTTCTCCAGCTTGTCCAGGTCCCTGTGGATGGCATCCCGTTGCTCAGGCATGTCAACTGCAATGCTCAGCTTGGTGTCATCTGCAAACTTGCTGAGGGTGCACTTGATCCTGCTATCTGTGTCATTGATGAAGATATTAAACAGCACTGGCCCCAATATGGACACCTGTGGGACATCACTTGTCACTGATCTCCGTCTGGACATCAGCCAATATGACCTGAGTCATCTATCTCATAGCATTAGAAGATCCCCATATTTTTCTTGAATTGTCAGCAAATACCAGTTCAGCCATTCCAGTGAAATGTTAAGCTGCTGGATGGTATTGAATACCTAAGTCATCAGGTTTGCAGAGATCTGTGTACTCTGGAAGGTATTTCCTACTAATATTAGGCTAACCCTCCAAGTTTACTGTCTGATTAAGTGACCAACAAACCAAAACATGACTGAATTTTTCTTTGCCTGTGAATTTGTACATCATGGTGTCTAATATTTCTGAAGATGTTTTAGTATGAAAATTGTTATATACATGTGAAATATTAGTCTTATAAACACGCATGATATGATTATTAGAAAGAAAAACAAAATAGCATACAGAAATATAATTTTCTTAATTCAGTGAGTTCTTTATTTTGAAATGTGTTTCAGCATTGAAGTGAACATATATAAACTGAATTGGGAAAAACAATCACGTGGAGAATCATGTACCTATCTTCTATAAATGCTTCAAGAGGCACAGTGCTATCAGATCTGATGATGTCAAGTATTCTTTCTGAAATTATATCTTGTTATTTAATTCATATGTTATGCTGAGTAAAATGGCATCATTTAGTAATGGGAGCTAAGAAAAGATCTGGTATCTACAAAATAAGTGCACATTAGCTAGATATGCTGCAGCAATGGAAAAAAAGAATAATGTTTACCAGAAGCATCTTTTTGAATCCTGAATTCACCCTGAAAAGGCTGGATTCTAATTTTCAGTATATAAGTCTTCAAATTTTTTTCAGTACAGTATTTAATGCTTGAAAATAATGATGACCTTAAAATGAAAAGTCTGTTATGATCCTGTCTGCAGTGATTCAAAACTGTCTTATAATCTTTCTTATGGGATGAATTCTCCATGCTTCAGAGCAAACTCTCTAAAACACTTGAACACACAATCAACTATAAGTGTATGTCTAAATCCTACTGAAAATAATTTCCTAAATACATGCTTGAATACTTGCATAATTAAATTCTTTAACAGTTTTGCTGAGTAATCTCTATAGAAAAGGCTCTTTGCAGGATTAGGCCTTGCCAAAATCCAGAATTGTTCATAATTCAGCCAATTTTAAATTTGTACCACATGTTTATGCCAATGTTGTTTAGGTCTGATGTCTGGAGGACAAATCATTTAATTCTTTCAGTAAGAATATGGCAGAAAATCAACTAAAATATATATTTTTTTAAAGACTCAGTTTTGTGTTGGCAGCTTTTAACTCATTTGCTCCACGAATGTTTTTTTTTGGTTTTAACTTTTTTTGTCCTTTCCAGCTTAAACAACTCCATCAGTACTGGCAACAGTTGTATCTCTATTTTGCAGCAAATAATGTCATATAAATAAAAGGAACTATTTGCCACCTTATTAAACTCCTGTTAACACTATAGCCTCTGTCATAGTATAAGAATCTGATAATTCTTCTAAATCCTTATCAGTGGTTGCATATACATAGATTTTGTTTCTTCTTTTCCAATTTCCTCTGACAAGAAAAAGCCTCTCTAAAGCTAAATATCTACATTATGTTTATAAGGATTTGTAGCCAAGACAGGCCTATGTGTAATCAGCCTACAGTGTAGAAATCAGTCATTCTAGTTCTTGCAGGTTCATCTGAACCTTTAGTCTCAGGGGATTTACCTATTCTTTCCTCCACTTAATATCACTGTTTTTATCATAGCTGTTGCTGATTGGTTTGCATTGGAGTAATTTCTAGGAGGGCTTGGGGTTGTGTTGTGGAAGCAACTCTGTCTGCAAAAAAAATCAAAGAAATGTTACCTAAATAATACACAAACTATAACAAACAGATGAAGGAGGAAAAAAGTCAACAAGGAGAATCTAAAGCTAAGTATAATAAGCAGTGATGATATTCCAGCAACTGTTTAGCTGTTGCTCTCAAGTAATGTCTTAGGCTGACGTTATGGGAATATTTAAAATGTTAAGAATTGAAAGGAATAGGATACATGCCTCTTTTCACAGGATTTTACCCATGTGGAATTTGCTTAACTTTAAACAAGTAAAATGTAGCTGTTTACAACTAGTCTAATCTAATAGCCTTTACACCCAATGGAGAGAGTAGGAATTCCAGGATATGATCCAGCAGTCCTATTTTACCACTTGTTCAGTGAAACGAAGTGGTATCATATATAAGAACTGCTTGTTTCACTTGACTGTATGTGGAGTCTATGTGGCAAGCCTTAGGTGCTGTCTAGGAGTGGTCAACTAAATCCCCTCCGTCTTATATCACAACTGGGAGAAGTCCAGAAAGTAGTGGTCAGAAATGCAGCATCTCCTTATGCAGCAAGATTTTTACTCTTGGATACATTGCCTCAATAAACACACATGACTTAAGTGTGCTCAAAACTCAGCCTGAGGAGTTGGTATTGAATACAAACAAAAGTGACTCAAAAAAATCACACTCAAGAAATTGAAACACAGAGGTAAGGGAAACGCACTAGATCTTTGCTGGCTTTGCTATGAGAACCCAACTACAGAAAAATGTCCAACAGATACTGAAAACTTGAAGGGACAATTACAGCTCCTGTGCAGTAAGTGCCCACACAAGCATTATTTAGTAATATGTTTCCTTTACATTTTTCCTAAAGAGGAGAAAACTGTCCAATGTCTATAACCTACTCCTTCTTTAAAAGGAAAGGCAGCTCTTTTAGTTTCTGCTATTTTGTTGCAGATTGGCAGCATCCTACTGTTGAAGTATGACTTCAGCCTTGTTTTTACATGGGAATCTAACTATGGCATCTTCTATTTTGTGATATATACAAAGATTATAATTAATTATATTTTCCTTATATGTCACTGCAGCAGTATTTCATAGACATTCACATTCATTCTGGATTCATTAAAAGCATAAAATAAGTGTATTTAGTAACAAGCATTTTATGGCTATCATCTCCAGCATTAATGTTTATTTGCCAAGTGAGCAGTGTGAGAAAATGAACAGGAACTAAGCTGGATATTATATTCTAAAAAGCATACAACAAAAGTTTACAGCTAGTATATCCTCTTCCAGGTAATGTTTTGATAAGCTGCTGTATATGGCAAATCAGAAAGTTTTTTTTGTTTCTTCTAAGCTTGAGAAAATCTCTTCTACTCATCAGTCTTGTATTACAAACTCACCAGAGATTGCCAGAATGCCTCCTAAAAAAAAAAAAAAAAGCTGTTGATAAATAAACCACGAAAATGATCAGAGGGCTGTAACACCTCTCCTATGAAGAAAGGCTGAGAGATTTGGGGTTGTTCAGCCTGGAGAACTGAAAGCTCCAGGGAGACCTTATTGCAGCCTTTCAATACTTAAACGGGGCTTATAAGAAAGGTGGGGACAGACTTTTTAGCAGGGCTTGTAGTGATAGCATAAGGAGTAACAGTTTTAAACTGAAACAGTAGATTTAGATTAGATCTAAGGAAGAAATTTTTTTATGATGAGGGTGGTAAGACACTGGAACAGGTTGCCCAGAGAAGTCACAGATGCCCCATCACTGAAGTGTTCAGTGTCAGGTTGGATGGGTCTTTGAGCAACATGATCGACAGAAAGTTGTCCCTGCTCTTTTCAAGGGGATTGGATTAGATGATCTGTAAAAGTCCCTTTCAACCCAAAACATTCTATGATGCTATAATTCTATGAAACTTAATGTACACAAACTATGAAATCACTACACATCCATCATTGTTTATTGCAGTTACTACCTTGACACAGCACTCCAAGAAAATAAATCATGTTGACTTAGAAGGCCTGTATTATTAACTAGTAACAAGATACTCTGGCAACTTCTGTAATTTCAGACTGCAAAAATGTGTATATAGCTATGTTGATATGAATGTACTGACCATTAAAACAAGACAGAAATAGAGACAACCTACCTTCACTGTGGCTGGGCCTGAAATATAAGTGGTACACCACTGTTTCAAGGCTAGGAAATTGTTAAAAGTATGTCTAATTAAAATACAAAATGTAGTTATCTTGAGGGGCTTTTTCATTTGTTTCATGAAGGATTCACAAAGTATGACTTCAAAGTATCTCTTAAATGAACAAATGGCAGCCTGTGGACCATGCAGAGGGAATTTTGTGTCAGTAGATGATATTTTAACTCCAGATTTGCTTTCTCTTGTATTGAATGAAATTGTGTTTTTAATCCATATATTCTACCCAAAATTACATAGTCCTCTAAGAACTGTGTAAATATTCCAAGTATAGGAAGCTTGATGTTGATCTAGTTCACCGTATTTTCATTATCCTGCAAGTTATATATTTTACTTTACAGTAATCAGCATATTTCCCATATAAATACTGACAAAAGTTAAAATGTAGATTTTGTTCTTTCCCAGTTCATCAGATAAAGTAACATGTTTCAATTTCATTTATTGTAAAATGCAACTTCATAACTTTTCATTTTTCCTAATATTTTTCCTAAAATCACGTCTTTCTTTATCAGGAAATGTAATAAGTATATTAAACTGATTGCATGTGAGATCCATGCTGTTTTTTAAGAGAAAAAGTTTGTGTTATGCAAACTACAATGGACTTACTGTGGTTGCTTTTAGTGTACAATTTGTGTATGATGTTCTACAGAATCCTAAAGGAAAGCATGTTTGTTTACCTATGATGTTTCATAAAGCATATTTTCATATCCCCTTTAGGCACACAATATGGATTTTTGTAGTAGTACTGGAGTTGAAGGAAGACAAGTTTTACTTTTTTTATTTGTACAGTAATGGATTCTTATTCTGTACCCTTAAGCTAACCTGAATACCACAGGTTACACTAGCTTTTCAATAGCTAGTGGTTCAGATGGGGCATTATGGCAGTGCAGAAATAAACTGTCTGTAGCTCCAGAATATAAATGTATACACGTGTGTGTGTATATGTGTATTTGTATGTACAAGTATGTGCATGAATATGTATATAAAGCAAACATATGAAACGTTGAAAATCTAAAGAATTAAAAATAGTACAAGACCATGCTAAATATGTTAAATGCACCATGTAGTTCATATGCCAAGGTTGACATGCCACAGAGTGTTGTCAACTCTAGAGCAAAAAGAAATGTGCAAGTACATGTATCTGTATGTGCAAATAAAACTACGTAGATACATACATAGATACATACATGTATTTGTGTGTCCAATTACCATTTGGACCATATACTCTCTTCAGAGCTACTGTTACAGTGACCAGAGCATAGAATTAAATTTTCATTTATGATAAGCACCATTTTTCACTCTGTGGCTAGGCAGGTAGAAGTATGATTTATTGTTGAATGATGCCACTAGCTACTTATTCAGTATTCAACATTTTAGATTTTTGCAGCATCCAGTGCAAATACAACCATATGATTAATGCTAAAGAATTTCAGATAACAAATGGAATGCTTAGTTTTGTCTACCTTTCCCAAAAATATAAAAAAGATAGAGCCAAGATAAACAGTACTTCTTTGTGAGTTACTAATATGTAATGTTCCATACACATAGTTATTTTAACAATAGCTAAAATAAGTGACATTTCTTCATTTGATACCAGGAGAAACTCAGACCCTCATCACCATAAAGTTCCATGACAACTTCTAGGAAGTGTGGAATTGTGGCAAGAGGTAAGAAATCAGAGCTGTCTTGTGCTAATAGTCTTCTTCATGTGTCTAGGCATTTATTTCATGTTGCTTGAACATTACAATAGGAGAATTGGAAGAAAAATAACTCTTCTGAAGAATTTTGAGATAGTGTTTATTCCTAGGTAAGTGGTTGAAATTCAGCTTCTTGTAGGTGTCCAGGATACAGTTCATTTGTGACTTCTTCGAGGCATTAAAGAAGACTTCATAATGCTTGCACAAAGGAATTTTGTTGAACTGAAAGGGAATTATGCTGAGATCGTTGAATAAAATGAGTTACAAAATTTTAAATTAATTTGGTCCATAGAAGAAGCTTGAACAGAGTTTTCATAGAATCACAGAATGTCTTGAGTTGGAAGGGACCTACAGGGATCATCAAGTCCAACTCCTGTCCCTTCATAGCCCAATCCCAAAATTCACACCATATATCTGAAAGCATTGTCCAAACGTTTCTCGAATATTGTCAGGCTTAGGGCTGTGACTACCTCCTGGGGGAGCCTGTTTTGAGAAATTAGTTTGGGTTAAGGTGAGGATTAGTGTAGGAGACAAAGAAGGTTAGCATTTCTTCATTGTTTTTGTAACCCATGAGTCAGTGAACTTTCAGCATAGGTCTCATATAATGAGAAACATGAAGTTTATTAGTTGAGCTTGGTCTGTAAATTGTCTCTTCCCAGAAATGGAACAGCCATTGGTGCGGGGCCAGATGGTGATTCACAGTTACTGGCAGTGTTCTGAGCTTCAGGGGGTTGCTCTAATGTTTGTTGTGCTCAGAGGGTTCATGCAACTAAATTTTAAATATTGTGGTGTAAGCCACTGCATTTATTCTAAAGGTGAGGTTAACTGTTGCAAATTCTTCAACCAAAACCTGGCAGTTGCTGGAAACGATGATGTTTAGGATGCTTTTTCTGCTTAACTTAGGAACAAACATGTGCCTTCTTAAACATGTGCCTTCTTAAGCATGTGCACCCAAGCTGCTGAAATGAATGTTTATTTTAGGGCTGTGGGTATAACCCAATGATCACTTTAAATTTACCTGTTGACTTCAGTGAACAGCAGATAGAGACCAGAAGATAGAAACCAAGGCTGAAAGTCTTTGAGCTCTAGGACTGAACACAGATGTCTATATAAAGACAAAGACTACCATTGCAGAGTCTCTCCCTAGCATAAACATGAATTTCAGAGTGACCATAAATATTAAAAAAGTCAGGAAAAAAAACCATAAAGACCTCATAGAGCTGAACCAACTCATCCACTGAAATAAGGCCTGAATGTTTGTTTTTGTATGTAATAGGTTCTTAATGCCACACTTCATCATAATGTCTTTGAACTTTTGGTTGTTTTATGCAACCAGACTTCAAAAATCATCTGAGATTTCCCCCTTACTAAATCAAATGTCTGCTTCAAACTGCTATGCTATACTTATTAGACTGTACTACATACATGGTTTTGTTAATTTTGCTGTTATTTATAGCTGGTAAATTTGACTCAAGATGTAATTTAAAAAACAGGTAGGGTGGCAGCAGAGATACACCCATCTAGATAAATCTCCAGCTGTAGCTTGCAATACAATTCCTTCAGAGTCCCAATGACCTAAGAGTATTTAGTAAAGAGTTTAGTTAAATCCTCCCAAGCTCCCCAGAATTCAGGAGTTTTATCATTAACACCAAGGAGTGTAGAATTAGACTCTCTCTTTGGCAGAAATAACTCAAAAATTCCCAACAGTTATTGTCTACCCTGCTGTTTATTAAGGAAACATGCCTTTGTTTGCTGCCCCTAAATGATTTTGTAGCTGACTAACAGCAGCTTCAGCGTTTTAGAAAAAAATTACTGTGGATGATAACAAGAGAGTGTGTAGGTCCATTAGGAAGGAAAATCCTGGAGGTAAAGGTGACAGCTTTACGACATTAGCCCTTGCCTTATTTGCAGTAACTCATTTTGTATATAGTGTTTCTTATTGGTGTAGTCAAGGGCTGGAGCTATTTGTTGTTTACATCAATGCATAAGGGGGTTGGTAGTATCCAAGAGGGCAGAAAATAGGTCTGTTGATTAGAACAGTAAATTAGGGGAAGACAGAAAGACAGAGAAGAATAACTGGGTTCCATATACATACATAAACATTTCATGTTGTTTGCTACTTGTTTCCTTATAAACTCTGCTCCAGCAGTCTTTAAACTAATAATAAAACTTTCCTCCTCATCCCACTCCCTGGGTTATTTGTCTCTCTTCAGTTAGACAGACTTTCTGTTTGCTTGACCTCTGTTATGATAACAAAAAAAAAGTTGTTTTGTTCAGAGTGCTCAAACTGCCAAGAAGGCAAAACTATCCTCCATGCAGCTGTGCAAGTGTTTATTTTTGGCATAGGTGAAAAGGAACCCTATATGTGGGCAGGTACATTTGTCTTTTCCTTATACCATATTGAATTTAGCTCTTCAACTAATGCCCTGAAGGACTACTGGCCTCCATGCACCAATTCAGAGACCATCATATAGCAGTCTTCCTGAGATGTAAATTCTCGTCTTGATTGGGGATTTTACAAAATTCTGTTTTGTTTCATGATATATTTTATCTAGTTTGTTCCAGCTACAATAAAATAAGTAAAAAACCTGACAGCTTTAGTTGTGCCACCATATTAACCATTAATCAAGACGATATACAAGGCTGATAGTATATTTCAATATTTAGTTTCTTTAAAAGTTTAATTGCTTTAAATTGCAATATATTGAATATATAAATATTTAAAAATACAGAAGTATATTAAATAGATTCTACTCTTTAGTTTCTAAATATAATGTTTCTATAACAGTTTCTCTAAATATCCTACTCTATCAAGAATAGTTTCTGGTTTGATTTGATTTAATTTTCAACAGTGTACATTTTTGCTAATTCAAAATGATAATAACAGAACTCACTGAGGATTGCTGAATTTTGCAAATTAGCAGATTATACCCAATATTGACAATTCACATGAGCATAATTTTATTTTTAAACTTACAAACAGCCTCATTGCCTCTAAAGTAAAGCAAGTGCTCCAGCTTTGACTTCAAAAGCATATATGATTAGGGGTACCAATGAACATGCATTATATAATATATAAATTTTGATATATAGATATATAAAGATGATAACTAGAATTTTGTTTAATTCACTTCTACTATGTCCCATTTTTGCATTCTTTCTGCTTTCTTGAATTTTTCTGTCTCTTTTCCAGACATCTTTCTCAACTTTAAATATATTATGATCATAAATGAACTTATTGTTCAAATGTTGTATCAGAGTAAGGATAAATCTGATACCATATTCTTCTGAAAAGGGAAAGCTAACACACATAAAATAAGATAAATTCACATGTACACTCACTGGCCTTAGTGCAGTCAGGATTTCATCCATCGTAATTTCCATAAACACAAAAGCAGACCAGCTGTATGAAATAAAAAATACAATACGGCTTTTTTTGTAAAATTTAGTTTTCATATAGCTCTTTTTATAACACAACACAAAACTCAGCTTGCAAAGAACAGTATCACTGTGTCCATTTTACACTTGATAAAAATATAGCCTAAAGCATGGAAGTGAGAAACCTAGCGTCACTCATAAGACCAGTAGCCTCCTCAGCTCTTACCTGATGAAGCATATAACAGATTAGATCACTTTGATGTGAAACTGGAAGGTAAAGTAATTTTGTAGGTATCTTTTACATTTCCCACCCACCCCCACAAATATTGTCCTTTATATAAAAAAAATTATTCCTCTATTTTTAGAAAACTTCTGAGAAAAAGTGTGATCTATTGAGTAAAAAAACCTAGCTGAGAACCAAGGCTTCCTGAATGCCATTAACAGCTCATGCTCTGCTTTGGTCATTAAGTGAAATCAGTCAATTTGCAGTTGCCAGCAAATAATTTTAACATGACATACATACTCTATATTTGCTTGGGTTTCACCTATGCATAGATACGAAGATCCTGTATGATTGTAACTCTTTTGTCTTAGCTGAATGTATCTATCATAGCCTAATTTAGAACTATCCTCAAGAAGGATAGATAGTTGGGCCAAAGAAACTTCCAGATGCAACTTTATAGCTCAGATGTGAAATTTGAGTGCAACACTTTTGGCTAGATGTGATTGTTAGTTAAGGAAGTACCTAAACCACTAAATACTAGCAGTAGAAAAGTATGTACTGGGAAAGATCACTTTATACCTGCTGAGTTTCTTATACTTTGCTGCCTGCCTGCTGTTGGAGATAAGGTGCTGCGGTAGACAGACCTCTGGACTGAACCCACAGAGAATCTTTTATGAATGTATTTGAGATGTAGGTGGATGGCAATTTTCAAAAGGATTTTAAAACCCATAACAAAAGTCATCATTATATTTAGACTTTGGACTGTCTTTCCACAGTTAATTCAAATTTTGGATCCTTTCAGTAACACAGCTTCCTAGAGATGATAGTTGTTTTCTAGACCTGAGTGTTCATAGAGTTTTCTTTCTTTGCAAGAAAAGATATTACTCAGTTAAAAATAATAATGAAGATCATTAGTTAGTTCATTTTTTTACTAAAAACTACAAAAAGATGGTTGTGCTTTGTAGGTATTTCTTCTATTTTTGTTCATTTAGAAAATCATCAAAATTTTGAGGTGTGAAAATATATTTGCATCAAAGCAATGTTGCAGGTAGTGAATGTGTTCACTTATATAGTGTAAAGACAAGAAAAGGCAGTCATACATTGATATCAAAGAAGTTCCAACACCGATAATGTCAAAGAAAGGTTTTCCAGTGATTTCAGAGGAGTCACAATTTCGCCCATTATAATTTCTTTTGAAAGATATTTAATTACTCCTACTAAAGAACATTGTGGAAAGACCATTATGGAAGTAAAAATTTAATGAAACACGTACTAATATCAATGGAAATTTTTGGAATGGAAATGATTTCTGTGGATCTTGGTTCATGTCCTTCAAAAGTTTTATGGAAAGATGGCTCAAAGGAAGAGGTTCCAAGCTCTATCATGCATGCCATTTGAAACTGAATAAAACCTGTACTGAAGGAAATACTACAGACTAAAAAAATATTTTCACAAGAAAATGGACAGAGATTTATTACTCTGTGCTTAGGTGAGTGCTGCAGCAAACTTATGTCCTCTGAATCAGGAACAGACAGAAATGCATAAAGCACATTGTACAGTGGGTTGGACTTGGACAGAACTAGTCCAACTAGTGTTAAAATGATGTTTAGGGTTATGGATGTAATTACAGAATCATAGAATCGTTTAGATTGGAAAAGACCTTTAAGATCATCACATTCAACTCTCAACCTAGCACTGCCAAGTCCACCACCAAACCATGTCCCTATGTACTACATCTGCACGTCTTCAGGGGCCCAAAACTGAACACAGTATTCAAGGTGCGGCCTCACCAGTGCCAGGTACAGGGGGACAATCTGTTCCCTAAGCCTGCTGGCCATACAATTTCTGATACAAGCCAGGATGCTATTGGCCTTCTTGGCCACCTGGGCACACTGCTCGCTCATGTTCAGGTGGCTGTCAACCAACACCCCCAGGCCTTTTTCTGCCAGGCAGCTCTCCAGCCACGCCTCCCCAACCCTATAGCATTGCATGGGTTTGTTATGTTCAGGACCCGGCACTTAGCCTTGTTAAATCTCATGCAGTTGGCCTCAGCCCATCGATCCAGCCTGTCCAGGTCCCTCTGTAGGGCCTTCCTACCCTCCAGCAGATTGACACTTCCACCCAACTTGGTGTCATCTGCAAACTTATTGAGGGTGAACTCAATCCCCTCATCCAGATCGTTGATAAAGATGTTGAACAGGACTGGCCCCAATACCGAGCCCTGAGGAACACCATTTGTAACTGGCCACCAACTGGATTTGACTCCATTCACCACCACTCTCTGGGCTCGGCCATCCAGCCAGTTTTTTTACCCAGCGCAGAGTGCACTTATCCAAGCCGTGAGCAGCCAGCTTCTCCAGGAAAATGCTGTGGGAAACAGTGCCAAAGGCTTTACTGAAGTCCAGGTAGGCAAAAATCCACAGCCTTTCCCTCATCCACTAAGCAGTCACATAGAAGGAGATCAGGTTAGTCAAGCAGGACTTGCCTTTCATGAACCTATGCTGAGACTGATCACCTGGTTGTCCTGTACATGCCGCATGATAGCACTCAAGATGATCTGCTCCATAACTTTGCCTGGCACTGAGGTCAGGCTGACAGGCCTGTAGTTCCCTGGATCCTCCTTCCAACCCTTCTTGTAGGTGGGCGTCACATTTGCTAACTGGGACCTTCCTGGTTTGCCAGGACTGCTGATAGATGATGGGAAGTGGCTTGGTGAGCACTTCTGCCAGCTTCCTCAGGACCCTTCGGTGGATCCTGTCTGGCCCCATAGACTTGTGGACATCCAGGTGGAGCAGCAGGTTGTTAACCATTTCCCCTTGGGTTATGGGAGCTTCATTCTGCTCCCCATCCCTGTCTTATAGCTCAGGGGGCTGGGTACCCTGAGGACTGGTCTGACTATTAAAGACTGAGGCAAAGAAGGCATTAAGTACCTCAGCCTTTTCCTCATCCTTCATTATTATGTTTTCGCTTGCATCCAAGAGAGGATGGAGATTCTCCTTAGCCCTCCTTTTGTTGCTAATGTACGAACAGAAATATTTTTTAATGTCTTTTACAGCAGCAGACAGATTAAATTCTAGTTGGGCTTTGGGCCTTCTAATTTTCTTCCTGCATAACCTCACAACATCATTGTAGTCCTCCAGAGTCACCTGCCCCTTCTTCCAAAGCTCATAAACTCTCCTTTTTTTTCCTGAGTTCCAGCCAAAGCTCTCTGTTCAGCCAGGCCAGTCTTCTCCCCCGCCTGCTTGACTTATGGCACATGGGGACGGCCTGCTCCTGCGCCTTTGAGATTTCCTTCTCGAATAACATCCAGCATTCCTGGACTCCTTTGCCCTTCAGGACTGCCTCCCAAGGGACTCTGTCAACCAGGCTCCGAAACAGGCCAAAGTCTGCCCTCCTGAAGTCCAAAGTAGCAGTTCTGGTAACACCCCTCCTTACTTCTCCAAGAATCAAAAACTCTTATCATTTTGTGGTTGCTATGCCCAAGACATCCTCCAACCATCTTATCACCCATAAGTCCCTCTCTGTTCACAAACAGCAGATCCAGCGGGGCACCTCCCCTGGTTAGTTCACTTATCATCAGCTGCATCAGGAAGTTATCTTCCACACACTCTAGGAACCTTCCTGACCATTTCCTCTCTGCTGTGTTGTATTTCCAGCAGGCATCTGGTAAGTTGAAGTCCCCCACAAGAACAAGGGCTAGCGATCGTGAGACTTCTCCCTGATGCTTATAGAATATTTTGTCCGTGTCTTCATCCTTGTTGGGTGGTCTGTAACAGAATCCCACCATGATATCTGCCTTGTTGGCCTTCCCTCTGATTCTTACCCATAAACACTCCACCCTATTGTCACCATCATTAAGTTCTAGACAATCAAGACACTTCCTAAAGTACAGGGCTAGCCCCACAGTCTCTCTTTCCTTTTCTGTCCCTTCTGAGGAGTTTATAGCTACCCATTGCAGCACTCCAGTTGTGTGAGTCATCTCACCATGTTTCCGTGATGGCAACTATGTCATAGTTTTCCTGCTGCACAACGGCTTCCAGCTCCTCTTGTTTGTTGCCCATGCTGCGTGCATTGGCATAGATGCACTTCAGTTGGGCTATTGCTCCTGTGACTTTTTTGGGGGAAGAAAGCCTAATTCCTATGTGACCATTCTCACATTCTCTGTGTCTTTGTTGCCACATGGATCTTTATCCCATACCTCCACTGAGATGGCAGACCAAAGGAACTCACTAGCACACCATCCCTCAAACACGGGCATGCTGCCCCCAGGCTTATCTTTACCTTGCCTGGGTTTATCCTTTTCCACCTTCAAATCTAGTTTAAAGCTCTTTCAATGAGCCCTGCTAGCTCCTGTGCAAAGATCCTTTCCCCCCTTTGAGACAGGTGTACCCCCGTCCATCTCCAGCAGACCTATTGTCGTGTAGAATCATAGAATCATAGAATATCCTGAGTTGGAAGAGACCCACAAGGATCATCAAGTTCAACTCCTGTCCCTGCATAGGACAACCCCAAAATTCACACCATATGTCTGAGGGCATTGTCCAAATGCTTCTTAAATGTTGTCAAGCTTGGCGCCGTGACTGCCTCCCGGGGGAGCTTGTTCCAGTGCTCCACTACCCTTTGGGTGAAGAACCTTTTCCTAATGTCCAGCCTAAACCTCCCCTGCCGTATCTTCCTGCCGTTCCCTCGGGTCCTATCATTGGTTGGCAGGGAGAAGAGATCAGCGCCTGCCCCTCCTCCTTCCCTTGTGAGGAAGCTGTAGACCACAATGAGGTCTCCTCTCAGTCTCCTCTTCTCCAGGCTGAACAGACCAACTGACTTCAGCCGCTCGTCATATAGCCTCCCCTCTAAATCCTTCACCATCTTTGTGGCTCTCCTCTGGACACTCTCTAGTAGCTTCGTATCCTTTTTGTACTGTGGCGCCCAAAACTGCACACAGTACTTAAGGTGAGGCCGCACCAGTGCAGAGTAGAGCAGCACAATCACCTCCCTCGACCGGCTAGCAATACAGGGCTTGATGCACCCCCGGACATGGTTGGCCCTCCTGGCTGCCAGGGCACACTGTTGGCTCATGTTCAACTTGCCGTCGACCAGAAGCCCCAGATCCCTCTCTGCTGGGCTGCTCTCCAGCCTCTCGTTCCCCAGTCTGTATGTACACCCAGGGTTGCCATGTCCTAGCTGCAAAATCCGGCACTTGCCCTTGTTAAACTTCATACGGTTGGTGATTGCCCAGCTCTCTAATTTGTCCAGATCTCTCTGCCGGGCCTCTCTTCCCTCAAGAGTGTCAACAGCTCCTCCCCATTTTGTGTTATCGGCAAACTTAGATAGCAAACCTTCAAGTCCTGCATCCAAGTTGTTTATGAAGATATTGAAGAGCACTGGCCCCAAGATGGATCCCTGCGGAACCCTACTAGTGATGGGTCACCACCCCATTTACTATAACTCTTTGAGCCCTACCCATCAACCACTTGCACACCCATTGCATTATGTGTTTATCCAGCTGTATGCTGGACAATTTGTCCAGGAGGATACTGTGAGAGAGAGTATCGAAGGCTTTACTGAAGTCCAAAAAGATTACATCAACTGGCTTCCCTTGGTCAACTAGGTGGGTAATCTTGTCATAGAAGGAAATCAAGTTTGTCAAGCAGCACTTTCCCCTCATGAATCCATGCTGACTGGGACCGATGACTGTGTTGTCTTTCAGGTGTTTTTCAGTAACTCCCAGAATAATCTTCTCCATGATTTTGCCAGGCACAGAGGTGAGACTGACAGGCCTGTAGTTACCAGGGTCATCCCTGTTGCCCTTCTTGAAGATTAGGACAACATTTGCCAGCTTCCAGTCAACTGGGTCTTCCTCAGAGTCCCAAGAGCATTGAAAAATCATTGAGAGAGGTCTTGCTATGACATCAGCCAGCTCTTTCAGTACCCTTGGATGAATCCTATCGGGCCCCGTTGACTTATAGGGATCCAGCTGGAGCAGCAAATCCCACACAAGTTCAGGGTTGGTTGGGAGGTTGTTATTCTCACAGTCATGGTTCTCTGGCCCAGGGCTCTGGGGGTCCCAGAGTTCATCATTGGTGTTGAAGACCGAGGCGAAGAAAACATTAAACGTCTCTGCTTTGTCTATATCCCTGTTTGTGAGGTGACCATGTTCGTCAAGTAATGGGCCAATGTTATTTCTCGCCTGTCTTTTGCTATTTGTATATTTAAAAAAGCTGTTTTTATTTTCCTTCACAGTACTGGCCACCTTCAGCTCCAGTTGAGCTTTGGCCATGCATATTTCCGCTCTACAGTGGCGAACAATGTAGTCCTATCCATGATCAAAAAAACCAAAATTCTGCTGGTAGCGCCAGTCTCAGAGCCAGGTATTGATCTGCTGGCTCTTCCTGTTTCTTCCCTCATCATTCCCTGCAAGTGGAAGGATAGAAGAGAACACTATACTTGTGCTCCTAATCCCTTAACCAGTTATCCCAAGGCCGTGAAGTCTCTCTTGATTGCCCTCGGACTTCTTGTTGCAACTTCATTGCTGCGTACATGAAAAATCAATAATGGATAGTAATCTGAGGTCCCTACTAGGGTAGGAAGTTTTCTCTTCACATCTTTAATCCGGGCCCCAGAGAGGCAGCGGACTTCCCTAAGAAGTGGGTCCAGTCTGCATATTGGGCCTTCTGTTCCCTTCAGAAGGGAGTCTCCTATGACAATGATGCTTTCTTTATGGAAGCAGTTTTGACACAGAGTGAAGGCCGATTTGACCTCGATGACACCTCCAAGCTAGATGAACCATCATCCTTGTTATTGTTCAATTCCACTCGCAGAGCCTCATAGCTATTGTGCAAGGGCACCTGGAAAGGTGAGGTAGTCACAGAGGGGACGCGCCTGCTGCGCAGGGCATGAACTTGTCGCCATTGGCCCCTATCCCTTAAGTCACTGTGTTCAGACAAGCAGAGAGAGGACCTCGTAGTTGGATGTTATAGAATAGGCTTAACATCCAAATCTTTTTTGCATATTTCATTTTGATTGCCTTGTTTTATTTTCCAGTTATAAATACTTGCCATTGAGCCAAAGACTTTGCTGACTAAAACACTGATGACAGATGAGTCATTCTGTCACATCTATATCACTCCAAGTACCTTCAAAAAAGACCTGATTCTCCTCTTTTCTGGTAACCGAGATGACTCATTTCTGAATCAGCATACCACAATGTCATCACACTGTTGGGATATGGAGTATCCTGTCACTGAGCCCCTAACAGTCCTCCCAAATTCTTTTTAGCATACATGAGGAAACGTTTCTGGTTGTTATACTCTAAAACTGTGTGTTGCTTTGTGTTTTAGGTAGTCACAAGCTTATCAGAGTCTTTAAATGTTCCTCTAGTGTTTCCCAGTCAGGCCCCAAATCCTTATCTTTAGGTAACTGAGTTATGATGCCACTGCACCACCAAGACAAGATTTCAGCATCATAATTACTGCTGGGATTGGGAAAACATAAATCCCAGTCATATGATGGAACAGATGAGGTACAGCTCCTAACGTTGGGGCAAAATTATTTTCGTTAAGGAGATCTGATTATGGAACAACTTCTAGAGTAATTAGGAAAATCCAGAAATGGCTAAATATATCCATGTCTTTTATGGCTTTTTATGAATAAGATAATTTTGGTTTTAAGGATTTTTTTCACAGTTCAAAGAACTGTTTTTACTCATCAGTCCCATCCCAATATATTGTGTTCCCAATTAAGCTTCAGAAATCCTGAGAAGAATTTTGCTTGTAATATGAGAGAATTTTTTGAGATTCCTTTAAGTCCAGTCTTTGATGTTTGCTTGTTTGGGGAGCAGGGGAAAGTTTTGGGAGGTTTTGTTTTGTTTTGTTTTGTTTTGTTTTGTTTTGTTTTGTTTTGTTTTGTTTTACCTGCTGCTGGTTTTGCATAGAAAGGTCTAGGGTCACCAAATATGGCTTCTATCACCCATCAAGCTAAGGTGATACGTTGCACCATAAACCCCTGAGACAGCTAGGTTCACACCAGAATAAATGTCAAGTGCATCAAGGGCAGAAAGTGCATTACGAAGTACATGAAAGTAAGTTTACCTCAGAAGGATGAAAGACTGAGACTCAGCCTATTCTAGGGGCCTAAGTATTCTGAAGATCATTCCTGGGTCATGAGCCATCCCCTTCCAGCAGTAGGAAAAAAAACATAGTAAACTCTTTCCTTGTTGCTAGCATTGATAGCTTTAACATTTCTTATTCAAACTGTGGGTACAAACCTGAACAGGCTAATGGAGATTTTCTCTGTGAAAATACAATCAGCCCTCTAGAACTTCTGTATGTGTTTTGCAGCTTTCTGACCTTTTCAGTGTCACATTAATGCTAGAATAAATGACCTCTTTTAGTGCCTGAAGTGCTACCTTTCACCCCCAAACATGTCTTGCAATTGTGCCCACTGTCAATATATCATCATAATGTAGCGTGTACATGTGTCAAGCAATATGAATGCTCTTTTGGCAGATGTAAATTCCAGTTGGGTTTATATTGTGAGAGGGGGAAGAGAGTGAGAGGATATGTAGCTATTTTATTTTATTGTCCTTGTACTTTGTAGTCTCTTCATCTCCAATGTACTGGTAACTCATATTTGTTGTGTAAGGTATTTGATCTCATGCTTCCTGCCTCCTTTCATCCAAATAACTCTATATTGAAGGGATTGGTTAAGTCTGTTCTTAAAAATGTCATGGTTTTACTAATTTGATTTTAGATTAACAGTTAAGGAATGCATTCATAGTCAGACTTTATGCAGCAACCCTGTAAATCTCAGAGCAATCCGTCCATATTGCTGTTGCCTTTTTTTTGCAGGTGTGGAAACTGAGGGAAAAAAATATGTTGGTGATAATCAAAGGATAAAGAGCTGATAGCAGAGCCAAAAGCTAGAAACAACTCTCCCTAGATTCACATGATCACATAAGCCTTCTTCAGTAGTCTTATGGTGGTTGTTAAGTCTTTGTAAAGTAAAAGTAGCAGGAAGCCTAGGATCAGTATTGTCTTCTGAGATAGCTCATTATTCCCTATTGTTTTGTTTCCAAAGTACATGTTGTTTTCTAGATCTAGAAGCTCTCTTCCTCCCAGTAAACTCAGCCTCTGAAGCATCTAGGTATTTAGTTACTATATTCCTTTCCAAGTCCTTAAAATGTCAAAGTGAATGTTTAGAACTGTAGGATGTCTATTCCAGGGTGTCCAAAATTTGCAGAGGTCAGATTCTATAAGCTGAATGTTTAGGGCCTCTCAGATGTCTTGCCTCTGAACAATATCGAGAATCCTCTGCGAAACACATACATCAGCCATCACCAGGAAGAGTCTGGTGTCTCACAGAGGAATTAGGCAACAGTCATGGTTGGGAGCAACCTTAAGTTAGCACACAAAACTTGCAGCCCTTTGGAGTCTGCCAGTGCAAACCGATAGCTTTTCTCTTGCGTGCGTTTATGATATTGCAGTTGAAATGCGTATTTCAATACTGCAAGAGTACTGAACATAAGAGTGATAAATGTAGGAGTTGATTTACAATAGCAAAGTATTGCCCCAGAACTTGAGTCTTATTTCAACAATTTCTTTTCAATATTGTTACCTTTTTGGTTTTCATTTTCCCTGCATAACGATGTTCTAAGTGTTGCTGACAGTAAAACAGAACTATTTCTTCCCCATCCAGAAGACCTTCTTATCCTCAATTCCAGGCTTTCTCAATGGTTTGATTTGCTTTTTGGTTAACAGTTCATAATTATAAAGCTTTTTAATTTGTGTGTGTGCATATATCTGTACAGAGGGGAGTAAACAACTGAAGAGCCTCACTAACTGAAGAGCCTCACCCTTCTCTAATCTTACGGAAATTCTTCTAATACAGTAGAAAAGACATTAAGAACTCATGTTGGTATAAGCAATAATGTGTCAGATTTTACAGCATTGTGAAGTGTTGCCTAATTAGCTGAGAAAGAAATCTCTTTGAGATCTGACAAGGAAAATATGTTCAGTTCAAAGTCATGTCTGTAGTGAAGAACACTTTTAAACTTATATAATGCAAGTAATGTGATATTTATCTTCACTGAGATAAATAAAAAATTAAGTACACAAGTAGGAAATAAATTGTTGAGGACAGTATTCTGGGAATAATCAAATATATTTGATGAATTCAAATTTTTATGGGGATTTTAGCAATGTCCTGATGTCAGTTTTCTGGCTTTAGATCTATCTTCAGAAATGTTTCCTTCTTTCTTAGTCTATTTCCTTTAAATATGATTTGAATACTATTGTTATCACAGGAAAAATTGTGTCAGATGTTAAAAGAATGGATCAGAAAATTTCTGAGCAAAATAAACTATTTTAAATTTTATTTACATTTTACATTGAAAGAGAAAGCCAGCATATTCAGCTACTCTACTAAATAGAAATTTTGAAAAAGATCATAAAAGTGATGAAAAAATATCTATAAATAATATGATTTATATTAGGAGTGTAAATATACATGTAAATGTAAAAAGCAGCAGGAAACAAGTTAATCGTTCTAATCGTCAACAACTTTAAAAAACAGATCTGAATTTTTGAGAGAGACACAGGTTATTGTTCAGATCAGCAAGAACAGATAAACACCTAAACCCTGTTAAGTTAAAAGGAATTGGATACCAACAATATCTGCGAATATGGATGTTATCCTCTACAAGACTTTAACTGATATATTGAGAAACCCTTGCATTGGGTAAAAAAGAAAAAAAAAAAAAAGAAAAATAAGAAAAAAAAAAAAAGCTGGGTTGTGTTTTAACCCTGAACAAGACTTCTGTGAGAGGTTAAACGGAAGAGTTGTATCTTCCTCTTTGATGTGTCATCAATTTTCCAGACCATAGGTTTGAAGTACAGAAAAGTTGGTGCCACATTACAGAAGAACAACTATTCTCCCACTCGCAAGAACATACAGCTGCTGCCACTGTCAATTCATCACTGCTTGATGTATGGGGTATAATTTCACATGGAAGGTATCACAGGAGCTAACCACTAGTTTATGTTAGGAAACCTGCAAACAATGTCAATTTACCACTACCTGAAACAGCAGTAAACCAAGTCAGAGCATCTCAAGTTATCATTACATGGAAACATGTCAGCAGTTAAAAAAAGGGAGAGAAATAAATGTGGTTGCTGAAAGGTTTCTTTCCATGGAATGAAATGACTTTATCCTTCCTTGAAAGTCTTTTTCACAGTGAGCTAATCATACTTGAGACTGGTAGCTGCAAGTGAGGGCCCACTTGTGTAAAGAACTACCCTACATTTTTCTCTTGTTTGTTGTACTTCCTTTGTAAAATTAGGAGATTTATCCATTGATTTTAATTGAAACGTGTCTATTTGTAATGGTTCAAGATCAGCTCTATTGTTCTCTGAAATAATATGTGAAAATTGAGTCTTTCTAGTTTTATTCAATGTATTCTGTTTTAAAAATCACACTACGCTGGAGTCTGGTTTAAAACCTTTTTATGTCATTACATTTTGGATTGCTCACTAATGGAAGGCTTAAGTTACCATTGGATTTTCTAGCTGAAGTACAATAGAAGGAAGACACATTAAATTTTCTCACCAATTTTAACTTGATGGAAGAAACACAGTGGGAAAATGCACTAATAGCAGCATTTGCCAGAAGTAATTTCTGTTTATTAATGCATCTTGTCAAATAGCATAAGCTAAGCACGGTAGGCAATGTTCAGTATTTTTGTAGGAGACCTTTCTGGTAAGGGTCAGGGATATACTACAGAGGAAATGGTGCATAAGTGGTAGCAATCTAACCTACTTTGTCATTATCGTTAATTTGTATCACATTATGATGATGTCTCTTATATGGGGAATATATACAAGTCTCATCTGCTTCTCTGTTTCCTTGAACATTGAACAGAATTTTAAACATTAACTTTAAAATGCAGTGCATTCTGCCTTCCTGTATTGCACGAGGAAAGGAGTATGGATGTAGATATTAATGTTAGTCAGAATTTTTTAGCACAACCATTTTTCACTAGAATGTGCTGATTCAGAAGACATGGAATTTTTTTGTAGTGAGAGCACTTTTGCTCAAGGTTTCCTGAAAGTTTCTCAAGTCCAGGAAGAATTTTTGTGCAATTTCTCTTGTTGTCCTTCAGTCCCTGTTGGAAAGCTGTAACCAATACCTAGTATTTGCCTTTGTTCCGCTGATCACATTTTTTAAAAGAAGTAGTGAGAACTCATGTCTTTACATCTAATGCTTGTGAGAAAGAGCAGCTTGAGAGATACCCTGAGATTAGTGATTTTTGTCTATTCATTCAAGGTGGGTCCCAAAACAAAACAAAGATTTTTTTCTCTCTTTTCTTTCTGATGGAGTGGTTCTCCTCATCTGCTTCCTAATTCTGTGCTTTTACCCTGGGGGAACATATTGCCTCAATGTATAGATTTCTGCATCAAGTCCTTTGTTTCCTTCTGATACAAGAGGAGAAATTATAAAACTATGAATATTCTCCAAAGAAAGTTGTTTTCTGCCTTGCTCTTTCTCCACCAACTCCACTGCAAAGTATTTCGATTGTAGTCTGCCCTCACTTTACAATGGTAGAGGGTACAAAACTATATGAACAAGCCTTTCTCTTCATCTGCAATCTGAACAACAAAACTAGCTCTCCTATTTCAATCACTTTAAATGTTCATTTTTGAGTTTGTTTTGTTTTGTTTTGTTTTTCCCTTGAGACTTGTTTTAACATGTTTCCCTAGTAGTTTTCTGTGTTACACTTTTTTAACAAGGGAACGAGGGATCTAACTGGGAGCCTCTGGAGGGAGAAAAAGACCATTACCGTCCTGGTAAGAAAGTGTAGATTCCCAGAGAGTAAATGGGATGCAAGACAGTGAGAGTCAGAATGGACAGGAGTGAATAGAAGATGGACAGGCCTTGAAGGTGATGGAGATAATTTTTCAGGGGACCACAGAAGCCTGTACAGTGCTTTCTGCAGCTCAGTCTTTAACCAAGACTAAGTCAACACAAGTTAACAGAAGGATCCATCTGTAACAATTCGACGGACAAGAACGAGTTCCCTGCTTCTGTTTTGGCTGTCCTAGTAACTTGAGTTTTCTCTGTTTAAAATTTACATATTCTGGGGTTTTGTGTGTTTGATTTTCATTCTAATAAGACTGATTTAATTTAAAAGACTTTTGTCTTTTAAGACTCTGCCTTTCTGGTGCTTACTACTCTTTGCTGTGGACTTCAGTCAGCTTCAGCAGGTGAACAAAACACCTATCACTTTAGCAAAAAACAGTGTAAAAAGCAATGCTGTATCAGCGGCCTAGCGTATACAGTAGATAGTTCTACAGCAAGCTTCAGTATTTTTCTGGTACACCAGAATGAATTTTACTCAGAGAAATAAAATTTAGCTTGCCTTCATTTCACAGCCAATGCTCAATAAATAATACATTGTAACACCTAAAAAATTAATAATTGCAGCTCACAGACTTTACAGCATTACTTCCTGAAATGGTGTAGTAAAGCTCTTATCCTGTTTCTTACAGGGTATAACAATGTAAAAACGGCTGTACTGGGTCAGAACAAAGGTGCCTTTAGGCTGGTATCCTATCAGTGAATCTAGCCTGTAGTGTTTGTTTTGGGAAGAACATATGAACAAAATAAAAGATATTAAAACTTCTTGAAAATCTTCACATCCTCCAGCAGTAAGAAAATAAGAATGTCTTATCATGAGGTGAGATCTCTGAGCTTATTAGAACCAGTTTAAAAAAAATTCAATATTTTAATCCACCAATACACTTTACCATTTACCACATCATGGAAAAATCATGCAGTCAGCTATACTCGATGTGCAAATATTTTTTTTCACTAAATAAAATTATATGCCTTGTATGGTTAGAGAATAAATAATCATTCTGTATTTACCTTCCCTGTACTCCTAAAATTTCTTAAAACTCTGTAATAGCTCAGACATCAGACATCACTCTTCTTCTCATTCATCTTTTTGACTAAAATAAATACTCCTCAAGACTCTTCTCATATAGCTTCTGGTAGACATAACCTTCAGCCACTATGGATGTTCAGTGCTCAGATCTAACACAACATGTACCTCAACAACGGTAAAATGGGTAATCCCATTGATTTCACTGTGAGGCAGGTCATTCACATACTCTTCTAGGTAAGGGGTTTTGTCTCCATCTAATCAAGTTAGCTACATGTCATCATGGAAGACTGCTGGTTTGGATGATCCTTTCTCTGCTGACATCAAACAACCTCTCTCACCTTTGACATTGCAGCTGTTGTTTGGTAATTTTGGTTCACACTGATGTGAAGCACTTGAATGTAACAATATTATTTCATTATTCTGACTCCTTTTGTTTTGGTTCAGGTGACTGCTGCTGTCAGTTATTTATTCTAAATTGTACTGTAATCTAAATGCAATATGAATAGATAAAATAAATACAAATAAAACAGAGGAAATATACCGTATACTCAAATGACATAGTCTTTTGTGACCTGTAAAGCTGTCGTCTGATAGAGATGTATGCTATCTCATAAGATTTCTTAGTAAGGAGTAGGAAAAAGATAACAGTGCAGTACATCAGAAGTGCAACACTTTTTGTTCAAAACAGCAAAGGCTGCAGATAAGCTGGCTTTGACTGTATGAATTGTGTATGAAGCCCTCTCAGATTCTTGGGGGGGGGTTCCCTACACAAGTATATCATAAACATAGGCTCTTTGTTCTGGTTTTGGCTGGGATAGAGTTAATTTTCTTCCTAGTAGCTGGTATAGTGCGTGCTGGAGCACGTCCAAAGAAGGGCAACAAAGTTGGTGAAGGGTCTGGAGCACAAGTCTTATGAGGAGTGGCTGAGGGAACTGGGGTTGTTTAGTCTGGAGAAGAGGAGGCTTAAGGGAGACCTTATTGCTCTCTACAACTACCTGAAAGGAGGCCGTAGCGAGGTGGGAGTTGGTCTCTTCTCCCAAGTAACAAACGATAGGATGAGAGGAAACGGCCTCAAGCTGCGCCAGGGCAGGTTTAGTTTGGATATTAGGAAAAACTTCTTCACCGAAAGGGTAGTCAGGCACTGGAACAAGCTGCCCATGGAAGTGGTTGAGTCCCCATCCCTGGAGGTATTTAAAAGAAGGGTAGACGTGGTGCTTGAGGCCATGGTTTAGTGGTGGCCTTGGCAGTGGTAGGTTAACGGTTGGACTCGATGATCTTGAGGGTCTTTTCCAACCTTAATGATTCTATGATTCTATGATTCTATAGTGCTGTGTTGTAGATTTAGTATGGGAATAATGTTGATAACACACTGGCGTTTTGGTTGTTGCTGAGCAGTGCTTACACCAGTCAAGTACTTTTCAGCTTCCCGTGCTCTGCCCGGTGCACAAGAAGCTGGGAGGGAGCACAGCCAGGACAGCTGACCCAGACTGGCCAAGGGCTATTCCATACCATATGACGTCATGCTCATAAACTGGGAGGAGCTGGCCGGGGAGGAAGTGATCGCTGCTCGGGGACTGGCTGGGCATCGGTCAGCAGGTGGTGAGCAGTTGCATCACTTGTTTTTCCTGGGTTTTATTAGTTTTGTTTTTCCTTTCCATTACATTTTTATTGTTGTTGTCGTTGTCGTTGTTGTTATTATTATTATTATTATTATTATTATTACCATTACCATTGTTATTATTATTATTATTATTATTATTATTATTATTATTATTATTATTATTATATTTTCTTTCAATTATCTAACTGTTCTTATCTCAACCCCCAAGTTTTCCTACTTTTGCTCTTCCAGTTCCCTCCCCCACCCACTGGGGAGGGGGAGAGTGAACGAGCAGCTGTGTGGTGCTTGGTTGCTGGCTGGCGTTAGACAATGACAGTCATTTAAGTTATCCCTGGTTATTACAGTGCAATGTTCTCCATATAGAATCTTCTCCCTGGAAAGCAAGAGGGTCTTTATAAAATGTTTGAGATCAAAAGCACATAGTATTTTAGGAAAGCAAACATTCATTTCCATCACTGATATTAGTTGAAGACCTGATTATAGATGCTATCTATATTAAAATATCATACAATAAATTAATGTTTTCCCCACCTGAAATTCAGAATACAAGGGAAAATTCTCCAAAAGAACCTTCTGTGTCACTCATTCAAGGCAACCCTTTCACTTAGGGAGCAACTTAAAATCAAAGAGGTTTCTTGCCTCTTCTGTCCATGTTTGAATTCTGTTTCAGAAAATCCCTCATCTGGTGGCTAGAAATATTTTCTCATTTGTAGCCTAAATTTGTTCATAGCTAGCATCTCCCATTTGTTTCACAGCAAAATTTCCCTTTAGCTTTAATAACTTTTCTTTTTCTTGGTTGCCTTTTATCTTGGTTTATTAAACCTGCAGAAACTGAACATACATAAAATCTTCCTCAGGCTGTATTTATAGATTTTCTAACTTCCCTCTCCCCCCCCAGTATATTCTAGCATTATTTGTGTCTCCAGCCTTTCAAAGTTGCTGTGAGTGTTAATGCAATTCAGAGATCAGATAAGACTGGAAAAACTACTGTCTTCATATTTAGTTATATACAAACACTTTATCAAAAGAATAAAATCACGTATGTTCAACATGCCATTGCCATGTTTTTAGAATTTTACAGATTGATAGAGGTAAGGATGTCTCTTAAACTCTTAGCATATTTATCACTTTTCCTGTTCTGTGACAAAGTCTCTTCCTATGGTGCATACTTTGTTAAGATGATCCACTGTTCAGATTTTAGACTCTGTAACTTCCTTGCTACCTTCTCTATGCTAATAATACCTATACACTTTCTTCTTTTCTCATGAACTTCATGAACTAATCTATAAATCCCTGACTTTACCATATTAGATTATTTTATGCCTGTCTTCTGTGCTGGTATCTTTGAAACCTCAGTGTTTACAAAAACACAAGTTAAAGATCCATTGGAATAGTGGATCTAAAGTAAATCAACCATATGGAATCACAGATCTCTGAGTTGCAACTACTGTGGTTATTTGTTAGACTATTTAAAGTGTAGGACTTTGTGATGAGGATAAAGATTCCTTTGGAAATGGATTAATATGCAATCATACACAGCATCCAGGAGAGTATGAATATGTCAAAGTTCTTGGGTGAATAAAGAAGGATAGGAAGCTCAGGATGAGATATTCACATCAGGGATACTATTACCTTAAAAACTATTGAGTAAGATCACAACACACTCTCCAGCCTTGAAAAACAGGTGTAGGGCTACTTTCAAAATTGTCAGTGCAAGTCAAATTTAGAACAACTTAGAAGGACAGTGAGATTCTACTCTACCTGCTTGCACAACTGCATGGGTGTTGAAGCATTTTTTTCTATTAGCCTGTGGGCCCACACAAACACATATATTTGTAAGAGCTGACACCTTTTTTTACATGAAATTTAATATTGCTGCACTGATCAAAAGTGTGCTTTAGAGTAAATAATATAACCTCAGCTTTTTTATAAGCATGACATTTCCTACTGGGAGGTAAATAAATTATTATTAGGAAGAGAGTAGGAATTATACTGAAAGTAGCAGACAGGATTAAGTTCATTATTTATAGAAAACATATATATTTCAGTGCCAGCATAGATATCATGTATACCATTCTAGATAGTTAATGAACATTGGATAAGAATAACTGGAAACAACTAAAAATGAAACACAGGATCTGAACTCCTTTTTTATTTTGAAAACACAAGAGAACTTTAAAGTTACATAGCTACCCATGCATATCAGGCATACATTTATTCAATTGAGACAATCTGCACTTGCTTAGCCACAGATGGATATAAAGAAGATACTATTAATCTGAAACAATTATCCTTTTACTTACAGTAGTTGCAATGTGATGTACATGTCCCATTTAAATGGAATGATCTTCCCAGTGTTATAAAATATTCATTAAAAATTTTCAGGCAACTTGCAATTCAAAATGTTTCACAATATCTGCCACGGATTGAAAGGTGTTTGAGGGGGTTTTTTAATCATTTTTTAACTGACTCTGCTTTTACATGTATATGTATTTATTCAAATATCAGTCTTATCCATTTATTCTGTTTTAATATCCTGCTTTAAAGCCATATTTTGATACAGTTATTTATGTATGGTATCAATTAGAGTTAAAGGTCCCTAATTTATAGATCTGTAAAAATTTGGAGCAGTATGATTTGGATTTCCAAAGGACAATGGTCATAATGATATCTGATGATGGTTTGGATTTGTTAGGTGTGAGTGTTAATTTATATGGAAAAAAGGGTAATGGATAAGGAAAAAAGGAGGGTCCAAGGAGAATGTTTTCATAAAGTGGCATGGAATACCCATACCATTTGGTATTAGCTTTCAAAATTAATTTGCTCTGGAAAATTACTTTGGAGCTGATGAAGTCAGTGAAGAAAGCAGTGTATTCCTGTTGAGGCAGCTGTCCTTCTGGGGAGCCCAGACAGAGCTGGTTATAAATAGGTCTAATTCCTGAGGCTCCAGCTGAGTTGTGTGGTTTCATGTCAGCAGTGATTGAGCCTTCTCTTGCTCTGGGAAGCATTCCACCAACTTCTGACCATCATTCTGAACTAATTTCTGCATGTCCAGCAGCCAAGTCTGTGAAATGTCTGGTAAATCTGGACACAACTGTTGTTGTACGTCAGAACTGATGTTTTGAGAGTTCCTTGTCCTCCATCTTCATGGAGTAAGGGGTTTGTTGTTCAAATCTAGAAGCTAGTTGTTCCTTTCCCTTAGGGGAAGTAGCCTGTTATAGCTGCTCTGAAAATGCTTGCTGCACTAACATTCAGTAGGGTTTAACAGAAAATACTAATTCTTATTTTAAAGAACACACAGAGGAAGATGGGTTGCAATTCGCACCTCTTATACCCCGGTTCCCTTATTTTACACTGTAATTCAGTGGTTAAAAAGATCAGACAGCGTACCTCAATTCCTTCTGTTTGAGGAAAAAAAAACATGTAACCTGTTTCTGGGAAAGGGTGCTAATGCCCACGCAAGAGGTGACAAGCACTAAAGAGGCCAAAGAGGGTCCTTACCCCACTGATTAGAAAGATCACTTGACAAAGGGCTGTCATGGAAGTAGTTGTGGGCCAAAATACATGTAAAAGAAAGCTTTTATTCACCATTTCCCTAGCCAGCTGACTGCAAGATATTTGCTTATTTCATTGTGCACAATGCTTCTGTGAACACCTTTCTCAAATTCTGTACCACTCCAAACTCATTTTATATACAGCCAAATCAGTTCATGCAAGGCTCTGCACTGAGACTAGGATCAGCTGTATGCAATTCAGTATTCTTGCACTTGACATTACAAGACTCTTCAGATCTGCCTCTAAAGCACCGTGTACAGCCTAGGATCCTGTGAAAGTTTTGATGATGCATATTCATGCACACAGCGTGATCTGAGAGGTATAATTTTTGCACTTTCCAGTGGCTAATATTTTGCACATTACAGTTGAAAGTCAGTATGATGCTTCAAAATTATTTCAGTCGTCTTAGATCCTGTGGATTTAATGAAGATATAAATGATGTATCAATTTGGGGCTGTCTCAGGAGAGAGAAAAAATGTTTACCATTAGTTCTGCATATCCTCTGAGAATTTCAGTTTCAGTTGTAACAACAGATTTTGTGACGCAGGCATAGCTCCAAAAGGAAACAGAATGAGATCAGATACAGAGTAGTTTGCTTTTAAAAAAAATCTTGGCAAGAAAAAGCAACAGGTAGTGAAACAAATTTTTCATTTGTGGTACAGACCCTCAGAAAGCTCAAAATGTGTAGGCATAAACCATGTGAACATCATCTCTGCTAGCTGCCTCTGCTTCTCAGAGCAAACTA
Organism: Platalea leucorodia; assembly: GCF_965183815.1. Classification (NCBI taxonomy): domain Eukaryota; kingdom Metazoa; phylum Chordata; class Aves; order Pelecaniformes; family Threskiornithidae; genus Platalea; species Platalea leucorodia. Next base: position 6,362,394 of record NC_138858.1, read on the forward strand.
GGCTGATCACATTAGGCATCAATTTATTCTTCATAAACCACTAACAGTTATCAGATGGAGGTGCTTAAAAATCTGTCATGATTAAAAAAACAGGTGTCCTGGAAATGAAAGTGTCCAAACATACACAGTATTTAAAAGTAATGCATCTGACAACAGATAATAGAGAAGACATGAGTGTCACTGCACATAGATGTATTCCCCAATAATGTCTAGACTGAATGAGCTTTTTTTACACAGTTACCCTCTCTGAGTTACTATGAATTTATAATGCTGCTTCTTACCATTTATATTTGTCTACTCTAAAGATGCAATAATTTATTAACATGGTAATAAATGTTTAATACTCCTTGTCTGTATCATTTTGTAAAACTATCTCCTTCACCTCCTGATTCTTGAAAATATAGAGGACAAACATTAAACTATAACGTTGCTATTTAAAAAATAGGTGTATTTATACACAGAATTTTTAAAATGTCATATTTCTTGTTCATAACCCCTGCTATTGAAGGTAACTGAGATGTCCAAGACATAAGACAGAATCTCATGTTTGGTTTAACGTGTTGTGACTAATAGTTCTCATTCAGGTGGATATTTTTTTATAAACAAGTGGCCACATAGCAACTATAGTGGAACTTTAATGCAGGCATTAAAAAAACATGAAAAATTAAAATAATGAAATTGGCTTAAAAATCAAGCAATATTTAAAAAAAATCTGTTGGGTCTTTTTTTTTTTTTTTCTCTTCTGTTCAAATAGAATTCATCTATTTCACTTTTGAAGGTCTTTTCTTCACTGCTGTCAGTGTTAGGTAGATTCCTTTACTTTTCAAATGAACTGAGATTCAAACTCCTGAGGAAAGACATCAAAGATAACATAACTTCCCAGGTTGTTCTGATAACTGATGGTATTACTGTGACCATTGAATACCGAAGCCTACTTTTGTGGTTATTCAAAGTCCATGAACTTTAGAGGGCATGTTGGAAACTCATGGTTAGAAAGGATATGAATGCTTCTGGCTTTCTATATAAAATGGAATTTCACTTCCAGAGTGCCACCTGTTCCAAATGATGCAAAGCAATTTTCCTGAAGAAAATATGTAATTTTCTTAAAATTTCTGAAAGCAGGTAGTATTCAGCCATAAAACAATCTGTTCAGAAGAAACCAAACTCTAGGAGGCTAACAGAAACATTTGTCTGCTGCAACAAGTTTAATTAGTTAGGTATTCCTAAAATGCACCAGAAATCAAATCAGGTACTGCAGTTAGTGGCAGTATCCTGAAAAGTTTTATGAATCTGCCTTGTAAACTATATTTTGTGGTTTTTTCATGGCAATTTTCATCTGTAGATGATATCAGGTTAATAGTATTTACCAAATGTTAAAAAGATGTAACATTTTAATACAGAAATTGATAAAATGCAGTTTAAAAAAGGAAGAAATTAAGATAAATAGTTTGATTCTTTTTTATTTCCATTTATCAGTTCTTACTTATCACTCCAATGCCAATCATTGTTGCAGCTGTAGACATAAGACTGACTTTTGACTCACTTGCTGAGTTGATACTTGGATGAGTGAATTCTCTGCTTGTTCTTTTCCCTGCTGTCATTTAAAGACAGAAATATAATTCTTTTTTCCTCCCTCTCTCTTTCTCCTCTCCAGCAATGACAATGCAGTTCATAAGCCATCGGTTCCCTGACTATCATGATCCAACTATAGGTGAGTAGAGATATTCTCTTCTTCCCTTTCAGTATCTCTACCTATTCAAGATTGCCATAAAGTGAGAATCTACTCCAAAGTAGCACTTAGATAGAAGCAAGATTCATAAACTTTAGATTAAACCTTAATTTTGTGATGGCAATTAAATTGTGTCATGGTCATACCATAGTTATTTCTTCCTGAAATGCTTTGTACAAAATTTCTTTATTTGTGGCTTCATGCTCTATAACTATTAATGCCTGTGCAATTATAATCACAGAATCCAAAAATCTTATAAGATAGAAAGCAATCTTTCAAAATACTAAAATAATGTGAAAACTCCAGTTTGGAGTGTGTTTTCAAAAGTTTTGTTATTTTAGTACTGTTTTCCACTTTTAAACTCTTAGTTGATCTTCTCTAGAAAAATCAAGTGCCTACTGAATATAATATACTGGAGTTATGCTCTGGGATCACATACTCTGCTAACTCCATTGGCTTTACTTGCATTGTAACCTTAAGTAATGATAAATATTCACACGTATCTGCAACACACTGAAAGTCATCATCTTTAGATGCTGACCATTGCATGACTATACGGCTGGGTACAATGGGGCAGTCTGAGCTGGAAGAGAGATCTGGGATGAATTCTGGTTGACTGAACTGAATTCCTATTTCTAAATCAGTTAATTCAAAATGGCTGTTGCAAAAAAATTGTGTCTCATTAAAACATTTCAAATGTTTTTCCCCCTTCTAAGCTGGGTACAGATTTGGAAGATATTTAGAGAGTATAAAACCAAGTAATTTAATGCCTTGAACAGCCCCAGATTCCTGTTGTATTAGGTATCATCTGTTTGCATCCTGCTGGACACCAGGCAGACACCAAGTTGAACATGAGCCAACAATGTGCCCTTGCAGCAAAGAAAGCTCATGGTATCCTGGGCTGCATTAGGAGTGTTGACAGCAGGTTGAGGGAAGTGATCCTTCCCCTCTACTCAGTACTGTTGAGGTCACACCTGGAGTACCATGTCTGGTTCTGGGCACCCCAGTACAAGAGAGTATTCGCATAGGTTACCCAGAGAGATTGTGGAGTCTACATCCTTGGAGATACTCAATACTCTCTACACATAGTCCTGGGCAGCCTGCTCTAGGTAGCCTTGCTTGAGAAGGGGTTTGAACCAGATGACCTCCAGAGGTTCCTGACAACCTCAACCATTCTGTGACTCCATGATGTCAAGAATGGTTGTCAAAAGACTGTTTTTTCCCTGCTGTTGAGCATCTTTTGGGCATTACTATAATCATTAATACCAATGAATGTAGTAAAAAAATGTATGTCACATCGAGGCAGGAACCAGAAGAACTGAATGTTTATTCATTTAAGGGTAGCTTTATTAGTTTGTTTTACTTATACTAAAAAGCCCTCACATTGATAGGGACTATCCACGTGTAATATTTAATTATACCTAGGAGAAGATTGCAGAATCTGGGCCTGGTAAGTAGGAGGCACTAAAAATATTAATATTTACAGAGATTGTTTTGAAAAAGAAAAAAAAATATATATTTTTTCAACCCCCTCAGCCAAAATAATTTTTTGTTATCTTTGAAATTTTCGAATATTTCAAACTCAGATTTAACCTGTATAAAATTAGTGCATTGCTAAATAGAGCAGCTAATGGTAGTATTTCTACTAATTTTTTTTATTTCTGTAGCATTCTGCATTTCCTGGATATTAACTCCTGGTAAACTGTGCTATTTTAATGATGGAAAAAAAAGATGTATAAACTTTTTATGCCATTAGTAATTTTATAGCCATTAAAAATATTAAAAAAAAAAAGAAAAAAAAAAAAAAAAGATGTGTCAACTCTAAAGAAGGCAAAACTACTATGGAATTGCTACAAATTCCTCTGTTGCACTCAGGAAAAAAATAATCATTAGATCTAATTGGAAAAGAGGAGCATTAGTAGTTACTGACACCATTAAGTTATGTACATACACCCATCTTTATTATTAACTATCCACCTGCCATCTCTATTTATCCATACATTTTATCTTGTCATAATCTTAACTTATTGGTCTCTAGACACTATCACAATATGAATAATAGATAATCATAATGAGAAGGAAAACTTGTGATGCATTATAAGCACATACTGCAGGAATGCCTAGAGGACCTAATCAGGATGAAGGTCTCCTTGAGTAAGAGACAGCTTCTACTTGGTAAAACCAACACCCTAAATAGGAGAGAGAGAGGGAGATAGAGAACAGAGAAAGGAAACATTGAATTCAAACTCACACAGCTGGCTAGAGGCAGAACTGGAAGTACGACTCTGAGTTTTATCTGTTCAGCACTTCTGTCTCTCAGAACATGCTGAGGACATCCTGAGAAAGGCTTATTTCTATTCATGCTCTAAAACATTGTTGTGGTTTAACCTCAGCTAGCAACTAAGCACCACGCAGCCGCTCCCTCACTCCCCCACCGGTGGGATGGGGGAGAGAATCGGAAGGGCAAAAGGGGAAAACTCGTGGGTTGAGACAAGAACAGTTTAATAACTAAAGTAAAATAAAAATAGAACAGTAGTAATAGTAATAATAACAATAATAATAGCAAGTAATAATAGTACAATAGTAATACAAAGCAAGTGGTACATTGTGAAATTGCTCACCACCCGCCGACGATGCCCAGCACGTCCCCCAAGCAGCGATCGTTGCCCCTCCCCCGGCCAACTCCCCCCACTCATGTACTGAGCATGATGTCACGTGGTATGGCATAGCCCCTTGGCCAGTCTGGGTCAGCTGTCCTGGCTGTGCCCCCTCCCAGCTTCTTGTGCACCTGGCAGAGCAGGGGAAGCTGAAAAGTCCTTGACCGGTGTGAGCGCCACTTAGCAACTACTTAGCACTACTTATCAAGAACCAAAGCATCAGTGTATCATCGACATTGATCTCATCCTAAACCCAAAACACAGCCCCATACCCGCTACCAAGAAGAAAATTAACTCTATCCCAGCTGAAAACAGTACAAACGTACTAAACAGCAGAGTATAATCCTGGGCTAAGTATGTACCTTTCCTCTTGGGTAAATATAAGGTATGGCCCCTCAAAATTGGACATAAAGCCAAAAAACAAATAGAAAAAAATCATTTGTTATCTGACCTGCAATAACAAACAAATACATTTAAAAATCTCAATGCACTGAAAAAGTTTATACTGTTGAGATTGCTTTTACTATATTTGAGCCCCTGATCTCAAATCACAGAATTCATCTTATGTTTTTTTGTACATCCACTGGTAGGCATATTTTAACTATTTTCCATCAGTCTCAAAAAATATTAGATGATCCAGAATGAGCATATCCAGGGCCAAGGCTATGCTGATGCCAGGAGTTGCTAGAGGAGAAGTTATTCCTCGAAGGTTGCAAGGAGCTAGCCACAAACAGATGCTTTGTGTCACAGGGAAGTTATCATATTGGGGCAGAGCAGTGATCTGTCTAGTCAGAGTTTTGTTACTCAAAGTAACCCAGCAGAAGATGATGAGGAAAGAAAAAAGCAGGCTACATATGAAATGTACCTTCACTCCATGAGAGTGGCAAAGCAGAAAATTGAACATAGCTTTTCAGCTGTGTCTGAGAATACTGATCTCTCTGGATCTGAATATACTGCCTTTATTTTGTGTCATACATTTTAGGCTATTTTCATTCCTCAGCAATTTGTATCCTGTTTATGGAAATCATGAGATGTCCTGAACTTCTCTGGTCATACTGACCTCAGATTTTAGTGTACTTCTTTGGAAATAATGTATTCTACTTACTTGTGGTTTTGTTCGCTTTGGGGAATTTAAAAGAACAACAATTTGTGTAGGTGTCACTGAGAGGGTGATGTTCTCTGGAGGTAACCAAAAAAATTCTATGATGTGTTTGAATGATAATCCATGGATTTTCAGTATTAACCAATTTACTGATTCTACTATTCTCAAGCTGTGCTTTAAGATAAGGTCTATTGTTTCTTTTGCTTTACATGAACATAAGAATCTAATAAATACCTACATATTTTTTGTAATTTTCTTGCACTAGTATCTCCATTCTCTGTGCTTTCTATGGCGTGAAATTGTGGCAGTACTGACCATGACATTTCACTGTGCAAATTTAGCCATGATTTAAGTAGGTAGTGCTGGCAGAATTGATACTGTACTTCCTTGTGTTTGATGAGGCTTTTTCTAAAAGCTTTCCTAATAGAAATGGAGGGGTGGGGTAGTGTAAAATGGAAGGGCCTTTGTAAATAAATCATTGTCTTTACAATCCCAGAAGTCTATCACTTTCAGTTTTACGGGAAAAGACTTTAATGACCCCTGGGGCTACTAAATGTTTATAACTTTGTCCATTTTAACTTTTCATTGTCCACCTTAAGCATTGACATGTGAGTGGAATAATAATTTCAGCTGTTTTTCATTTCTGTATATTCTTGTGAAATATATTTGCATGTGGGTAAAGAAGACAGGGAACTATAAACCATTCCCAAAGCACATGAGCGTAAGACTGATATAATCTGGTTGATATTCCAGTTGAAAGCAGAAGCAAACCACATTCATCCATACAAAGCATCCACAAAAACATCTTGTATGATTGGTTAGGAATACATAAAAAAACCAGAAACAAGGAATCTACAATAGTTTTTGCTTTGACATAAAAAAAAAAAATGGTTGCCAAAAGGTTTTCATATTTTATTTCATAAAAGCCCAAATGTTTTCAACTTTAAGAAATGTTCTGAAGCTTGATTCTTTTGATATAAAGAATACATTTCATGTCCTGACCTATTCCTTGCTCCATAGAAGAATACCCATGAGCAATTGACTTTTCAAGATTTTTAGAAGATTTTTTTTTCCCTTATTTTATTTTTATTTTATACTTCATCGGTAAACTGATAATACAGTGGGCCTTAAAGAGAATCTAAAGAGGAGAATATATTTCTCTTTTGTCTAGTCCAACATGAGGTTATGGTGAAAATTGCTTACTATTACCAACCAGAGAATACAGAGGAGTTATTTCACTTTAATATGCTGCCAGATGTTCTTCCCCTTCTCACTTCTGCTTCCCTCCAAATACACAGTTAGGAATTTATTCTAAACATTGTGCAGTAATAATCATGTAGCTTTAAAAATTCAGAAGCATTATTTTGTCCTTTTTTTATGGCGTCCCTAAGAACATGGTTTTTCCCTATTATTCCTTTTCATTGTGGTTCAAGGTTATGGTACTAATGCATTAGAGTTTTCTCTTTCTACAGTGACTCATATCTCTAGCAATATAGTAGAAATACGCAATTCAAATATAATGGTGCGTTGTACTTACAACTTTTTTTCTGTTATTCACTGACATTTTTGAATTATTACAAGGGATCTTGTTGATCACAGAAAGCTGCTGCTACTGTGAGATGATGCAGAATTTTTATTAAAAAGATATTTCAGTTGCTATATTATATGATGGATGCGCCCATTGATTTGTATGTCAAATATATACATATATTTCAAATGTGTTAATTTTGATCCTAAAAGAGCTACACAAATAGATTTAGAATTATTTACATGTTTTCCCTTCTGTTTTTATCATTTATAGAAGGAGTACCTATACTTTTGAAGAATTTACTGGATGTTGCGATGGATAGTTCAACACTTTTTTAAGTCCAAGACTTTTTTAAAGACTAGCATGGATTTATTTGAGGGAAGAGTCTGCTTTTTTCTTCTTTGTGTTGTAGTTGTTGTTGTTGTTGGGTTGGTTTGGTTTTGTTGTTTTGTTTTTTTTTTTTTTTTTGTAAGTAAAAGTGGTGCATTTTTGTTCCAATAAGAATTTATTCAGATAAGTCCTCTGTACACTGTGGATCAGACTTATGATGTCAAAATAAATGATCACAATAAATGCTCCCTTCTGATGTGTGAAAATTTTTATTTTAGTTCATTGTCTTAGTTTGGGAAAGCTGATAAGATCTTGAGAAACTCATATTGCAGGCATTATGTACAGATATAAATACACGTGCATACACATAAATACACAAATAGATGTGTCAGTATTTGTTTAAAATATCAAGTAAATATTGATTAAAAAGTTAAATGTTACCTGAAGTGCTAATTTTAATGCTGTCACTTTGAGTTTAATACCACTTCAAGATAAAGCGGGAATAAAGACTGTATTTTAGGCTTTCTACAAACATTGCAGTTCAGAATTTTGAGGCAGAAGCATATTATTTTTGTAAGTAACTGGGGAGGGGAAGGAGGAAATTCTTTTGGTATTAGACTTTATGTGGGCAAAGTTTCAGAGGTTATCACTTCATGAAAATGAAATTATTTCAGTGCACATTTAATATTTAATTGTAGTCAACAGTGGGAACAATTTCCAAGTGGCAGTGGATGCGATCATTTTCTGGAACAAAAGGATAAGAGCAATTTACACTCTGTACAGTCTTTGGCAATATCACAGAGAGTTAATGCAAGCAGAATGGCAGGAAAGGAAGCATGACATAGTGTAGCAAACTGGACAGCCTCCAAGATGCTTATTAGCCATGTGACTAATCTTAAAATGAATACATAATGCAAACTAGATGCGAAAGCAGCTTCCTGTTTTGGTGAGATATCACTGCATGAGATTGTGTCAAATGAGCAGTTGAGGGCATTAAGGCTGTGTCATTGTCACACTTTAATTGAAATGGGTGTGGGATGGGAGGCACTTTAGCATTAAGCATATGAATTTCCATGAGGTTTCCTAATGAAGTAATGCATTCACCAATGCATCAAATAAAACATGTTTAAACTCATCTTTAATAAGATGGTGGAAATGTGTGGGTGAATTTGAGGAAAAAGATAAAATGTGACTGAAAATATTCTAAGGTTATATAAGGTGTACCAAAAAATGTCTGTGTGATAAAGAATATTATATCTGTTTTCAAGGTATAAAAATTACAAAGGATAAAGCAAGGGAAATACAAACTCATTAGTAATGACAGAGTGAAAGTAGACAAAGATGGGACACATCTACTAGATCAGGAGAGGGACATCTTGCCACAAAAGTACTATTCACATTCATTTTTAGGGTACAAATCGTTTCTAGATCATTTCTACTATTATCTAAGATGTGCATATATGTACACTCCATCCCTAATTTAATTCTTATTCTCATTTTTCCATAGAAGGTAAAATATTTGGATTGCGCTGAACAAGCCACAACAGGATTTGAGCTCCAAAATCATTGGTTTTCAAAAAATTAATATGATTGATAGCTAAATAGTCACCTCTGCCTTTCATTCATCATTCTCCGTACATTTAGTAGCCTTATCTGACTCTGGATAAAGAACTCATACAAAATTATCTGGAACCAGTACAATTTGTCTACAAAGACTGTCTCCAAGGGTATTCAGACCGATTGTGTACACATAGCTAAATTGCCTATGTTTGTGTTCCATATTCATCATCATTTAAAATGAGATATGGAGAATATATAAGAATACTGGTGTATGTGTTTGAACCATAATCCTAAACCTGTGCTTTATTATTAGTTTTCATTTTTCTATCTGTTGGTATTATCTGGATCATATGTCACATTAAGAAGTTAATACTTTCGGTATAAAGCATTTTGACTTACATACATGAAGAAGAGCTAACAGAGATTATGCCTGCTATGTTAGGACTAAGTCTTACATTCAGACACCTAAATTAATGTGTTTACACATAATCTGTGGATCTAGGTTCTGGTTTTATGGGATTCAGGGAGATATAGGAGTGGAGATTTAGGTCTTTGCTCATTTCCCTTATCACAGGCTTCAAGGGCCATTTGAGATGTCCTACAGTATCTTGTTTGGGTTCAGGTTCCTGATCCACACTGCTGTGGATATTCCACAGGTCTTGTGTCATCATCATCTGGCCTGCTCTGGATGTGATACAGGACCTGTGGGCACCACAGCCTTTCTGGCCAGACAAGATTCCTGAGAGCATATCAAATAGGAAGAGTCGTGTGTCGGCAACTGAATAGCGTCTATAGTGTAAGGGAATTTTAGATACCTGCCTTGCATGTAGACACATATTTTGTAGCTGTCTAAATGTAGGTGCCTGATTCTGAATCTCAGTGTTTTCCCTGACAGCTTGTCAGAACAACGCCCTTCACAGATCATGATGGTATCTCTCAGAGTGTCTGAATACATGTCCTGCAGTGAAGTGAGGAAAATACAGAGTGGGACTTGCCATGCAGAATCATTGTTAAGGTAGCAAAAGAAAGGAGAACATTAGCATGTGTCTGGTAGTGTAGGTGCTCCCACTGTAAGATTAAAAAAAAAAAAAAAACATGAATAGAAAAGGAGGGAGTAGTATTAAGAAATTAAGAATGCAAAAAAGCACTTAAGCTGCTCAGTTAGTTTAGACTTCAATGAGGCAACAAAATTCCTTGTACTTAGTGTTGTTATTATATCCTGCCATGAAGGGAAAAGGAAATTATTTGAAGCCATGGAGAATGGAGACTGGAAAATCATAGCAGATCTTTCTCTCTGTGATGAAAAAATTTGATTAAAAAAAAAAAAATCCCATTTCTCTTGGGAAGAATTATTTGTAAAGTTGGTAGTTTCCCTCTAAAGAGCAGATTAATGATCGCTGGATCATCTGTCAACATTTCAGTCTGAGCTATATCCTCTAACTTAGATGCATTCTCAGCTCAGGATGAGCTTTGATTCTTTACCCTTTCCTCTGTTGAGAACTTCATAATTTTCCTCATTAATTAAACAGTGTGGCCCTATTCTAAATATGCTGTGTTACTCAGATACCTGCTATCTAGCTCTGCTGTTAAACTTTCTTTCTTGGGACTTTTCTTTGATAAGCCCATTTTTCAGTCCCAAGTGGTTTGCAAATATCATGTAAGAAATAACCAAAGCAACCAATTACATTTCTCTGCCCATACTCAAGATGAATCACATCTAAAATCCTGGACACACACTTAATGTCTGCTACTGCTTTGTCACATTCATATTTTCCTACAAATGCAACTCATCATGCAATTTGAGGGCTGTTTACAGCAGGTGACAGCTCACTGTCACTCAGCATTTTCAGAGACTTGGGAAACAGTGCTTAATCTAGTAATTTTCCTTTGCTAATATCTCTGATATAAACAATATCAGACAAGCAAATGTGATCCATGTCTTTCTAGGGAGTAGGTGGCCCAGAGAGCTGTTCCTACAGTTGTCATTTTCTCCTTATCGTTTCACCGAACACCTGCTCAAAGGTTGGAGGTTAATGAGAACACCTTGATGAGCATTTAGGCTTGCAGTTTAGTCTTGGAAATGCAGTTGTCTGCCTGTGTCCATCACTCATGCCCTTAGATAGTGTAACGACGCAGCTATGCTAGCAGGTTCACTTCAGCCAGTGGTACCAGACAGCAGTTACAGTTATGAGTCTCTGAAGCACACGGTGAGGTCTCAGGGAAGCAAACAGCATATGGAGAAGACCCAGTGTAGATTTATATAAATTCATCACCCTAAATCATGAACAAGGAATGATGCATGAACTACCACCTGCTAGGAACAGACTTTGGATGCTCTGCAATAGATCATAGTTTTGTGAGACGGGATGAGCCAAATCTAACAACTCATTTGGGTGGAAAAGGAGGAAGTCCTGCTCTTCATCTCTGCCCTTCTCCTGGCCTTATTGGCTCTCTGGCATTCATCAGCCAATTTTTCAGGCTGATTCAATAGCAGTCCAGAAGAAATCTAAGCCACCCCAACACAGAATAGTTGTCTACCAGGTTAGTGAGTTTAATCACTTTAGTAAAAACAATTCAGTAGGCTCAAAAAGTAGCAAAAGAGATAGTATAGAACCACTTATGGGGAAATGGGAGTATAAAGGGGGATGAAAGAGGAGAAAAGAGATCCTTTTATTTCTAGGACAGGCAAGATGCAGAGTCACTCTCAGACAGCAGCCCATGAGCCAAAATTCCTTTCCAAGTTGATCTCTGTTCTCAAAGACAATAGGGATAATTACCTGTGCCAAAACTGGAGATGGATTCAAAAACCATTTAGGTAAACTATTGGAGGAAAAAAAAAATCCATCAAGGGCTGTTAAAGATTCTGCTTCCAGCTTAGAAGGGCTCTTGAGGTGCAAATAACTGGAAGCTGAGAGAGAATATGCCAAGCAAAAATCATTGTGGGATTCCCTGGGCTATTGGTCACTCTCCAAAAGAGGAAAATGGATTAGATGGACTGTTGATGTTCTATGGCTCTACTTTTTGTATTCTTATTTGGAGCATTTGCCTAATCTGAATGACCTTAACTGATAGTCTGGCCAGTGATATGACTTCCCTTTATCCTTTGTTTCAGAAAGCAAGCAAACAGATGAACAACTCTATTTCTCAACATCTCTGCCCAACCTCTGTTTACCATAGCTGGAACAGGAGAGAAAAATGTTCCTCCTGTGTGTTACCATGAGATACCTACGCTGCATGTTCACATGCAAAAAAGCACCAATACCCCTTAACTGTTAATGGTTCATACTTATCATTTTCTATCCTCCATTAACTCTCTTCGTGTTAGCAGTAGGATATATTCTTGCCTTGTCTATCTTCTTTTCTCCACTGAATAAAGGGTCAATGCAGGATCAAAGCACGGTATATAACCCTTCTATTCTTCCTAGAAATCTCTGAGTTTATTTGTATATCTGCTAAACATAGAGAGAAGAAAAATAACCAAAAACTATATAGAAGTGTGGCCTTGTGATTGCTATTCTTAAGCACTGATTAGCCAGATTAAAATTTAGGAAGGAAAAAAAAGTCTTTTCTCATAACAGTGACAATATCAAACATTTCTGTCATATACTTTTTACTAATAGTAATATTAGTAATAATGATAATAATGAAACAATTTTATTAGAATTCTTTCATAACGATATCTACCATATTGAGAATCTAGAAAGAGTCAACCAAGAATAGAAACCATTAAAATATTTTTGTCTGTTCTACACAAAATAGGCTATTTTTTTTTTTTTTCTTATCAAGTTCATACAGGCAGAAGACCTCTATCTCAGCACCTGGTGTTTTTGATTTGGCTCAATCCAATAATCCTCACCTCCCCCTGCTTTGAGTCACCAACTCTCTAACTGATCTATCTAATAAACTGAAGTGGCAGAGGGAGTTAAAGAGTACTTCTTCTTGTCACAGAACAGCTTATTCTCAGAGCTGAGCTCTTTAGGCCTCCCTTCAGGCCTACAGTGACACTCCAAACACTGACCTACCAGAAAACTGGAACAGGTCCTTCTTAGGTTCCTAGCTACTGTAGGGTTTTTAGTTGTGTTTCATATACACACTTTCATTGGATTGAGCCACTCTAATAATCTGGGGATTTTTGCTTGTAGTCTATAGATTCTGACTGGATTTAAGTGTGAGCAAAGTGTCTATTTGGCTGGTGACATTAAGGCAGGAGAGTTTATATGTTTATCCAGGACTATAAACCACAGTGAAGTCACATGCAGGTTGTGGTTTCTTATTTATAACATAAATGTACTGAAGTTCTAAAGCATGATTCCTGTCACCCTAACATCTCCATCTCAAGTCAGTCAGATGAATAAGGTTCTCTAATGTGAAATACTATAAAGAAAGCCTAGGTTCTTAGGGCTAAAGCAGGGTGGAATGTCATGTTATGTGGCAACTGAGGAGATTCAAAGGACCTGGGAAGAAGTTCCTGACTGAAGTTGGAGTGAACACCTAAGTCATTCTGTGGCTTTAGCCCAGTGGTTCTGTTATAGGTATCACAACCCACATACAGTGATGATAGTTATGATTAGGATCATGAACTTCAAAGGAGCTAAGTGGGACTTGCAACCTGTAAACAGGGTCACCAGTGGAAAACTTGCTTACCTATTCCCTGTATATCGTGACTTGTAAAAATATTCCTTAAATTATTTTTGAAATTGGAAGAGACACTCATGCTCTGGTTTCCTAGATGTGGATGATTTATCATGCTTAATTCAAAATTCTTCATCACAGGACAAATGTCTCCATTAACCTTTCTTTCATGGAAGCCAGCAGCCATCTACACCTTACTAAATCCAAGACACCATCCATGCTAATAGCCACGCAGATGTAGTCAACTTGTTAATTACTCCCCCTGAAATCACAAGAAGTGAATTCGTAGCTGTCAGATCCTCCCACTCAGTAGCACAATCCTGGACTTCAAAGAGTAGTGGAATTGCTACCTGCTATTCTTGTTCCCCAAGATAAGGTTACTTGGACTCCTGTTAATTATCATGTTTTGATTAAACGGGAGTACTTTATTCACTTTGTTCATGTACATCTTTGAAGCAAATGACATTTTTCTAGAAGCAGAGAAAGTAATATTATGCATTTATGACATACTAGTAGCATGGTCTATATTGCAAGTAGTTAACAGAAAAGCAAGTGCTACAGCAAAGGTTTGTGTGACTTATCTTCAGCCCTTATTTCCAAAAATACTAACATTTGTACAAAATCATATTTTCTTTTTGAGAGCTCATTCTGAGAGAAATATTTGTCACTTGAATAGTCTTATTCACATGGGTGAGACACTTATAAACAACATTTAGCCTATTTGAAGGATTGTACTACAAGGCCTGAAGAAGAGTTGAGTGAGTTTTCTGGGCAGCAAGTCACATGCTTTATAATTCTTTATATTAATTTAGTTACATCTGTGCATGCTTGCAGATTAAAATCATAAATGGTGTATTTGGTGACAACAGCATTTGCATCATGATAGTTACTGCACTGGGACAAACTATTCAGATAGACTTTATCCAAATCTCTGCTGTATCCCAGCCTCTCTGCAGAAGCCCGTCATTTACAGGAGGTGACTGTTCTACATCCAGGGGAATCCTACATTTCACAATATGTTGTAATGTAAGAATGTAATCAGCTTCTCCATGCATATGTCTACGGGAAAGAAAGAAGAGGGGCACATTGTTTTCTAGACTTCATCTTGGTTATATGAATTATAGTTAGACCTTGATCAGAACTCTTAACGATTCTGTTTTTCGTGGGCTCTTGTGAACATGCATTTTGCTTTTATTAATAATTACATTTTAAGGGGGAAAATGCATACCTGCAACTAGAAAATAAAATGTTGCAAATAGTAGAAAATTAATATATGGTGTAATAGTATAAAAATAACCTATGTTTCTGTCGTGGTTTAATGTCAGCTGGCAACTAAACACCACCCAGCCGCTCGCTCACTCCCCCCTTGGTTGGATAGGGGAGGGAATCAGAAGGGTAAAAGGGAGAAAACTCGTGGGTTGAGATAAGAACAGTTTAATAATTGAAGTAAAATAAATCAGAGCAGTTAAATAGGCAAAGCAAAAACCATGCACACAAACAAAGCAAAACCAGGAATTCATTCACTACTTCCCATCGGCAGGCGGGTGTTCAGCCATCCCCAGGAAAGCAGGGCTCCATCACACGTAACGGTTACTTGGGAAAACAAACACCAGCACGTCCAATGTCCTGATGACAGAGATATGACTGTGTGCAAGGTGCTATATGACCAGAGAATGTAACAATGAGTTTGCCTTGCTGGCCACTTAGGTCTTACTTTTTTGACCTTCTTTGCCCGACAATGGATATCTTACCTTGAATTTTCTGTTGTACATTGTGCAATTCTGTTTTACATTGTGCAAACAATACATTGTCTCCTTCTTGATGAGTACATGTAGATGAAAACCTCTCCCATGCAACACTTTGTGCAACAAAATCACTGTCAATTTTGATTCTTCTTGAAAGCCACACAGACCATTGTCTCCTTTTTCAACTGTTTTGTTAGTAAACATCATGATAACGAGGACCCAAAGGAAGAAGACAAACTGGATTTAACTGACTCAAAGTTCAATTCACTCAGATTTGTTCACACAAAACCTTTTAGAGCACAGATAATGCTTCTTTTTTGTGCCTACCACAAGACTAAGTGAGATTAAGTTGCTTTTGCTTCCCTGGCTTTTTGGCAGAGAATGAAAGGGTATCACAGTAATGAAACCGCAAGCTGACATTGAAGAAGAGGTGTTTGTACATATCTACAGATACAGCTGAAAAAAAAAAAAAAAAAAAAAAAAAAGAAGACAGAAAGTGCAATGGATAACCCATTTCCCAATTGGGAAGGCATTGAGTGCATTTCAGGTCACTGAGAAAGCTGCAAAGTACCCAAAGCTGAAAATCAATCAGGCTCCTTCAGCAGCTGTGTGTTATCAGTCTTGCCCTGCAGAGCACAGATCTGAAACATTAGACAGCCCAACAAGAGGGAGAAACTTAATTTGAGAGCAGCTGTTTTAAGACAGATACATAAAGACATTAAAAGAGGAGCACTGCGGTGAGGTGAGAACCAAACAAAAAACCCATTAGGCTGAGGAAACTTTTAGTTTTATTATTGTAACCAGATGTAGATAGAGTATGGTCAATGGTAGCCAGAGGCTAAGTTAAAGGAGTGAGATGAGAGTATGATAATGAAGATGGTTCAGTTAACAACTACTGGTAATAAATAGACTGCATGGTACTTAGTGGGCCTAAATTCAAATCTTTCTTTATTACGCTGCAACGGTTCTGGATGCTCAACAGGTAATTTAGGTCCTGTCCACCTCTAGGTATTTAGGTACCACTTTTTATTGATGGTAGCGGGATTAAGAGCAGAAGTTTATTTGAGGATCTGGGTGTAGTCTAGTTATGCTTCTGCTTTCCACTGAAGATATTAGCACTGCTTATTTCAGGAGGACAAAGTTGACTAAAAGTTATGAGTTGTTCTAGTCTTTTGTTTTCAGACTTAGAGAATAGAAGTACTTTGTTGTATTTCTGTTTGCATCTTTACTCCTTGAAATCATGGATTTTCTTATGAACACTCAAGGATTTGTTTTTATGTGCTACTGAAGACACAGGAACATCTAAAACAGAACACAGTAATTAGTTGAGAGCTTGTCATAACACTGAACAGAGGCTAAATAAAGGAAACGAAGAATTGTATCTTCAATTGAAATTAATAAGGAGAGTTAGAATGTACAACAGTAATATGCATTTGAATTTAGCAAGGCCATTTGAAAACAAAATTACAGAATATTTTCTGAAAACATATGTGGCCAAGACCTTGGTTTAATATCTTATCTGAAAATATGTTTATGGTAATTTGGATGCTAAAATGAAAACTGAAAGATAGAAAGTGCTGTGTTTCTCATCATAAAACTGAATATATCATGAATAAATGTATGAATTCCTTTTACGATAAGCACTTAACGTGACTAATGCTTTGTTTTTTCTCAGATTATTTTAATTTTCTCAAGGCCTACACTATAGTCTTTTTATAAGAATAAGGTCAGCAGAGAGGTGCTATCTGCATTAAATGTTGCATTACTTACCTGCTTCTCTTTCATAGAAACAGCAGAGATGTTTGAAGTGTGTGTTACTGAAGAAAGAGTTTCTGTCTGTGGGTTTGGAAAAGCAGCAGTCATTTTTTCTGTTTGGCAAACCATTAGCAAGATTCTTCTGCCTAGAATGGTGTTGTCTGTTACCAGCAGTTGTATAGGTGGGAGCAGGCAACATTTGCTCTTAACACAAAACTGAGCAAAACCTGAAAGCTCTGACAAAGACCTCACAATGCTAACCAAAAGACAGCATAAAGGCAAACACAGTTCAATGTTGAGAAATAAAAAGCAGCAGCACTGGACAGAATAATCTGAAGTATTCTTAATTGCTGGTGTAATGCAGAATTATGTAACACTAGATAGAACTGGAAATGGGATATTTAAATATCCTAGCTATTAGTCTAGTACTAATTTTCCTACTTGCCTTATTTTAAAGAATATTGCTATCTACACGAGTATTTACAGAATACAAGGCAGCCAAATCTGTCAGTTCTACTATTCTAAGCCATTCTTTGCTTATCATGTATGCATAGCTCATAGGGAAGCAACCTCTGTGACTTGGTGTCCTTGTCTGCAAAATGCTGATAGCAATGCTCACCCAAATTATAAAACACTCATACTCCAGGAAAATAATTATATGCTAAGGAAAATTGTAAAACTAATGTATTTTGATGGGCAATTCCTATGACATGCATATTTTTATCTCAAATAGAAGGAGTTTATGTGTAGTAGTTGGTGCAGTGGTTTAAGTCCCTGTTCATCCACTGTCTTTATTTAAAAATTCCTTGTAAATAGAAAGAGTGCTCATCCAGCAAAGACTCATGATCATCCTACATTCAGGAGCATCTCTGAATTAAAATGTGTATGTAACAGGTAATCTAAGCACACCAAGAGCTGGGTCTCCTGCTGTCTTTTTGGCATACAGGAAGAACAACAAGAAGCAGAAATCTAGGTGTGGCTGACTGAGCTTGGACTTCCTTCTGCTGGCTTGGTACCTCCTTAGCCAAATAAAATATATTTTGGCTCGTCTATATATGTGAGAATCTGATTGGTTTTAACGGCAATTAATAGTGTATAAGATGGAGAAGAAGATGGAATATTTATTTAGAAAGAATATAAGCAGAATTAACAAATGGAAGAAAGAAGTTGCTGACCTATATTTTAGGGACTGGAACATGTCTGTAATGCAGTTAAAAGGCCATTCCAACTCCCCTTTAAATTGTACACCATCCAAATCTATTTGTCATGAAGCAGTTACGTGTTCATAGCTGAAAAAGGGGTTTGATATATTTTTTATGAATCTAGTTTCTTCAGTGCTAAGATAACTGATCACAACCCAACCTTGCATTAATTATTGTACTTCTGTCTCCAGAATGATGTCTTATGAAAAAGGAAAGCTGAAAAAAAGAGGATGTGTTCATTTTACAAAAAAAAAAAAAAAAAAGCCAGATAGCAAAAGGCTTAGGAATAATTTTTTCTTTTCTTTCATAATACTGCAAAGGACAATCAAATAATTTAAAAAAAAAGAAAGTCAAAATGTGTCTTTTGAAAAAAACATTTTTTCTTAGTTTAAATGAGGTATTCAGTAAAGAAGGAAAGAATAATAAAAAAGAACAGGTGCTCTTCAGAAAACAGTTGGAGCTCTATTTGGTTTTTTTCCCACCCTGGAAAACAGTAAACAGTCAGTAATAATTCAAGCCAAGTAGTATAATTTTTTAAGCTGAAATTTTTATCTATTTTCATTTTTATTTTTAATGTTTAGAGGAAACAAAATTCTTAAAGAAGTCCATATTCTATATGGAAAAAAAAAAAAAACAAAAAAAAACAAAAGAGAATAATTCTCTTTAAAAATTAAGTTTTACCGGATACGTTAACTATCCAGTTCATATATTCATATATTCATGTATTATACAGAATGTAAGGATGTAGGAGTTTTTATTTAATTTTTCTCCTTGGTACCTACAAAACACTCATTCTTGCAGTCTGTGTTTGAATTGTGGTTATATCTCACAGCGATATCAATAAACTCCATCCATATTTTTTTTTATAGTACCCTCTCTTTCGGCTTCATTTTACCTAAACCAAAAGCTGGGACCTTATAGTTAGCCTCACAGAATAAGACTAATACGGAACTTAATATAAGAAACATAGTTATTGTCTGATTTATTGTCTGATATCTGATTATTCTTCTCATCTCTTTTTTGTACCTTATCTTAATGCTTTACTGAACTGGCAGCCTGAGTTTGGCTTTTTAATAAATATCAGTCCTTAAAGCTGTAGGATGTAAAATCCAGATACACATGGCTTAGCAGCTACCAATTAACTTTAAAGGGAGCATTATATTAGTATTATAAATTAATTAGGAGAAAGAAAATGTAATATACTCAAACATTGTAAATAGTGTAAATATACCAGACAGCATTTGTAATAATGTGAATAATTTTTAAAGAGAGGAGATTAGATGTGAGTTTACTAGTGCTCCTGATGAAGACTTTCCTGCTTTGTTTTATATACACTCAGATGCTATTTCAGTGGAACATCTTCACTGCTGTTCTTCTCTATCCACATGTAAACAGCATGTTCCTCTCAGAGCTCAGGGTCGCTGTTTCTTTAATGTGAACATAATGCGTACAGTGCTGCCTGGACTAAAGACTAGCCACATAGTAGTCCCTTTCAAAATCCTTTAGGAAGCATGCAAAGACTCCAGGTATTCTGCTTAGCATTATAGCTACTAATAAAACAAAAATATGTTAACTGGGTCCAACACACATACATAACCAACTCTTGATCTCTAGGAGGTTGTTTCTTTCCAGGTTAATACGTGTGTCCCATAGTATTTTACTGAGTAATATAAAGATGTTTGTCTATGTAATCCCTCACTCACTTCTATTTCCATTACTTCCTGAGATGAAGTCCTTGTTTAAAAGTATTAATTGTAGACTAGAACTAAATGGTACAGCTCTTCCACTCTTAGCTTGTCTTCTTGAACCATACGACATGTCCATACCTGGACAAGCTGGAGAAGTGGGCCTGTGTGAACCTCATGAGGTTCAACAAGGACAAGCGAAAGGTCCTGCACCTAGGTCGGGGCAAACCTCAGTATCAATCCAGGCTGGGGGATGAAGGGATTGAGTGCAGCCCTGCGGAGAAGGACGTGGGGATACTGGTAGACGAAAAGCTGGACATGAGCCAGCAATGTGCTCTCGCAGCCCGGAAAGCCAACCATATCCTGGGCTGCATCAAAAGAAGCGTGGCCAGCAGGGCAAGGGAGGTGATTCTGCCTCTCTGCTCTCGTGAGACCCCACCTGGAGTACTGTGTCCAGCTCTGGGGTCCTCAGCACAGGAAGGACATGGACCTGTTGGAGCGGGTCCAGAGGAGGGCCACAAAAATGATGAGAGGGATGGAACACTTCTGCTATGAGGAAAGGCTGAGAGAGCTGGGGTTGTTCAGCTTGGAGAAGAGAAGGCTGTGGGGAAACCTTATTGCAGCCTTTCAATACTTAAAGGGGCTGTACAAGAAGGATGGGGATAGTCTTTTTAGCAAGGCAATAGGACAAGGGGTAATGGTTTTAAACTAAGGAGAGCAGATTTAGACTGAACACAAGGAAAAAGTTTTTCATGATGCAGGTAGTGAAACACTGGAACAGGTTGCCTAGAGAAGTGGTAGATGGCCCATCCTTGGAAACATTCAAGGCCAGGCTGGATGGGGCTCTGGGCAACCTGATCTAGCTGTGGATGTCCCTGCCCCTTGCAGGAAGGTTGGACTAGATGACCTTTAAAGGTTCCTTCCTTCCCAAAGCATTCTATGGTTCTATGATGACATGAGGTGGGAAATATGGTTTTCAATTTATGTGTCTTCCTTTTACCTCCTGCTCTGGAAAATTCATTGTCCTAATAGCCCAGGAGATCAGTGAACACACAGGGTAAATGGAAAGATAGCGCCTCCCAAAAGGCTTGTTGTGTTTGAGCATTAAGAAGCTGATAGGTCATAAGTGGGTGCTATGGTCTGATCTCTGGTATGAGGGTTCAAGATAGCAATTCCCTTGATAAGTGTGGACTTTAGGACTTCTTTTAAATAAGTGCCATAAGAAAAGTAAGCGTCAAATTTCCCATCTATTTTCCATTCAAATACAGGTTGAGAATACCCCTGCTTATCACACCCCAGTTGAGGATATTTTTAAGCTTTTCTAAATCATCTGTACTATCCTGCTTTTTGCACATATGCAGAGAGAGAATATTACAAAGGAAAGTCATATCTTCTTCCTGTTTCATCTCTATATTTCTTGGGGCAAAGGCACATCCTACAAGTAAAAAGCATCTTCCAAATGCAATTGCCTAAAAAACCATTTAGATTCATGTGCTTTGTCAATGCTCAACAGAATATGTTTCACTACCACCAACAGAAGATGTTAGCATATATTAAGAATGAAATCGGGACAGTGATTCTGGCACATCTTTGTGAAGTGTTTTAAGGTCAGTAGTTTGAGAAAATAAAATAAAATAAAATAAAATAAAATAAAATAACACAATGGGTTTGTACATTCAGTGTTATCTTTGCAAAGTAAAAGGGTTATAACCATAACCTTGCTCCAGCTGTTAGCACTTGATTTAGTGATTACAGTGGCATGATATTGGGGTACACCTGGAGTAGCTCAGCAGAGAATTAGATATAGATATCTTACATTTACTTACTGAAAGCTATGACTTATATTCAGAGGCCAGTGGGTTTTTTAGTTAGTAACTCAACTCCTAATTAATTTCCTTAGCATATAAGACAGGATTTATCTAGATTCCAGCTTCACTTTTATCCAAGCTGAATTTAAGGATGCTAATGTCTCTCTGCATTAACTGTTTTAAAGCTACTGTATTAAAACTCAGATTAGTGTAAGTGAAGACACAAATAAGACCACGGCACATTGGCTTTAGAGTATCCAGCTGTGGAGCCAAGAATGCAAGCTAAATTTATGCAAGTCTTATGTTAATTATGCATACATGAATGTAATGTAAGTGGGGAGCCACCTGCATGGCAATATATTAATAATATTTTAGAATATTAATATAATCTATAGAAAGGAAATGCTATATTTGATTCTACATATTTTCACATTTTGTTTTTAATTTTTAGTTAAAAGACAAAAATTCTACTGCACACATCATTGTCATGCCATAATAGATTACTTAAACTGTAAATAGCCTATTTCACTCAATATGGTTCCTCTTCGGCACGAAGTTTCTTATTCAGCAATCCCTAGAAAGAGATCTATTGACTGAAACCAACTGAGCTGGTTGGAGTGCTCTGGCTTTCTCAGCAAGGCAATCTATCATACATTTACTGAAGCTTTTGAGTCCTCTTAATACCAATGGGATTGAGTCTTTGTTTAAAGCAAGGCATGTACCTAAGTAATTTGCTGAACTGAGGCCTACAAGAAGCAGGAGAGTCATGGAAATTACTGTATGTGATTATGACATTAGAGATAGCCTGCCACTGACTGTGCAGGAGTCAGGCCATACAGAATCCTTCATATCTGAAAGCTTTAGTGTTTCCTTCGTGTAGGTGGAAACCAGGTTTTTACACGTTTTTATAAAGTGTCATATGATGCAAGATATAAAAGGTACAAACTGGACTGTCCTGAGAATTCCAGCTACATGCAATGTAATCCCATATTATAATCCCAATATTATCTCAATAATCACTGAGATCCTAGTCCTGAGGGTCTCTGGCAGCCAGGGCTTGCAGGATTGAGTCTTTGTACAGGGTCAGCCATATGCTCATGATGATTAATGACACTTCTCAGATGCATTAAATGCACTTGTCTTGTCTTCACACCTCATTGCACAGCCAAAGCATAACATCAGTCACCAAAGCCACTCTAGCTGCTATGCATTATTGTTTAATTAAACAACACAGACAATTTCCAAGACTGTTTCAAGTATAAATATGGTCTGGTATCTAAGTTCTATTTAACCTTAGGAAGGAAATACGAATGTTGAGAGGAGAATGAAATTAAAATGTGAGGAAAACATCTTATGTAAAGAGTAGTTCACCTTTTTTGTTTTTCTCCTTCCAAATTCAGCTTGACAAAATCATGCCCACCAAGCACAGTTTTCCCTCCTCCACCCCCAGCCATGATGAATGTGAGGATGCTGATTACACAATTTATTTTAAAAAATCCATTTGCATCCTCTCCAGAGATATATAGAGGTCTAATTAATTGCTCTGACATATCTGAGCCAGAAGCCCCCTTCAGTCACAGGGAGACTATCCCAGTAATTTAGACAATCTTTAGCTTGAAACTATTTGCTGGAAAATTTCTTCGGAAGTGTGATTGTGGTAAGTAAAAACCACTCTGCTGCATAGCACCAGCACAACACCTCTGAAGCTTTGTGACTTAAACAACATCTATTGTTTGTACTACCCTTTTAAAGAGAGGCAAATTTACTTCTCTAATATTTTGAGGTAGTGTAGTAGAAAAGACTAGATCACTCCCTTTTGCTAATACTTTGCAGTGATGGTAGGATTTCAGAAAGTGTCTTTTTAACTTGAGAGAAAACAAAGTTATGTCAGACTGGAGAGCTTTTGAAAAGCTTACTCCAAACTAGCAAAGCTATTTCATTTTCCATTCTCTGAGCCACTCCTATGCTTAGTCGTACTGCACTGTGTTTTTCAGAGGATGCCTATAAAACTCAAGTCCGAATTGATGATGAACCAGCCTATTTGGACATTCTAGATACAGCTGGACAGGTGAGTAGTTTCCCAATGTGAACTTTTCAATCAGAGATAAAATCAAAGATTTTAACCTTCAGATATATGGGTCACAGAGCTAGAAATAAGCTCCCCTATTCAAACATACAGGGAGCAGTGGCAGAAAAACATTGAGAAATTAACAAAGGAGAAGATTAAAGGAGTTCTTCAGTGTTATAGTATAACTTCAAATTCTGACCAGAATAGACAGACAAATTTAATTGAATAGAAGATAAAAAGCTGTTTGTTTCTTTTTCTCTCGTATGCAGAAACATCTATCACAATCATAGAATGAATAAATGCTGCTGTTCGTTTGTCTGATGTGTTTACCATTCCTGCTTTTCTATATATTAAAGAAATCTTCTGGTCTACTTGTAGATCAACTATTTTGTTACTATTCTTCTACTCCCCATCTTATAGCTAAGCATCAAATGATCACCCATAAGGAAAAGGTCTTAATGCTAAAAGTAACACACATGTATGTATAGTGTATATGCACGTGTGAGCATCAGTCAGGGAATTAAGTTTCACATACAGTAAGGCAAAATAAGGGGTTAAATGCAAGAATTCCTTCTACGTGACTCAGTTCATCCCCTTTCCATCTCAAAATGTTTTTATTGTTTAATCAAAATGTTGCAGCTGGTTAATCCTTTCCTGAGGTATGTGTCAGGTTGTCTTTGAAGGTTTTGATAGTTTCATGAGTTTCCATAGTGTGTGTGCAACTAGTACAGGAATGAGTCAGTCAACAAGGGCAGTAAATCCTTTTAAAAAAAAAAAAAAATTGGGATGTATAAGCCTGAAAACCTTGATCTCATCTTCCCAAACATCTGAATGTGCCTTTGCTGGGCACTGAAAATGGTGGGAAATGCAGTCTGCTGTCTAGAATTAGAATAACATTAGGTTACATAAATTGAATGTAGTTCAGGGGGATTGTGGCATTAGTTTTACATGTGAATGAAATATAGGCCAATTTCAAAGTGAACTCAACCCAGTTTCAGGAATCAAAAGATGCCCTGAATTATTCTTCCTTGACCCAAAACTATACAGTCTCAGCAGTTAACCAGTGACTTGTTGCTGAGTCTCTTGTGAAAGTGTTTGATTCTCTGGAAAATTTAAGCTAAATTTCAAGAAATGTCTCCAAAGCTGTGAATTTAATTGACCTAGAATTTATTATTATAACAAGCCCAAGAAGTTTCTTATGCATAATAGTCCTAGCATAGCTTCAGCAATGATTTGGCTGGGAGAAAGAAGGAACATCATAGTTTCTACTCAGTATGTCTGAAAATATCTGTATTTCTGCTGGAGAAGAGGAAGCAATATCTTTGCTCACTCAGGAAGTCTGAGACTAGTAACTTCAGCGTTATATCACCATTAATACACAGTCATCAGGGAAATTATATCAACAGCTGTTTAGCCTTGTAAGGCTTTATGTCTTAGGGACCTCTTGTGTTATTCTTTAGTATAGTTCACTGTCTACATCTACTTCATTCTACTCCTACATTTCCTTTAGACCTATTCTGTAGAGTTAAAATGCTAAAAAGTAAGATACTTTCTTACCCAGAGTTGAAGAGAAATGCTGAATCAGAGTTTACGCGTCCAGATTTTTCCTAATGGAAAGAAAAACAAAGTGCTATACAGTATTTATTAATCTTCATAGGTGTGTTTCTAATTTGCTATGGAGACTCTGAGAGAGTGCAGGAGTTGTTAAACTCTGCAAACCATAGAAGAGGGTACCATAGGTACAGAGCTCCTTGTGTTGTGCTCCTGCTTACAGACCTGTGCAGAGAAGATGAGATACCTGATCCTAAATTTGCATCAGTAATGCAAATATTATTTATACAAAGGAAATAAAGTAGCTTAAAATCAAAGCAAAGAATGGATGATGAATGAAACAAAAATATATATTGTGCTTTTATTTTGAGCTGGGGAGTAATATGTTGTAAAAACCAAGAAGAATAATTTCTTCTGCTTTATTTTTTTTCCATTTGTTTTTGTTACTAAAAACATAAGAGTTTGTGTTGTTGATAAAAAAAAATGATAGAATCAGATACTGAAAGTTTCCTTCTCTTCCTAAGCCCCCACCAAAATCAAAGCCTTTCTTTTTTCTTTTTTTTTTTTTTATTAAAGCAAGTATTTTCAAAATGCTATTTCATTTTCTGTCAGCTTCTTTTAAAATGAAAAAAAAAAATTGAGCATAATCTTCAATCCCTTTCAAAATTTTTTTTAGATTCAGGAAAAAGGAAAAAATATCCCTGTGCACTGGCCTTTTAAGTAGCTGAAAACATTATGTTTTCCAATTTAAACAAAATTCATGTTTTGTAAGTCATATTCACTTTTTAGGAAAAAATCCCCACAAAAATGTACAATTTTTACATTATTTTTGATTTTTGATCATATAAAAAAGTGAGAACAAAACCTCATTTTTAATTGGAGGGAATTTATTGCCACTATTATGAATTTTAGCAGAACTGACAGTTGTAAGGTAAGAAAAGAAATCAGAAAAATGCAAACAGTAAAAGCTGGTGAGAACAATAGCAGAAAAAAGCTGAAGAGTTTTGTTTCAAGAAGGGATCAAAATATCCATAATATTAGAGGCCCATGGCAAGTAATGACCACGTAATGAAATGTAGTGAAGAGATTTCAGAGCAAGCAGATACCTGGGGCAGTAACATCACACTCTGCAGATATGACAGCCCAGGATATTGTACAACCTGGGCAAATCTATTCTACCTCATGTCAAAGTTGACTTGATATGAGAAAATCTCTGCTTTAAATTTCCCTGTTCTTACAGCAGAGACTGTCACTGAAATATGTCTCAGTGTATCAATGCTAGGAAGCTCTTCCCACTTTCCTAGGCCCCTATTTTTCAGAAACTGTCCATTCTAAGTATCCTGGATTTAGCTGCTTGTCTTTGCAGATGTCTTTGAATTTGTTGCCTCTATCTGCACTATACAGCTCCAGAATAAATCAAGACCTAATCCAACTCCCATTGAAGTCAACAACTAAAATAGCCTCTTCTCTCACGGAGGGCTTAATGTTGCTCACTCAAGTTCAGACTGAAATCCTGCTGTGACTTTGGTGACTCAGGGTAAAAATCCAAAGTGCCCAGTTATTCTGACGAAGGTGTGCTCTGATGGTACCTCATTGGGTTTCGAGTTAAAGCAGAGATGGTGTTACAGCTTCTAAATCAAGTAGTGAAAATCTCATTTATCTCTGAGAGTCCTTGAAGTCATAAATAGTTCATCATCAACTTTGAATCATGACTTTAATCGCTTCAGAAGATCAAGGAGCTAAAATTGTAATTCTTCCCTATTTGGGAAATACAAGAAGTCAATAGAGAAACCAACTGAAGTTAATGTATTTTGCTGTTGTTCTACAGAATATGTTTCACCAAATATGCTTCTTCTTTCCCTGTTATAGCTATGCACTAATTGAACACTTCAACACTGACCAAATATTGTGATTTATTAATAATTAAAATAGTTCTTTATTGTCAAGTCCACAGTTAAAAATCTACATCTGATTTCATAGCTGAAACTGGACAAACATCTTTTGATATTTTAACTGATAGATACAGTTTGGAACACCAAAAACACAGATGGTGCTTCAGAAATACAATTCTGGTTCTCAACTTTCTGAAGTTAAAAAACATTCAAACAAAGTGAAAAGCAGAAACATGAATACACTATTAGTATTGCTTATCTAGTTATTGGTCTTCCTCTTCTCATGCGTATATGTAGACACCATTAAATATGACAGATTACTCCTCTCAAGAAGCAGACTGATGTTGCATGAACTCTGGATACATATTTTCTACATCACCAATTGTCCTCTAGTGCTCTTCCAATATAATTTTTCCACTGAAGATACAACAGGAGGCACATTCTTAATGTATGTAGGGCTAGTGTAAGTAGTTATGCTTCACTGAACTCACTACCCCTGCTTTTCACCACCTGCTACATCTGCCATCAGGATAGCCTGTCTTTGCTCACTGCAATCAACTTCAGACAGAATAAGGTTATGTTTACCTCAGAGAGTTTCAAGAGCAAGTATTGCTGATGTAGCTGCTTGTAGCCAAATTGTCATAAACAGGACTTACTAGAGTAGTTCCTACAGAAAGGCCTGAAAATGTGTCATGCAACAAGAAGGAAAGGAACAAAAAATTGATGTTGGTTTTCTTTTTCAATGGCACAACTGAATCTGGAAGACATGTATCCTCAGCCTCACATTTGCTGCTAGAAGAAATTATCAATGATGCCTTTGGATATTCCTTAACTAGAAGTTCTCTTCTTAAACCAAAAGTTTTCTTTTTGCATCTGCATTTCAATTAAAACAAAACCAAAAAGCAGATAAAACCAAGCAGAAAGTAAATGTGAGATTAAGCTTCAGGAGGAATTTTATCTAGTTAGCTTTTAACCCTCTAGGCTTGCTACAATTTGGCATGTGGAGTAACTAATAAAACCTTAATGGAAATCTCCAAATGCAAACTGTTATTCATAAAGATAGCTTGAGCTTCCTTGTTCAACCATTTTTGTGGGACATCTTTTGATTAACTCTCTCTTGAAATTCACCCATGAAATTCTCTCTTGAAATTCTCTCTTGAAATTCACTCTTTGTCCCTTAAGGTTGGGAGAGGTGTTGGGGAGGAGGTAGTTCTGGGGTTTCTCTTTTCTTATCCAATGTGTCACAAACCTCATTTGCTTTTACATATATCTGATTTAAACTGGTGTAAACTCTTTGATTTCCAGGAAACTTGTGGGTGCAAATGAAAGGACATTCAGACCTCAAGTCCTTTATTCTGTGTTCAGTTCCCTTCACAATTATTCTCAGAGACTGACAACCTCCAACTGCTCCAACCGTGCACAAAAAGCCTCCATGCAGAGTTATAGAAACCTTCTGTTCACTGATTTACGCTTTCTCACTCTCTCTTCTAACCTAAAAATACCTTGCTACTTCTGGAGCCCAGTTTGAATTCCTCTTCACGGAGCATACACAGCAGTTATCTCTCCTGCTGTATTTATAAACTGTTGACTGACACAGGAGCTTTTATTCTTGCCACAGCTTTCCTCCTGATGACACATTACCCAACCTCCCTGTTTAAACCTCACACTGAACGTTAAAAGAACATCAGCATTCCCTTCACCAAGAAACAATCTGAGATGACCCTATGCAGAAAAGACAAACTTGTTTTCTGACATGAAGCAGGCAAATATGCAGAAAAATAGATTTCTGTACCTGTCAGTGACACAGTACATTGCAGGATTATTGCATGAATTTTTGCTTGTTAAAACGTGAGCTTTTTATGATAAACTTAGTGCACTAGTATATTTCCCAGGTGTGAGTCAGAGACTTGAAAAATTGGCCTTAAAATGTGATGGCATGCTATTTCAGGGAGATTTTCCTTTGTCTGGAGCTGTGTGCACATGAATTCATTTCCAGGCAGACACTTTTCAACCTGACAACAGCAGTGTGCTCTGTAGTGAAATCCATCTCTCAAATTGCTAGCAAATCACAGGACATGTTTATCCTGCCAACCTCCAGGACTATGATTTTTGCCCCCTGCCTCAAGCTTTGAAGAGGAACCATATTAGTCCCAAGAGCCCTTCAGATAAACACACTTTCTTAGACTAAACACTATAGTCCAATGACTCACTCAGGCTGTTATCTGAGATCCTTCTGCTTATTATCTAAACATGCTGCTCTAATCCTGAATCAATGGAAGCTGAATTTCAAACTACGTTACTGCAGCTTATCTCAAGGAAATGTAAAATGCCTTTTTGGCAGAAATTATATTTTAATGGGCCTTTACAGCATGTTCTTTTAAGAGGAAAATAATTTTAGTGCATTTTCAGCTAGGTACTGTAGTGAGTAAATGAAATCAATTCTATTTTTAAAGCATAGTGGTAGTGAACTAACAACCATTAACAGAGTGTATTAGGTGAAGAACATTATTTTCTTTATATGCTGTTGTTTCACAGGCTGATGATGATGACATACTTAGAAAGTCAATCACGGCACTGAAACTTTGGTGGATTCTCAAGACAAGCTGTTCTATACTTTCTAGGGAGAAGTAAAATCTCTCCCTTGACCAAGTAATTTTATATGGGAATGAACAAATTTTGAAGAAACATTTATTTGGCACTGGTATTGAGTGAAAAAAAGGTTCCAGTAAGTCATAGATGAAATTGCAGACCTGACCCAATTTCCTTCAACTTATGGGCAAAATGTTCTTTAGCTTCAGTGGGAAAACATTTAGGCATATACTTTCAAAAAAGAGTATATTAATTTAGCAAGAACAGGCAACTAGGAACTAAGATTCCCAACTTCCTTTCCCATCCCTGTCAATGAATGAATCATGGTGCAATAAAGGATGAATCAGTTTGTATTTCTAGGTCTGCATTTGTCTTTCTGAGCAACAGGTGCTATAACATGTTCAGGGAGCAGGAATTTAGGGTGAATGTCAGGGTTTATTGAGTGTAGCCATGCAGATTTCCTGCCCCTCACTACCATTCCCCTTCGATAAAGTCAATGTTCGTGGTTCCATATTGCAGGTGGAGGCATACTTTCCCGTATTGTCTTTTCTTTTTCAATAAATTATTTTTTCTTGAAATGCTTTCTCTCTCACTGTTCTTTGTCTTTCTTTAACTAATAACTTCCAAAAATAGATAAATCTTCAATGTTACTGATGAATGTTTACTTTTTGACTTTTTTAATAAAATAAGAACATTTAAAAGAAGAAAACTTTATTACAAATTCTGATAAAAGTAGCAAAATCCTTTTTTCTTCTTTCCAGACCTTTTCTTGTAGTATTTCCTGTTGCTTTGTGGGCTTTTTGTTGTTGTTGTTGTGATCTCATGTACATTGTATGGAAAACTCCTGTATAAGCACATCCCATATGATTAAACTTCATCCAGGTCTTCCATAAGACTATGATTATTAGGCCTTTTCTTCTAACATTACAAACCATATTGTATACTTTTTTCTTTCCCACTGTTGAATGGCACTAAAGCCCTTTGAAGTTACTTTCAGCAGATTTTTGACATGATCTAAGTGTGTCCTGATTTCTTTATATATGTGCAGCTATTCTAGATAATCTCACTAGGAATTACATTTCACAGAGGCTTGTCTATCTTGTTACCAAACAGCTCTACACAGACCAGGGACTCCAGTGGACAGAAAACTATTTTTTAGCTGTACTAAATTTCACAAAATTCACATCAAAAAGGTATTTCTAGGACTAAAAACTTAGCTTGCATGCTGAGAAAACTAGCATGTGTAACAGCACTGCCTTGTGCCATTTGACTTGACAGTAACAATGACCAGGAGAAAGGTCTTTTGAAGATCTGGTTGTTAATGCTTCTGAGGCAAAGTACGTTGTCCCAAAGAACTGTAATTTAAGAAAACTTATTTGTCTTTTATGCTATTCTGTAGCTGCTGGATACTCTACCAATACATTGAATGATGGTGTATCCAGACAAAAACAAAAGAGAGCAAAAAGTTACATAGTCTTATCTGAATCATCCAGACCTTTGAATGCAAAACTACATGAGATATTTGGCTGGAAGAGACTTTCTAAAGATGTTATTTTCATTTCCCTCTAGCAGGAGGGGGTGGAAAAGCCTAAAAATAAAAGACATCTCTCACAGCTGGAGTTCCAATAGTTTTGCCCCAGAACCTGGAAGTGGCATCTGCCCCCCACCAACTAAAAAACAGAAAATAAAAAGTAAACCTCAGTAAATTTTGAGCTCCATTGCTTGTCACCTCTCTTTTACAATCTGAGGAATGTTCTTGCATCTATCCAAATTTTTAAAAGAGGAAGTGAAGAGCAAAGTAGAAATTCAAGACAATAATTAGTGAAAATATGGAACATTTTCTTTTTTCTTTTTTAAACTGGAGATATTTCAGATAAGTATATTGCTTGCTTCCACAGAAACAAGCTTGCATAGCTTGCATAGATTTTTGTGGCTGCTTTTATTTCGTGCCTAATGGCTCAGGAGAATAAATTGTTTCCATGGGAGTTCCATGTCATTATCAGAGCAGCAGGATGATGTGAAATAAACCATGCCAGGAAGCAATCTTTTCTTTTAAAAAGTCAAAACTCAAAAGCTTAGCAGTAGCTACATTGGCTGTACGTGTGTAAGAAATCAGATAGTCTCTTACTTACAGTGGAGTACAACCTGAAGCAAGCCGAAGAAGTCAGACTCCACTAACTTTCAGAATTGCAGATGAGTAGTGTCTTTGTGTTGGACAGTCTTGGTATATCTCAGAAGCTACTCAGCATCTTTCAGAATCTATTGATCTAACCTAAGTACCTCATGACTACAGTTTTGGAGCTCTCTCTGTTCACACAGCTTTGTTTCTAAAGAAATGAAAACTATACTCACATTTTATAGGCAGACACAGAGGGTATGGATCTGAAAATTGAACTTGGTGTCATTTACCCCACTGGGTGTCATTTACCCCACCAGAAGTGAATTAGCTTCAGTTAAACTATTTCTCATTTACTTTAAAGCCTAGATATCCTAGTAATGGATCTGGATGAAATCTTCAGAGTATGTTGAATGTATGAAGTGATGATCAACTCCATAAAAAGTTGGACTTTTGCTTGAATTGTTAGAGGAGAATTGGTACCACTGAACATCTTTTAGTGTGGGATAGCTGCATTGTATGTGAAGGTACATTAGAGACATTTTATGAATGGCTCACAGTTGAGGTGACACATGTTCCTGTTCTTTCAGCTAAGGCTCTGTTCCCACAAGTCCCCAGAAAGTCACTGTGAGCAGTATTGCAGGCCTGTATAGATGACAATCCAATGACTATCTCTGTGCACGTAATGCTACCTAGTCATCTCACCTGCACCAAAAACATTAGTGCAAATGTAAAGAAAAAAGAATGGTGGGATGTCCTTCATGCTGGAAGTCACAGGGACATGATGACTTAGTCCTTTTGTGTCACAGAGTCATACCAGATTTTAATATTGTAAGCAATACAAAATCAGTGCAGCTATAACATAGTTATTTTGCATTCATATTGGTGATGATTTATGTAGTCCCTAGCAAGCACAACCCTCAGATAAATGCTGAGCTAAATTTCAGTGGAAGAAATGAGAGCACAATTGATTAAATGATACAAAAGTCTAAAAAGGCCACTCTGCATGTTGTTTGCTTCTTTTTCCCCCCTCTTCAGATTCTTAGTTCAAATTATATCTCTGGTGATGAGTAGGGCACAGGAGAGGGGTAATACCTATGCTGTGGAATTTTTAAGGTAAGCACACTTGTTATGGAAGTCATCACGAGAGAATATATATGCAAACCAGAATATCATTTGCAGTCATTTATCAGAGCAATGAAGTGTCTGACTCCATAGCCTCCTGTTTCACTTCTGCAAGGCTGCACAAGCCTCACTGGGGAAGATAGCAAGTCTGCAATCCCCATGTAAGCTGACAAGAGCTTGTTTGAATCCCTGGCGAGCCCTTGCTTGTAGCTGCAGTCATTACCTCTTCACCAGTGGGTTGTTGTCTTTTTTTTTCCTCTGCTATTTACTAAAATGTAATTACTGAGCGATTAATTCTTTCCCGTTACCATTTATGATGCATTTGTGATAAAAGGTGAAAATTAGCTTTATTCTTTCTTGCATACCAATGAGGAGGGGGGAAAAGTATTATATGGTGCATGATAAACTGAATGCAGTTGGGAGTTTTAGAGGTAGTTAACAATGAAGATTGCTTCAGTGCCTGCATTTAGGAGAAAATTACTAAGGTGTTTATACCTAAGAGAGAAACCATTAACATTAGTATGAAAGAAAGAGACAGTTCTCTGAGTTAGGAAGTGTAGCACTGAGGCATGTTTTACTGGCATTGTAGAGAACCAATATGCTGATTTAATCCATATTTTGGGGTGAATGGAGAGTAGATATCATCTCCCAGGTGATGGACTGCATATTTTCATTACTGTATAGGACAAACGAGCTTTGGAAGAGCAGGATTAATAAAGTTAACAAAAGCACAGTTGCAGCAAACAGGCAAATATATTATCACCTGAAAGCAGGAGGGCAATCAGAGTGGGAACATTGGGAACATCAATGCAAAGAAGCTACTTCTGGAGGGAGGGTCTAAGTGCCAGTGCAGGTTATTTAGTAGTTCCTTAGTGAGAGAGAAGGGTCACAGTGTGATGCTATTTTTTTGAAGTCCTGAGGTATTTTACTGGGACTTGTTCTCATTTGTCTTTTTTTCCTTATTTATTTTTTCTTACTTATTTTTTCTACCAGGCTGATGCAGTTGAATCTTACTTTATAAGTCAGCCATGATGCTGAACAGTATGTGAATACAGAATAGCAAGTGCATACAAAATGTTGCACTGTTACCAGATGGGGCAGTGCAATAGTGATCCATCAGCACTCAGGGTGTGAAGGAACACCTACACTTGCCTTTCAAGAGACTTAATCCTGCATGGTCTGTGACTGTGAACAATGTCAGATATGACAGGAAGAAGTAACATAGCTGAAAAGAGAAGGGGAACCTGAATCTTTAAGCTCACATGTTGGAAATGACATGAATTCACAAGTGATGAAAACAGATTGTGTCCCACAATGATTAAAGAAGCCAGTGATAAAGCTAACCTCACAAACTGCTAATTTTCAGAAAGGCGGAAAATTTAGACATACCAATTCAAAGTCTCAGATTCATCTGAATGAAGATGAGACTAATGTCCTCATGAATTAACCTGATATAGTAACTCAGATTAAGAAAAGAAAGTCTTTATTTTTAATTAATTCATTCTTTATATTCAGGACTTTAGAGGTTCATAAAGACTCTCCAGTAGTCAGAGATTAAAGATGTATTATTAGTCTTCAGAAAGAATCCTGAACTGAGGTCTAGTGGAATATCAGCTCCTGTCTGGGACTGAAGAGCTGTTTCTAGAGGGAAGAGGTTGATGCTGAAGAACATAAGTGTGGGGGAAGGGTAGAAGAGGGAAACTATTTTAGAAAGTTTTCAGCCAAAACTTTGCAAAAATTAGCGATGTAAGGCTATGCTTGCATTTCATATTCAGTGCAAGTCTAATTGTGTTTCTTAAATTGCCAGCCATCCATCACTCAGCTTGGAACATCTTCTTGCTGATAGGCAAGGTCTTGAGGTGCTCCCTCTCATTCACTCTCAGCTGAAACCAGGACACCCAGGTAGACTGAATGAGAGAGGGAGGAGTGGCCAGATAAATAGGCACTGATTTCAACAGCGTTGACATTGTGGCTGCTCGTTGTCTTCTAAGTTACAGATTAATTTCAGTATCTGTCTCAGCTTTTTACTTGTACATTCCCAGAGTTAAGAAAAGGCTACTGATTTTGTACAATGTGGAGTTCATAATATTGCTTTGGAAGTCTGTCATATTAACTTCAGAAAGACATTAGTCTGCTAGGAACATGGACTGCATCTTTTATGTTATGTTTATACTGTTTCCATCATCGGTGATGTGCATTTTGTCCACAGTACAAATTCACAGAAAGAAAGGGATATTGCTGTTTTATAACAAAAGGAAGGGTTCCTTCCTGTAATTATAAGGCACGAGGCACTGACTGATCATTAATCAAGGGACTGATTATAATAATAATCCACTTCCACTGCAGGCTTACGGGCTAATTCTCATTTATACTAATCCCATTTTGAACTGCTCCTGGATCATTACTACAGAATGCAAAAAGGGTCATGAGAGAGGGGTCTGATGTACAACCAGAACAATGTAAAGACTTGACGCAGAGAAGAATCAATCCCTGTCCTCCAGTATTTAAGCCAGATCCCCTGCATTTTCTTTGGTCTGTGTCTGAGCCGTTATTCAGCTCCCTTCCTTCCTGCCACTGATGCGGCAGATGGTTTAGGCTGGCACAGGTGGTTGAGTACCACCTGCTGCAAACTTTTCTGTATCTTTTGCTATGTAACTCCCTTTGTTGTTGTTGTTTGCAAAGGATGAATGGAAATAGGAGGGAAGCAAGAAGAGAGTGTGAAGTGATGCTGATACTGTTCAGTGCTTGCTTGTTTTCTGTTCTGTCATTGCTGGGAACCTATAGCTGGTGCATGCTGGAATCCTGTGAACTAAGGCAGCAGGTTTGACACTGACTTCTGTGATGGAAAACGGGTA
The DNA here is from genome assembly GCF_965183815.1 of Platalea leucorodia. NCBI lineage: Eukaryota > Metazoa > Chordata > Aves > Pelecaniformes > Threskiornithidae > Platalea > Platalea leucorodia. Next base: position 6,398,323 of record NC_138858.1, read on the forward strand.
TCTCTTTATAATCTCCTAATGTAACTTAACCCATGTTGATGGATAGGGTTTCCCACTCCTGAGTGTTGTGAAGGCAAAAATCCTCCATTGGCTTTAGGTGCCAGATGTCACTTCTTCTTGACCTTTCAAACACCTTTAGAAATAAAACAGCCTTGTAGAAACTAAATGAAAAGTTTAAAATGAAGAGGAGGACAAGCCTTATCATCCAAATGCATGAAGGATACGTCTGGGCAGGGGCTGCGGTGAATATTGTGGACCTCAGAGGCTAGGGTTGGTATTTAGTCTCTGTTGAGGTAGTGAGAGAGGTACGAAGGAAAGTCATCCCTGGTATGTCAAACACTTCTCTGAGGATGAGTGGCATTACCTTCTGGAGTTGACAATCTCTCTCTCTTGACTGCACAGAGAGAATGGAAGACTAATGTAGAATAGGTGACTACCTCTTCAGTAGCAGAAAGCAGATGAAACAAGTCTTATCCTTTGCATCTAGATTAGTAGCGTTATTATAGTAGTTATAAGATATAATATCCACCCAACTTCCTATCTGGATACTTTTTCATTTGAAATGAAACTGCAGCAGGTTTCTTGCTGCTTGTTATTACATATAAGCTTTTAAAAGCCTCTTGCTTTTGCCCACCCTCCCCCCAAAAAAAAACAGACTAAAAAGTTAGTGAAAACCAAGTTATTATCACAATACTTCTCACCAGTGTACTTTCCTTAGGTAAATCTATTTCAGAAAGTCAAAGAGAAGCAAAACACGCTCTATGACAAGCAGTGCCAGGTGAATGATATATAATCCGAATGAAGTAAACTGTGATGTTTATGTGTGTAAGAGAATTTGTTAACAGAGAGATATGGGAGGGTTGCATGTTAGCTTTAAAAAGCCCATCTGCTACTAAAAAATAATCTTTGACCATATTTCAAAAACTTTCCTGAGATAAAAGAAATTCTCAACTTTCCTGTAAACTAAAATGGATTTCTTTTTTTTTAAGTGAACAATGCATTTTCACGTATTTCTTTTATGTTTTATGTCTTTACTTTTGATTCTCTCACTCACTATTTGAAAGGTTTTTTTTTCCCACGCTGAGTTTACTGTGTCCTTTTTGTTCATTTTACCCTTGTTTGTTCATTGTCATAGATGAACAATATCCTGCCTGTTTCCAAGAATATACCCCTCCTCCCCAAGTGTTCACTAGAAATGTAAAAAAAAACCTTCATAATAAGAATGACCCCTGTGGTAATCAGGGAGACAGCTTTGATTAAGAACATCTGTTAGCAGATTCCCGGTTCTAAAGTCAAGCAGAAAATAAGATGAGAAGATATAGAAAGTGGCATTTCTCAAACTGTGAGGCTGGCCTCCCTGGGGAGACTCTGACCTCTTCCAGAGATACAAGCCAAGATCATAAAAAAAGAACAGACATCAAAATGTGTCGAGTGTGTGTGTAGTTTGAAAAACATGACATCCTTGTTTCTGAGGTGCTGCATCTTTAGATTTCTAAGCACTACGCTTCTGAGGAGTGTAGAGAAGGACTGTGCTTCTAAGCATTGCACCATGTTTCCTCTTCAAACACATCACCACACAGTGAAGACGGGACACATATGGCGACCCCCAGCTCATTGACTGTGTCTTTTTTTGTTAGTTCTTCTTTTCCCCCCCTTTTTCTCTTATCCTTTTGGGGCTGACAAGGCTATCCATTAGCAATGTGTAACATGGGGATCCAGGAGAATTGTCTTCGGTTTTGAGTTCTCCTGGTGTAAAATGGTGATGTGGAAGAGGTTGCTTCTTAACAATTTCTATTCTGAGTTGGATAAAAGATTTTCTAGCCCAGCACTGTTTCTCCAGCATTAGTCAGGAGGAAATACTTAGGAAACAGTAAAGAACCAGGCTTGGCTTCAGTGAACTTTGTGATACACCTTCCTAGATTCTTTCAGTCAGCGTGGTAGGGTTGTCCTGACCTGAACGTTAGATCCAGACTGTTATGTTTGATAGAAACCCATAAACAAATTCTTCGTAAGGGTCTATGTATCTAAGCGTAGTCTATCTGACTTTGCTGCTCAATGTCTTTGTTTCCTTTTCTGGAGACATTAAGATACTGATCTTATTTGGAAAGGATTTTAATCTCTAATGAAAAAAAGAAAACATACAAGTCCTATTTATATTTATATGAAAACAATATTAATTTTAAACCTAAAAAAAATACTGTTCTTTATGAAAAGCTTTTTCTTGATCGTTGTGAAAAGTGGGATAAAAGAGGATAAATCTAGATGACAGAGAGAAAACATAGAATAAATATTTTCTTTTTTGCTAAGTTTTTCTCCTAAAAGCTAATAGAAAAAACAAACATATACAGAAGGATGAAATGTGGAAACAGCAACAGTCTCCCAAAGATCAATATGGAAGTATTTCTTGGGAATGAATGATTGGATTATGAAAGCCAAAGTGTTGCTGCAGTTGAAACTTTTGAGAAATGTAAAAGGCAACAAGATAGGTACACCGGCAACTAAATGAAAACCAAAAAAAAAAAAAAATGTGGGATTGTTGCTGAAAGGAGTGAGTGGCCTACTGATGAGAAACACAGAAAGGAATAACACCCTTAGGACTTTCTCTACCACAACCTTTACAGGCAAGGTGTGCTCTTATGCCTCCCAAGTCTTTATGTCTTGCAGAAAAGTTCAAGGAAAAGATATACTACGCTTAGCAGAGGGGGATCAACAAGGGACAAATTAGTTAAACTGGGTGTATGCAGTTTGATGCAACAGGATGGGATGCATCTGAGCATGTTGAGGGAGCTGCTCTTTGTCATTGTGAGGCTGTTCTGTCATCTTTGAAAAATTATACGAGATGCCCAATAACTGGTAAAAGGCAAACGTCACATCCATTTAGAAGCAACATAATCATTGGGAAATTTTCTTACTAATTTTCTTCAAAAACAGGAAGACATACATAATCTTATGAGAATTAGTATCAGGGTTTTTCTGCATTCAATTATAATGGAAAAAGAAAAGGAAAAAAGTTATGCTGTCTTCTTTCAAGTTTTATTTTGTTTTTATCCAGATGTGATGCTTGTTCTCAAGTATAAGATCTCTCCCAAGAAGAATGGAGATTTTGTTTCAAAAGATTTCTTATCGTACTTTTCAGTTAAGTCTTAATCATAATACACAAGAGAGTATTAAAGGCTGATGTCAAGCTGCAAAGTGCTATAAGCATGACAAATCTTCGTTTTAATTCTCAGAATTGATTTTCTTTTGAGTAGGTGTGATTTCCTTCTGTCTCTTCCCTTTGGCATTTACTGACTTGGGAATGTTTCATATTTTCCCCCTATTGAGTAGCAAATGGCATCTAGTACTATTCCTGAATAATTTTTTAAAAAGCTACTTTTACAGCAGGAAACAATTAGAGAAGATATTAGTGTGCCAGCTGCACAGATACACTGTTGCTTATTTTATAAGAGAACCAGGCAAAGTATAAAAATAAAACCGCTGAAAAATCTGTAAAACCTTTGGATCTATCTCCATCTACCTCTGAGCACCCACAAAACCGGGTGAACTTGGATGTTGATTCTGCTTACTGTAGAGATACATGTAAACTGTGAAACCTAGAGTAGGACTTGAACTTAAAAATGAACAGAGAGATGTAATTACATCTCAGGCCTTTGTCTTGTATATGTAATATGCATACATTATCACAAGGGTTATAGTATGTTTTTTGGAAATTGTATTTATTCTTTTTCTTAGTATATATTATTATGTTGGGGTTCTTGGTGAACAGAATAAAAAAAATTTACTTGTTTTGAAATCCAAGAAAAGGCTTATTTATGTTTAACCTTGGAGTCCTTGACTCTGTAATGAGCAATCATGCCAAGGGGAAAAAGCTGAGAAGTGAAAGTCAACATCAAAAAATAAGAAAGGAAATTACTAACTGAGTTAACAACAGAAAACCAAGTGGATATCCCCAATCTAGTTTGCACAGAATAATTAATGCCTCTGAAAATGGATCACTGCAAACATGACACTAAAGTATTTTGGCTGTTTAGTCTAATACATTGGCAGCAATAACATGTAATAATCAAAAAATGCAGAAGTAAATTAATTCATATTCTTAAAGTCATAATTATGCCAAGGCATGAACCAGAACACGTAGGTAAATGACTCTGACTCAAGAATGGCAGAGCCTAAAAGCTGAGCACTTTGTCCCTTTCAGATGATTCATAGTGTGTAAAATTAGGAACCCAGAGTCTCCTGGCAGTCAAGGGAAATCATTAAGCATTCCTGGTGAGTGATCCTGGGAGTCCTCATGCTGCAGCAAGTCACTTACTGTGAGTAACTTAAACAGGCATATGTGACCTCGTTCCTCATTAGTTTGCTATAAATGACTATAAACGAGCGTACAAAGTTCTAAGCACTTCCTAGAGTTGGATCAACTCACTAAGCAGAGCTCATTCTTTGTAAAAGGCTGTGCAGAATAATCATACAGTGTTACAGTAGTTGATTTATGGGATCTTTAACCCAGGACGACAGGTCATCTGGGCTGGGATTTAGGTTCCATAACAAAACATCTGCTTTTAGGTGTCTACATGGGAGCTAGTGGCTCCATTCAGTTTTATAAATGTTCACCTCACTCTAAAACCAAAAATAGATAAAGAAAAAATAGATAATTAGATAACTAAAGAAGTAATTATTTTTCATCAGCAGAAGCAATCTGTAGTCCCTTGATTGTATTGGCTAGCTTACTATTATCTACAATGGGAGCTTAGATAGTGGTCTGCAGCTACACATAGACAGCTAAATTCAGGAACCCTAATCCACAAGTTTAACTCCACATGAGGTTTCCATTATCTGCTCAGCCTGAAGGGATCCTGTTCTTGTTCAGCTTCTCCTACAAAGGACACTACCCTGCTAATCATGAGCAGAACCGTTCTAGGTGATTGATGCAAAGAGAAGAATATTGGGGGCACAGAGGGGTGCGGAGAGACCCTTGTTCTGGCAGGAAAACCTGGGATCTGAGGGTGGGTAAGGGAGAGGGTGTATGTCTCTGTGTTTAGTCATTAACACTTCCTACCCATAATTTGGAGACCTTGGGTATGGTCTCCAGCTTGATTTATTGTTTATTAATACTGTGGCTATCTAACATAGACGGCAGGTGAAGATCTGGGAACAGAGACAGATCTCCATTCATTGTCTCGCCCAAACCAGCAGAGTGTAGAACCCTTTTTGTCTGACATCTTCTATGTTTCTCCCCACTGCTGCCCTACTTCTTACACATCCAGTTTCTAGAGGATGGGAGAGAATATGGCCTGATCCAGTCTATGCTGTATCTTGGTAGTTAATAAACTCTCCTGGGATGTCGGTGGTGATAGTTTAGACATTTTGAAATTCCAAGTAAGTCTTAAAGCAGAATCCTACCCTTAAATTGCCTATTAGTCTCCTATTTTGGAGCTTAGTCTATGAACTTTTTCCTGTAGCAGGTGAAATATTTTGAATGATATATAAGAAAGCCCTGGGGTAAAAGATACATCATGAATAAATGATAATGGTCAACACGAAAGTCTATTCACAGGAAGTATTATCAATCAACATGAGTGACTACTGAGAGAGATTTAAGGCTGAGACTTTTAAAAGAGCATAAGCAATCCATTTCCCTTCAACTTTCAGCAAGAACTGAGGGGATATATATATATAACCTAAACTCTTAAAAATCCTAGCCTAAATTCTCAACAGAGTGAAAAATACAGGACTTCATATTGCATCCTGCTGCTCATAGACATGGTCTAATGTTGATGTGTGTATTCCTTGCTTTATCAGACCTTCCAGCATCTTAATATCTCTGGAGAACTGATTCTGTCAGGAGGATTCTGATCCTGACCGACTGTTGCCATGGCATTGGGTTATTCTGGGCTGTGATCAAGAAAAGCAAACAAACTTGAAAAAGAAACTGGCTTTAAAACATATTCTCAAGCCACAGTGGCTAAGACTGGTTTTTGAAAACTAAATCTTGATTTTTATACAATGTGGCAGTTGTTAAATACTTCTGAAAAACCATACTGATAACCAAAAGTGTTGCTGTGACAATAAATACGTACATAAATAGAGGAAAATGAAGGAAGAGAAAATTGGGCCAATTCTCACACTATTTGAAATTGTTCATTTTCATTTAATGGTGTTATCCCACACTGAACTGAAACTCCCAGCTTCTCTGAGAGCATTTGAAAGATTTGCAGATTATATTCCTGTTTTACTCGGCACTATTCCAAATCTGGTGGGAGTCAATGAATGTCTTTTTGATATTACTGAGCTTTTGAAGTAAGTGCATAATAAGGAATTTGTTTCCCATCCCTAGATAGTAATATAGCTCTTCTTTTACACCTGTTAGCATTCATTCAATCGCAAGTCATCTATGTTCAGCAAAAAATGCTGTAGAAAGTTCTAGAAATACACGAGACAGTATTTTCTGTATGTAGGTGCTGACATAATAAGTTCATATTCTTAGAGGACAGAGTTCCTTGATGGGAAAAGGAAAAAAAAAAGGTTCTAAAAGAAATCCTGGTGATATACTATCCAGGATGATGACCCCAGAAGGATGCACAAGTTTCAGCAAGCAGTATTTAAAAAAGAAAACAAGCAACGTGAAATAACGTAGGAAATGGGGGAAGTTTTCAGCAAATTCATTATTTAAAGATGAATAATTTCATTTGCCAAATTACTGAGCATATCCGTCTTATTCCACAGGCAGAATTCACAGCCATGAGGGACCAATACATGCGAGGCGGAGAAGGCTTCATTATCTGCTATTCCATCACAGACCGCCAATCCTTTCAAGAAGCTGCTCAATTTAAGGAACTCATTTATCGTGTCCGGCACACCTATGACATCCCCTTAGTGTTGGTGGGGAATAAAATAGATCTTGAAGAGTTCAGACAGGTAAGTAACTTCTCTGCTGGCTTTGGCTTGGTTTTTGTTGGCTACCTCAGGGATTTCTGTAACACATGTTGTACAATACTACTGAGAATTATTAGCACAAGATGAAGTTTAATCAAAGAGCAACACACTAGGATTAGTAATAAATTAAAGACTCAGCAGTACTTTTCATTCATATGTTATGGATCTTAAAGTAGTCTTGGCCAATCACATCCAAATATTCTTCATTTTTACTTGAAAAGGAAGCCCACTATTTTCATTGGAAGTTTTATATATGTTCAACATGGAAATAGATTCAGTAAGGATCTTTGTGGCAATACCCCTGTTTTCTTTGGAAGTTACCAACCATTAAATACAGATTTTTTTCATAAATGTACTAGATTTAATTGAAGGTTTCTCAAACTCAGACTGAAAAAAAATCTAGTTAAAATAGATAAATGCATATAAGATTATCTTTGCTGAAAAAACAGTGGCTGTGTTCCTAGAATGTTCAGGTAAGATGGGGACATGCAAGACTTGAATTCACTTTGATTTGTATACAAGATTTAAGCCACCACCACCCATAGAGCAGTAGATTTAATTGACTATGAGGGCATTGACCGCGCCGCTCTCAAAATCTTTAGTAATCTTTGTTCATTCTTTTCCTTTTGCTTCCTCTCCGCTTCGTCCTTGCTGTTTGTGTTGATATGTGTGTGTGCAAGGGAGTGAGTTAGAGAGAGACCACCTTAGAAACGGCTTGGTTGTGACCTGGTACTGAATGGAAAATACCCTTAATCTTAAGCAGAAACTTCAAAAAGGGGAAAAAAAAAGATTCTCCTATATGGAAATCTTAAGAAGCTCTTTATACACGCTACAATTGCTTTCAAATGATTGAGTTCTCTGCAGATATATGTAACAGTTAAATAAAGTGGTGTTTTTCAGTTCATTAACATCTGTGCTCACATGATCTTGTCTGCTCTTTTCCACTTATCCTGTCACTCTTCTCTCCATTTCTTTGTCGTCTTTCTTCTACCCGAAGAAAATCCAAAGCAGTGTTAAGCCTGAAATTAGTCCTGAAGATCTAATGATGTACATTTAAAACATCACATATTTCCAGATCATTGACTTTCTCCCTAAATCATACAGTGACAAAACCTTAATGGTGACAATCCAGTTGCAGTTTAACACACAGCTTGAGACTTCAACAACAGTGCCATGTGCAACATGGATTACAATCTGTGCAGCTTCTGGGGTATTTAGATACCAGATGGGGGAGGGATGTGGTTTCAGTTTTTCTGCTGAGCGAACAGGACATTGCACCTGATTCCAATAGAAATGGGATATGATTGATTACCTACCATTATTTATAGATGAGGTTTTCAGGAATGCTCTGTTCATTAAGTGGTACAAAGACTCTCAGAAGAGAGTTATATTTGGCACTATCTCTTTCTGATCTTATGTTTTGTTGAGCATTTATATTTTAATCACTCTCAATGCATATAAAAAATATATGCCTGATTTAAATGTTTTACATGCTCCTTGATGACCTTGTCTGGTCTCCCAAAAAGGAAAATCAGTGTGTATGAATGTCTGAATTGGATATCACAAACAGCACTCCAAATTAAAGGGCATGGGGAGGATCTTGGAAATGGTATTAGAAATTATGTCTTTGAGGTGTGACATACACACAAAAATCTCTTACACAAAGTTGTCACTGAAGATCCTGCCTGAACATGTATCAGGGCAGTTCCAAATCATGGTCCTATTTTTTTCTGAAAGCTTTCAATAAGCCAGGATTTGGGTGTTCAGAATCTTTTCCTCCATAATTCCTCTACAACTGTCAACAAACATGACAATGTCAGAAGGGTTTTCTCAAATATTCTGCAATTCAGGCTTTGAGCCATGGGACACCCTTACATCAAAGACTAGTAAGATAATACAATGCAGGTCTGCTCCTTTGAATAAATCACTTGAATATGACTACGTCTACATGAGCAAGTAGCATGAGCCAACAGGACTAGAACTGTAGAACAAAACAATTTATTGTGAAGTCCACATTTTGGGAATATATTTTTAACTTTGGACTAGCTGTACTCCAGGAACATATTCTCCATGGTTATCTGGTGCTGTGGTGTGTAAGTTGTGTTCCTGGAGTATATCTTCACTTAATTTTAGTCCATCGTTCAGGTAATGTTCTCAGACAACACTCCACAATTCAAAGCAAAGCATGGTTAAGCAGAAGTGATTAGGAGATACTGCTCAGAGTGCCTCTCTGACCTCAACTAAAGCACTAATGTGTGGGAGGTCATCTCTGTGCCCAGCTTTAAGCCCATGTTAATGGACTCCAGCAGCAAATTATTTCAGAACTGAGAAGTGAAGTTATGCTGTATGTTTAACAAACACTAAAATGAGTTATATCTATGCTTACCTGTTAGGTTAAGCAATATCTAAGTAACTTGATGAACTGTGGGAAGGTAGATTGAAAGGAATCTTTTGAAGGTCATGTACGGTAGTTACAGCTTCATTAAAAGAGCTTGGATGGTCAAGAGTGGTAGCCAGCTAAGTCTGGGGTGACAGCAATAGTCTGACAATGTATGGCATTAACATATCAATGAACAAACAGTGAAGTACATAAACATACCAAATTCAAACAACTGAGAAATAGTAGGTGTCAGAATGCAATTAGCCAGATTGGAATTTGGCCAGGGCACCAAGGCTAATATTGTTGCTTTGTTTAACAGCATTTTTCTCCTATGAAATTCATTAAAGCTACTGTAAGATTATCCGTGGTATTTGGAAACATAACACTAAGTTCAACATTCCCAGGGACCATTTCTATTTAATGATAATTCTGCAACAGACAGTCTGTAGTAGCTCAGTCAGACAAAGCTCTTCTTTGAAATGCAATCCGCTACACAATACAATTAATGATGTATGTTGCTTGCCTCAAATCTATCAACAGGACTACAAGAATAAAACTAATCTGCAATTAAAATTTTGTGTTGGGAGAAACACTACTGAAAAACAAAACAAGCAAGCTTATTATTTTTAAACAATGTTTTTATTTTCTGATGTCTTCAGTGAAATTGTTGTTGTCTTTAAGTATGCCTGTCATTTTTAATGTCTTAAGAAATGGGTTTGTCTCTACTCCTTCTTAAAACAAGTCTTAATTACATTCATCAGCCTAAAGAATAAACAATTTCCATTTTCTCTGAAACAACGTAGGGAAAAAACTGTGAAACAACCGTGGTGAAAAAATATAACAATGCATTATATCTTGATGTGCATATTCAATCTGGTGGCAAGGCTCCTTCCATTCTCCATTCCCTTCCACCCATTTGTACTACAGTTGCGTCTGGTCCTTTCTGACCTTGTTCCATTTTGTGTTCAGAGATTCACTGGGAAAGTGAATGGACATGAATGGTTAAGGCATTCATCCATGTTCATTCCTTGATTTTTAGCCATTGCTCTAAGAAATATTTAAGTATTATATGTATTTTATCCCATAGCTGTTTGATGTAAAAAATAGACCACTAAGTGCTAGATTAGATACCTTTTTAATTACAGTGCTTTCTAACATTAAAGTCATTAAATTAATAAAGATAGGCTGTATATGTCTTTTAATGTCATTAGAGTTTCAGAAACATTCAGGACCAGCTGAAATGTAGTACAACAGATACTTTTACTTCACGTAAGCTTTGTCACTTTACTGCAGTTCAACATCTGGTTCTTACTGAAGTTTAAAACCTGTATAATAGATAAATATCTAACTAAAACATATTAATCTTTAAAAAATACAATAAACAACTAATCCTATTTGAGTTCATGCCATATGAAAGCTAAATTGCAGCTTTTAATTAAAATATTTTATAATAAGGGCATGCAGCACTGCTGAAAGATTGTTTGAAAAAAATATCCATAAGACTTTGCCTACTGATCATTGCAATATATTACATTCAGCAGTTCAGAGGGGAACTAGCTACATAAGCTCCTTTGAACAATGTGCTGTAGCTCTGAGCTGGAAAGAACAGATACTTTCTAGCAGTTGTTTCAAACTTTTAATGTAGATGTGAGAACCCCTCTGGAAATTTTACTTATATATAAATTGCATAGCCTTCATGGAGCAGTTTTTCCTATATGCTTTTTTTTTGACCCCAGAGGAATAAGCTGTGGGCTCAGTCAAGTCCATGGGTAATGTCTTGATGTCCAGTGAGCCCAAGGTTATGAGGCCAGCTCACGCTTCATTCAGTTCTTGGCCTCTCTGGGAAGCCTGTCATCGAAGTTGTTAGTTCTACTAGTGCAGTCTTGGTCCTGAAAAGAATGATGCAGTTGTTTACCCTTCCACACATGAGTTGTCCTATTGGCTTCAAGCACAAATACAAGCAGGAGCAGTGCTTTTGAAAACATTTTCTTCCTTTTCTCTCCCCCTACAGCCTCCCTCCTTCAGTAGGAAATATGAAATCAATACGAAATCTGTCTTTAACGTGGGACAATATTTTATTTGGAGTGTGAATTAATTACAGGGGCTTAACTATATTTTCTTTCTAAGATTTTATTATACCATAAGACAATTCTCAAACCAAGATTACAGTGTCTCAGTACATTCTCATAATATGACCCAGCTGCCCGAAGAGCATTCTCACTTCAATAAGGTTTTACTCTGGAATTTGCTCAAGATGAGCGGAGCTGACTGGTTATCAGCTATTGTGGGCATCAACTTTTAGATTTCTCATTTTGACAGTTGCTCTATTTTCATGCTCGCTTCTAAAACCTTGAAATGTCTGTTGAGTCTGAGACAACTAATGTTCTTTTTGGTTTGGTTTGATTTCATTTGTATGAATAACTGTTCAGTATATTTCAAACATTGTCAGTCTATACCTTCTGGTGTCTGGCTGAGACACTGAAAATACTTACACAATACATTATATTTTATTTTATTTTCATTTTCCAGTGCATTACTATGAAGCACTATTTACTAGATGCTCTTTTACTCATAATAGTAATGAAATTGCAGTATTCTGAACTTCTTACCTCTGCATCAATCTGAATTCTTTTGCTTTTGGGATTAAAACTGCACTATAAATGCCTAAAGACATTGAGGTGGAAGAGTGTGTCTACTGAAGACTCTTGATTCTCATTTATCAGGCCAGTGCCCCACACAAAGAGTGAAAGGTTTCTTTGTTTCTTCTGAACTTTCTATCTGTAAGTCAAGGGAAATACATTTTCTGCTATTTAGTGACAAAGAATAGTACACATTTGAGTTAACTATAGACATGGTAAAGTGATTAAACTAAATGCGTTGGCTAGATTCTCTATAAAAGCCATGCAGAAAACCAGGATTTATCACATACCATAGAAGTATAGCATAAAATGAGATGTATCTGCTCGTGAAGATGTTAGTCTTTCTGTTGACTGTAGAAGGAGGCACGGACAACTAGCTTCCTAGCCTTCATACAGCAATACTTGGGTGAGATGAAGACTAACAAAATTGTTTATGTCATCCTTTCAGTTGAGAATCTAAACTTACTGATTCATTCTGTTGTTATTATTGCTGTTAACTACAGGCTAGATTTTTAAAGTATGCTCAGCTTGCCTTTGGTTTTTGAATGAATAAAATTTGACAAATAGTCATTCCTAAGTAGTGCTCCTTTCTACAGATCAGTGTGAACTGTGAACTTAAAATATCTCAGATGTATTCAGGCAGGCTTACCTTAAATAATGACTACAAAAAAAACATAGTAGTATCCTTAATGGAAAAATGCCAGAGGAGAATATGGCACAGAAGAGCAAATTCTTCAAAATTATTTATTTGAATATTGCAATGAATTTGTAGATTAATTCATTCATCCATCTTGATGTATCGTGGCTGTTCATTTTCCATGGACATCCATGCAGTTCCATTTTGCTAGCATGAACTCCTGCTGAAAATTAATTATATTTGTAAGGAGTTGCCATCACCACTTACATTCGCTTGCCTACATGTTGCCTTTCCCACATGACATCACATCATATTCTTTGTTTGCTCTTCAAATTCGGAATAATATAAGCCATTTTTGCTGTTTTGATGGAGCTATGACAGTTGTCTGAATATTTGGAACTAAAACCACTGAAGCTGTCATGATGCTTTATTATCTTAGAAAACTGTCAAACCTTTGATAATCACTTTCTTACATTACCAAAATATATATCTGGATTCTGTCATGTTCCTCTACACCTCTAATTTCTAATTATTTTTAAGTGATTTTGATTTTTCAACTTTTCTTTCACACCTTTCATTGTCTTAAGAATGTTCATTTATACATAGTTTACCTCTTTGTCATTACAATGTTTTTATATTTCCACAAAAAAACCCCAAACCACATCTTCATATTAGCCAGGCTGCAGCAAATGCAAGAAGACACACAGACAATTATGAAACTATTGGCTCATTTCTCAATTCATAATTGTGTTAACCTCTAGTGAAACACCCCGTAAGCCCTGTAATCCATTCAACACAGAGCAGAAGACATTTGAAGGGGACTAAGATGCAGATAACAAGCTGCTCTATAAAAGAGGAAACAACAGAGAAACAATAGCTGAACTGCAGATAAAAAATGTTTATAACAGAAAACCTGGATATTCAGAGATAAAAGCAGAGGCAACTAATTGCTTATAGTCAAAGCAGGACAACACAGGACATGTAGCAAGGGGTATACACTAGGGATGGTGCTGCAAGGTCACTCCATAGCTAGGGATATTAAACAGCAACACACTTTGTATTGTTTTAAAAGGCTCCCAGTATTTGTTACAGCTGCCTGCTTTACCTTCACCCTCCACCTCAGACATTTTGTCCTCCCCACGTACCAAATCCTGACACTTTGGTCATGTTTGACTCCAGTGGGAGAACATCTTGGAGAAGAGGTGTCAAGATACAGAGAAACTCTCTCACCTCTTGTCTTCTTGATATAGATTGCTTCTCAAGGTGAACTTGGACTAAGAGATTTGCCTATTTGGTCTGTAAATTGGGAGATTAGCTGTTGTGAAGACTTCAGTGCACTTTTATTTGGCAGCCATGCCAGGAGGATCTTTGTTCTTAACTAAAGGAAGTAAATGCTGTTGGAAAACTGCCCACACACGCCTTCTGCAAAACATCCTTGTATTGGGCTTGTTTGTCAGTAAGTTCAGGATGCTGTTGCATTCCTCAGAGCCTCTCAGCGGGAAACCCATTGGTTGCACAGTTACCACACAAAGAGGTACACCTTGCAAAGAAAACCACAGTGATATTATTTGTTGGGTGACTAGGACTTAGTTAGTAGCCTGTAGAGATTTCTGTGCTGGAAAGCAAAATTTGCGAGGAAGCTAATTATCCCTGAAGGACTTCCATAGTTCCTTTTTTGCCAGCAGAGAAAGGTGTAAGGAAGGAGCTGTGTGTGACTCTCACTCCAGTTCCTGCCCTGCTCCAGGAGCAGTGCTCCAAAAGTCTGGTTGCAAAATTCAGTTTTATTAATTTTGAGTTTAATTTCTGGAATCTTCATTGCCCTGTCTGTGAATCTTCCTCTTGCACACTGTGCACAAGCCAGGCATCAGCCTGTTCTTAATGCAGAAAGGGGAGAGGCATGAACACACCACATCAGGCAGTACTAATTGGGGCACAGTTTTGCTTCTCCACCATCCATGCCTGAAGCAATATGACCTCCCATCCCTAAAGATTTATCCTCTCATTTTCTCCCCAGGGTCACATATAAGTGAAAGAGAATAGCATGCAATGGGAAGGTATCTTTTTATATACATGCTGCTATTTTTACATCAGCAAAATCAAGGTTTCAGCCTAACTCTTACATATTATTTACTACCATTCCAGTTCAGGAAACTATTTAAGCATATGCTTAATTAGAATCGAACTAATAAATGTTCTTCATGTTAATCTGCACTTGAGCAAAGATGCTGTCCTGAAAGTGAGACAGTAATGAGCAACTTTGTAAAAATGAAAGTCCCTTGGCAAAGTAGCAGATTAATATAGGAGGCAACATTTACTGAGTACATTGTTTATATAAAAATGTGAATTCCTGGTAGCAAGGCTAGTTTCCTGTCGTTTTTCACAGTAGTAGCTCAAATTACTTGAAAGAAGAAATTTTGCCAGAATTTAATAACAGCTCATCATGGTGTCACAAATAAGAAGAGCATGACCTAGCATTTAAAGAAAAGAAGATTAAGCAGTTTAATCATCTTTGTTTTTTGAAGACTTGCTTGTATTCTTGTCTTAATGACACACTCTTTTTTTTTTTTTTTCCAATGAATTAGGAAGTTAGAGAGATTTCTTTTTATCTAGATCTAACAACTTGTCTAAGAATAGCAACATGTTAGCTTCACACACTGTGACATTGTTTAAGCTGTATGGTCATGACAAGTTAAAAAAAAAAAAACAACAAAAAAAACCCAAACCAAACCAAACAAACCCTCACTCAAACAAACAAATCTGAAAAACAAAATGAAAGTGAAAATATCTCTGTGTTATATGCCTTCTGGAAACTTCCAGTCTCTCATCCATATTGTCCAGCATAAAGTCTGTGTATAACAGCAGTTTCTAAATCTCTGAGTAAATTCTTTGCTATAGCATAGTTAATTCAAGAAGGTCCAGGAAATCACCTATGATAAAATGACATTAAAGCACATTACTACAGTTGAAACTCAAGAGGTTAAATGTCTATAAAATGTCAGAACTCAGGTTTTGGTGTTACCATCATTAACAGTATTAATCACACAGTTTTACTGATCAGAACCCCAGACCCCGTTTGGTATTCTGGGTATGGTATGTTGTTTATCTGAAATTAATTGTTATTGGAGTTGATACCATTTAATATCTTCATCCACCTTGTCCTGATGGGTGTTATTTCAAAAAGAAAAAAGGATGGGCATCCCTTCTGTCATTGCTGCATTTATTTCCTCTGTTGCTCAGGGAATATTCTTTCCCTCTCTTTCTATCTATGGAATTTTTACCACCTACTACAATCCAAAAAGGTTAATAAGGAGAAAAATAATATGTCTTGTCAATTTTTAAAAATTGTCTAGTACAAGCACTGACACAAATGCACAGGGTTTTGTGTGTGCTTGTATGTGTCTGCATGTTTTAACATTGTAATCTAACACCAACAATGTGCTCAGTATAGGACATTCATCAGCACCACATGCCACCCTTTGGGTATTTCTGTCACAGATAATTAGTCATTGAAATTTTGAATTTGTTTTACATCTCCTCTGAGGTGGTGGGGAATACAGTGTCTTTACATTTAATGATGTTTGTCATTACCAAAACCATAGGACAATTCTTCCATTCTTTTCCTAGCTGTGACTCATACAATCGCTCCTTTCGTTATGATTAAAATTTAAATTTGCCTTTGCTTCTGAGACTCCGTTAATTTCTACAGCTCACAATTTCTTGGATTTTTAAATCTGAGGAATGTATGAGATAGATATGTTTCGTTGGGTTTTTTCCCCCTCTGAAGTCTGAGTGATATTACCCCAGATGTGCTTGGTCTTAGCCCACTGAAACTACAGATCAAACCTAGTAACATTCCTATCATTGTGTCAAACCTTCCTAATGATTTCTTCAAATCACACAAGCTATTGCCACAAAGTCCTGGTCTGTTTTCCACTGAAGTCAAACACAAGACATATACTGAATGCAAGCAACCAGGCTGGGAGATATAGCCAGATTCTCAGATTTATCTGGGCATTTTCACTTAATGAATTCTGCACTGATGTAGGAACGTGGGCTTCAGGTGGCATTCCCGATGTCTTTTGTTCTCTTTCTTAACACATTGTATGAAGAAAATCGTGTGGATTTTCTCTATTTAATTAGTTTTTCAGAACATGCTGGAGAAACTCCCACTGTTTGTACCACTGTTCTGTGGACAGAAAGAGTGCTTCATTCTCCAGGGCGGTCATCCTGCCACCATTTATGTCATTTAAATTTAACACAAAAAATAAAAAATACTGGTTTTACTAATTTTGGAACCATAGCACATAAAAATAATTTTATATTTGTCCTGATTGCCTGACATTTTCAATATGGAACATCTGTAAAAGAGAAATTGCTTTTTATGGAGCATAGCTAAAAAGGCCATAAGGGAAAGGGAAGATAATTAATAAAAAAATCATAAAAACTATAGAATATTTCTGATAGGAATTTTTTTATTCCCCTTGTGCACTTAAGTTAAAGGCTTACTATTATGCCAAACTTACTCAGTAGTATAGAAATCTTCTTTATTTTTTTAATTAGCAAGTTCCTTAACCTTGTAACTAGAAAGTCTGCTGCTCTTTGGAAGTATGTTTCATTAAAGCAAAATAGGGTTGGAATGGCTATTTTCCTTCAAAAAGTGCAAACAGAAAGAAGCAGCAGAAAGCTTCATAGTATTGAAATTTCTGGCAGAAAAAACACTGATATTTAGATAGAAAATTAACACAAGACAGTAATAAAAAAATACCCTGATATCTGAAATTAAGTAGTAAGCTATTACTAAGAAACTCCGTAATGCCTTTATCTGTTAAAATGTATTAAGCCTTCCACTCCTTCAATGTATGGTATTATTTGTCTAGACAGTGACTGAAAATAGATAGATAATTTAGGACATCTCCATTTTTTTATATTGATGAGAATATCAACAGTGCCTACATCATATCTTTTTTTTGCCTATTTGTGATTCTCATTGAAATTCTAAGTTTCAAACAAAGTCAATAATGTTCTGCCTTTACTTGGCTCCATATCTCTGGTTTTATCTTGATTAATAATGTACCCAAATGAAAGGATTTTGTGATATTTGTATTCTGAACAATCACAAGAAAGATGGAGAATGATGAGGTGACTTTGAATGATAGAAATGTGAGTACCTAAAACTGAAAAATGGGATTATGACATTAAGTTTAGTTCATTATTTATATCAGAATAAGAGTGATGGTTATAGAAGATCTGCAGTCTGAACATAAGCTTCTCAAAATTTAGAATTAGGACTTGAGACTTGAGGGTTTCTCTAGCAGACTGTCTAAATTCAATACTTAGGCAGCTTATAAAAATGCTGGAAATGAGAGGTTTTAGAACTAACTGATAATATGAATGGTAACAAATCATCATGAACAGATGATATTCACCCAAGAGTTCTAAAAGAATTCAAGTATAAAATTGCTGAACTGTGCTTAAAATTAAATCAGCACCAGTGAAATAGAAGATGGTAAGTTCAGAACAGTCTAGGGAGCTACAGAACAGTAAATCTGAGTTTTGCTGAGCAAACTGATAGCTACTATAAGAAGGAACAGAAATATCAGGTACATGAATAAATATGTTTCTACAGGCAGAAGTCATCATCGTTTTCACAGAGGTTACTCTTGCATAACAAATCTTTTAGAGTTCTTTGACTGAGTCAACAAACAAACAGGGAACAGGGTTCCAGTTGTTATATTTTCCATGGATTTCCAGAGAGGTTTATGTGAATAACAAAAATAAAATTGAAGGAAGATGTGTTACATTTTAATAAATGTCAAAAGGCAGGAATGAATGGTCAACAATGAACAGAGATTATCATTTTAATTCTGTGTAGATATAGATATTCCTGTTGTAAATATATTCATTAGTAACTGGACAATCAGATGAAACATTTTCAATGATATTTAACTATATTGGGTAGTAAAAATGACGGTTGACCATGATGAGGTTTAAGAGTAATTCTTAAATATATTTAAAGGCTGGATGATAAGATGAAATTCAGTGCTGAAGATTAGAAAGTAGTAAAGGGAGAGCCATGATGATAAATACATGTCAAAGGTCTATAAACAAGATATCACCACTGAAAAAAGTCACCTGCTGACTGATTTCTGGCAGCTCAATGCTCTGTGGGAGTCAAAAAGCAAACTGAAATATTAGCAAGGGAATAAAGAACAGAGCAGAACAAAATAAAAATATTACGTGTCATTAATCATCGCTTAAATACTGTGAGAAGTGGTAGTGTCCTCTTCTCCATTCTGCTCAAAAGTGATACAGTAGAATTTGAAAATACAAAAGTAGGTAGGCAAAGATAATCAGGGGTACTAAACAGCTTCCATGTGTGACTACATCAAATAAATTTTGAAGTTTCAGTCAGGAAACTGGGAGAATTTTGACATGGGGAGAAAACGTTATGGAAAATGTGAATAAATAAGAAAGTAAATTGTTCCTCAAAATACAAGAATTGGGAAGAATTAAATTATAATCTGATTTATCAAGTTTATGGTAAAAAAAATGAGAATGCTTTCTTACACTGTGCATAACTAAATGATGGAAGTCATTGCTGCAGGAATTATAAATGTAAAAGTTTTTTTTTTTTTTTTTTTTTTTTGTGGATTAAAAAAGTAATTCAACCAGCCATCCAAGGAGCATTAAAGAAAAACATGAAATTTCTAGCTCAGGAAGTGCCTAAGCCTCAGATTCCCAGAAGTTGCAAGGATATAGCAGAAGAGGTATTCTCTATACTTGGGTCTATTTTCATGTCCTATCCCTAAGAAAGTTGCTGCTGTTGATGACAGCATGGGGGACAAGACAGAACTGTGGGCTGATTTAATTAGCATCACTGCTCTTCTGCTCTAACGTGTATAAAAAATGAACCATAACAACTAATTTTGATAGGGCAAATACACAGAGGTCTCATGAAAACATTTACATAAACATTTATACTTACATACTCTCATATGTTATACATTGATGTGTACAGCAGTATTAGCATAGTGTTAATATAGAGTAACCACTGTACTTATACTACTATCATATGTTTATTATATAATCATTACTATTATATGATAATTACTGCTGATTGCTACTTGGTTTCCACTAGGACTCTTCTATTTTTTTTTTTAGTTTCTTTTTCTAAGGTACTCTATTTTCCAAGCAAATGTTAGCTTGAAGCAGAAGTCACTGGATAAAGATGTTCAGTCTGCACTATAAAGCAGTCCAGATCAGTGGTCCCAAGAGTCCTTTCTTTTCAAAAGTAAATGCATCTTCTAATATTCATTTATTTTCTCTTTAAGTACAAGGAGATTCTTAATAATGGTCACATTTACTAGAATAGTTTCTGGAAAGGAAAATCAAAGAACCACCACATGCTAACAGCTAATTCAATTAAAACTGAAGGTTTCCAGAAACTTTTCTTCCATGTGTGGTTGTGTTCTCTAATTTAATGTACATATTAAATATGCACACAAGACAGAGTCACAAGAGAATCAGGAATGGTGTCAGAGATAGAGTCTAGGAATCCAGACTTCTACTCATCAGACCAAAACACCAGATAATGTTGTCTCCCTTGTGCATGATTATATGCTTTGTGTCATTTCACAGCAGGAAATAACAGGTAGTAAGGGGTGGAGAGATTCACTGATGCATCTGAGGAGGCAAGCTCCAAAGCCTAAGGCTGACATTGCCTTTCAAAACAATTTTGGCCGTCGAGTGTTTGCAAACAGATGTCAAGCTGGGGAAAAAACTGATCAGCAGTGCCACTAATTTGATGTCCTCAATGCTTCACTAGCTGGATGATTTCCCATTCTGGACTACTGGCCCATTAAACCTGTCTTTTATTGCATAGTCATAAACTTGAATGACGGCAAAGGATTTACGTGACCTCATTTGTCTAAGAGAGTTAGGGACAAATTGGAATCTAAGGGCTAATATAGGGGAACATAAAAAGTGTTTGTTTTCTGTAGCACAGAGCTGAGATGTTTATAGCAATGTGGGGAAAACATTAGGTGCATGGAGTGAGCTATTATCCCAATTATCTGTCGTGTCAGGAAGGAAAAATCAAGCATACTTCCTGTGCGCTCAGATACATTTACCTTTCTCCCAAGACAGGGATCCTGGATAAGATTGTCTTTGAAGCTAGATCTTTAGTGATGGGGCATTCTTAAAAGATTAGGCATGTGTTTACTTTGAGTAAAAATCCTTGATTTCAGTTACATATCAAGCGTTGATCTGAACTTTCGGAGCCAAAATTACTGCATTAAAACCTTTCAAGTTCAAGCTTACACTCCCCATAATTTGAAGTACTTGGCCTTCATGCACAGCTAGAAATAAGTGAAGAACAATGTCTTGCTATGCTTTGTCTTTCCTTTTTATAAACTCTGTACTGTCTATTTTTAATATTGCCACTTTCTAGAGGTCACTCCTTCTCCAAAGAAAGGACAAGGGCCATGTAGGGCTTTTCTCTAGCTTCAGTATACTTAAAGATGGAGCCTCACCAAGTCAGAAGTCATTTGTTTGCTACATTTCTGCTCCTTCAGTCAGAAGGAATAATGAATAAAGTCAGCAGAACTGTCTTTAGTATCATAATGCATAATGGGCTGTATATAGTTGCAAAATTAAGATACAAGTGTTTTATTGCCATTGAGCTGCACCTTTGACTACAGAAACATATTAGAGATGATTAGCAATTGCCACTTTTTTCTCGTTTCCCAAAGCTGTAAACACCAACATTGCTTTTGGTTGTTCACAAAGAGACTGTATGATTTGAGTCATTATTCTGGTGTGAAATGCTGCATTTTTAAAATCACGTTACTCTTGCTGAATAAATGTTAATATTTCAGGCAAAGTTGAGGTGCTGATTCTACTCTGACTACCAGTTTCTCTATGCAGTTTCTTTTCCTAATATTTACCATTCTGTGAACTTTTATCATATAAACTCCCCATATATATTGCAGCATCTATTTGCTTATTCAAATCCAATATGAATTTCTGAAGTTGCTAGTCATACTAAACAATTGCAGATATTCACAAGATGTACTGTCATGTACTATGATGTACTGTAATATACTATATCTCACTGTTTTTTGCTCTAGCCTGTCGAAATAAAGGCTGGAAATCTGGATCAAGATTGATGACTTGGGCCTAAAAAATAAGTCTAATATAGTACCCTTGAATTTTAATGATCTGTGAATTGAATACTGTTTCTGAGATTGCATAGTCGGAAATCAGAATCTGTCTTTCATGAAGTGTTTCTGCGGTATCTATAGCAGAATGGTCTTCTGGTCAATATAAATGAGGTACCTATGAACTCTCAGCAGTAATAAAACTGTAATGTTGCCTCCTCCTCTAAACAACTCAAGGAGTGAATTAGTTTGAACACACTAATATTTTGGAACCCATGTGAGAATTGCACCTAGTAATCCCATTTTCTGAATCCCATACATTCTGGAAGAACTCAGGAATCTATACCACTCGGTTCAACAAAAATCGCTGGACATGCTATTCATACAACTCCAGAAGGCTTTCTTTCCTAACAAAGTGTTTCCCCCAAGTATTAGGTGTCACTCCAAGTTAGGCAAGGCTTTGTTGGAGGGTTTTCTTTATTTCAGTCTCTTAATTCTTGCCTAAATGGTGAACTGGAAACTATCAGAAGATGTCAGTAATAACTAAACCACGTTCTTTTAGATTGGTTGTGTTAGAGTCTGTTACCCAGTTGTTGCTTGACTTTTGTTTTACTCAGACATGTGGGCAGTGTATTTTTTTCCATGACTGATCCACAGATTTTGTTTTTGTGGCCTGCATTATAATCAATTTTAATAAGAATCAGAAAATAACTATGGGTGTTTCACTGAAAAAGATACACTTAAAAAAGCCTTCAACAACAATAGACCATTAATGTGGAAACTGATAAACTTCGCCTGTAATTTCTGTTAACGATTTTCTAGCTCTTCCTTTCATTTTTTCTTTTAATTTTTTTTCTTTGAGCGTTCTCTTGTGTTTGCTTCACAGAAGCATCATTAACAGGCAAAGCCTGGAAAAAATCAGATGATTTCTTTTTAATAGAAAAGAAGATTAATTTGTTGTGCTGAAGACAAAATAACATTTTAATGATAATTAGGGGTATATAAATAGTTTTCAATAAGAAAGATTAATGTAGTTTTGATAACCATTATAGCCAAATATGGAGGGCAAACTGCTAATACACTGGCATCACTGATTTTATGAACTCATTTTATTTCAATTCCTGCTGTCATACAATACAGTATCTTTGAGTGTTGCAGAAGCATATATAAATATACTTTTCTACACAAAATAGAATGGCTAGGAATATGCAGTAAAAAATGTCTGAGCAATTATGTAAATTGTTGTGATTCTTGGAAAGTAGGGTCTAAGTAAGTATTTAAGTTTCACTGTGATATTTTTATTATTATTATTTCACCTTTTATGAAAGCTATTTTGTGTGTGGGTGAACTAGAAGATTATGTTGTAGTTAGCAAGAATGTTAACATAATTTTTGGTACATTGCGTTAATAAAACAAGAGTAATGAGCCATAGTGGTGTGCAATATCAGGTCAATGTGAGAATTAGGCTGCAAGTAATTATAATACTAAGATTGGTTGTATTCTAATTATTCTATGGCTAATAGTACAGAGACGATTGGCTGAAACCAAAATTATTTGGGCTGGAGTAGTTTTAGTGTAGATGAATATTAGCTATTACATTGTCATTACACGTCCATGAAACAAGATGGTAATTTTTTTTTTTCAGTAAAAAAAAAAAGTACCCCTCAAAGAAGCAGTTAGGTTTTGCTTCTAAACTGAAATGAAAAATGTTGTTAGATTCTGAGAAGCAATGACACAAAGTCCCTGCTTGTATTCTAGGTTTTAAGGTGTAAGCAATGGTAAACAAATTTGTATTCCATGTATTTGTAATGCAAGAACATGACTGAAAAAAATGATCCCCGTGAAACTAGTAAATACCAGAGAGAAGCAGTGGATGGATATAGTTATATTCTGAGCACAAATTGGAGACCAGTCTTATTTCATGCATAACCTGTTTGAATGCAAGCTTCTTCTCAGCGGGGAACTTTAGGAAAATTTCCAGGCGTGCTTAAAAATGGTGGGGGAAGAGTTGGGGTTTCTAACATTAGCATGTCATCACCAATGTAAAAGGCACAGTCAGAAGTATACCCCCATTGGGTAGGATTCACCTCATCTTACTAACCTAAGGTAGCTACAATTAGTTGTCTAAACCTGATCTGGTCACCCATTCCCTTGGTGTTCAAGAGGAGAAACAGAAGTTCTATGCAATCAGATAATCATCCATCTTATTTAAGAAACTTTTCTTGAGATGTGGTAAATATCTATCTGACAATGAGCGTTTTCTTCCTGATGATTATAAAACAGATATGATTGGTTTAGTCTTAGAGGCTTTTAGACACTTTGTATAATGCATCTGCCTGTAAGGAAGATCACATGTTTAAGTGGAGGCAGAAAGGTCAGCCACTTGGTTCATCACTGGCATATGCCAAAATCGTGGGTCGGAAGATTCAAAGGAATTAGTAGGAAGTCTCCTTCATAAATCTCTTTAGATGAGGACATCTGGATTACACTAAGCTGTAACTGCCCTACACTTGACAGCCAGATATAGAGAACCAGGTCTGCAAAGTGTACTGGACTTTGGTTCTCTTTCTGGCTTATAATTTTGAGAATAGAACAAACATAGGCAATGCAGGGGAAATTAAATAAAATAAAACTAAAAATATATATGGATCACAAGTATATCCTGGGGGATATAAGCTGTAGAGGGGGGTCTGATGTTTGAAAGCATTATATGTTTTGTGAATCATATAGGTTTAGTAAACAAAGCGTTTTGGCTAGGTGGAAATTTTGCCCAGGTGGAAATTTTGCCCAAAGCAAATGACTCCTAAAGGGTCCTTTCTGCAGAGGTTCCTGCCCCATCCGCAGGAGCAACTAACAGGGCCTGTCTTTGTAGTTTAATGGTTGCTTTAACTGAGTTTGTAAATTTATTTCATATATAGCTTTCACAATAAATAACATTCTCAAACAGCTTTTATCAACAGTGAAATTTTCAGCAAATTTATCCCTATTTCTCATTGTAATTTATCAGTGAACAAGCTTTTCCTTTCATGAATCTCTTTATTCTAAATCTTCATAAAGATAAGAATGCAGTTTATTTTAGAGATTGTTCATCAATTTTGCGCCAAGACTATTACGAAGAATACTGGCTCATCACAATTTGCAATTCATGCTGCTTAATGGATTGCATCAGTCACAAGTTTCTGGTTCTGCTCCTTGTTTATTTCCCCATTAAGAGACTTATAAGCAGGAGCCTAAGCAGAAGCAGACATGCATGTCCCCACTGCTGGGACCTAGGGAGATACTGTCCTGCTAGGCTCCTGTCTCATTTTAAGAAGCCTCACAGTGGAGATTACCATCCAATTCCTCTAATTTTCTAAGCTGATGAGGATCCAGGTAATAAGTTTTCTACAAGCAAGGAAAGTATTCACCCATGAACAAATTCTTGTTATTGAAGTAAATGAAAGATCGTTATGTACCTCAGTGACTTCAGTGTAAAAACCAGCACCAGGCTTGTTACTGGTGTAACTGCTGAAGGGCACGATGGGCTGGCTGCCATATAAGGGCAGGGGACCCAGGAGTCAGGAGACAGGAGACAGGCATCGTAACAACGCAATGACTTTGCCAACATGGGGTAGTCCCACAGCACCTGAATGAGGTGAGCATAGTATATCCAGAGATGGGAACCACGGCTGGCTGAGAGTTCAGATCCTGGGATGAGTCCGTAGTGAGGAGATAAATCCAAGCAGAAGCCAGGACGAGGAGCCACAAAGTCAGGGTCAGGACCAGGTCTGGTGACAGCAACCAGCATCGGCCACAATCCAGAGATCATCAGGCAAGTCCATAGAGATGAAACTATTTCATATGTGAAATTATCTAACAGGAAAACTTGTGACAAGTTATGGGTAAGTTACAAGTAAAACCAGATTCCAAAGAGGAATATATCAATCCCAATGTTCTGATCAGTTCTTTAAGTTCCCCAGCTCTTTGAAGAGCATAAAATTAGTAGTAGATCTTCTTAGAATCTTAGTATATCTGCATTCAATTAATGAAGATTTCTAATGTGCAAGTGGTGTAGGTGAGGAAACTTCTCAGAGCACTTTGTAACCAGCAGGATTGCAGTTGGGTTTAATAAAGGTTAGTGAAGCTGTGAAAAGGATCTTAGACATCTGAAGTCAGATCATCTTTCTCTTCTCTGTTTTTAAACGTATTTAATACACTAGAATGTGAATGATCCAAGTAGTTACATTAAAACTATAATAAGCAGTCATCTAGATTGTGTGTGAAGGGGCACTGAGTGGAATACTAGGTGGGGCTGTGGAAAACAGACTTTTTTATGGTTATACTTTGCACACTTGCAATGTTTATGATTGTTTCCATTTTTAATGGCAATTAATGCCTATGTCTGAATCAAAATCTTTGCAAAGAAGCTGTAACTTCTGTTGCATATAGTGACGATTTTATTTTCATTCTGTATAGAATACTGTGAGAGTGATAGTGTAACTTTGCTGGAACTATGAAAAAATGTTCAGAAGGGATTTTTTCCTCTTTTTCTTTCCAAGTTTCCTTCACAGTCCTGTCTTGTTGATTAACACAATACAGACAGCATTGATACTTATATTTTACAGACAGTTATTGAGATCTATGTGACTCTTGCTCAATAATATGTAGATTCTGATTTGTTTTGTTTTGTTTTTTTCTTTTTTTTGAGACAGTACAAATGGAATTTAGAAACAGATCTGGATTAATAACTAATAACATTGGCTACACAATTCCATTGCTTTTCAATTACCTTAGAAGAGAAAGGCCATTAGACTTCTATGTACATCCTGTTTAACAAAGGCTCAGAGGAATACAGACTTTTCTTCAGGAGAGTCACTTTTCATATGATTTAAGAGAGAAAACCAAGGAAGAAAAGTATAAAGCAAATTCTGCAGTCCATATTGCAGATCAAAGGCTTTTCACCCCAGTAAAACTAGCAGTTTGGCACACAAAATTCAATTCAGATTAGTGAAATTAATATTATAGACCTTCCATCAGGAAATTGGTAACAAAGAACCATTTAGTTTTATTACAGACACAGAAGACCTTCAGTATTTCAAGAAGAGAGGTCTGCATCTGGGTCTGCTATATCGTTTTCTCCTCTCTCCTCCCAACGTCTGTTTTTTATACGTTCTGTAGAAGTGATAATCTATAAGGCTGTAATCAGCTAGAGTAATGTAGTTATGTATGCATACATTAAGCAATGGAGTTTCTACCATTTACTAAATTATAATTAACAAGGATTTCCCCTCTCTTCTTTTGAATGTTAGCAAATTAACAGAACATGTCTAACTGTGTGGTTTCAAAGAAACAGCTGACTTTGCCTCATTGCAAGATAGCCAGACAAAAGCTCTTGTCTGGGAATTGTATAGTTACATCTATATGACACCATGTCTATTCTGTTAACATCTGTGTTTAGATTCCAGGTGAATCTTTATTCTTCCCTGGCTACATGCACCTGGCAGCATACAGAAGGAAGCTGAGGTCTACTCAAGTAGACATATCCCCTATATTGTCCTCACAGGGTCAGCTCCTAAATTCACATGCATTAATATCATTAAGGTTGGGACTAATCTCTCCTACCTTTGGAAATCTAAACTGTAGAGCTCTACAGCAGGATGAGTGGCATCCTAAAGACAATCTCTGAATGAACGATATGTGAGAATGTTGATTTCTTTTCACTAATAAAGAGAAAATGGAGTCAAGACAACTAGCTCACATGTAAGATTATTATGGTTTATAGCAGCTGAAAATCTCATCTATCTTAACTATTCTTAAAAGCTAGGATATGTCCATATAAAATCCCAGTGAAAATTAATTTCACAGCAGCTCATCTGTCAGAGTCTACAGGCAGAAACTGCTGTGTTATTCCTCATGAGATTTTGCGTTTGTAATTTTAGACGGTGTGTGTGGTGTGTTTAAACAAAGTAATTGTAAGAACACAACACAATAGGTGTTTAATCAAGAGCATCCATAATAAACAGAGATAAATTAGGGAGACTGTGAATGGTATACAGAAACAATCTGTTAAACAGGATCAGAAATAATAACACAGTAAAGTGGAAGTCCTTTGTGGCTAATTTCCTGCCAGATGCACCTATGGTTCAAGAAGGACAGTGATGGAAATGTTATTCATTAATTGTTTCCTACAGAACTTTCTTGCAGAGTCGATCACCATTTGGAGACATAACTAGTTTTTAGGAAAAGTTCCACAGATGTGCATAATAGTAATAACAGTGCATACTTGTATTGAGTCTAACATTTGGGAATCATAAACACTTCATAAATACAGTGACAACTTTCAAAACCACAGTAAGGAAGTTGTGAAATAGAACTAGGATGTCTTGTGGGTCAAGAAGAAAAAAAGTTAGGTTTATCTGTTAATATTTAAAGTGATCCTTCAACTGTCTGACGTTTGCATGGACTTCCAATTAGAAGATTTTAACCAGTGAAAACCTTCCTTCCAAGGAACAGAATTTGGTCTTCTCTGAATTGTTTGGCCTTCTCTCAACTGTTGTGCAAATAACAATTATGTTTCTTTACTCAGTGTTCCAATTGAAGGTGAATAAATTATTTAGAATGACCTCAAATTAATGCATTTTTTAAAGATTATGCCCAACCAAAAATGTATATCAAATAAGCCATTGTGACCAAAGCTGTTGGATCTTAAAAAAAAAGAAATCAAAGTAAACAGTAAAAAAATACTAATCCAAGATGAATGACAAGAGAATGTGAAAGGACAAAGTGGCATCGGTGATTCAGAGAGGCTGTGGCTGACACAACACAGTGTTGAATTGTGGCCCTAAAGTTAAACTAATACCTTGTTTATGTTTCAAAGGAGAATGTGTTGAAAATGAGCAATGGCAAGATGTGTGCAGGAGGTGATGGAGTGGAAGTGAAAGTTGTCATAGTCAGGGTTAGAATTAAATCTTAAAATATCCTTAAATCAGAAGAATTGGACAACTTACATCCCAGAATTCAGAATGAAATGGAAGATGGAATTGTAGGTCTGGTTCAAAGGGGGTTCTAGTAAACGTCTTAAAATGAATGTTTACTGGAAGACCAAAGGATAATAAACATGATGTCTGTGCTTAAAGGAAAAGAGACAAAGGAGAAAGTTCTGTGTACTTGAAGAATAATAGTCTGACTTCAATTAGTATATATAAGAAAACAAAATATTTTGCAAGAGAAATTCTCAAAATGGATTGACTAAAGCTATACTGTTTGAAGATCAAGAAAACACAGTTGGCTTCAAATTTTTTTTTCTGTTTTGTAAAACAAAATACCGTAGCTATTTTACATATTAAAGAAGGAAAGTGTCTATTTAGTTTTCCTTTTTTTCCTTTTTGCATAAACCTCAGTTAAATTACAATATTAAACTGGTTGCACCAGGAGTCCATTAAAGATTTAGTTACCTTCTGTGATGAACATTAAGAAGTTATTAGTCAAATTCTATTTAAACAGTTAAAAGGAATTAAAATATATAGGAAAGATCATTACATATCATGAGCTAATTTTCTAATGAAAGCTTAGCAAGTGATAGATTGTTTAAACCTCTCAAAGGTTTTAGTTTCATGCTCAATAATTCAGAGATGAGAGTGGGGTTATGTTGCTTTGTAATTTGTTACCATCAGTTTTTCTCAGACAGTGAATGCTGTAGTGCAGTATCCAGCCTCATTTTATGTTCTTTCTTTCATGTTGTGTTCTTCATACTTGAACTTGAAAGGAAAATAATAACTCAGCTACAAAACTGACCCTGGTCCAAGCACAGTTGAGTTTTCTGCTCAAATCACCTGAGAAATGAAAAGAGTTTTTTTCCCTCCTACCTATTTTTTCAGTATCTTAATTTTGCAAACTTCTGTAACTGCTTTCATTCCACTATGAACAATTATCTTGTTGTTATCATTTTTGTTGTTGTTTGGGTTTTTTTTTTAATTGAGTTTTTATAACTGAATAGGTTGGTATTCATTTTCTGTATAAAGCATTGTTGGGCAGACCCAGATGTGGGAAACAGAAAACCTGTATTGAAGGTTCACCTTAGTCTCATGAGTTTTTACCAACAGGTCCCAAGTTTTAAGAGAGTTTAGGAGAGTCTGATGAATCTGAACCAAATGTGGTCAAAAATACAAAATTTTTGAATTCAAAAAACCTACAGAAAGACGAGCTGTGTAGAGTCATGTTTAAATCTTCAACTAGGAAAGGGTCTGTGCCAGTATTCAGGACATGTTATTTCATTGTTCTTATTATTTCCGTGCTACAGTTAATGATACAAATCTCTAGGAAGTTTTGTTTGTGTGGTCATAATTTGCACAAAAAGTGCCTTCCTCCAAGACCACCGGGAGACCAAGACTATGTCATAAACTTCTGGCAAAGTGATTTCCTTATTCTTTCATTAAGGCTTTAATTTTCACAAATGAATAGAATCTCATGATGTTTTAAGTGTTTTTCATATATTCAGCCCTCAGTTGGATATTCTATTTTTAAATGTCAAGTATAATTTCATTTCTTATCAATCAAACCTATAGATAACATTCAATTTTCAAGCTTTTTTTCCCCCTTGATCAGCTCATGAAGTTAATATTTCTCAAAAAAAAACCCTAATTTAAAAAAAAAAAAAAAAAAAAACCACTCATCTTCAGTTAGCTAGTCTTAATAATATCATCTGCTTTGCATGGCCACTGTGAATATTGTTTGTTCTAATTATAGGACGATCCTTCCTGAACACACTAGCTGTGTACACTGTACACTGAAATGCCAGGCAGAGCCCTCTAAGAGTGTATGAATTCAAGCTGACACAACCAGGGACTTGGTGCAACACTGGTCTGAGATTGTCACCTGGGTTTTGCAAGGCATGTTGCTTGGTTAGCGGTGAATGAGATGACTAAATCAGGCAGACACCACAGGAATGCAACTCCACTGTTTCTTGTTTTTCTACCATCTAAAATGATACATACGTTCTGAGGTCCATTGCATGGGGCAGATGTTTCCATGCCATTCCATTAACAGCCAGTGTTGCTAGTATTACTGTGTAACAGTGATCAAATCAGCACATTATCATCTCTCTCTGGTCTACACCATTTTCCATGTCTTGCTCATTTTACAATCAACTTTTGTTTAATTGTTCACTATATTACAGGACTCCTGTATTAACTGATGACTATGCATAAATACAAATGGCTAATTAAGATGCCAATTCAAGGAGCTCAGTAGTGTGGTATGCATCCAGTGTTTTACAGAATAACCCATTGTACATTGCAAATGTGCTTTTTGAGTACGTGTCTGTCTGGAGTTGTTTACATGTTCCAGACCTCCAGTGGAGTCAAGTGTAAGGGGAAATGCATCATTGGAAAGATGTGAAAACATACCTTACTAAGAAGTACCAACATTTACTGACAATCTTCTGTCCTCTGACCCAGAGGATACCGTCTCTCTCATTCTCACTCTTAATTATATGTGGACAACCTTTGGCAACTGAAGAAGGCATATTAGTGCAAAAAAACCCACCCTGTGACACTGCATGCCCTGATCCTCAGAAAGCAGGCAGTAACAGCATTTCTACCACCGCATTTCTGAATAACTGTTCTTTGGATGAACAGGCTGCAGATTTAGCCTTCTCAATAATGATATGGGTTAGCTGTTCTGAAAACTTCAGGAAGATTCCAACTATTCTTCCATTTGAAAAAAGAATAATGGAAAAGAACAGAAAATATGTGAAATAAAGAGATTTTCCTTCTCTTAGGAATATGTTCAGCATACACAGTGTAGAAGAAATTCCAGTTACTGCATCAACAGTAAAAAGACTTGAAAAATTAAATGATTATTGTGTACAAGGGTTTTGATGGGATTTGTTATTCACAAAACTTTTTCAATTGTTTAGATTCCTAAGGTGGAAAAAACAAAAATTAAAAAGCAGATTGAAGATCCCATTAACTGCTCCTACTAGCCATGCACCTATACAGGCACATGGCTGGATCTCTTTGCAAGTGCAGATGTTTTAAGACAAAGGACAGCTGTAGAGAATGAATGTCAGAAAAAAACCTTTGGGTTGGGAAGAAGCATTGTCTATTCATGTGGTATAGGCCAGCGAATTAGTGAAAAGGTCAGAGATAATTTTAAAAGCTATCTAACTCTATAACAAATGTTCCCTTGGCTGTTAATAGTACAAAACTGGGACCATATCCTGCAAATAGGTTTATTTGATAGTTTGCTGAATATTACAATGAGCAGGTATGGTTGGAATATTTCTACTTGAGCTGGATTTTTTTTACATTAACTGAGGTTTCAACTGATTTTTTTTAAACTGTTCATTTCCTTTCACAATATTGATACTTAAGAAATTGTACATCAAAAAGTGAAAATAATTCCACTTATAGTACTTTGATAAATTGTATTTTCCATGAACAACTTTTACCAATAACCATTACTTTTGAAATTAATTTGGAAACAAGTCATATATTCTGACCAGCCATAGTTATGACTGAATCATGTAATTTCAAGCACTGTAAATATTATGAACTTGACAGTAAGTTCATCAAAGTAAATGAAAAGAATTCCACTGATTTTCATCATACCCTATGTTTGATAGTAAACAGCTTCACAGTAAAGCTCAAATATGTTACAACAATCAGTTAATTATACCATGTTCATGTTTGCTGTTTCCGTGTCTGGCTGATCTGTGAAACCTGTTTTGATTAGCTGCTTTTTCCGCCATCCCAGGTTTAGACTGAAATCTATAATGTCCTTTCAAAGGGCTTTAATATATGTAGGTTTTTCTAATCAACACATTTTTGCTCATCGACTGCTGCAGTAACTGGGAACGTTTCCTCTGTGTACACTGGACATCAGATGAGATCTCACACAGTTTGGTATGCTGATAGCTGTATATTATATAATAGGTATAATACCTGTGTCTGTGTGGAACTATAGCAAAATAAAAAGAGGGTTTAAAAAAGTGAAATTATATACCAGTTAATAAAAAAAAAAAAAAAATTAGGACACTTAGAGATCACGGAAATCTATAATACCACACAAAAGAATTTGACAATTAACAAATATGAAACAGGATGATAGTACCATTAAAGTTTTAAGGGAGAGTCCTTTTCTGTACAGAAATCATTCTTGCAAGTACACTTGTCATGAGAGAATCTAAAAGGCCAGAGGCTTATAAACAGTGGGGTAAACAGCAAAGTTATAGCAGCCATTCACTACCTTATAGTACTGAAACACAGTGACCTAAGGCAGCAGGAGGAATTTCACTGGATATGGTATACTGGCACAAAAAATGAAGGGCTTTATTCTTCCCTCAGAAAGCCTTAGGACCACTTCCACTGACTTCAGCGGGATGACTGCTGATGGGGGACAATTACAAAAACAGGAAATTCAGATTCCAGGCTTGTCTACCTGACAGCTTTCATTGTCAATTTTTAAAAAGTACAAAACCAAATAGCTCTTTTAAAAAGAATAAAATGAGCTGCTGAAAGTGCCTAAAGTCTCTTACTAAAGTTTCATCTGAAGCCTTAATATAGAAGAAAAACAACCATCTAATTTGTAGCTTTACAAAAATGAGAGCTTGGATGATTGAGTTTTACGATGACTTGAATTTGCTTCTTTCAGTTATAACACTAATCACAATTTGGAGAGGGACATTGATTAGATAATGCCACCCAAGCACCAGTTCTTAATGATGCAAAACTGAAGCTTTGGAACTAAACTGTGTTTGCAAAAATCACTGGGCTCACAGGGCCTGTATATCCCTATCCTGTCAATCCTGTCTTTTGTAGCTTGAGGCCAGCAATATTGTTGCTTCATTATTGTAATATAGAGGAAAGAAGAGAGAGAAAAACAGAAGGAACTATTCCTGCTGTATTTACAGGAGAGACTGTAGAGGGATTTCGGTGAAGAAAAGCAATAGAGAAAAATATTAATGCAAAAAACCTGTTCAGAGTTGTGATATTTTGATTAAATGTTTAGGGATATTATACTCTAGTTTCTACCACCTGACCTGCTGAGCAGCCATAGGTAATTTTTTTCCCATCCTTTTGTCACAACTTCAGAAGTACGTATAATAATTCTTTATTTCACCGCATGTTAGACAGCTTAATAAGGACTGAAATAATGTACACAGCTTAGCATATTACATGTGCATTAAGGGCCTAAGGTAATAAAAATGCTGCACTTGGGTTTGGGCCAGCAGATGCTATTGCAGTGTTGTTTCATTATTAAAAGTTGGATAAATTGGCTGTTTTCCAGTTCTTTCATTCAGTGTGGGTTTATTTCCTTCTGGATGCTTTTAGCTCAGTGTATTTTGTAACAACATAATTCTCAGTCACCAGAGAGGATTTGTGCATGCTAAGAAAGAGCTACCAATTCTTTAGTTTGAAAACCACACCTGCAAGAAATGTCTGACTTCTAAGGAAAAGGAGGAGTGGAGATCTACCATAGAGCTCAGGATACCATTTAAAAAATGATGGCGGTGGAGGAGTAGAACTCACACAGAATAATATGTTCTTTTCTCCTCTTCCTCTGTTGAGAACTATTTCTATTTTCTTCAAAGTAGAGAAGTTGTAATAGTCCACATCATCTTGCTTTGAAATGAAAAATAGAGGAGCCTTGCTCTAAGGAAAAGTCACAGCAAAAGTGTGCTCTACTTCTTAATAGTACATTTTTTTCAGTGACTGATATTTATACTTTTGTCACCTTCACTTCTTGTTCAACTAGAGAAGATTGATTCACAAAACAAAAAAATAAAATTATAGAACTACAGTTATAGCTTGTCAAAAGACATTGGTGAATTTATTATAGTTTAACAGCATGTCTTTGTTTCCTTTATGAAGAATTAAAGAATCCAGAAAGTAAAGGTAAATGTATTTCCAAATCATAACTAATACCTTAATTGGAGGAGGGATGATTTTTAGCTCATGCCTGCCTAGGTCATATTAATTATTAAATAAATATTAATTAATAAAAACAAATCTTTCAACAAAGAAAAAAAAAAAAAACACAACTATTACATGAATAAATCTATCACATGAGACTGAACATTAGTAGAAAACAATTTACAAAAAATCCGTTTCCTAAAAATGATTGCTTTGGTTGCTCAGCCAGTCCGTTAAAAAGAAATGAATGTCAATTTTTTTGACATGAAAGGGATCCATTCTTGGTTTGATAAATAGTTTGACTGATGCTGCAAATACAAAAGAACATCTGAAAAATGCTTTATGTATAAGATGACAGTTTTAGTTAATGCAGCTTGGAAAGTTGCCTGAAGAGGAATATATACAAGATAATGTTATGTATATATATAATGTAAAATATATAGATATGTAATTTTAAATGAATTCCTTCTTCATTTATTTTATGCACTGGTAGAAAAATAAGAAAAACAAATGTCATAACAAGGATACTGCATGTGTCTCTACATGACACAATATAGAGACGCCAGACCTAACATAAAATAAATAAAATCATGCAGATGAGAAACACAGAGATATTTTGTAGGCCAGAAACAGTTTTGTCTCTTCTGTAAGACACTGTTCAAAGCACTAATTAGTCTTGTTTAATTAGACTCTGCTCAGAATCATGTTGATACAACCATACTGTTTCTAATTCTGGAGCTAACTCCTAGGATATATGATGGATGCTTATGCATTGCAAGGTACATGTCTTCATTTTAAGCAATGTCAGGTCCTCCTTCCTGTGACAGAGCCCAGATCATGTGACCTTGCAAGGCAGACCACGCTCCTCCAGCCTTCGGTCTCAGACAGTGCCCACCAGCAGAGCCTAGGGAGGTCAGGAAAACAGATAATGACCTTTTTTTCAGGACGCACTCTAAGCCTCAAGCATCTTCTGGCCTAAAACCTTCTTGAGCCAGAGATGAAATTTTTATGTTATGTTTATTAGTCCTCATTGAATTTTTCTCCTACGAATTTCATCAATCTCTTTTTAGGATAATGCAAACTTTTTAACATTTGATGATCAGTTCTGCAACATAATAAATATCTTGGTTTATTTTGCTGTTTTCTGTTTGCCTTTTGAAAGTGAAAAATCATTCTCCATTCACCTTGTTCCTACCAGTTATATTTTTATAAATATCTGTCACTAACAGTTTCAAAGCACTAACAACACTGGCTTTAAATAAGCTGAATTGTGCAAACAACAAATGAAAAGATATTTTGGATCTTAAAGGCTGTGTCAATACCATAGCAAAGGATTAAGCTCTTCAGAAATGTCTTTTTAGGGCCTGTTAAGAAATATGAAAAAATGTAAGCTCCAAGCTTCTCAGAAACAGACAATATGACAAAAATATAATATAGATGGTATGCTAAATAATAATGTATGTAGTCTTAGGTGAGAAATAAAAGGTAGTTAGCTGGTAGTTATCTAGAAGAGGTGCTATATAAAGAAAAAAACAAAACCAAAAACAAAACAGTTTCTGGTGGACTGTGTCAGGAAAATGCAGGAAAAAATCTAGTAATAAATATAATATTTCATGAGAGAATACTCTGTCCCAGTGCTCTGTTTCATAGTCAAAAAACACAGGAATTAAAAATAATGTATTAGTTGCTGTTACAGAGATGTGACGAAGTGTAAGTAACAGTCAAAATACTAACAGAGGGCCTCCCTCTGGGCTGTGTGTCTTTTTTCTCTTCTGAATATTCCAGCCTTTCCAATTCCTCTTCTTTTTCCAGCTTTCTTTTTCACATCAGTGCCTTTGTTTGAACTGTCTGTTTCTAAGCACATTTTCCCACAGTTTCCAACCTCCATTAAGTGTTCCTCTGTTATTCTTTGTCATTGTTATTAGTAAATCTTCATCTGTTTTCCTTCTCCTTATTGATGTTTTACCATGTCTTTTCCTCCCATTTCTTCTGTATTGCTCCCTTTACCATCTTCTTTTCTTCTTCTTTTTTTTTTTTGTATGTCCATAGTCCTTCCCACCTAAGGACACTCCTGTTAAACTCAATGGTGAAAGGCAGAAGGGGGTGCTCTGTTCCCCTGAGAAGTCCAGCTCTCTGGAGGGTGGAAGTCTTTTTACACTGGTGTTCCTTCAGAACTTTCTTATACATATCACAGGAGATACCAAATCACTTCCATTCTCTCCTGAAAAGGGGCTAGCTGGGGAATAGATCTCACTACTGACACCATACAAGAGAACAGAATGACATATATTGTGAGAGAAAATGATCCTCAGTGTAAGAGGATCTCGCTTTCATTCAAAATAACAAGATAGTGGTCCATTTACTTGAAAACTCATTTTAACTCAAATCTGTAAACGCATGTCCCTGTATAACAATATGAGGCATTCATTCTATTCCTCTGAGGA
Source organism: Platalea leucorodia (assembly GCF_965183815.1). Lineage (NCBI taxonomy): Eukaryota > Metazoa > Chordata > Aves > Pelecaniformes > Threskiornithidae > Platalea > Platalea leucorodia. Next base: position 6,435,407 of record NC_138858.1, read on the forward strand.
GATCAGAACGTTATTGGTTACTTGTATGATTGGTGTTTTAATGCAATATGTGTCACAAAAGGTTACCTTTTCATTTCATATTGTCCTCCATATTATGTCATGCTTCATCACATAATGTGCTGTCAACAGACATAGTAAAAAAAGATAAGCTGATGTGGTGTGACAAAATGGGCAGAGGTCACTTTGATACTACATGATGTAGTTTTCCAGAATGTGTCAGCAATGCCATAGTCTTAATATTTTTAAGCTTTCTGCTTTCATAGAATTTTATGTAGTTGAGTCACCTCTCTGCTCCCATATTTTAGTGGTATATGTGTACCATTTTGTTCTGTTCTCCTGAGATGTCTCAGGTATCTAGGCTTCTCATTTATAAAGAGCAAGGTGCAAAAGCCCTTCTAGTCATTTGAGACCCTCATAAGAGTCTTTAAATACTGGATACAGAAGAGGTTTCAGAATCAGCCTTGCTTCAACAGTATCTTGCATGGCTTCTTGCAACTATTAGGAGAATTTGCATTACTCATATCTGTTGATTTCCAGCTTTTTTAGTCCCATCATCTGCCCAAGAAGAAAAACTGTATTAATCTGAGGATCTGGCTATAGGCAGTTGGATCATGGCACCATCATTTTGAAGATTAGACTAATTAATCCCCTTCATTTTCTTATTACCTTGCAGTTCACCATTAAATGTATCATATTGAGTACTGTGTGCAGTTTTGGGCGCCACAGTACAAAAAGGATACAAAGCTACTAGAGAATGTCCAGAGGAGAGCCACAAAGATGGTGAAGGGTTTAGAGAGGAAGCTGTACGAGGAGTGGCTGAAGTCAGTTAGTCTGTTCAGCCTGGAGAAGAGGAGACTGAGAGGAGACCTCATTGTGGTCTACAGCCTCCTCACAAGGGAAGGAGGAGGGGCAGGTGCTGATCTCTTCTCCCTGACAACCAATGATAGATCCTGAGGGAAGGGCAGGAAGATATGGCAGGGGAAGTTTAGGTTGGACATCATTAGGAAAAGATTCTTCACCCAGAGGGTGGTGGAGCACTGGAACAGGCTCCCCTGGGACGCAGTCATGGTGCCAAGCCTAACAACATTCAGGAAGCAATTGGACAACGCCCTCAGACATATGGTGTGAATTTTGGGGTTGTCCTATGCAGGGACAGGAGTTGGACTCAATGATCCTTGTGGGTCTCTTCCAACTCAGGATAGTCTAAGATTCTGTGATTCTATGTGTGCTGTACCTGTAGTGTTTCCATAAAATAGGGAGAAGTTAACTGTTTGTGACAGCTGAGCCTATGTGAATTTAGTGAGATAAAATTCTAAAAGAAGAAGTCAGATTTCTTTAAGGGGGGAATAGCTATTAGTCAGTGGTTCAATTATGCATCTAAATTCAATGGAAGTCTGGATTGCTCTTCTGTTCCATGGATATAGGCATGAGATAGCTAGACACTTTCAAATGTTTCTTTTCATTCATTTGTCATTACTGCACTCTAGCCATGCTGGTAGAGAGGTACTTGAGAGAAAAGAAGGTAAATAAAATCAAGAACCACCACTCAAGTCTACAGCCAAGGAGAAACACCTGTTTTCAGCTGTGTGATCATTACAAGAACGGGTTAATTCTGGGCTAGTTTTTCTCCTTCTAGTTACAATCTATGTCAAGTGAATAGATTAATTTGTCCCATTTTCACTTCTCATTACAAGGTTTGTCATGAAAAGTGAGTTATCACAGGATTTTATTGCCTGATATATTTGGTGAATTATGACAGTGTGCAGAGGACATTTAACCTCTTTCAATATTGTGTGACTTGATTGACTGACTGTTCCTGGGCAGGGAAGGTGGTACACGGGAATTCAGTGCATTATTTCTTTGCATACAAAGTCGAACATGACTCTTTCCAACAGAGCAAGGAATGAAGCTGGATCCCATCTAGAATGCACATAGTGATCAGACAATGTTACCCCCGTGCAGCAATCTTGCAAAATTAAAGAAAAGAAAAACTAACTATTCAAGCTGTGGTTGCAGAAGAGCTTAGCATAGTTAAAACTTTTGGCCTGTAAAAGTAATTGCTTTTGCCTTACCTGAGTTCTGACCTCCAGGATGTTGTTTCTCTACGATGCATTTGGTTCTCTGTGTTGATAATATTAACAAGTCCAGAGGGTATTATTCCTGGGGTCATATGTCAAGAGGACCATCACCTTCTACTTTTCTGCTATTACCAGGATACTTTCCAGAACATTATCCAATTACAATAACTAGGAAGGAGGGACAGCAGAAAGCTGCTAAAGCAGAAAGCTTTCCCTATCATTCATCTGCAGCTAAGCTTATTATATTTAACATGTGGGGAGTGCGGAAGGAAGGACTGATTTTATTTTATAGATATTCAAGGAGCACACATTTCCTTATGTCACACAGTACAGATATTGCCATATTACAGATAATCCCTTCTCTGTGATACTATTAGTAATGATAATGACCATTACATTAAGTCTCTAAATTCAATATACAAATAAGTCATAAATATCTACTACATGTTGTTAATAGCCAAGTTACAGGACAGAAGGGAGAATTGCAGTCCAATATAAATGAAGACATTATGAAGTTGCAGAGTCACAGAAGTGTAATGGAAACACACTACACCAGCCAGTGCTAACAGAGGAGATCAAACCCATATTGGCTCCTTAGTAAACCCACATCTGGAACTTTACTATTTATGTAGAATCTACCAATGTTTGGAGGATGGTAACATCATCTTAACCTGTCTTTGAAAGTCCACATGAAAGACGTGCACAACCTTCTTGCCTCCCTGAGGAACTGCAAGGGGTCTCAGCTGCTAGCTGAACATAACACACACGTGAACTACAAGCTGAAGTAAAAATATAGTGGAATATATATAAAATAAGTACATACATATATGCACATATAATGTAATTTTAATTAATAAATATAGTGGAGGCTATGCTTTAATCTCATACCAGGGAATGAACAGGGGACTTCAGTGCTGGAAGCATGAACTTCCATAGTGAGGGATAAAGAACACAGCTCTATCAGGAAAGAACAGGCTGCATGGTCTGTTCTCTGACTCTGAGGCCAACTGCCATGGTTCATGCAAAGCTGTTCCTCTTAATCAAGAAGGGTTTTATCTGAAGAATGGACAGGTCCTCTCCATCAGCAGAACTGAGCTAATGCACTGGAGAAATCTTTCAGGCGCTAGAAAGACTGTTTACTTTGGGATGAGTACAAAACAAAGAGGAATATTTCCCTAAAGAGCTGCAGATCTGTCGATGAGCTACTTAAAGGACATCAGATGTGTATGTTGCTCTCACAAAAACCTGTGTCAGTTTTTAACTGGAGAGAGTAAATTGAATGGATAAGGTATATGAAGCTGCTCATGGGAGCAGTCCCATTGGCTTTGCAAGACTAAGTTCTGTTTTACTGAGTAAAAGTCACAGAACTGAGGTCCATAAAGTGTGGTCAATCAGTTTCATGAATATGGTTGTTCCAAGGAGAACCAGAAGTAATTAGTCATGCAAGCCTATCCAAGAAAGCACATCATAATCTCTTTAATCAATCCCAAACAAGGGAAAAGCACAGGCAGAAAATTTAATGTGTTTTAATCAAAGGCCACAATCATCTAAATCTAATGTTATAAAGATACTATCAGTGACCAACAATACTGCCTGCCAATTGGGCACTGTGTGGAGTTACAAACAAATCATGCGTAAAGGCTATTAACATATTTATCATGGAGTGAGGTCTAAAACCAGATTTATGTCTAGCCAAAACATTATTCCTTACAATACAATCCATTAGCTGTGCATAAACATGTTCAAGCAATTTAGATAATGTGAGTAATGGTGGAACAGATGATATCACTATCCCAGCGTAAAATGATTCAGAGACTGGTGTCACTCTGAGCTTCATGTCCAGATGTAAACTGACTATCCATAATAGCAAATTAATCATGGGAAAGCAAAAGGATGTGGGGATGGCAATCAAAGGTGTTGTCATATTCTGAAATCCAAATTCATCCATTCTGACCAAACAATCTTAAACAATCCTACTGCTTATTGAAAAATGTGTAGGAAAAGATAGGAGGAAGAAGGTGACTTTTTGTTTTGTTTTGTTTGATGTTGTAACATTGTAACTCTTATCCCATAGCACTTATTCAGGCAACTGGTCTTGATGAAGTTCTTGGAACCACACTGGTGGCTCAGCACTCACCAATTTGTACAAGGAATATGTTATTGGTGTCACTAAAAATCAGGGCAATACACTCTGGGCATGCAGAGGGATGAGATCTAAAAGCAGTATTAGCAATAGAATTGTAATTTGACTTATACTACTATTTGTGTTTAATACTAGAATAGGTAAAATCCTTTTAAAAATGAATTTTTGAGGGAATCAAGACGTTGCGCTTTCTTTTGATTTAAAGCAGTGTATCTACTTTGAAATCATCTAAGCACCTTTCAAGACAGTATACTTGAACTGGTTGTAGGAATATCTATCAGACAGATTGTCATATTCCTACAATAGTAAGTCTGTTGTCTTTCTTTTTGTGGGGAAGGACTTCCTAATCCAATTTTAAATTACCAAAATTGTAGTCCTTTTACATGAAACCTTTTTGATTCTATTTTTGATTCTGACCGATCACACATTTAGGAGTGGATCCTGGCCAGTATCACAAAGAATAGTTTATACATTGCCTGTATAAAAATTCATGTGCTGTCTGTGGAAACCATGTCCCAGGGGTAATTTTCATCAACGTTCTTTGACTGCAGGAGGAGGAGTGTATATGTGTGAAGCTGCTGTAAATGTGTTTTATATTATATAGCTGACTGACTGCTGTCTCTCAGTGAATGTAAATTAGACCGCAAAAATTGCAAATCAGAAACATTTTCTGAAATGTAAAGTACAACTCTGAAGAACTGCTCATGACTGATTTTCTAGCAGTGATCAGGGAATAATACTAAATTCTTTTTTTGAAACTGGGTCTTCATCAAGGGCCAGACTCAAGGTTACTTGGATTCAATAAAAGAGTTTCTTCTTCCCGTTCATCAGATATTTCATCGCAGTTTGGTTTAGGCCCTTGAAATTGTATATCCGCCATCAACAGGAGGTTCAGCATCTCAAAAAAAGCTCTCAGGCTTATGGCCTTGTTTCTCTCTTTTCCGTTGTGCTGGCAAAGAAACAATATTTTGATTTGATTCTGATCTCAAACAGCTAAGTGAAGCGTGTTTATTTTCACAGGCACCACGCAAAGTTTGTAGAAGTTCTTCAGGAATGTTGGCAACCCATATACCAACAAAATGGAATTGCATTGAAGCTGATCATTAAGCAGCCACTTTGTAACCACATCACTTAACTCAGTTGTATAGGAAGGATTTCAAAAAGAATGGTGATGTATTATACCATGGAAGCTGCTCAAGTCCCAAACTTTGATGAATTCTGGTTCATATATTGGCTTTCCAAAGTCAAAAAGTAATATATTTTCCCCCACTTCTTGGACAATTGTATGCCAGACTGTAATGTTTATTGATCACTGTTCTTTTATCACTTGCCATTGACCATTTGTGTCCATAGTTATGCATAAGGACTATTGATTGGGTAGCAATTACCCTCTAATGGAGGTCAGCTAAGGTCACTGGTACAAACTTGCCCTTCTTGATTTTTGTTAATTTAGTTTATTGGGATTTTGTTTTTCTCATTTTCAGTTTTGGAATCAATTTCCTTTTTTGTGCCTTTTTACATGCCATGCAATATTTAAGTTGTTTACAAGCTGCGAAGAACCTTCAACTTTATCGGTTATCTAAGGAATATTTATTTCCGCTGTTACTATATGCTAGTCTTCAAGAACATAAGACACATTTGTCTGGGTAAAATCTAAAGTGGAAATAATCAGTGTAAAAAATGCAACATACTCAAAAAGATTGTTTTTATTTGTTTCCCTTTGGGACACTGGTAGACTGTAACTCAGATTGCATCTCCTCTTCAGAATGCATAATGAATTTACCTTCTTGTAGAAGCTACTGGAGTGGAGGGTAGAGTTTGAAAACATGGATCAGAACTTTAAGTCTGGTCTTATAGTCACAATAGCTGAGCCAGCACAGGGAGTGGGAGTATTAATTTACTACTGAAGTGTGGGTCCACAATGAATTATTGCACTCTGCAAGCAAATAATTAGAGATGAAACTGTGAGATGGGGCTATTGTTTGTTACACTTGTCTGCTATGTCTGAAATTGAATCTTGAGTTGTTCCAGGGAGAGGTCATATCTTCTAATTCACTTTCACAAAACCTAGCACCTCAGGGGTCTGATCCTTACTGACTTTGTCTTTGAGATGACACAGTCACGGAAGTTATGGTAAGCGGAAATAGAGTTTATTCAGTCATCAAATTGCAACAAATGTAGGTTACACTGAAGCAGACAGTTTTGGAGTCAGCAAAGCTAGTCAGCTAGTATCTTGCTTTTTTATAGACTTCCGTGTTTAAGTCAATTTTCATGCCCGCACATACAAAGGGCGTTTGCATTTCATGGCACATGCGTATCTGAAACATCACAAAAAACTGCCTGATTCCCCCCAGACTGCTTTTTTTTTTTACACACAATATATACTATTTTCTTCTCTGGATTACTTTTTATCTGACTCTGTGCTATGAATATGTTCACATAACTTCTGAAGCAAATGGAATTCTAATTGTGTCCTTCTCCAGGCTGTTTCTAGCAATAATATCGGTGGCTTAATGAGTGACTAAATAGTTAGGAAATGTTTGTAGGAACATTGAATCCACCTCTCTAAATCAGGAGGCACACTTCTAAAATTATCCATTCTAAAAGGTATTTGCCTGCCACATAGAGGAATATGAAGCAAATAATTTGACCTTTAGTGATGGAAAGTCAAAAAGTTTGCAGAAAGTGTGTTGAAACATGTTAGACACTTCAGTCTCTGCTAAGTGTAAAATGAGTTTTAGAAAGTGTTTCATTCATTTCAGGCTTTACAGACTTCACAATTACTGGCAGTACTGCTTTGTCTTTGGAAGTCTGAAATTCCCCATGGCAGTTGTTCACACTTGACCTTTACATTGGCTCATTGTCCATACTTGATATGGGTCAGGCAGAAAAAAGCTGCTTCCCTCTTGTCAGTCAGACTTCTTTCTAATTTGTCCTTTAAGGCCATGTCATGCCTTTTGTGAATCTTTTGGACATGACAAATCATGAGAGAAAATCATGAGGAAGGCCAGAATGTTGTATTCTCTTATAAAAACTGTGAAAAATCACTTCAGGTATTTACTACTGCTATTTTGTACAAAACAAAGGAAAACAAACCATGATTCATTAGAGATTCATGTAACTCATTTATTCTAAGCCTAAGACTGAACTATACTATTTGGTTTGCGCTATGAATGTATCTTCAGATAGTTTTACCATGAAAGAGCTATGCATGAGGAGCCACTTCCCTGATCCTCTGGGAGGGTAGCTATAGAACCAGACACAGACAGACAATTTTAGCTAGTAAAGAACAACAAAACTCTCCAAAGAGCACATTAACTTGAAATTTTGCCCACAGCTACATGTTTTCCAGAACAGAACTGATGGTAGCCTTGCTATTTCAAAGAAAGAACAGAATTAGTGTATGGCTCTTTTTATTAGCTACCTGAATATGCCTTATTTGCTGTTATGTAACAGTCTCCTGTAAAAACAAACTGCACATGCCTATGGGATATTTTGCAGAAAATAAAATGATTTCTGGTGTTAAATACATGGGCCAGAGGTAACACATTGTTCAGTGTGGCATGGTAGAATCAGACTTTTTTATTTTGCCCAATAGTCAGATACTGCTACTTAAGTTTAGTTTCAGGACTTGATGAGCTCTAATTAAAGTGATAATATTAGTCCTCAAAAGAAAAAAGAAAAGCAGAAACTTTAGAAACTTAGGTAAAAAAGGTAGAAAGAGGGCACAGATGAATAAGGGCATGCTAGCAGAGCTACTCAAGAGAATAAAATGTCTTCTATAAAATAAAACAGATTTTATTACACCAAAAATGTCTTCCAGTTATTGTGCTTATATATGTCAGCTGACATGCTGGCTGTAAGAATTTTTGAAAGGACCTGAGAATCAGCCAACTAACCACCTGAACCAATGGAGGAGAAGCCTTACAAGAAGCAGTGCAAGTGCAGCAATGATCTGACCTGAGCTGGCTTTGGTGCCCAGTAACTCCATGCAACACACCACCTCTCCTGTCCTGAGTGATCACCATAATAGATGGAGCCCAAAGCCACAGACTAAATGAACATGACATTTTGTGGACATTTGTGGACATTTATGGACATTTTACAGACATTTCACAGGGGTCATCCACAGACTAAGGGAATGATACCTGTGTATTGTATCAAAGGATGGGAAGGGGAGGGGTGGGGGGGTGGTTAATGAGGATGTATTCAATAGTGTGGGACCTGAGCATGATGTAAATGGTATGGAATAAGGGGTGGAGACTGTCCTGGTTTTGGCTGGGGTAAAGTTAATTTGCTTCATAGTAGCCAGTATGGGGCTATGTTTTGGATTTGTGATGAAAAGACTGTTAATAATACAGAGATAGTTTCATTATTGCTGAGCAGTGCTTACACGGAGTCAAGGCCTTTTCTGCTTCTCACTCCACCCCACCAGTGAGTAGGCTAGAGGTGCACAAGAAGGTGGGAGGGGACACAGCTGGAACAGCTGACCCCAACTGACCAAAAGGCTAATCCATACCATGTAGAATCATAGAATCATTAAGGTTGGAAAGACCCTTAAGATCATTGAGTCCAACCGTTAACCTAACACTGCCAAGTCCACCACTAAACCATGGCCTCAAGCACCACGTCTACCCTTCTTTTAAATACCTCCAAGGATGGAGACTCAACCACTTCCCTGGGCAGCCTGTGCCAATGCCTGACTACCCTTTTGGTGAAGAAGTTTTTCCTAATATCCAACCTAAACCTCGCCTGGTGCAGCTTGAGGCCTTTTCCTCTCATCCTATTGCTTCTTATTAGGGAAAAGAGACTGACCCCCACCTCGATACAACTTCCATTCAGGTAGCTGTAGAGAGTGATAAGGTCTCCCCTCAGCCTCCTCTTCTCCAGACTAAACAACCCCAGCTCCCTTAGCCTCTCCTCATAAGACTTGTGCTCTAGACTCTTCACCAACTTCGTTGCCCTCCTCTGGACACGCTCCAGCACCTCGATGTCCTTCTTGGAGTGAGGGGCCCAAAGCTGAACACAGTACTCGAGGTGCGGCCTCACCAGTACCGAGTACAGGGGCACTATCACCTCCCTGGTCCTGCTGGCCACACTATTCCTGATACAAGCCAGGATGCCATTGGCCCTCTTGGCCATCTGAGCACACTGCTGGCTCATGTTCAGGTGGTTGTCAACTAACACCCCCAGGTCCTTTTCTGCCAGGAAGCTCTCCAGTCACTATGACATCATGATATGACATCATGCTCAGCATATAAAGCTGAAGGAAGAAGCAAAAATTCAAGACAGATGGTGCACATGGCCCAAGGGTATCTACCTCTTCTCTTGAGTATAAAAGGAAAGTATAGAATGAGTCAAGAATTGGTTCCTAACTTCCAGGTGGCTAGACTTAAGAGACATTATTCAATTTGTGATGTATTTTTAAAATATTTACCCCCTTTCACCCCTTTTTTTCACAGCTGAACTGATTCAGCCACCCTTTCATGTTGTCTCTTATTGCAGGTGTGAAATGGTTAGGATTTTCTATCAGACTATCATGATCACACTTCCAAAAATGTAGGTTTTGCATAGTAAATATATCTATTCAGCCTTAACTGTGAGTAAAGTGTTGAAGAGTCTGATAACTTCCATTCAGCCAAAACTGCCATTGATTTCAAGCACTTTCAAAAATGAAGCATCAGATCCTGTATTGGGTCCACTAAATTCTGCTAAGCTGAAAGGCATACTGCATTTTGCCTGGTCTCTCCCTATAATTCTTCTGCTAGTTGTGTTTACTGATGGAGTAAGGACAACTAGAGGACTCTTACCTGACCAGCTCATTCAGCAATATTAAGTGAACTTTGTTTTATGTTCAGACAGTTTAGCAATCATGCCTTTTATATGACTAATTTATGTCAAGCATGTCAAGAGTGTTTTTTCAGATGTACTGCATCCAGTATTGCATCAGCTAGCTGCTGTTCAATACACAGCTGCATAGCTAAGTGAGCAAAGTATTAAACATATCTATCAGGCCTGAGGCATTACTACTAAGAAAATCCATTAGAAGCAAAGTTATGGCAGCACCCCAATGTGTAAAGTGGATTTTCTTGAGAAGCTACTGTAATTTCCTGTGTTTCAACATCCCTTAGTGTAATTTTATTTTATGGTACAATAACTTATATTTTTTGTCCCATTCAGGTAGGGAGAAGAAAAAACCTAGTGAGAATTTGTAATGTATCATGAAAAGAACATGTGCCAATTTATAAGTTAACTGTCATATGGCATTTATAATGTTGTGAACATTGTCATGAAGTCGCGTGTTTTATCCCAATAAGGCCTATTGATTACAGAAAGGGTCTTCAAACAACAAATTTGTTTAGAAACTTATTTTTAACCTTCTTAAGTGTAGCGACATGAATCCCACCTCGAGCGTTTTAAAATTGGTTTCTTGATATGACAGAAGTGTAAGATAATTTAACTAATGAAAGACAATACAGTGAAACTGCATTTTGCAGCTGTCCAAAGAGGTGGCCACTAGGCTGATTTTTTCAAAACCACTTAGAGAGTTGAGACACATTCTACTTTGCAGCTCAGTCCTAATCCAAAGAGAAGTTGCTAACTGCTGACCTCAAGAAACACATTGTCATATGATTTATCTTGTGTTAAGAGATAAACACATTCAGAGAGCAATCCAACCATTCCAAAAGGTGTTATGACTCAGCTGTGAATTATTTTACTTGGACTGTGGCTGTTTTTTAGCTATGGTTAATATTTGCAAGAACACTGAAGTGGCCTGAATGCTTCAGCACCATTTGTAAAAAATTGGCATACAGCAAGATTCAGGCTCCCAGCTGAGAGCTTTTTTCAAAGGATAGTAGGTATTTGAAAGTACCTAAAACGCATATGCAAGCTTAAAGATATTTTTTTAAATATCTGATCATGTTAGGTGCTTTATTCACACTGAGATGCCTGTCTCCCCCTCATCCGCAATGGAAGGATAATTTCCATAACACCCAGGGAGCAGACACAGGGGAGGAAGAAGTTTATTCTCTTTTAGCTATTCCGATATCTTCATAGAACACTGGAGGACTTTATGGTCAGTGTAGTCCTAGGTACCAAAACGTGTAATAAAACCATGCCATTGAAAACAGCCTGAGGAATACTAGGTCAGTTTGTAGTGCAGTGCCTCTGAGACTTCCTCGATGTTTGAAGTACCACATCATTCTCTAAAATCATCTGCTCTTCTAGTTACTTCTCTATTGAACACAAATTGGGTAACTTCAACACTGGCTTCAAATTATACCTTTGCTACTTTTCTCTTTAGGTCTTTGTATTCAATAAATATAACATTAAAAAAAGCTACCTCTATTCAAAATTGAATAAAATATTTCTCTTCGGCGTGGCCTTGGCTGTTACAATATTGAATAGAACACATGAATGTAGATCATGTATTACGTGCTGTCATGACTCCTTGAGGTTGGAAAAGTGTCAAATGCAAAAGGATTAAAATGAGACAGACAATATCATGTGTTTGTGAGCCATGATAGGTATTATTGATCCTAATAACCTCCCTTAGATTCAGACATTAAATCAGAAACCTCATATTCTGAAACTGGTAATTTTTCATCTTAGTGTATCAGGGAAAAAGAAATCCTTTTGGGGAGAATTTCAACTCCCTTTGAAGCAGTTTCCATATCATATTAAGCATTTTCATTAATTTGCCATACAAGCAAGAGTCACTACCAGATCCACAAAAATAAGAGTAGTTAAAAATTTCCATGTACTTTTCTTCTATTCCCAGTCATTTTTTCTAAATCCAATGAAAGGTTAGTCTTGTTTGTTTTCTTTTAGGAAATGGCATCAAGGTAGTTAAACTGTTAAGAAAATATTGTTTTCTTAAATTCTGGAAATTGTTTGACAGTAGGAGAAAGGGAGAATGCTCATTGAATATTTTGACCCAATTCTTCATTTGACTTTGAAGACTTTGCATTTATTCTGCATACTTTTTATGAAGTTCCACAAGACTGTTACTTAGACAGATAGGTATTTAAAATCAGTACCTATAGACTGAATATTTGGCCAAGAAACATATAAGAGAGAATATACAGCAAAGCTTGAAAACCAGTCAGAGTATTTTACTAGTCCTATAGTTTCAGTTTTAGGGATGTCAATATGGCTGCTTTCAGCAATAACATTTAAAGAAAATACAAACTAGAGACACTTAGTACAATCCCTTAAACCCAAAGTTTGATTAGAAATACTATTCTATCCCATCCTATTCCTATTCTTGTAAAACATATCTGGAGAAAAGAAAAAGGGGGGGGAAAAGAGCCTGGGTGAAACACTGAAAAGTTTTGGCAAAAAATAAAAAACAAAATATTTTCCCTTTTAAGTCATATATAATACTTGTTTGATGGTAAAGGATACTTCACACTCCTAGCCTTGTTGGAGGAGACTGATCGGGCTACATCTCCTATCATGACACTCACTGAAAAATAGTAGGAATTTCTTTTATGTCTCTATAGCATACAGCAAGTAGAGCCCACTTATTCCTTTCCTAGATAGCCAAAAGGCTCATATGAGGCAATAAGTTTCAAACTAGTCTATGACTCCACTATTCAATGTAGAGAACTTGAGTTGCTAAGTGCATATGTAAGAAGGGTAAAACAATTTAATATTGTTGTAGATGAGCAGCGTACTTCCTAGGGCTGCTACTGGCTGAAAGCTACTCGTACATCAACCCTTGCTTTTGGCTGTATATGAAGTCAAAACAACAAGACACTGAAAGCTGAATTCATGGGGAGAAATTCTAGTCCCACTGAAGTCAGTGAAAAAAGTTCCACTGGCTTAAATTGAACCTATATTTCACATCTGCCGTTCGCACAGTGTGATGGGAAGTATCTGTTCCAAATATTTCATGGGCTTAAAATAGCACAGACAGCCTAGCAAAACAAGGGTGTACCTTATTCATAAAAATGGCAACACTGTAGTTATGTGATGTTCTTAAGGAATTTAAAAAAAAAAAAAATTCCTGTGTAGCTGTCTCACTTATTAAAAAAAATAAAGATTTAAAGTAACGTTAGCAAGAGGTTAGCCTTAGAAAGTAATTTAATATGAATATCATTATTAAAATCCCACTGCCTCAAATGATTTTTTTCAGATTAATAAATCTGCTGAGATATAAAATGATCTGATTTATAACTATGTATTAGTAGATCTGAAATGTCAGTTATTATCTCCCTGCTTAATGCTTAGATTGTTATATAATTTTATGCAGCTTCTAGAATAGGTTCAAAAGGAAAAGAAATAAGAATTTTCTGGGCACCATTTCAATTAGATTTCCAGATCAGAGAATAACATTCAAGGTTACATTTTCTTTGATTAACATAATCTTAAATAAGGTATCGAAGTGTTAGTAATTGGCATGGCAAATAGTTTAATTTACAAGAATCATTTCTTGTTTAATGGAAACCCATGAACTGGATACATTGGAAATAATTTACAATACAAAGACTTTGTTTCTTCATGAGTCTCAGTCATTGTGGTGTAAATTCTGTTAATAAATAAACTGAAAACAACCTATTGTCCATAAAAGAACACAAAGATACTAATCCTAAATGTTGTACATTAAGTAAAAATGCTTTGTAGATAACAACAAAATCTTGACCTGATGCTGGGCAGTGAGAACAAAATTACTGGCAGTATATTTTTTTTGTTAGTGATGGATCACGGGGTTAGTAATTACCAGAGATGCGGTCCTCTTCATACAGCATGAAAATCAGGAGCCAGCCTCTTATTCCAAGAGATCCTTTGACACTGAGAAGGAGCAGAAAAAAACTCTGCTGTGCTGGTTAATTCATAATTTACAAAAATTGTCAACTGACTTCATTGGAGCCCTGAATTTATACTATTCTTGACATAACCCTTTCTTTTAGACCTCATTTTCTTTAGTTAAAATATTCTCATTCAGTACCTGCCCTGCTTTGGTCTAAAATATAGGGCGCTGGCAATACAGCCCTTGTGTAGAAAATGCATTAATTCCTGATGGGATTTCTATGTACAAACTTATTAGATAAGCAGAAGGTGATTCTACAAACCATGACTGTGTTCTTTGCTGAAAACTATTTATTTTCTCCCATACCAACACCACTTAAGTTTCTACATCCAGTTCAAGAGGAATAACACAGAAGGTGTATGGCTTCTTTATCCCACAGTCCACAAAGACTCAGGGCATTCCCTGATGGAAAACGCCCTGAAATGTGATTTTTAAAACACTCAAACCCCACATACACACAAAGAAGTAAAGTTACCTTTAAGTAATGAATTTAATTTTGAAGAAAAAGCAAAAGAAAAAGCACAACACAGGGAATAACAAAATGAGCCTTAGGGCCTATCTCTGGAATAAAACCACTCATATACTGCTGTTTCAGTTATCAGAATCAGCTGTGGAGCTAGCAGGAACTCACATTTAGCTGAGAAGCCAGCATCTGGCAATGACTGATATAAAAAGCCTAGCTCACACTTTACCTTTTGTCAGTCGCTTTTTTGGGTAACCATATGATATTAGCACAGTTAGGAAAACATAAATCTCAGCATTGAATGTTATAAACCACCCCCACTCCCTGCGCATCTCTAGAGCCAAACTACATAAAAGATTTCCTGTAACTGTGAAGGCCAAGGACAATAACTAACTTTGCTGGTATTTCAGGCTCCATTTTAGATCACTGAGCCATCAGACAGAGAATCCAACGTTTTGGGGTTCAGGCTCAATGTCAGGTATTTAGTTGGAAATGTTCTGCCCATGCACAGTTCATTTCACATCTTCAATAATAACACTAGTGAAAAACTCTCTTCCAATCACTTCTCCCACTCATTTCACAGATATGGATAGAGCAATTTTTGTTCTGTTTATATCACATCCTTTTTATATTAATGTTCTCCTGATCTCTAAGATCACTGAAGGATGTTTTCTATTCCCCCCCAGAATATCGTTACTCTGTCTGTAGCAGGCACAGGATGCCACATCTGAACCCCCAAGTCTCAAGAGTTGTGCCATAAAAAAATGACTGGGTGGCTGGGCCCAAAGAGTTGTGGTGATTGGAGTTAAATCCAGTTGGTGGCCAGTCACAAGTGGTGTTCCCCAGGGCTCAGTACTGGGGCCGGTCCTGTGTAATAACTTTATCAATGATCTGGATGAGGGGATTGAGTGCACCCTCAGTCAGTTTGCAGATGGCAGCAAGTTGGGCAGGAGTGTTGATCTGCTGGAGGGTAGGAAGGCTCTACAGAAGGATCTGGACAGGCTGGATTGATGGGCTGAGGCCAACTGCATGAGATTCAACAAGGCTCAGTGCTGGGTCCTGCACTTGGGTCACAACAACCCCATGCAAGGCTACAGGCTTGAGGAACAGTGGCTGGAGAGCTGCCTGGCAGAAAACGACCTGCGGATGTTTGTCGACAGCTGGCTGAATATGAGCCAGGAATGTGCTCAAGTGGCCAAGAAGGCCAATGGCATCCTGGCTTGTATCAGGAATAGTGTGGCCAGCAGGACCAGGGAGGTTTCAGTGCCCGTGTACTCAGCACTGGTGAGGCTGCACCTCAAGTACTGTGTTCAGCTTTGGGCCCCTCACTTCAAGAAAGACGTTGAGGTGCTGAAGCATGGCCAGAAAAGGGCAATGAAGCTGGTGAAGGGTCTAGAGCACAAGTCTTATGAGGAGCAGCTGAGGGAACTGGGGTGGTTTAGTCTGGAGAAGAGGAGGCTGAGGGGAGACCTTATTGCTCTCTACAACTACCTGAAAGGAGGTTGTAGTGAGGTGGGGGTCGGTCTCTTCTCTCAAGTAACACGAGATAGAACAAGAGGAAGCGGCTTCAAGTTGTGCCAAGAGAGATTTAGTTTGGATATTAGGAAAAATTTCTTCCCTAGAAGGGTTGTGAAGCATTGGAACAGGCTGCCCAGGGAAGTGATTGAGTCCCCAACCCTGGAGGTATTTAAAAGAAGGGTAGACGTGGTGCTTGAGGCCATGGTTTAGTAGTGGACTTGGCAGTGATAGTTTAACGGTTGGACTCGATGATCTTAAAGGTCTTTTCCAATCTAAATGATTCTATTTTTCTATGATTTTCTTATATACTGGAAGTCTTTTGGTTTTTAGCTTACTTCACCACAGTCTATCAAAAAAATATTTAAATTCATCTTTTGAATCTTTTAATGTAACAATGAGTCTCATATCTAAAAAAATAATTTGGAGTAGCATAAAAAAAACTCTCAAAACTTTCACTCCTTCATTCTCGCATGTAACAGCTTTCAAAATACTCAAGGCTTCTCCCCACATAAGGATTCTGCTTACTCGAGAAAGAGCAGCATTTAGAACTGCAAAAGAAAGATGAAAAAAAAAAAAATTTCTTGGTGTCCTATGATTGGATCATTAGTAGTACATCTGGAAAATGCACAAGAAAACCAGTTATGACTATGATTTCACCTAGTTTTTCAATGCAGCAAAAGTTGTGTCATTTGGATAAAGCATTTACACTTCTCAACAGAGATTTAAAATCACTCCTAGCAAAATTAGAAGCAATATTAAATGAGTACTAATATTGCAATTGGACAACAAGCTCCTGTTAATCTTCCCTAAAAAGCAGATGAAACATAATTCCTCACATAAAGCTAATTCTGTGTTTTTTCTTGTTCCTGTGGGCTGTACTAGCAGATGGTATCAGCAGCATCCCTTCAGCTTTGGCTAAGAGTCAGCTTTTCATTTCAATTTGTCTCTTTTTAATTTCAACCATGGGCACTATATACAGTAACTGATCAAGTTAGTCAAATAATTATTGTAAAATACCATTTGTGGTGAAATTTAATGTCTATCTACTGAACAATAACTTGCTTATAACATTTTTTCTTTGCAGCCAGATACAGAGACAATTCAAACAAACTTTCTTCATAAGCTACCCAAGGCTGATCCATGCCCTGTCACAGAGCATTCATCCTTCCTAACATTTTGGGCCTATTTTGCTGTGACAACTTTCAAGTGCCTTTCCATATTAGTCATGAGCCCAGCTGGCAATGCAAAGATCCTTAGATCCTTGTCTGAGCCTGGGACTGAGGAAGAAAAGTTCGGAGCTAGCGTCGTATCTTATCATTAGAGATGATTCTCCAGGAGATACATGTCTCCCTCCAACATCCTAACTTCCCATAGCCTGGGGCCCTCACAAGTGGTAGGGATGTAATGCTACAAGAAGACTGATTGTACACGAGTGCAGGCATTATTAAAATTAAGTCAAGTATGCTTAATAAAAATTTAGAAGGTCTAGCTAAGAAAGTATTACTGATTTCTATAACAAGATTGCACAGATAGATGGGCAGAATTAAGATTGCATGGAAAATATGGTGTATATATAATTGTATACAAAAGTGAACATATGAAAAATGATATTTTTATTAGTGGTAATTTTTACATAAGGATGTTCTTTGTAAAATTATTTGCATTATATACATGAAGTCAAACATAATTGATGATGAGATGGTGTGGGAAAGGGGACTGTAAACCTAGTGGCATACATGAATATGAACTATAACTTAAGAATAACAATTTGTATCTTTTAAATTGTGTTATTGATCTCATGTTGAGATCTTTAACCTTATTCTGCACTAACGGCATCCAGTCTATTTTTTTATTTTTATATTTACTGTTGAGATTATAATGTGTTACAGTTATTTTTTAAATTATGTTTATCTACAAATAACAACTGCTGGTAGCAAGTGAAAAGGTCCATTATTTAAATATCAGAGCCATACTTTGTTTGCTGTAGAGGAAAAAAGTTCATTTTAAATGACAAGGAAAATTCTAAATTTTTGGCTTTTACTATTTTTTCATCAGGACAGTAACAGTGTATTAGTAAAATTCTACCTCTAGACTTATGATAAACATAATGCCATGCAAACCTTTTATCCTGAAATTATGGAGAGTATATATTATCTCAGTCACTTTAAATTGCATTAAAGTGTCTAGTGAGAATAAAATAACAGTGTTTCCCTTCGGAAAGTAATAGAATGAATTTAGTTCTGTGTGACTGTCTTTGTAAACATTCCCTAGGGTACCCCTTAGGACTTTTTAGGGAATAGAAGATTGGTGCTCAGAAAAAAAATCCTACAACTTTCTTTTATTAATTTTAAAGTTCTTAGAAATGTAACTCTGTCCTTGTCTTGATGACATTCATCAAATATTTACCAAATGTGTCCTTCCACATCATCTTAGTATGTAACTGATGAAACATTAAAAAGCTGTCAACAGTGGTATATTTATAAGTTTGACTACAAAATCATTACATTGCCTATAAATGTTGCCATCATGCACAAAACCATTCCTACGCAGGAAAAAAAGGAGAGGAGGTCCCTCTGATATTTTCTGGACAGTTATGCGGGGTTGTTGAATTAAAAATTTGATTTCACAGGTGCTAGGTCGCCTCTTCATCCACTAAAGTATTGGGGTGGTGCTGGGGAATACTGGATGGGAAGGTTGCATAGTAAGATTACTGACACTTGCGTTAGTACTTTAATGGTGAGGTGCAGATAAAGTATCTCCTTATTATTAAGTCAAATATCACAATACTTAACATCTCCTTAATAATAAGGAATATAAGGAGTATTTCCTTAATATTAAGCAGTGTTTATCTGCTTTGCTGAATCAGAACTATAGTTGTTATCTATGCACCTATTAGGAAGATAAGGAAAGAGAATTGGTTAGGTCAGCAGGAGGACAGGTGATGGGCAGTGATCAGCTGTGGCAATGGATGATCAGTTTAAAGCACGCATATAAATAAGAATAAAAAGAATTAGTGAGAGGGTGAAACCAAGAAAAAGAAAGACTCAACAGCAAGAATAAAGTTCCTAGCACTAAAGTTTATTGGTATACGAAATTATCTGTGGTAGGAAATGATAGATATTCTATTTTTTTACTCACTGCATACTAGATGAGATAAGGTATTCATAAACAGACAACAGTAGGAAAAAAATCCTGTTCTTACAAGCAGAAAGACAACAAAACAACCTTAATAAGGCTTTCTGATTTTGTAATTTCCTTGGTACTGTTTACATGACTTAGTGGCAGATACTGCAGAGCAGTCTGTCTGTCTGAGATTTGTAATAGGTTGTTTTAATAAGCCTTTCTTGTGATTTGTGTTTCTGATACGAACAGCAATTACCCAGCCAAGTAATGAGACTCTAATGATCATGTCTTTCCTAGATTACTTTAGAAGTTCATCAGAGAAGCTTGATAGCATTGTAAAACTAAAATCTGCTTTTTCTCCTGTCAAGACACATCTGATTGTTCTACTAAGTACTTTCTACCTGAGTAATTTAGAGGTGAAAAATAAATATATAGAGAGATGTGTATGTATGTGTGTGAACATGAAATATATGTTAATTTTATTTACCACTATTTTTATTGTAGTATGATATAGAACTAAAAAAGTAAATTTGTTTCTGTATAAAGTCTGATCCAAATCTGTGCATCAATATATTTCTTTTCATCACAACTTTCATGTTGAAATGTATCTCCCCTGTGTACAGGAGGGAGTTTTTTAGTATTTAGTATTTCTGAAATTTTAGTTATTTAGTATTTCTGGGGAAAAAAAAAAAAAATTAGAGGACCTAAACAAGGTTATGAACTTCAGTTCAATGCAGTGTCATTAAGGACTGGCACTATACAATGAAGAAAAGAAAAGTGGGGTGATGATTTACCTCTGCTTGCAATAAGTATGAGTAATAATCCTGACTCATTGGACTACATATCAAAATTTCTGTACAACCAAGTTTTGAAAATCATGTACCCTATAACTTAGAGGGATAAAAGGCTAGGGTGAATTTTTGAAGTAGTTTACTGGCAAAAAAGGACAGTACTACACATCCTTTTCTTTAACTGTTTTAGACATTTATCTTATGATGGCATGAAGTCCATCCTAGAAGGGCTTATTTCTCTCTCTTAATAGACAGGGAGTCTTGTAAGACTAATTCTGATGTTGAGGTCCCCATTAAAGAGATTAACATTTGATCAGAAGAATCCCATCACAAAAGATAGTCATCAATGATGTGACTCAAAAATTTTCATGATAACAAGTCTTAATTTAAGCTGTGAGACAAGTTTCTTTTGTAGAGCCATTAATTTATGCTTTGGATATGCAGCACCCTCATGACTTCAATTGCTCAAGGTTGACCTTTAGTCTTTCAACAACATAATATTGTGAATTGTTTTACTGCAATAAAATTTAAAAGTGATTTCAATCATTTGGATAAGGTTTTATTTTTTTCCAGATGATTTATTAATTTACTGATTTGTTTGTTTGTTTTCATATATCTTTTCCTCTCACAATGTGTCTTATAAAAAGGAGGAGGAAACAGAATAGAGAGAGTTGATACTATTACTTGGAAATAGTTTTTTCTTTATTGTATATACATGTTTTCCAAATGGATTTTCTTTACAGCAAATTACTAGACAGCAATGTGATCAGAATTTAACATCATTTCAGTCACGTGAGCTGCTTATATTAAATGATAGTCTGAACTTCAGCTAGATGCATTTCTAGTTTAGGAATTTAAATTCCAGTTTTAGGTTTTAAAATCTTTTAAGGTCTTGATTGTTAATGGTGGCTATGCTTTTAATGCCAAAAAGAAAAAAGTTTAAAACCTAGAAATTTTTAGGTTTGTCTTCGTACAGGTAGTCAACAGAAACTTAGAAAACCCGACATTGTTAATTATCTTAATGCTGCTCAAATAAAAGTCACCTATAGCTTGTCTCAAAAAAGATTCAGTGCAAAAAATATTAATTCAGTCAAGCTGCTTTGACTAAGGAGAAATAGGAATAGCAACAGCAAAAACTCCCTTCATCCTAAAGAGACACTTGGGAACAAGATTCCTAGCCCAAGGGCCCCAAAACTTTACCTCCTGGAACTCAGTTTCTTTCCTGTGAGCTAGAACTTACACTCCTTGATTTCAAAGTACATAACTGCTGAGATAAACAATTCAGGAACAAACCTTACCTTGCAAATTGATGGCTGAAGATTGCTGGTGTACAATGACAAACGATGACTCTGCTCAGAATGTGTTTGCAAGCAGAGAAATAGAGGACGGGCTACGTGCATCAAACACTTAAATTGCATTGAATAACGTGACAGGTTGAGGTCAATAGTAAGTAGAAAACATCAGAAAAAGGAGACAGTGGTTTCACAGAGTGAAAAGACTGGCACAATGTAAGAGAAAGGAGGACTTTTAGGCTTGGGAGGGTATGTGCAGAGATAAAAGTTTGAAGTGTTTGCAGAAGACCAAAAAGAACACCAGGAAAGATGCAACATAGGTGATGGAAGGATGGTAACAACTATTAATTTTAATGAGAAATTACTTGGGCTGTACCTTCATGGCAAGAAAACAGTGATCACTGAAATAGCATGGGCCCAACTATCTTAGTTCAGCAAACGGGCGTTATTAGCAGAGATGTGGTGCCAGCAAATTAAATCTTGCTACAAAAGGAAGTGCATGTTTGGACTTGAAATCCACTCTTGGAACCAGATCATTTATGTTAATACCCTCCACCACCAAGCATTGCCACCCATGAGTATACAATGTCAAACCCCACCATAGTGCCAGACTGACCAGTGGTATCAGTAATTTAAAACTCTTAGGTGAACAGAAAATATACAGGGAGGGAAATCACAAGAAAAAATATAGTTTTAGCAGCTAAATATTTACATCTTTGGATGCACATTTCATTGACCAAAATATACTTTGACCTTTTTTTTTATAAAAGGGGAAGATGCTTTTCTCTTTTGATTTACTCTATTTGACAACTAAATATACTTTTCAGGGAGTTCTAAAAATAGTTGACAGACTTTTAGTTATCATTTTTCTCTAAATCTAGTTCTTAGAGTACCAGGTACTTTATAAGTATTTAAAAATATTAAACAACGGTAATTTTACAAAATGAGACTTGAAACAGTTCTTGTAATGTCCTGACAGTTTTGTTTTCCTTCATGGAAAGCAAATGACAAGAAAAGTGGTGTTGTTAGTGAATAGTGCTGCAGAAAGCTGAGCTAATGTAAATCGCTCATTTATGTAAAATAAGAGGTGAAGAGAGATTTAGTGAGTGAACTCAAAAGTCATACATAAGAGAAAACAGGTTTCAGAATTGACCTGAGCAGGATAAATTGTGGCATTACTCACACAATGCACAAAGGGAAATGGATTATCTAAGAGAAAAGCAATAACAAAGATATTCTTATTGAATAAACTTTCTGTGTTCATCTCAGTATTTTTCCATTCAATGATGACAATAAAAAGAACAGGAAAGCTTATGCATCAGACCTTTGAAAATGTCAGTGTCTTGTGTACACTTAATACAGCATTTTCTTAATCTCATTTCTTCACTTTCTGTTTCATTCCTTGGAGTACCACTTTGTGTAAATTCTCAAGGGAAGGGGTCATGCATTTACTTTGTGTGCACAGGGTAGAAAACTCAGGCAAATTGTGCAGCTGGACATCACTGTTAACTGTTATGTTATACATTGCCAATAATCATAGCCATGAAAAACCTTTTAATTTCAGTGACAACAATTTTTAAGATATTCCTGTCCTGTTATTTGAGTTGAGGTCACTAGGATGCACATATGTTGCTGAAAACCAGGATATGGCTCTTCAGTTCTTGTTGCCTTCTGTAATTTGTGTATTTGTGTGACTGCCATGTTTAACTCACTGTTGATATCTGAATCACTGTTTTGTTTTATACAGGCAAATTAAACTGGGTATGTCAATGCCATACATCCCCATAATCTCTGTAGAAATGAACCAAGATGCATGACACTTAATACTGCAGTAAATTAACAGATTAATGGGATATTTCTTCTTACCTTATGAACCCAAAAAATCCATCTCTTTGTTCACACTAAATTAATTTTACTCTTTGCAAGTGGTCCATTCCTAATTTTACATTTTTCAAAGATTATGAATAATACCAGACTGTAAATTTCCGATTCAGTACTTCAGTGGGATGCCCTCTGGGATTTTGTTTTCAAGTCTACTTTGAGACTTGAAGAGCTATCTTCATCCAAATATGTACTGGTCTCTGGTTCTGCATGTACTTATCCTTTGTCTTCAGATTCAGGGAAGATTTACATGGTGCAAAAAATCCCCACAAAAATAAAACTGAGAACATGGGAACCACTGTAGTCCAGGAGGCTTGAATCTTGTTGCCACTGTGGAAAAAGCAGTAGATTTTTCTGTATCTAAATACAACTGAAGCAAGTTGTTCTCTGCTGGAGTAAAGATAATATTATGCAGAAGTTTGTCCTTTGGTAAATTATCCTTGCGACAACTTACTACTTTAGGTATGTAGAATTTATTGTTCTAAACAGAGCAGTACAGTGAGTTACTATAAAATATGTTCCTTTCTGAACAGGTGACTAATTTAATAAAAATAAATTTTATATGGTTCGTAGAATCACAGACACAGACTACTTGAGGCTTGGAGGGACAACTGGAGATCGTCAAGTCCAACATCCTTGTTCAAAGCAAAGTCAACTAGAGCAGGTTGCTCAGGGTTGTGTCCAGTTTTGAATGTCTCCAAGGATGGAGACTCCGCAACTTCTCTGGGAAACTGGTTCCAGTATCTGACCACCCTCACAGTAAAGAAGTTTCATCTATACTTGTTTTTGCTATAACACAACCCATGTCATAAAGAACTTGATAGTTAAAAACTGTTCCGGTACATGTGAAAAATATGAATGTGTGTGGCACAAGCATAAATATGAGCAGATCATTAGGAATCTAACTTCAAAGGGGAAAGAAAGACATATTTGTCTTATTTTATGGATGTAGAACAGCATCACCATAAAAGTTCATCCCACAAGATCAGCAGAGCAGAACTGGAAGATGGAATCAAATTTAAAACCTGTTTCATTTAGAAAAAGAATGTCCAGTAAAACTGCAAAGTACATTTGTAGTAAACTTCTAGTCTAGTATATTCTGATCCAGGTCAAGATTGTTGCATATATTATTTTGACTTCTTCCATTATTTAAATAGCCCTAGAAGTGTATTAGATTTTTTACACATATATGACAAGACCTATTCCCTTTTTCTTAGAGGCTAGATGTTAGATGAAGCATATTGAGTGATAGTAACAAATTAAAAGGAAGGATTGGAACTGTAAAGGCAAAGGAAGTCATATACTTAAGTTGCAATATGAATTTCTAGACTGAGTAGACATAAAGACATTAAAAATATTTACAGAAGATAGAATCCCCAAAACTATACTTTAAAAAGCTTTTCTATTTTCTCTTTTTTCCTTCCCTTCCCTTCCCTTCCCTTCCCTTCCCTTCCCTTCCCTTCCCTTCCCTTCCCTTCCCTTCCCTTCCCTGTCAATTAATCTAATTCTACTTCCAGAAATTAGAGCGCAATTCCCCTTTTCAGATAATGATGTGAGAAATTTATAGCCACTTATTTATGATCTAGATTAAGACATTTGCTTTTGGCTCATGTCTCAAGCTTTCTATTTCTCACTGCTGAACACATCACTTGTAAAAAAATGTAAATAACTACTCACAAAGTTTCCAGCAATTTTAGAAAAGAATTAGAGACAGACTTTAGAAAGTGACATTTTCACACACATGAAAGTAAAGGAATTCAACTGAAACCTCTTTAAATTCATCATCATTTGTTCCTCAAAGTGTAGGTCCAAATTTCATAATATAATCTCATGACAGTAGCCATTTCCATGATTGTTAATAAAGATATGAATAAAGATGAGCTTCAGTTTAGATTAAATAATTTTTAAATAATTAAAATATTATACAAAGTTAAGGATGAAGTCATTGTGGTTTCATTACCACTGGAGGGGAAGCCTAGGTCCTTCTAAGAGCAATTCAGATCTTAAGTGAACTGACTGTTAGCTATTGTTAACTGTACAAGCAGCAAGAGATGATTATGCCATTAAGTTAATTAAATGCCTAAAGTTCATGGGATGAAAACAGACCTTTGTATTAAGTATGTATTGTGAATCAAGGATATTCTCAATTTTAGGTCCCTAGCTGAGATTTAATCTAAATATTCCATATCTCAAAAGATCTCTCAGGTTCAATTTGTGGCCAACTAAAGCACAGAAAAAACCTCTCATATGTAAGACAGATATGGAAGTTCAAATGTAAAATGAAAATGAGATCTTCAGAATGGCAGAGGAAAACAAAGTAATAGCACTAATTGAAATTAAAAGAGTTAAATACCAGGTTGAGTTTTCGGAAATCGGAATTGTTTTTTTCTTTACCATCTAAGTATTTTTTACTCCATACATTAAATTACAGGTAGTGAAAGCTACATGAACTCTTACTTTCTAGCAAAGCTATAGCCATATTTTTGCTGATTTTTTTTTCTCCTTTCTGCTGTACTGCAGTCTTGAAGACAATAGATAATATTTTCTTAGTTCTCTGTTCTCCTGCAGAGACGAGGATTGGTATAATAGCATTACACCCCAAATCGGTCCCAAGTCTATAATAAGATTCTACTTTTGTTGTTGTGCTTTCTGGTCATAGAGCTTTCTTGTAAGGGTAAATTCTCAGAATCATCTTGTGCTTGGGGAACTCAAATTATCTTCAGTGTGGTTTGAAAATCACCACTAAACAAGAGAGAAGAAAAGCTCTTTTTTTATATCCTACTTGGATACTATGGAACCAATCAACAGGTACAAACCACAACCTCCAACATTTCAGCAAGCTCCAAATTGCTTTCTGTTTGGTTACTTTTTTACAAATTTACTTCTTCATTGCCTTGCTTTCCAGTTTTTTTCTCTACCTCCTTCTCTCCTCCTCTCCAAAACATAAGGGAAATGCTTATGAAAGTGTGTGTATGTAAGCAGGTTATATTCAAATGACTTGTTTAAGACTTCCAATACCTGAATCGTCCAGATAATCCAAAACAGAGCCTAAAGGTACATCTTTATTTACATTCTTCATATGTTTCATTTATTTTAATGTTTTTTTCACTGTTTCTCATTATTTAGCTGATAAAAAGTCTTGTACAACTTGATTACGTGTTCAGAGTAAGGTTCTCACTCTGGCTCACTATATCTCTTAGAGATAAAAGTAGATGCACGTGTTAAAATTCCTGTAATCTTGGGTGAAGCAAATCCTTTTTTTTTTTTTTTTCTGTCATTAAGGAAAAGTTTTAATGTTGCTTCCCAAGCACAGTGCAAACCCTAAGGAACTGGGTAACCATCACTTACCCAGTGAGAATGCACTGAGATGGAAGGCAGTTTTGTGGCACACAGAGGAGTCTGGGGTGACTTCTGCATATTGAAGCATTCAGAAATCTTTAGGCTACAAAGATGCCTTCTTTATCCAGCTCAGCTGTGCCAACAGTCATCTCCTGACTCACCTCTTCATGACTTTTCTTGGGTACCTAGCACAAGATTTTAATGCCATCTTTGACATTAGACTCATTCAACTTAAACTTGAGCTTTAAGCTGATATTTGTTCATCCACATTCATTTTATCCCTAATAAGCAAAGTATCTTCTTAAGCATGGTATTGCTGAAGCTGATGTCTTCCTAGGAGAAACTATCAATGTGCCATATTTTCACAACATTTCATTTGTAAATTGCTTGACAGTTATTTCTCCCATTATTATTTATCATGTTTTACTCCTCATAAAGTGGAAAAAAAAGGTTTATTTTCTGGTTAACAAGGTCTAATAAGAAGATGTCTCTTGATAAATGACAGGATATGAATCGAGGTATATTGCACATTGCAAAACATTTTCCTGTAGTAAAAGTGTAACAAATAATAATTCTATCAGCTTTATTGGATATTGGTTGTTACTACAGTTGCTCAGACTCCTATGTTAAATGGATCTCTTAGAGCACACATCAAATCCAGTGTAGCTGTAAAATACACATCCCTAAGCCTTCAGCACCTGTTTTTATATGAGAATGTAAGGATAAGACAGAAATACTTTGTAAGAAGGCTATATCAAGAAGGGGAAACAGCTGTGATAGTGTACCAGAGGAGTGAGGAAAAATGCTGTAGACTTAAAGCAAGGATGTGCTTTATAATTGCAAATACCAGGAACAAAAACTTCCTTAGCAAAAAAAAAAAAAGTCCATAGTAGTGTTTACAGTTAAGTCCACAAAAGTGACTGCCTCTCTGCTTTTAAGTAAAGTGAATGAATAATAATAATAACAGCGATAGTAATAATAATAATACTAATAATAGCAACAATTATACTAGTACTAGGTCTCCTGAGTGGAAGACACTCTTCGGAACTACTCAGAGACCTCTGGACTAACGAGCGAGTTTGCACATCACCATGTACCATGCAGTATCTGCAGCTCTCCTTTGCCGCCTTTCCCCTGACAGCAATCCTCAGCAACAGGTATAGTAACAAACTAAAGAAAGCCCACCCAAACATCTGCCACAACAATCCAAGACATTCCACGGCACACATCACACAGCAATTCATCCCATTTGTAATGAGATAGCTGAGGCTGGGAGGCAGCCTGTCGCAGCTCCTTCACAACTGGGGAAGGCATCTCCAGAGGGTGGTTTAACACTGTGTCTACTAATTACAGCAAGATCCTAGAGTGAGTGGGTGGGTCCATACCATAGGTATCTTGGTAGCCAAGTTTGTGTGACCCCACTTTGGTAGACACAGCTTATCTCAGATAAGCATAGTGATACAGAGATTGGTCCAAGATTTATTCTAACATTATGGTTAGGGCCAAGGAGTGGGCTCACACACCGATTCATAGTTATTTGTGTTGTTTAATAGTTAGCATGCTTGCTGGGAAATATTGATGCATGGGAAGTAGCAGCTTCCAGTCTGATGCCCACAGGTGATTTGGAGGGAGGTCATGCCACAGGTTATTTTTGCTAAGCAATATAGGCAAGGGAACCTTTCTTTGGGGTACAAAGAAAGTTTAGCTATATAAATTTAGGATTAGAGAATGGTGTCTAGTCCATTTTATTTATTTTATTTTTTGGGAGAGATTTAGACTGGATAAGTAATTTCTTAAAAAAAAACCCTACCTAAAAGACAGTCTACATAAGTCAATAAATAGTTGACGCAGTTTGTTCCCTGCCTTGGGAGTTGCCTGACATTGTTAGTCTCTATGTAGCTTTTGTGGTCACACACTAACAATGAAAAGTTTGCCATTCTTGTCATTTGAAAGTTTTTGATAATGGGGATACTCTCCAGCATAAGCCATTTCATGAAGTCCTCTACCCACTCTCTAATCAACCTTAGAGAGAATGTGTTGACAGGTAGTTTACAAAACAAGAATTACTCTGCTGGGATAAAGTGAATTACTCTTTTACCTTCCAGCTATTTTTCCACACCCATATAGTAGGGTACAATTTGGGGAGGAGACTAAAGGCAGTAGAGCCTCAATGTAGGCACCAGGAGCAATCCGTATATTACAAATTATACAGAAAAAAACAACAAAAAAAACCAACAATGTGTGATTTAATGCATCCAGCCTGTTTAATGTGGGGTTTCCAGGTCCTCTTCTGAAAGCAGCTGGCTACTACTGCAAAGAACATGCTGGCCTTGGTCAGGTAGGAGAGTCCATCACCACTACTCTTCCTGTGATGTCTTCATTTGTGCTTCAGAGACATATAGGGAATATGTCCAAGACCAGTAAAATGCTGCAGCTTTTAGAGCAAAACCAGACATACCCACTAGAAAAATCCAAAGTGCTATACACCAGCACAGTGACTGAGCAAAAGAGTTCTTGATCTCAGACATCAGTGTTTATAGAAAACATTCATAAATTAATTTAAAGCAAAAGGGAAGCAGGAGTGGCGATCTACAAGGAGTCAGGAGAGCTACTTTTTATTCTCAGCCCTTTTAGACCTCTTCTGTGAGTTAAGCAAAACATTTTATCTCGTTGTGTCTTTTTCTGGCTCACCTCTCTTTTCTTTGGCCTCTGTATTAATATAATACATAATTAATAATTAATAATTAAGCCCACCGATCTCTAGGCTATGTCAGATTATGAGTATAAAATCTAGCCCAACACTGGCTACAGTCTCTAGATGCTGCTGTAATAAAAGATCTACCCATTTTCACAACATACTTTTCTTTAGAATCGAGTTGTCTTCCATCCAATTGTCCAGTACTACTATATCCCTGTTTTTTTGACTGCTAGAACAGCTTCTGCATCACACTGACCAGAATGAGTCAAAAAACTCCTCTTTTTTTTCATTTCATAAAATATATGTCATCCCAGGGATGAGGCTTGCAGGATGCACATTACTACGAGAGACTTAAAGAGCTCAGTCTGTTTGCCTGATTGACAGAATTTAAATAACCCAGAGGGAATAGAGATGGGGGCAAAATCCATGCTACTGTTTACCGTAGCCAGCATTGAAACAAACAGCAATGGCTAGGAGCTAAATTCAAGTACAGTTAAAGTCCATTCATATGTGAAAGGAGGCTCAGCATTTTCCACAGTGCTTGACCACTGCAGCATGCCACCACAGAAGTTTCTCCTTCTGGTCCTCTTCCTGCCAGGGCTGGATACATTCCTTTGCAGATGATTTTTAACACAAGGTACTCAGACAAATGAAACTCTATAGCCTGTTTACTCTGAAGGAAGTTAATTGTATCTTAAAGACTACAAATATTATATATTATTATGGCTATATTTGAGACTGTGCTAATGAGAGAAATACTGAAGCAAATTATATGTGTGTTGGCACCTCTAGTTCTTAATCTTTTAGTAGAGGCACCCATAATAAATAAATAGGTGCAATTCGAGGCTTAATGAGTCCAAAACTGTGAAAGGTGTGTCAGTGGAAAGAGCTACTTATTGGTATCATTATTGCTATTGCTGCAAGCACAGTCCTAGAGGTCAAAATTCATCACATTTGCTTTTGTGGGATAGAGGCTTTTGCTTTGAGGGAGATATCTGCAAGACTTAGAAAGCGAATCTACAGACTGTGAAGAAACTTGTTCTGACTAGTTATATAAAACGGATGATTGTGAATTTCTTTCAGTGGCAAAGCAGCAGCTTGCTTTATATAAGCACAATGGTTCATAAAACACCTTGTGATGACTGCTTTATCTGATAACGACAATTACTTACAATGGGAAATGGAGGGCGACATGTTTCTATGTTAGGAGAACTCACCAGATCCAGAGATTATCTATATTACCTCTAAAATACTCTACTTTTCTTTCTTTTCTCGTGTGCCATGCCTCTAAATATCTGAAAAGATGGGGGGGAAGGGGAACAGGCAAGTGAAAACACTCTTCTGCAGAATGCATCACAAGGACTGCACAAAATAAAAAGAAAATGTGGTAAAGATTATATCTTTTCTCATAAAAGACTTAATATTGCTACCTAATTGCCTCTATAATTTTAATTTTATTTTTTTTTAACAATATGCATGACACCACATGAAACTGGCTAGATACAAGTGAGTGTTATTTTGACCTTTGTTTGGTTGATTAGGTTTTCTTTGGGTGACTGATGACTGTCATTGATTTTAAAGTGACTCTGATGATGATGTATTTGTGATGTGTGGCTTGATTTTCAAAAGCACTTCTTATTGGCCTCGCTCTAGGTATTACAGGTCAGTAATACAATTGTTGTGAGAGTAAAGTTAAGCCACTGATGAGTAAATGAAAGAAAAAATCCATGTACAGTAGATTTTAGGATATTTTTTCAGGGAATGTTTAGAAAGCATCTCTTATTTAGAAAAGACTATAGAACCTGACCTTTGAAAATTAGGACCAGTCAGCAGTTCTCAAATCATAAGCCAAGCAATGGAGACAGATACCCAAAATAAACAGTCAATTCTGAAAGTATCAGCAAGACATGGAGACGAAAGAAAAAGGAAGACAACATGCTCAAAATGTATGTTAAATTTTACTTCAGAAATGAGCAGGAATTGCAGTGATATGCTCACAGAGCTGAATTCACCTTGCATAAATTTGAGTGAAACTACATTATTCAGAGGCCATGGTATTCTGAGGGATGGCTAGACTTGATAATTATTTTAAAAACCTGCTACTTTCTAACACAAAATGAAAGAAATTATATTACCGAGACTATATTAGGTAGACTGGTTAGTCAGTATGTTTAGGAATCTCTGAGCACCGTGGAAGAGCATTGTATAGCGAGGACTGCCAAAGAGATTATATTGGTTGAGTAATTAGTTATTCATTTTTAAACTTATCTTTCAAAAGGTGTGAGTACATTTAAGCCTAATGGAAGTATTGAAACTCACCAAAACTTCTGTACTCAAATATTTTGGAGAAATGCTATGGAAACATTCCAACATGAAGCCTTGCCAGTACAATTCAGTCCTGACCTCATTATAATGCCTAGCTTCTTTCCAGCAAAGACTGCCCAAATCTGCCCAATTCTGCCAATACATGATGATTTCATTGTACAGACTCAGATGAGATTCCAAGATTATTCCTGTGTGTGACCCAAGTGAAATGAGGTTTGAATGAAAAGAAAATACTCCAACAGCTCCCTTAGTAAATGGTAGGGTAGACAGGATATCTACTCCATAGGCTACATAAAGAAATGGGGACTCTGTTCTTAACTCTACAGGTAAACGAGTATGATATTATACTATGCTTTTGTGTGGTGGTTACAACTGAAGATGGAATATTCAGTTTAATACAGTTTATTAGTTATTTTAAAGATGACAGTATATGTGGAAAAATATTTTATTTCCTTTTATCTGCTCCTCATTATCCAAATATAGTTTGGATACTTATCACTGGATTTGACAGATATTATAAGATTATACTGTATAACAAGTTGATATAAAACTTAATTGGATATCTGCAGAGTGCTTTGAGCTTGAAAGGAGATAGGCTATACAGCATAATCTGTGTGGTATATAGAAGTATTACAGAATAAAAAAGAGAAATTCACTCACAAATTCTTGTCTCCTCAAGGACAGTCTATGCATACTTAAATATAACTTTTTTTTTTAAACTTCAACACTTATTTAAAAAAAAAAAACACACATCATTTTTCTGTCTCATCTCTTAGAAAAAACAAACTATAGCCAAGTAGTGTCCCAAATAAGGCTGATACTGTGGCAAAACATAGACAAATACTATTTTTAAATGACTTAAATAATAATTGTTGAATTTATCTGTTGGTTTGTTCTGTTATTTTTTATTTCATTTGTTGTATAATGGAATTCATTCTAGTCTCTTGAGAATGACATTACAACTGTGTTGCCAGAGGCAAACAAACAAGGTACAGATGCTTAAGGGAGATAAAAAAAAAAAAAGCTAATATATTAGTGATGTTAAAAAAGAAAAAAAAAAAAGATGTCAGGGCAGGAGCTATGTTCAGTGCTTTTTTCTGTGTTAAAAGAGTAGTTCTCCCATATATGGGGCAGTTACAGTTTTAAACACATAGATTTTATTTCTGCAGGTTGAATGTGGCAAAGTAGTTTCTGTCAGATTGCCCTGAGCGTATATCTGATCTTTCCAACTGCTGCCTCTATGCTTCACCGAGAGGAGATCAGAAGGCCTGAGGTTGGCAGGTGGCAATGCAAAGCACACAAATGAAAGGGTTGTCTTTCACAGCTTTTCTTTTTTTTTTTTTTTTTTTTTCCTTTTCTTTTTCTTCCTTATCGCTGGCTTCCAACAGTTTGGCCTGTACAAATTCCCATCTGCTCTATACCCATCTCCAAAAAGTGGCACTTAGAAGCAAGCCTGTGCAGTTAATTCATATACAAGCCTCAAGGCGTTGGACTATTGGAATTAAAATTGCACTGACAACCAGTGTGGGTTGTGAACCAGGGCCCCTCATTGTGATAGGAGCTGCACTAAGGGCTATTCGCAGAGTGGGGTGTCTGGAGCAGCACAGCTTCATGGCTCCTTGCCATGGAGTGTTTAGTGCCTGTCAACGGTATTTTCACATGGAAAGCAATGCCATTAGACTATTTTCACCCAATGTAGCTGGGAAGTCGTAATCACACATTAATAAAAATAGAGACAATCATCCAGCATTTCATAAATCAGCCTTTTCTCCGCTATTTTCTGTATAACCATAACAGATGGGTTAACTGAGATGGGCCAACAGAGATGGGTGATTTACTGGCGAAAAAAATTATGACAGCTGGATTGCACACATATAAAACTGTGTGTGCACTCTTAAATTTAAGTAACATTTTAGAAAAGGAGGGTTTGGTTCTCACCCCACTAGTTGGAACTGGATCTACCCCCTAAGAATATTAGGTATTACCCTTCAATTTGCTGATCTTTAACATTTTCATTAATGAGCTAGGCATAAAAATGCAGGAGTGTACTGACACAATTTGCTGATAACACAAAGTGGGAGCATTTTCTGTCTAGAAGAGACAGGATTATTATAGAGGAAAAGCTGTGTGACCCAGAGGAGTGATAGAAGTGGAATTAAATGTAATTGTAAAAAGTGCAAGGCCATGCCCTTAAGGACTAATAGACAGACTGTTTGCTATAATGCAGCAGCTGGAAGGCAGGAGAGAAAGTCTTGGATATATCAGCCACTTGCAGGGTGCTTATAAACCACAAACCTCATGCAACTGTGCCAAAAATAAATGTCACTTCAAGAGGTGTTCAGAGTGGTATGTTTATCAGTGGCATGGAAGCATCGAAGGTATTATAGAAGATACAAATGAAATCTCAGCTAAGATTAGCTGTAGTTGCTTATGGATGATGATGGCAAATTCCAAATAGGAACAAGTGCAGACAGTGCAAATCAGGCTGGTCCTATCAGTGGAAATTAAAGACAGCTTAATTTCTTTAGCCTAGGTAAATGAAAGTAGAGAGGTGATAAAAGTACTGGTGCATACGTTGATAAGAAATGAAGGGACATAAAGAATTGTGAGGAAGAACCATTTAAAAATAAAGAAACAATGATGGGATAACGTCTAATGGATATTAAGTGGGAATGAACACATTCTGCCTAGAAGTTAGGTGATGGTTACTGATCATCTCATGGCAGTACAGAGGCTTCAGGACAGCCGTTCAGTGGGAATGAAATGGGGCCCAAGCCTCGCCTCTCCTCTCCTCTCCTTCCTCTCTCCTCTCCTCTCCTCTCCTCTCCTCTCCTCTCCTCTCCTCTCCTCTCTCCTCTCCTCTCCTCTCCTCTCCTCTCCTCTCCTCTCCTCTCCTCTCCTCTCCTCTCCTCTCCTCTCCTCTCCTCTCCTCTCCTCTCCTCTCCTCTCCTCTCCTCTCCCTCTCCTCTCCCCCTCCCCTCCCCTCCTCTCCTCTCCTCCCTCTCTCTCCTCTCCTCTCTCCCTCTCCTCTCCTCTCCTCTCCTCTCCTTCTCCTCTCCTCTCCTCTCCTCTCCTCTCCTCTCTCTCCCTCTCCTCTCCTCTCCTCTCCTCCTCCTCTCCTCTCCTCTCCTCTCCTCTCCTCTCCTCTCTCTCCTCTCCCCTCCCACTCCTCTCCCCTCCCCTCCCCTCCCCTCCCCTCCCCTCCCCTCCCTCCCCTCCCCTCCCCTCCCCTCCCCTCCCCTCCCCTCCCCTCCCCTCCCCTCCCCTCCCCTTCTCTCTCTTCTCTTCTCTTCTCTTCTCTTCTCTCTCTTCTCTTCTCTTCTCTTCTCTCTCTTCTCTTCTCTTCTCTTCTCTTCTCTTCCTTCTCTTCTCTTCTCTTCTCTTCTCTTCTCTTCTCTTCTCTTCTCTCTCTTCTCTTCTCTCTCTTCTCTTCTCTTCTCTTCTCTTCTTTTGAATGGGGTATATAGTGCATTGCCATAAACATTGAAGGACTGAAATAATGACAAAGAGCTCTTAAAGACCCTATGTTATTCCTCTGAGCATTCTCTACAGGTGCTAGGGTACCTATTTCTCTATAGTGTGTGAATAATTGATTTCATTAAGTTAAAATCAGAGCAATTGCCCCTAATCAACTTTAGCTTGAAGTCTTGCAGCTTCTGATTGAGACCTGAAAAACAGATTGTATAGCTGAAGTTTGTCTGTGTTTCTTTTTTCCAGTTATATCAATTTGATTTGACAGATAAAATACTACAATCTACATTGCTTTCTGGACTGTATCGATAAGTGTTAAAATAGAGTACTAAATATAGCTTTCCATATACCCATGACCACAGGCGCTAGTAGGTGGAAAAAAAAAAAAGAAAAAGAAAAAAACCAGTTAAAAACAATTAATTGCTAAAACCCAATAGGATTACCTTCAAAAGGCTTCCCTTCGATTATTTTTTATTCTTTACGCATCTTGTTCTTTGTGTTGTCTTCTGTTTTTGGGGGGGCTTTCAGAAACACTTTTATAACATATGAAAATGTTGCTCTAGAACTATTAAGCTACAAACTTTATTAACAAAGAGGAAGAGAAAGGTAGGAAGAGATGCCATAATTGGTATATTTTACTTGAATCTTTGAATTTGGCATAAAAAATAGCTATAAATTCTGGAGTGTTAATGTTTTAACTGTGGCTATGTTCAACTCCAGCTGTAACATTTCCTGCCCATCCATTTGCTCATACAAGAGCTAGGTACACTTGCAAAGGTGGAATGCCACTGAGATACGTCTCATGGTCTCCTGTTAGCAGTGTAGTCAACCTGCTGACACCCAGCTCAGCAAACTTCCATTTTGGTTGTACCCAAGAATGTTGAAAGAACAGAGATCCTTACCCAAAACAAGAGAACTATTACAATGGATGGGCAAGAGTTAAACATTTGTGTTTTCTATGAGTAACCCTATTGATTTCACAGGACTACATGACTTACAAACGCACAGAACACTAATAACAGAAAAGAAAGTGAGTCAACATCAGACACTTAATCCCTAGAAGACCAAAGAAATTGAAAACTGTTAAACCCTATTGCAGATGAGCTGTAGTGTAATTTTCATTTAAGCTATTTACTTTTCCCATAGGTACAGCTGTTCTGCAGTCTGCAGTGTGCCCCACCATCAGATTATGGAGTACAAAGTTCAGCATATGTTCCAGAATGAAAGCAGTATTGAATAGTGGATAGAGATCAAAACAGTTCATCTTTCAGTAGAGACATCAGAGAAAAGTAACCATTGTCGTAAATGTCAAATCTACATAGGAAAGCAATAGCAAACTGGTCTCAGTGTCCAGAACTGTATACGAAAAGGTGCAGTCATTCTGGATTAGAAACAAACATACTCTTCGATCATTTTAAGCCATCTGTGACCTAAGCTGTTCCCCTCCTTCACTGACCTCCTTCTCCTCCCCCTTTTTATTTTGTATACTCAGGTATACCACCTGTTCAGAGATGGATGACTGCTTGTTACCGGACTGTTTTCTTTAGAGCCTGAACCGAGGTGTAATAGGAATTTTTCCATTTACTTGAATAATTTTGCTTTATTCGCTGAACCTTCTGCCTGCATAGCATGGGAGTTGAGTACTTCTACTCTCTTTTCCGTTGTCACAGGCTGTGAGGCTGTATTTTGCCCTCCTTGATAATATGTGGTCTACTTTGGTTTTGCACTTTTTTCAATAAAATACTAGTAAGAAAAAGAAAAAGGATCAGAAGTATCTAATCAAGCTTTTGAAACATAAAAAGTGGTTAGAAAAACAAAAACAACAACAAAGAGGTAGAAAAATTCAACCAGGTAGAAAAATTCACGTTGTGACCCAAAATCTTTAGTTATCAAAAACTTCCACCTGTCTATACTTACATGGGACAGGGTTATCTCTTGTTATGTTTATTTCAACTCAGCAGTTAGTTACATCTGCATGTACATTCTTTGAGCAGCCTTGGAAGAAGCTTCAATGAGGCCGACGTGACCGGGAGCTCAGCTGGTGGGTGTACACTCAGGTTCCTGGACAGGACTGTACAGCCTGTGCTGTTTTCTGTATTTTAAATATCGATACCTGAGCTAAGTAGTTTAAAGCTAAATCAATTATGTCCATAATTTTTTTCAATATAGTTGCCTTGAAAAAACAGATCATTCATTTATGAAGCAAATCATCCCAAAAAGCCACATTCAAGCACATGAAGGATAAGAAAGTGCCTGGAAACAGCTAGCATGGATTTACCAAGGGCAAGTCATGCCTGATAAGCTGATGGACTTCCATGAATGCCTGCAGATGACTCAATTTGTGGAACAGAAAAGCAGATTATATTTACCTTGACTCTAACAAGACTTTCAACTCAGTCTCTCATAGTGTCCTTGTAACCAAATAAGATATGGTTTGGATGAATAGACTACAAGCTGGATGGGAATTAGCTGCACCACCAAGCTCAAAGGGTTGTGATAAGCAGTACAAAGACCAGCTAACAGCAAATTACTGGTAGCATTCCTCAGAGGTCAATTGCAAGGCAGTATTTTGAATATCCTCACTAACAACTGAATGCTGGCACAGAAGGTACCCTCATGAGTGGTACCTAATTGAGTGGTGTGGTTGATACACTGGCAGGTAGGGTATACACACAAAGGAGACATTTCCAGACTGGAGAAATGGTCTGACAGGAACTGCATGAAGTTCAACAAAAACAATGCTAAGCCTGCACCTGGACAACATCATGCAGCAGTACCAGCTGGGCACTACTGCAGAGAAAATGGCTTTGCAGAAGAGCACATGGAAGTCCTGGTGTATGAGTTGACCGTGAATCAACAATGTGTCCTTACAGTTAAGGTGACCAGGTGCATCCTGGGCTGTATGAGTAAAACTGTTATTCAGCACTCGTGGGAACATATCTGGAGTATTGTGTCTGTTTTGAGCTCCGCAGGACAAGAAATATCTTGACATACTGGAATGAGTTCAGCAGAAATCCCCAACATGATCTTGTGAATAGATCACAAAAAGTAACAGGAGAGGCTAGGAAATCTGAGCTTGTGGATTTGTTCAGCCTGACAAACGAAAGGGGAACCATCTTGGTGTCTTCAGCCACCTAATAATCAGTAAAATGAAGAAAAAGCCAGATTTTTCTTGGAGGTCCAAGGTGAAAGACTGAGAAGAAATGAAAAAAAGTTTTGCAGCACGAGAAAATCTGGTTAATTATGAAGCTTTCTTCACCGTGAGAGTGCATAAACAGTGGAACAAGTGCTCGGAGAGACTGTGAGATGTCCTTCCTTCGAGGTGTTCAAAACTTAACTGGATATGACATAAGTAATCTTCTCTATGTGGACTCACTATGAGCAGTTGTTTGGACTAGATGAATTACAGAGATCTCTTCCATCCTAAATCATGCTATAATTTTCTGATTTCTGTACATCTTTTAGCAGAATATATTAATTCCAGCTTGAATCATTTGTCAGCCATAGTAACAGCCTCTTCTCTCTGAAATGGGATCTACATTTCTTTTTCCACATCTTTTTCTCAAAGATATCACACCTATCCTCTTATTAATATTCCTTCCACTGAGTACAACAAAACTTTACCAGAGGCAGTTGTCGTTTTCTAAACCATTTAATAACACTCATTTTATTTCTAAGGGTAAAAAAATAATGGGGTGATAACATGTCCTGAATTGCTAGTGACAGTAACTGTTAAGGCTTCAAGCACTTTACTGTTATTCACCAGCTGTTGCTTTTAGTACCAGCAATTTTATTCCCCCAAACCTAGGCTTATTTATGGATTTAAGAAAAAAACCCCAGCAATTATGAAATTGTGAGCAAGCTTCCTGAGAGAAATCAAATGAGACGGTCTGTCTTTGTCACTGTTATACCTGCATAGCTGGGTAAAGATGTTACATTTCCACTCCATGATCTGAACCGTGGTGTTGCTCATCCAAGAATGCATGGCAATCTCCACCCATTCCAGATTTACCTACCAGCCACCATGATTATCAGTGATAAAATACTCTTTTCATTGGCCAGATTAGGATCCTCCTGAAAAGCTGTATCTTTCTTCCCCCTAGCCCTTAATACTCTTTATGTTTTAAGATATTATTTATTTCCCACATAGTAATGAAGTATTTATCATAACTTATGTGTTATCTGTTATCTGTCCCTCATTTTCAATCTTTTCTGTTGTTGTGGTTTAACCCCAGACAGCAACTAAGCACTATGCAGCTGCTCGCTTACTCCCCCCGGTGGGATGGGGGAAGGAATCGGAAGGGTAAAAGGGAGAAAACTCGTGGGTTGAGATAAGAACAGTTTAATAATTGAAGAAAGATAAAATAGAACAGTTAAATAGGTAAAGCAAAAGCCATGCATACAAGCAAAGCAAAGCAAGGAATTCGTTCACTACTTCCCATCGGCAGGCAGGTGTTCAGCCATCCCCAGGAAAGCAGGGCTCCATCATGTGTAGCAGTTGCTTGGGAATACAAATGCCATCACACTGAACATCCCTCCCCTTCCTTCTTCTTCCCCCAGCTTATATACTGAGCATGACGTCATATGGTATGGAATAGCCCCTTGGCCAGTCTGGGTCAGCTGTCCTGGCTGTGCTCCCTCCCAGCTTCTTGTGCACCCGGCAGAGCATGGGAAGCTGAAAAGTCCTTGACCAGTGTAAGAACTACTTAGCAACTATTTAGCAACAGCTTAGCACTACTTAGCAAGAACCAGAACATCAGTGTATCAACATTATTCTCATCCTAAACCCAAAACACAACACTATACCAGCTACTAAGAAGAAAATTAACTCAGCTGAATTAATTAATTAATCCAGCTGAAACCAGGACATCGGTCCAGAAGGATGCAGAAGCAGCAGTTCACCTGGCTGCTTGTACTCCAGGTTATAACCCACCATTTTTCCTCTAAGAATTTCTGGAAAACCTTGAGAAGAGTCAAGAGGGCAGCCTGGGTTGTGGCATCCATGCTACACACGCTGTCTTTTCATCTTTTCAGTGCTGTTTCCAGAGTCTGGCCAGACTACAGGTTTGGACTAGCTAGCTGACTGAAACATGGGAATTAAATAAATGTCAGAAACAAGCTCTAATCTGCAGAGGAGCTGATGCTGAATGCTTCCCAGTACTGAAGGGACTCTTTTAGAGCAGTGTTTTGTCACCATCCACATCCGTGTTTTCCTGTAAGGCCAATCTTTTCTGCCAGGTATATTGGAGAGGCTCAATCTGATCCCAGCAGCATTTGGTGTGTGTGTTTATGTGTGTAGATGCACATACACACATGCCGCTAGGTAAACAGCTACAGCTTTATCAGTATTGGACTGAAAAGTCTATTACTCTGGGTAAAAATATGATTTTATCAGCTGTAATCATGATTTGGGCTCCCAGGGTGTATTAATACTGCTGCTTTTACACATCAAAAGAATATCTGCATAATTGGATGGATACATCATGGATAGTGGAGGTTAAACAGATGCTTCTAGCAAGGAGGTTCTACCATTCTGTTTGTTAAGAGTCTGTTTTCTCATTCTACCCTCAAGCTAGCATAATAAAGATATAATCTGTCTTCGTCCTCTCCATCATCCTTCCACCTTCACTCTTCTGCTTCTCTCTTCTTCTCTCTTCACTATATCCTTTCCTTTGTGGCAATAAACAAGAACTAGCACCCCAGCCAACCTGTTTGGCTTCAGTCAAAAATTAAGATTCTAGAAAAAAAAAAAAAAAAACTACTGATTAATCCTTGAGCATCATCATTGCTTAAGTTTCTGTTAGTAAAGTATCCAAGATGTCTTGAGGATGTACATGAGAAAGTTTGGGGCTATATTCAACAAAGTTAAGATTCTCACAGCTGTTAGCTGTTATTTTGCTTACTTTAAGGTGCTCAGTCTTCTGAGTAAAAATCATAGCCCACAGGCAGCAAATACAGAAGGGTTATCCAAAGAAATTGCCTGCTAAATGGGGAGCTTGCCAACAGGACAAGCTAACCACAGATGTACGAACAAGTTACCACGGAAACTATCCGAGTGCACGTTCTTAGCCTGCAGCAAAAGTGAGGTAATTTGAGTGAGGTTAGCAGACAGTAAGAGAGCTTGTTATTTCTAATTAGCTAAATGCATTCTTAGAGCTCTTCGTACCCACTGGCCATTTAAGATTTTTAATTTTTCTCCCTCAACACATTCATTTCTCATTGTTATCCCCTTCATATGCAGTTCTTCAGACTCAATATTTTATTATGCATTGTCCACGCTGGCAGATCACATCACATGATGGAGCTAAGTGGCTGCTCCTCATCCAGCTGTCATTCCCGTTTTAAGGGTCCTATGTCATGGACGTCTCTCTTTCAATGTTCCTGTGACCAAGAAAAGACCCCTGGCTCATCCATGAGCTCTCCTTTCAGCATGTTAGAAAGGAGCTGAAAAGGAAGACTGCAGTGAAGCTTCCATGAATTTTTTTCAGTCAATTCATATTCTGCAGAAGTGTAATATTTTGTCTGAATTAATATTGACATGGGGAAGATCAATGTTATTAGTTTAATAAAGATACTGTGCAAGTATTTCCCATAATGAGATTGTTTGACAAACCTTCCCAATAAACTTCAAAAATACTAAACCCTCAAAATTAATTATATGTTCCAGGAAAAAAACCAACAGCTCACCACTCCCATTTCCTGATATAACATCCCCCTCTCATTGCATAGAGTAACTTTTTATTTGAAAAGCAACCCAAGTAATAGGTAGAAAGGTGAAACATTGTTCTGTAAATTGTGCATAAGGCACTTTGATACTTCATACATTTCAATACTTGCTTACTTCAGCAAACGACTTCTAAAAAAAATATTAAATTATTCCATTGAAGTCCAAATCTCTATAAATCCATTATAAATTCTTTCTCTGCCTCCCTTCTGTCGAATACCTGTTTCAGCAACCTGGACAGAATCCCTGAATCCCAGCAGATGACAATTGCATGGAGATGAAGGGAGAGATTTGTTGCAATTTTCTTTTCACTGCCAGGAACATAGCATGACGTTCTCTGCCTGCAAGTTTTGTCTGGGAGTATGTTTAGATGTGAAAATTATGCAGCAGAATATATGTGTATTGCACTCCATGTAGTGTGAAGTAATACGTGGTGTCAAGACACTATTTACTGCATTTGGAACAGATATTTTTTGTGACCTTTTTATTCTAGTGTTGGAAACTCATATTCAGCTTAAGCATAAAGGGAATTTTCAGAGCTTAATTCCAGTAGTCTGTTCATATGTCTAAAAATGACACATTTAACTGAACACAGGCTTTGGATACTTTGACTCAAAAGATTGTTCCAGTTCTGTGAATCACCAATATTTTTATTTGGTTGTGTGGGGCTTTTTCACTTCATTTACTGTTCTTCTTTATGACTATATGTACAAACACACACAAATAATTATACAGCTGTTTCTGCCTCTTCCTGGTTTTCTATTTAGCTCTCCGGATTTCTTTCTGATTTCCTTCAAGCTTCTTGAATCACATTTCCCAATCCACAACTGCGGAAAATAGCACATGGAAAGCAGTGTCCTGCTCTGCCCTCCTCACTGACTCCTGCTCTGTTTTTTTATCTTCTCATGTCAGTGGAGTGTTTTCAGGACAAAATATTGCTATTAAAGGCTGTGTTACTCCTATCTTCAAAATAATAAAATGACAGAGACATTTTGCATAGGTTACCAGGTATTAAATGGATTTACTCAGTATCCCGTCTGCTTAGTGCCTGAGTCCTAATGAAGAACTGAATTCAAGTGACTAGCAGAATTTTAATGTCTAACACATAAATGAAAATGGCCTATACCAGTCTATAGATAGATAAAAGATATGGGGGCTGGCTGTACTGGGCTGACAGTTAACTTGTGCTCACAAAGCAATAGAAATCACTTGCAGTGTTAAAATGAGAGTTCATCACTACTAACTTTCTATTTGCTTAAAAAAGGTCTAAAAGGTAGATTTGCAGCTTCTTTTAAATGTGAATTTTTTAATAACCATTTGGTTTTAGCAAATGATAATTGATTTCTTTGTTGTTGCTTACAGAAACAAAATTGAATAGATTTTCCTTTCTTGTGAAAATAAAACTGCAATTCCTAGATTTT
The DNA here is from genome assembly GCF_965183815.1 of Platalea leucorodia. NCBI lineage: Eukaryota > Metazoa > Chordata > Aves > Pelecaniformes > Threskiornithidae > Platalea > Platalea leucorodia. The sequence goes on from NC_138858.1 coordinate 6,478,491, forward strand.
CTCCCTACAAAAACCTGGTTTCCTCCTGTGGATGTTCCAAGCTGAACTAATGTAACAATGTCTGCTTTTTGCAACCGCCTTATGGCCATCTATGTCTTCAGCTGAGCGTTGCAATCAAAGTACCTTTAAAGATGATGGACAATTTAGAAAATTGTCAGATCTCTGAAAAATGCTTTGAGCAATTGACCTGTACTTGTTCATCTTGAAGACTGATGCTAAGGATTTAACACTTCCACATTCTCTTCAAATTAGACCCAGAGCTATTGCTGACTGATGCAAGATCATGTGGCTTTGAGTATCCAATTCAGTCAGATCCTGAGGCCACCTCTCTAGAAACATTTCCTAGTATAAAGATGCTTTAACCCACTCATCAATCTTGCTTTTGACAAGATAAAGCCAAAAGACTACAGTCTTTAGTAAAGAACAACTTCAAAGTCTAACCTGCAGACAGCATCCTGATTCCATAGTGATTTTTACATGAAATGAGATGTTGTTTTAATTATTTAGCATTACATCTGTGAAATAATGAAGTAACATTATCACAAGTTGGAAACAATAAAACTAGGAGCCTCATGTGTTTTGCTTGCTTTGCAACTAGACAACTGCATGGAGAATGCTTCTCTTTACTCAAAATATTTGCCCAAAGTGGAAATGAAACTACCTGGAGGCATAGCTCCTGTGTTACAAGGATACTATGGATGCAAAGTGTGGGAAAAAAAAATCCAAAGGGGTGAGAAAGAGAAAACAGAAATCAGTGCTGGGCAGCAATCTCCATCACAATAGATGCTAAAAATCTCCAGAAATTATTCAAGTGTGAATTAGCATTGGATCTAGAATTTTTTCATATGAAAAAGAGTGAGACAGATGTATTCAATGAAGTTGCTAGTAATAGCTCGATGTTTTCATATGAGTGTAGCAATGACCATAACAGGTCAGAGAATATGTCAGTCTAATCTAACAGTGGTCTAGTGAAGTGCATAAGAACAAGTGTTCGGTGATGCTTCATCAGATTACTTTCCCAGCCCCCAGCAATTTGCAGTTCTCTTGGATCGAATGAGAGTATGATTCTTCCTGACTCAGAACAGAGAGTTTAAGTTGTGTTTTGTGTCGCACCTTAGTGACTAACCAGGTGAGAAGTGCATAATTTGGGACAAATTAATCTCTCTGGTTTTGTCTAGAAATTTAATTTTTCTCAAGACTATTATATAGTTTTCCTTAAAAAAATGAGCAAATTAGTTTTACAATCCCATACTCTTCATTCTCCATCCCCTAATAATAAGACATGAAGCTCATGTCAAAAGCCCCAGACAATCCTATTATTTTCTGCATTGCTAAAACTGCATTTTCCTTCCTGTCCAAATGCAAAGGCCAGGTTACAAGGGGAAGGGAAAGAACAGCTGAGCCTCTGTAATGGAAGTGCCTCCAGAGGTTGTAACAACTGAGGACATGAGATGTGTAGTACTGTGCCATGTGCTATTTCCATGGCACCCGGTCAGTCAGGGCATAAGTTCACACAGCAAGACCACATCTTCTCTTTGGCCCAGTCTGCTAATCCTGTCTACTCCCATGGCCATTCATGCTAGACCCCATTCTGGTCACCAATAATTCTTAAGTGTGAAACCAGTAAAAAGTATCACAGAGAGTGGCAAGACAGGAAGGAAAACATGGAAAACTCTTAAGACACCAACTTTCATGTAACTCTGGGGAAGAAGAATGAGGAACAGAACTAATTGCAATACCCTCACAATAATGATTAATTGTATGGCAGCTTTTATCTCATCTAGCCTTGTAATCTGGAAAGCTGGCAAAGCTGAGCCTGCAGAATTGCCTGCCATGAAGTCAGAGTGAGGTTTGTTCAACTAATTACTTCTGAAGACTTCCAAATGGATTTAAGAGCCATGGTGTTGACATGAAATTCTCCTCTCATGTTTCTACAGCATGTTACTCATTTACTGCTCAGGTTACTGGAAAGAGGTGTCTGTTTTCCCACGGACTGAGGGAAAAAATAAGGTGCACATGTTTGGTTGAATGAAAAATGCTGTTTTGTGTCAGCAGAAACTAATTGTGAATTCTAGTGGAATCTTGACCAAATCAAATTGGTAACTGCAGTGTATACATTTATGAATGTGATCATACATAAAGGTTAAAATGTTTATGTTTGCAGAAGGAAAAGTTTCAACATTATATTTTTAAACAATAATTCACTTTAAAATTTATTTAAAATTCTGAAACAAAACAGAATGTTTGTGTTGAGAGAGATGGAAACTGGAGATTTTAACACCAAGGATTTTTGTTTTACTTTTGCATTTTCTGTGCATTTGTTTAGACCTGAAACACAGTCAAATTGAATGTCTGGCCACAGAGAGGAAACACTGGTTACTCACAAAGCTTAGTCTTCAACATTTCTTTCAGCCTGAATTGATTTCCACTTGATCTTGTTTTTTCCCCTCCTTTCAGGGATGTCATTGCTCAGTGGCAAGAATGTGACAGGCAGTTTATAAATGTAAATATCTGAAGAAAGAGAAGAAGGGTAAAAGGGCTTGGAACTTTTTTTTCTTCTTTTTAAAAAAATATTCCATGACAAATATTATGTGCACAAATAGCAACAGTGCTGCTTGTCTTAAAAAGACAGAAAGATTGATTTTTCTGTTTTATCTGGTTCTGCTCAGGTTTTCAAGCCCAGCCACTGCTGTAATATCCAAGTATTTGAGCTTTGACCTGAACAATAGCATTTCACACTTTGAAAGATCCTTATACCACCCTGTAGAAAGTTTCTGCCACCAGGCCTGTTGATACAACACTTGTCCAAGGAAAAAATTAATAACTGTCAAAAATGACATGAGTACAATAGATCTGCTTTTGGGTTAGTGGATTGGGTTGCATGTTTCTCAAAACAGGAATCAAATGCTTACAGTGAAAGCCTTTGGCTCTAGGAAAAGAAGGTGGCAATGTAGGAATGCTCAGCTCACTCTTTGCTGGACACTGTCCCGTCTATCAAAATACAGAGCTTGTCCCTGTCCAGATTACTGGGTATGTCCCTGATGCTTGTCCGTGCTGGGTGGCCGGTGACTACCTAATTTCTTCCTGGTACCTTACACATACAGCGATAAACTAAGACAAGTAAAAATTGGTCAGTCCTGGTTGTTGTTCATCAGTAATGAGAAATCTTGCAGGTGTTGTGCAGGAGTGCTTTCAGCATAAACTCAGTAGTCAGTGCTGGGATTAATAAAATTATCATGCATGTCAGATAGGCAATACCCACTGTTTTCTTTTTGTTGTCTTGTTGTTGTTTTGTTTTTTGTGTTTTTTTTGTTGTTGTTGTTTTGGTTTTTTTTTTTTTTTTTCCCCAGACACATGAGATTATTTTTCTCTTTCTCTCCTGGCAAATTTGCTTATTGGAGGCCTAGGAAATCATCAATACCTTTGATCTCTCCAGTGTTTTTTTCTGTGGCATATTATAGGTTTGCACCTGTACCAAAAGCTTATGATGTTTGTTCTGATAAGTTGAGGGAATGGACTGTAATAGGAAGGGAAGTGAATGTTTGTGTGGATTCTTTTGGATTGCCTGCCTGTCTCTAAACTGATACCCAGGTGCTAATATGCAACCTGGCATCTGGTTGCTTGCCTTCTTCAATGGGACCTGTCAGGAAACAGAAAAAATCCACCAGAGATGAAGGAAAGAGACTTGAATCTTTCTCAGACATCAGAGTACTTGTGGCTTTTCCTACTCTTCTTATTATTTGCTGTGGTACAAACAAGGCTGCTCAAGGTGCTGCATCCCTCCCCCTATGTTCTTAAACAGTTATCTTTTGTTTACAGTTTACATAAATTATTGCCTGTCAAAAATACAGAACTTGATCAAAAACCACTGGAATTCCTCCTATTAGATTCAGTGGGATTTAGATGAGCATTCTGTTGAGCATCATGTGTTCCCTTCTGTCTCTGATTAGTGATCAAGAACTCATGTCTTCAGCAAAAAAAGATTCACAGAATGAAGCTTTTGGATCTATAATTATCACTCTGTTTCCCATTGCAAAGTTAATGAGGACTATCAGGGTGGAAGTCTGTAACAAAAATTTAGAAGAATCCTTGCAACCCTTAGCACTCCACCTGCAGCCTCCAGACCTCTCCATGGCAACCTGGAGGTCCAAACAGGGGGAAAGCTGCAAAAGCCATCTCAAGTAGACTAAGCTGTTACAGGGATGAGATGTACAAGTGGAAATGCATTGCTTTCCTGCATGAAGGCCACCACTGGCTCACCCAAGGTGATGCTGTTGACTCTGCTAATACAATCTCTGTCAATGAAATCTACTTTGGGATGCTTCTGCTGCTGCCTTGACCAAAAGAGAGACAAAGCTGAACACAGAATAGTCTGATCCTGATGGAAATTTGCCACCTAATGACAGTCCAAGGGCAGAGGTAGATTATTGATCTGTTTAGTTTCTTTGCACTTTTCTTCTCAGATCCAGATATTTTTACGCTCTGCCTATGGGGGCCAGTGATTGCCAGTGCCTCCCCACCCACCATCCAGCCTGGGTGGCTTTGTGCTCTCCTTTCAGCTGTGCAGGAGCTGACCTTAGTGGGGAACTAGCTGTCTTAAAGACGGCAGCTCATCCATCATGGCTTTCACAGGCTGTCAGTGTTGCATTTAATCTCACTTGTAATTTTCCAAGCGAGGTTTGCAAAAGCCACAAACAGAATGTTAATGTTATAAAATGTGGTTTGTAGCCAGTGAATACTTCCTGTCTATATGAAGCTGTGCTGCGTTCCAGCTGCTCTGAACTATCCAGAGATTAAGATCTCCCAAATTCAGCCTATAGTCCCATGTGCTATCCACAGTCCACATGCTATTGTAACTGGTATATATTCCCTCTCAACTTACCTGTGTCCAAATGGGCACTCAGAACCATGCACTTTGCAAGGAAGATGTTAAAAGACTCTTTTCCTGGGGGTCAGACATCATGTCCATGAGTCTTCATTGCCAATTTTATGGACTTGTCCTTCTGGGGGATCTTGCTCTTTGGTTATACTGCAAGCTTCACACCCTGCTTCTGTAAGTCCTGATCCAAACCCCGCCCCGACAATCACAGTTTTTAAAGTTTTTATCAAACTCAGGAAGATTCTGCCAGCTCCTGAATTTTCATTTTTCATTATCTTCGCTACACCAGTCTTCCACCTTCATTCCCTTCTTAAGGTTTACTGGCAAAGGAACAAACTAAACAGGAATCAATATAACCAAAATTATACTCTGGAAAACAATGCCAGATTCAATCATGGAGGGTTACTCTAAAGATGAGATATAAAGCTCTGCTTCCCAGATATATACTCAATAGAATGACCTTACTCCCTGACCTGCCTATCTGTGTCACGCTGACAGATCATATCTTCCGCTGATACAGACCCACGGAAGCTGCAATTTGTCAACAAGCCCCTGAGCTGTGCAGATCTGGGATGAATTTCTATGATATAGTTTCTCTTCTGGCAATAAGGTGGGAACAAGGTAAATCCCTGGAATTATGTGGGTGTCAGTGATCTCATCAAGGGCTTTATCCCTTGTTTCTCATTCCATAGGTGTCTAGCCTTTTGACCGAATTATGAACTGAAAGAAAAAACATCTATTTTTCCTCTAGATATCTCTCTATATATGCAGTTTCCTCAGCAAATAGATTGATTAAATTACTATATCTATATTTTCATTGGTACTGGAAGAAGCAGTGGTAATTATGACAGCATTAGATTTCAAAGAAGTCTGTTTTCAGCCTTGAAGCTGAAAAACTTCAACTAAATGTCCTGAAATTGTTTGTGCCAGGTGTCCTCCTCATTCTGAATTAGTTCATAAAATTGCACCAAAGCAGTTAATCAGTTCCTGAGGGCAAGATTCAAGAAAAATACCATGTTTTAAAATGAACTATTGCCATTAACAACTTTAATGTTGTCTCTGTAATTTGGTAGGAAACTGGAGTCCAAAACCCAAACTTTTGCTGCTTTTTATAGAAATCCAGCCAAATTTGCCCCAGTTACAAGCCTCGAGCCATTTAGAGACTGGGAGGAAGTTTTTCTGCACAATTAATTTCTCCTGAGTATTCTCCAGATCTCACATCTTTTAGCAGTCTTATTTCATTACAGAGCATAGCACGTCTTCCCTGCAGTTGTTCTTCTTTGCAAGTGGGAGAAAACACAGTTTTAATCCTAGAAAAGAAAAAAAAAAAAAAAAAAAAAAGAAAAAAAAAGTGTGGAATGAAGGAGGAATTAGATAGGCAAAGACTAGAAAACCATGGAGCAAAAGGAAGGGCAATTTTTTATATTTGAGTATTGCTGTGTTTGCATCCTATTTATATTTACAACCTTACCATTCTTTAACAGAAGGATGTTTCAATTTATGTGCATTTTTTTTTTCCTTTTAGGTAATGAATGTGTAAAATCTTCACTGAAACTGCAGCTTTGTGTAATCGTTTGCTCAGAACTGCAATGTCTTTAACAAAATAAAATAAAAAATCCTCCTACAGCTCAAGCAAGGGATAGCAGGAGAAAAAATGATTATAAAGTGTAAAATAGACCAAAATAGTCTTCTATCCAGACAATCAATTTCTCAATGGTGCCCAACAGACCTACTGAATCACGCATTTTGCTTACACAGCTGCCCAGAGAAAAACAAGGACCATATTGCAACCCATCTCCTTTTGCTAAAGGTTGGCAATTATAGCAGTTGGAAAGCAGTAACAATCTTTCATTGTGTCAGTGAGTATTATTCAGATTGGCATACAACCTCCCTGCTTACCCTTACAATATTCTTAATTAAATTAAGATTATACCTGTAACATAGAGGAATGATACTACTAATGTTGCAAAGTTTGTGACTCAATGCAAAGGTGATGGGGAGGAATCCTGTGGTCTGTGTTATGCAGGTACATGCTCGGTGCAGGTTTACCTCCAGGCTGCAATGAAGTGATTTTCTTCCAAAACCCTGTTTCTCACTGTGTCTAGCTTTGCAGATAGGTACAAAGTATGCATTGTGATATCATAACTTTATCATAAAGGGCATTTTCTTCATGGTAGGTATGAGAGAGTTTGTTTGTATCTTGAAACATCAGGGTTTATTTCCCTAATAAATATAAATGGAACCTTTGGGTGCATGAAGGTAGAAATAAGAAAAAACCACCCAAGATTAGTCTTGTGGTAGACAGGAGCAATTGAAACTTTTTATAGCCCATTATGCAGCCTTTCACAAGGCTGTCTCAAAGTACTTTTTTGCTTTTTTGTCCAGATGGTTGGAAAGTTACTTGAATAAATCATGATAATCAAATATAAATAAAAACAAAGGCTGGTATTTCTGACCTAGAAATTGAATATACACCATATACTTCATTCATACAGTTCATTCATTCATTTTTCTGTTCAAATACTCAAAAGAAAGGATAGTCTACTGTCTGGAAAGCTAACTTAATACTTAGGAGCTCATACAGTTTGCTCCATGTTTTGCTGCAGATTTGCTACATGTTACTAGATGAGCTCCCAAAGTGTAAAAAGTACCTTAAGCGGCAGGCAGTGGTACTCCTTATGATAACCATTTAAACTCTATTTAAACCACACATTAATCAGCATGCTGAGCACCCTTCCATATAGTAGGCTGACAAGTCATATGCAAAGAGGTAGCCAATATGGAAATTTTAGGAATAAGATCACTGTTTTAAAATTCAGGCAAATGAAAAGAGCTCCCTTGGCTCCCTCTAGATTCACTGTGATTCCTCCCCTTACAGTTCCTTAAAATACAAAGACATATTCCCTCCATGTTGTCCGAGAACAGTAAGGACATGAAGACACTTAGGGAAGATGAGCTGAAAAACAGAGTTTGGATCTTTGTACAGCTCAGGCATGAGATAAGTGATAGGATTACAGGCCTGCCAAGAGCAAAACACTTAAAGGCATGCTCAGAAATTAATGTGACTGAAAAATCTTAAAGTATGAACGCTGGTGTGCCTTAAAAGTCAAGTTGCCTCCAGGATTAGGTTAATGCTGAACAGTGATTTTCTAGGACCTTAATTCTATGTAAGTCTTTTTGGCCATCCGTTCCAGTCTGTAGAATAAAGGTATCAACACTATCGAACTGTACAGGATTACTGCACTAAAGAGAGGAAATGCATGGAAAAATAGATATAGCAGAATCAGGGAAACAGTGTGCCTAAACACATGAATGTGGCCAGTATGGTCTGTTCAAACATCTCATGGATTCAGTCTTATCTGTTCACCCTTGAATCTTCTCTGCAGGGTACTGTTAGAATACCTTCCGGTAAAATTAAAGGTCAGTGATTTGCAGTATCCAACAAGTCAGACTACGTATACTGTAATGTTCTTGTGTTGATTCATGCTCTGTGCATTAGGTAATATTTATGGACTTTTTTTTTCCTTCTAGGTCTCAACCGAAGAAGGAATGAGCTTAGCCAGAGAATACTCTTGCTCGTTTTTTGAGACTTCAGCTGCTCTACGCTTCTACATCGATGATGTGTTTCATGGGCTAGTGAGGGAAATCCGAAGGAAAGAGTCCTCACTACCCATGGTAGAGAAGAAGATGAAGAGGAAGGATAGTCTGTGGCGAAAGCTGAAAGGATCCTTGAAGAAAAAAAAGGAAAGTACAACCTGATGGCAATTCCCCATCAGCCACCCATCAGGAGCTGATCACAGTAACCTGTAACAGTTCAAAAAGGCAGCATTGACACAGCATCTTCCAGACAGGGTCCTGGAGTTCCTTCCCTTCAGCCCTCATGCGGAAGTAGCTCCCTGAAGGCCCAATTCATGGTTGCCCTGTGGCTCCTCTGTATTATAGATAAAGTCACTTAGCATACTATCTCATCCCTTTTCTGAAAATCTGAGTGGAGAAAATACTGTGTTTTTTTCTCCTGTGGTCCCTGGTTGGTTTTCAAATGCTAGGAGTTAAGCCAGCATCCAAGGCAGAACCAGCTTCCATCAGCTCTAGGACAAGGGATGCACTTATTGCCTCCTCTCTACATGCATGGATCATTTCACCATCCCAGGAATGAATAACACTGATTTCAATGGACATTTTGACTGTTTAAGGACTTTAGAATTTGACCTTCAGCTTTGCATTCATATGTAGGTTTAGGGTTAGACTGTGCTCAGCCTGCACACGCGTGTCAGTGTGTGAATGTGTGTGTGTGAACCAGGCCCAAAGGGAACACTTGGAGTCTCCCAATTTTGATCCTGTAGAGCCCCATCCTCTTTATATCCTTTCCATTTAGCAGGAAGGGTTGGAAAGCATGGCACAAGTCATGCACCAGCCATCAGGAGGCTGCAAGGCTACTGCTCTGTCTCCTCTACACATTACTCACTGGGACTGGCTCACAGAAGTGTGGTGTCCTACAGACATATAACGTATTGGCCACACACACTGCTGCATGCTGCCAAGGAGCGCAGAAAGGCACTGTCTTTCTGATGGTTCCCAGAGCTCTCCTTAGAGTGGTGTAGCTCTGTCCCACAGTGTAATAACATCTTCAACGTAGCATTCAGCCCTCAACTTACCAGAGAATTGCATCAGGTCAGTCACCATCTTTCACAGTCCTTGACCATCCAAGTGGATTATTTGATCAATCAGTTGGACAGGTCTTTCAAATATTCCTTTTTAAAGCTGGCATGAAGTAGAGTATAGTGTCATCCACTTTTTTTTTTTTTCCCCAGACTTCTTTTACTATTGAGTTTATTTATAAATTTTACAATTAAAACATGCATACATTTTGTCCAAAAATAAAGGCTGTGATTTCCATTAAACCATACTAGTAGTGAGTGTCATTTGTGTCTGTCCTGGAGTGATAACTGATATCATTAGAAAAATATGTATGTTTTTAAGTATAGTAAATGTTCATTTTTTCACTTTTCTTCCTTGACTATTTTACAGGGTTTAAACTAATTATATTTTACATGATCTGGGGGAAAGTTGATTTGCTTTGCTCTGTTAAATTTGAAAAGGTTATGGTTTCATGAAGAACTTCAGTTCATTAAAATCTGTGCTTTGTTCTCCACTTCCCCTTCCTTTCAAGAAAATCCAGTGATATTTTTTGATTTGTCAAAAATTCACCATCAAAAGTACTACTTTACTGCATATAGTTAGATAATATATGGCTGTATTTCTATTTCAGAAATATTATTTCAAAAGAATATAAATGTATACATGCATTTAAAGTGAATTTTCTGTTTCCTGCCTCCAACTGCTGAAGTCTGCATTTATATTATTGTAATTACTGTTATTATTTTACCTGTATTGCCACAGAGATTTTAGGTCAAGCATCCTAGAGACAAAGAGATGTGCGTGTCCAAAGAGTTTATGAGCTAAGTATTAGTGGTGAGACAACAGGAGCCTGCACTGAACAGATGGCAGCTATGAGACAATAAATAACAAAGGGAAACATCTGTGACTGTTCCAATACTGCACGCTGCATAGAGGAGAATGAAGCAGTCATTCCACATGCAAGAGACCATAGAAATTACTATTTTGAGAAACCTTGAGGCATGCTCATTGGCCTTATTCAGGCAGATGCCCAAGCTTTGCGTCAGTGGAAAACCATTTAGTATTGGTTATTAGGTCATTTCACCCACCCTGCTGAGGGATGTATTATATCAATAATGGCTTAGCTTCATAGTTTTAGGGGTACTTTGCTTCTGGTCAGTTTGCAATACAGAAAAGGTTGCAGAAGGCGGCATAGATACAGTTTAAAATTAAGCCTTAAATGGATTCCTAAATTAAACATGTCTGTTCTCTGGCGTTAAGGTCATGTGTCATGGAGCAACCTCTTTCCTTACTATTAAACTCTTTTAGCCTTCACAGCAGGGTTGCCACATACAAACTTCTGTTGGAAGTGGTCCCTGGACTATGCTAAGTTCTGCACTATGCTCAGCAACTGGTTACAAAAATACTAGCCTGACATGGTCTGAAACCAAGTTAGGGATCGTTTTAACAATTTAACAGTATAGATGTGCTGGGGTGCCTCCCTGCATATTTTCAAATTACTAGCACAGACACAGCTCACCTAGTCATATTTTTAGGTGTACCAAGCCCATGAAATCTCCAGGTTCTGAGTGTCTCCACATCCAGCCCATACATGCAACATTTTGAAAGATATTTGGTACTAGGTTAGTCTCTTCAAGAAGAATGAGGCATCATACCCTCTCAGGATCTTCTGCTGCATGTTCCATGAGCAATTTCAGGCATCTGAATATGTATTTATCTCACTTCACTTTGATCATATAAAACTTGAGCATGACATCTAGTCATTAAGAGTCCCTTTTTGGTTAATAATGAGAGAGGTTCCTCCGGCTGGTGATTTGTCCCACCTAGTTTGGATGGTTAGCATAGGATGACTCACCCCCTGAAGTGGCTGCTGCTTTCCAGTGACTATATGTCACTCCATAAAGAGCAGCTTGGTCTCCAAGCCTAACTTTTTGATGGCTAAATTCAGGTGTGATAAAACCCATCTTTAATGATTTGTCCACCCAATATCTATGGCAGAGAATGGTGCTGTAAATGCTTGGCATTGAATATTGTCTCTGAAACACCTGACCATCCTTTATCTTTAAATTGGGAAAGTCATTCTGATTCACCATCACCCAATTCCTCAATAATATATAATGCTTAACCTCAGTTAATTGAGCAGAGCTGATGGAGGTTATAGTCAGTGAGGATAATATAAGTCATAACTACACAAGAGGCTAGGCGCAGCTGCTTTACTTAATTAATCATTATGATTCCATCACAGAAAATTGTATTTAGCTGTCAAACCTAGCTGACAGAATTAAAAAACAGCAGCTTTGTGTCTAAAGAGTATTCCATGTCTGACTAGTCTCACATCTAATCATGTCTGGAAGATTTGAAGAAGGAAACTGATCACTTTATTTTGCTGTTTTGCCTGCAGTCCCATGAAGGTGGCAGCTATAGCTTACTCCACTGTCAGACTGTGTTGCACTTGGACTGTAATTCAGCTTCTTTCAGGAATATAAGTAAAGCCATCTAATAAATAAAATAAAATAATAACACTTTGCAAATGTATCCATGGTGTCTCTTGCAAATACATAATATATGGCAGTTAATTACCCTTCTTCCCAGTTATGGCAGATCACATGTTGTATCAAGTTGAGAAGTAATCTGAGAAAGGCTGTAAGTCAAGGTGGAATATTGCAGTACCTAAGTTTTCCTTTTTCATGGGTTTTGCATACAGGCCTTAGGACTTAAGCACAAAAACTTTCTGTGTTCCATTAGATTGTCAGTTCATGAACTACGTTAACAGTCTGATGTCTTTACAAATGATTGAAAATAATTTATTTACACACAAAAAATAGTACATTTTGAGACTGAATTGTAAGAATGCATAGCTAGAATGAAAAGAAGGCATTTTCCTCATTTTGTCCACTATATATATATATATTATATAATATATATACACACACTATATATAAACATAAAATCATAGAATCATAGAATCATAGAATCATAGAATCATAGAATCATTAAAGTTGGAAGAGACCCTTAGGATCATCAAGTCCAGCTGTTAACCTATCACTGCCAAGCCCACCACTAAACCATGGCCTCAAGCACCACGTCTACCCATCTTTTAAATACCTCCAGGAATGGAGACTCAACCACTTCCCTGGGCAGCCTGTGCCAGGGCCTGACTACCCTTTCAGTGAAGAAGTTTTTCCTAATATCCAAACTAAACCTCCCCTGGCGCAGCTTGAGGCCGTTTCCTCTCGTCCTATCACTTGTTACTAGCGAGAAGAGACTGATCCACACCTCACTACAATCTCCTTTCAGGTAGTTGTAAAGAGCAATAAGGTCTCCCCTCAGCCTCCTCTTCTCCAGACTAAACAACCCCAGTTCCCTCAGACGCTCCTCATAAGACTTGTGCTCCAGACCCTTCACCAACTTCGTTGCCCTCCTCTGAACACACTCCAGCACCTCCATGTCCTTCTTGGAGTGAGGGGCTCACAACTAAACACAGTACTCGAGGTGCAGCCTCACCAGTGCTGAGTACAGGGGCACTATCACCTCCCTAGTCCTGCTGGCCACACTATTGCTAATACAAGCCAGGATGCCAACCAACACCCCCAGGCCTTTTTCTGCCAGGCAGCTCTCCAGCCACTCCTCCCCCAGCCTGTAGCCTTGCATGGGCTTGTTGTGACCCATGTGCAGGACCCAGCACTGAGCCTTGTTGAATCTCATACAGTTGGCTCCGGGCAAATGATCCAGCCTGTCCAGGTCCCTCTGTAGGGCCTTCCTACCCTCCAGCAGATCGACACTCCTGCCCAACTTGGTGTCATCTGCAAACTTACTGAGGGTGCACTCGATCCCCTCATCCAGATCATGTTGAACAGGACCGGCCCCAGTACTGAGCCCTGGGGAACACCACTCATAACCGGCCACCAACTGGATTTGACTCCGTTCACCACCGCTCTCTGGGCTCAGCCCTCCAGCCAGTTTTTAACCCAGCGGAGAGTGCACTTATCCAAGCCATGAGCAGCTAGTTTCTCTAGGAGAATGCTGTGGGAGACAGTGTCAAAGGCCTTACTAAAGTCCAAGTAGACAACACCCACAGTCTTCCCCTCATCCACTAAGCAGGTCACCTTGTCATAGGGGAGACAGGTTGGTGAAGCAGGACCTTCCCTTTGTGAACCCATGCTGTCTGGGCCTGATCATAGAATCATAGAATGGTTTGGGATGGAAGGGACCTTTAAAAGTCTTCTAGTCCATCCCCCCTGCAATTGGCAGGGACATCTACAGCTAGATCTGGTTGTTCAGAGCCCCATCCAGCATGGCCTTGAATGTTTCCAAGGATGAGGCATCTACCACCTCTCTGGGCAACCCATTCCGGTGTTTCACTACCCTCATTGTAAAAAAATTCTTTCTTATACCTAGTCTGATCCCCTGGTTGTCCCGCACGTGCTGCATGATGGAACTCAAGATGAGTTCAACTCCATGACATGGGATGTCAAATCCATGACATTCCCTGGCACCAAGGTCAGGCTGACAGGCCTGTAGTTCCCTGGATCCTCCTTCCAACCCTTCTTGTAGATGGGTGTCACATTAACTAACTTCCAGTCAGCTGGGACCTCTCCAGTTGACCAGGACTGCTGGTAAATGATGGAAAGTGGCTTGGCAAGCTCCTCCACTAGCTCCCTCAGTATCCTTGGGTGGATAAACAATATATATATAAACAATATTTATAAAAAATAATATATATAGTTTCTATATGTCTCTCATTCTTATCCTTTCTTATATCTTAGCCCTCCCTGTATCATGACAGATAGAAAAAAACACATGCAACAAGCAAATGGTGGACCTCAGCAGAGTTTGGTGTCTCATAGTGATGATTTGCACTCTACAATTGTGTCAACGTCTTCTCCCAAGTTGAATGTTACTCTCTGTGGGCCAGACTGTGATATTTGTGATAAGCAAAATAGCTGTCAGTGGGTCTTCTTGTAGAGATAATAAACAAAGGTACTTACTGCAGCCACCTCAGAAGGTGGTACTGAGATAATGATGTTGACCGTTAAAAATTAAACTGAAGAGCATCAATTCATTTCATATAAATCACACAAAGTTTATAGTTAGCTACAGGAATGCACAAATGTTTGCCTGAACTTGTACTAGCAATTGAAAGATGGATGTCTAATGTAGACAATTACACTAATATAATTCAATTAAGTATACTTACAGTACTTAGCCATATTTAGACATCCCCCTCAGGGACACTTATTCATACAAGTGCGCATCATGCACACTGCTCATTGTTAATGAATGTGAAAAAATCCCTGAAAACCAGCAGAGGAAAGGCAAAATTACAGAATGTGACTTTAATACAATATTAAAATCTCTGTTCTCATAAAATTGAATGGCACTAGAACACAATATTGTCTTAGACCAGTTCTGATCAGCCTCCTTTTTAGCACTGTTTCTAGCTTGATCTGTCCCTTCAAATATGTGGAGCTCCTTAGGATGTCTGCCTGGCAAAATGATTTGTAATGGGGATGGCATTGTCTCACAGATGCTGTGAAAGTCACCCCAAGCAGTATTGCCCTGCACCTCTAGTATGATTTATCACTCCCTGATGCTTCTGGTTCTAAGCCTCCTCAATTTGAGCTCTCCAATTTTGTTACATCGCACTGAATTATGAGGTTGTTTTGTGATGAGGACAAATGTCCACTCAAGAGCACCGAACTCATTTCATGACCTGAACTTTTCCCCCAAGAGGTAATAAAGACAAGAACATCCAAAGCCATTGCATCACCTACTGTATATCTTCTGTCAATAGATAATTAATGTGACAATGAGATTTTCCCATTCTCACACTTTGTCATGCATCATTTTTTTACAGTGCTTTTAGACTTACAACTGTTTCAACAACTACATGACCAAGCTCAAAAGCCATTATTTTTCATGGCTGCAGTTTGAACAGAATTCCAGTTAAAGAACAATATTAGGTGGGTAAGGTAAAACAAGTCTTTTATATTAATATTGTATGACCTTTATTTGTATAAAAGAAAGCAATATCATTTTACCCTTACAGTTTAAGTATAATTAATAGAAGAAAAAGGCAGCCTATTTTAAATCTATGAAATTCAGTGGACAAAAGTTCTATATTTGTCTGATCTTGCTGCATTTTGCAAACAAGGTAGTTTGGAATTCTTGGTTCTGGAAAGAATAAATCAGGATAGAGGTAGTAGATTCAAGATTTGTTTGGCAAATGATGGTTGTGACTTCATTCAGCCGCTTCCAACATTGCAGCCTGACAAAGATTCCTAGGCAGTTCCTTCCATTAGTTTCTCTGCAACCCCAAAACATCAGGACTAACCTCTCTATCTTGAGCTCCATCCAGATAAACTCACTCTTTTTAATTTTTATTTCATTTGTTCTATTGCATCACTCTCAGCAATGTAAAAGACAGTCTTGGTGCTTTTAAGAAACTAAAGACACTGCATCTTCTGCCCTTTTCATAAATTTTCCATTAATTTAATGTTCATACTGAGGAGAATGAGTAATATTTTTAACGATAAAGTTTTGCAAAGTCACTCAGCTTTCTCAATAAGAAGCGGATAGTTCCTGCAAACTGACTTTGCCTCCACTGCTAGACACTGCTGACTAATCACAGATGCCTCTTTATCTAGGATGCTGAATGAATAAGCTTGAATACTTAAAGGTATTCAGTCAGTGTAAGTGGGCAGATCTTCTGAAGGCTGTGGAAAATCTTACAGTCAGTTCACATCTGTCTCCAGAAAAGAATTACACAGTATCACATGATGATGAATATACTTCAGTCACACAGAGGAAGATGAAGTTTCTGTCCCTGAAAACTTACAAAAACCATAACCCAAAGAAAAAGACAATTTAAGGAAGACAAAATAAACATACTATTAGTAAAGGGCAGGATAGGCAGAGGCGGTAGAGGAGAATACAGTATGAGTAAATGTATGAAAATCAATTGAGCTTGGAATGCCTTACACCATTCTCCACTCTGGATGTGCCTTAATGTCTTCTAGAAAGGGAATAAGAGCAGATATAATGACAAAAAGACACAAGACAAGCTCCAGAGTTTTGATTCAAATGCACACACCATAGGAGTTTTATTGAGGTTATCAAGGTGAGATGGGTGATACTAAGAGAAGAAATACTAGGAAGAAGAGACTAAGAAATTTATGATGATTTCCTTCATCCTGTGGATGATGCAATTTCGTTGGCATAGAAAATGAAGGGAGGAGGTCAGAGAAATTACTACTGCTGTGAATATGCAAGACTGTTTGGGAACATATTTTAATTAAAAAAAAATATGGAGAACACAGCACAGAATGGAAAATTAAACAGGAAGAAAGAATATCAAAACTCAGTGAAGTCAATGGGAAATTTGGATTTCATTCCCTGCAGTATGCCTCAGGTTTCTAATGAAAATCTGACTACAGGCGACTATGGAATAAGTTGCCCCTTCACTGAAACTTCTTTGGATACTTATAAGAATACTTACTTATCTTTCTGTGGTGTCTGCTGGCTTCCCATACCGTTCATGCTTCAGAAACTGAAAGCAGCTGGTTTCAACTGAACAGCTGGGGAAAATGTAGGATGCTCAACTCTGTATTTTGGAAGGGTAGTAGCAAACCCCTCATTTATATGCCTCATATAAATAACATAAAAGATAGTATGATAGCTCCCTGCTGAAGATTTTAAATATTACTTCAAATACGTGGTTTCATCTGGGAGAGCAGTTACTAGTTTGCAACCAGTGCATGCAGATCATCCACTGCTGGCTTTTTCCCTCCCACTGTTCTCAGACCAGATGTTAATGAAAAATGTACGAATGTGTTTCTGCTCTCCTGTTTAGTTAATAAGGTGTTCACCAAATACTCTTAAGTCTTTATCTAGCAAAACTGGATGAGATCCAAGTTATCAGAGAATACAGCAGGGATGTCTTTAAGGAGGCAGATGTTCAAAGGAGTACTTTGAAGAGTTCTTCAACCTGTGCGGAGTTGATTACCGTGATGTGGATGAAAGATAAGAAGAAAAATAGATGAAACCACAAAGCCTAGGAGAATATACTATACCTGCCAACAATAAACTTCAGAAAGAGTTAAATTATAGAGGCTGTAAAATATTGCTGTGATAAAACTTCAGAGCCAAGATAGACCTCCAGGGACTGCTGAGAATTTTGAGAACAGTCAGTACCATATCAGTTCTTTCACCTGACAGAGACTTTTCAATCTACTTGCCAGGGAGTGATAAAAATCCTTATAGGGAATCACAGTGATTCAAATAGACAGGAGAGGAAAAGACATACTGTGACACAAAAGGACCTCCACTTTTAATGGATAAGGAGGTCTGACTGGTTTGCAGACTGCCTGCCTTGTGTCAGATTTTGTAAATTATGAACAAGTTTGAAGACCACTGTTAAAGGTCCTCAGTATACTATGGACGTAAATCAGTGTCAATAATTTCACTGATACACAAGTGTCTGTGCTGATCTTCAGCCTGATACTGAAGTAGACTGTCCTCCTTGGACAACACCTTCCAGATACCATACTTAAACTGCAGCCCCAGATATTAATTTGTAGCCATATGGTTCATCACTACAGTTGTGTTGATGCTGAGTGCTAAACCTTGGGCTCAGCCTCACAAACCTGGTGTTGGCCCCATGGTGACCTGCAGGTGTCATTTAGTGGGCAGAGGCTAACAGAGCTGGACCCTGGAAGAGGAATTCCTCTTGTTTCACCCATCACTACCCTTTGGGCTGCTCCCGGTCCTTTCCCCTTGGGGTGGCCAGGAGCAGGAGCACCTTCACCACTGGGAAGGCATCTGAAGGCAGATGTGCTTCTCCAACTGTCCCTCAGCTGTGCTGATCAAATAGCAGGGGAATGACAGCTCTTCTTGACACATTTTCTTTTCCTGAAAAAAAAAAGTCAAAATGCTAGAGTTAAATAAAATGCTTTTTACTATTTTGGAGCTATACTTGTTCTTTTCATCTTGTAAAGCAGGGCAGGCACTATATGACTGTTTCCTCACTTGAAAAATTTATACTTTATATGTCCTAAATAATCTCAGAGACACACATGTATAATCACACAAACACACACTGTGTTCAAACCCCAGAATTTCATCTGTCCCCATCTATCTTGCAGCTTGTATCTGAAGTAAAAATAGGGGGGGAGGGAAGTATTTTTTTTCTCCATATTTTTGTGCCACCAGAGGAAAATAAGAGAGACCATGTTCTTGATGATAGCATTATTTCTAATACTCACAGTATGTCTTTTCTGTGTGCCTCACTTGGTATCGTTCAGTTGTTGTTTTACTAAACATACAAACTAGAATACTCTTACTTTCACTGTAGAGAAAGCCAGGAAAATTAGCTTAAATTAAATGTATAACTTTTATGTAGCTATATTTACCTAAAAGAAGTACTAAACGTGCAAGTATGTCAGCTCGGGCTTGTAATAATTTGCAGTGAGGATGAGCGGGCTACTGGCACTTGGTGGAGTACTTGCATATGACTTACCTTAGATATTTCAAATCTATGTAATAAAAGTGGGCCAGAGGGAGACAGGAGTCTGCTGGGATGACTTTGGGTATGTACATTAATCAGTAGTAACAAAAAGAAGTAAATAGAAGTTCAATATTTGGCTAACTTCCAGCTGGTGAGACACATTTGATGGTAGGGAAGGCTTCCAAGGGAACTGGTAAAGACCTTTACATTTAGATCACCTGTATTTAGACAAGATGAAGCACTATGCCTTGTCCTACTAAGAACTGTCCCAGCTTAAGAGATCACTTCTCTCTCCAGATTTTACATTTCTACATGTGATGCTGCTGTGCTGCTGACTACAAAACAATGACTGGATTTGAAAGAAGTATGAGTGTTACTTACTTAGAAATAAAATGCATTTATCTTTAGAAAATAGTAAGTTGAACAGGATAGGAATCTACTTCATTCTGATCAATTCATAGTATT
The DNA here is from genome assembly GCF_965183815.1 of Platalea leucorodia. Taxonomy (NCBI): domain Eukaryota; kingdom Metazoa; phylum Chordata; class Aves; order Pelecaniformes; family Threskiornithidae; genus Platalea; species Platalea leucorodia. The sequence goes on from NC_138858.1 coordinate 6,497,978, forward strand.
TTTTACGGGATATTATTTGGTTAGGTTTCTGAGTTTAAGCCCTTGCAATGACTTAGGTAACACGACTAACATCTCTCATGGGTTTCCCTCTTCTTATAGGAGGAAACACTCTCAGTAAATTCTTGTTTTGGTATACTTCATATTGCTTTGTCTTAATTAAAGTTTTATAATACAGAATGTATGTTCTATACTGCAGCTAACCAGATACCTGGTTCCTACTGAGGCCAAAGCAGAATTCCAGGAAAGAGGTTTAAAATATATTAAGATATGTAACATATGCTCTTGCAGACACCATTCATCAGAAACTTCCTGTCAGAAATTATTTCTGCAAATTCAGTGTTCCTTAGTTAATTTCCCTTTCATGAAATTGTTCTAGAAACCTTTTTGGGGCCTATAAATGTTTGCATTCACAACATCCAATGGCTAGGACCCCAAAATTTAAAAGTAGAGGTTTTGTGAATTCTTCAAGAATTACCCCCTACCATTTGAGAATACTTCGTTTACCTCTTAAAGGTAAGAGGGTGACTCCAGGCTAAGTTGCATGAGACCTTCCTGAGTAACCTGGAGAAACACGAATGTTTTGCCTTTTCTGTATTTAATATATATATTATAATTATATATATAATTGCTATATGTATTATAAAGGGTATTTTATAAATGTCGTAAAAGTTCACAGACTTTCTCTGGACGTTATCTGTAGAAAACAGCATTTAGACTGCTAGGGCTTGATTTCATTAGCTAAATGTGGGCTTTTCTTGACTCTTGAGAGACCCAAAGGCATTTGCAGCACCCACAAAGAGCTGACAGACATGGCATGAAAAAGACACCCCAGCCCTTCTGTAGCAGTGTCTGGAAGCCCAGCAGGGCACCCTGGGATATCCCAATACCACAAGGACTCCTTGGACAGGCAGCTATTTATGAGAATACTGGAGACAAACACAATCCCACCATAAGAAGGTGTCTCATTGGAATTACTTGCATGGGATGATTCCTGACCCATGCCAATGTCCAAATGGTGCCAGGGCATTGCTTCTGGGGAGCTGGGTTTGCCCTGAAGGAATACGGAGCCAGGTACTCTGAGTACTCTGAGATGTGCTCAATACATACATTTTACAGATAGGTCCATATATATCCACCTCACTCTGTGACTCTGGGCCACATACTCTTCTCCAACATAAAATGACAAGATTGCCCTAAAGTAATCACTAATGAAAAACTTGTAATTCCCCACTGGAAGAGAAGCAAGCTATTTCACATTTCTCTCAGCAGGTGCTTGAACCAATTTTGACCTCTGTGTGTGAAACAGCAAAATAGGATGGGACCAGTGCAGCCAACAAAATTATTACTGGAATATTTTCAAGTCACTAGACTATCTTAGCAATGTTTACATGTGTTTTGTTGCCTTGTAAATATAAAAACAAGTTTGAGACAATTGTGGCATCTGCTCTGAGATGTGATGGAAGTTCAGCTTCTATGGGCCATCAGGAAGAAATATGAGTAACTTTTGAGTTTGCAGTGAAAACAAGCGCTCCGGAATCTAGAAGAAGCAATGCATTGAACAATATCATTCTTTTGAAGAAAGGCCATCCCCAATGGAGAACAATGTTGAAAGCAGTTACTCCTTTACTTGAACTGATCTTGAACTTTTAAGAAGGATGTCCTCTTCTGCATTGGCTCTGCATAACTCTACATGCTTTTCTTCAGGTATGTTTATTTTACCTTAGTCCTAGTTTCCTCATCTGAGCATAGACATTAAAAAAGAAGCATTACCTGTGTGGGTTGTATAATCTAATCTTCAGAGATATTGCTGAAATCTTCTCTAAACCATATTTTCTAGGGGTTTCTCAAAGTCTTATAAAATTATCAGGAAATTAATTGAATAAATCACTTTTCTTGGAGGAGAACTCAATAGTCTGATAAAGTCACGTCCTAAGTCATTTCGATAAGGATGCTCCCTGCTATTACCCCCCCACACACCTCCAAAAATCCCATAAACAGACACACAACACAAACACAAAACAGTATCATAACACAGAAAGAAGATTTTTTTTTTTTTTACAAAATAAGAATTAAGCTGGAATATTCAGGTTTAATCAAGTCTTGATGACTTAAGAACCATTTCAACTAGGAAAAACTTTATAAAAAAAGAAAGTATTTTAAAATTATTTTTAGGAGCAGTAAATTGGTTTCTTGAAGGCTTCCCATGGCTATACCATGTTCAGTGAGGTTTTTCCTCTGTTTAAACATAGTCCTAGAGCACATTATTTCTGCTACCTGATGTATATGAATTTAAGAACATAAGTACGTTTTGCAAATCATATATAAAAAAATATAGCAACTAGAAATCTGTAACCTCTTGACAGAAAATATTAATTTTGATTATTAAAAGGCATACTTTGTATGTTTTCTTTGTTTCCAGTTCAAGTTTTATGTAGTAAACACTGTAGAATTTTTTGTTGTTTCCTTAAAGGTAGCTTTGATGGAAAACTTAAAAAAAAAAAACCCTCATTACAACAGAATTTAAAGGCTTTGAAAAAACTTTATTTTCCTTTCTTCCTTTTTTTTTTTTCTTTTTTTCTTTTTTTTTTTTTTTTTTCCTTTTTTTTGAAATCTGAGCTGGCTGATGATTACCAGGGAATCAGCAGAATCTGTCTTCATATTTACAAGGGCTTTGTCCAGACAGTCTTTCTTTATGGCAGTGACATTCCCCATGTTCCTACATGACCAGGTAGGGCTTAAAGCAATGGTGTTGCTTCTTGCTTTATGCAGGGCTAATATTCAGTGACCCGCTTTGTGAATTGGTCCACATCAGCTAAACCTGTGGAGCAGAAATGTCACTCAGCAAAACAAGAGCAGCAAAATGATGAATTTTCTCTCGAAATCTGGTAGCACAAGGAGGAGGGCAGGGCTGTGGCAGTTTTAACTTGAGTGCCTCCAGCTGTCTTAGAAATACAGCCTTGGGCCCTAAATAATTGGTGAATGTGCTTAAACATTAAAGAGAACGAAGAAATTATAAAGGGTTTTTTTACAAATAATTATCTCTTCTAATTAAGCTTGTTAAAAATTTGGCTTAAAATATGGTAAAAAGACAATTTGAAATGCAAGACAATGGTGGAAGCTTGTTATGAAACTGTTTTTCCATCCTTGATATTATATATCTTGGATTTTTATGCCATTGTCCGGGAAGACAGCATCGCTTTTATTACATACCATCACTATTGTTACATACCATCGCTATAGTTACACACCTATCAAACCTGGAGCATAATAGAGTTTATAATGAATCTTCCAGTGCCATAAGTGCATTTTCATCTTCATACTTTGAAGGCAAAAGGAAATTATAAAGGTGAAATTGTCCAAAATACACTTATCTTTATATAGCTTTTGTTCAAAACATGTATGGGACATTCAAATGACTCAAGCTGTAATAAAATCTTTCTCTTAGACAATTGGATAAACCTTTAACAGGATGGGTGGAGTCTGCTACAATGGGAAGGTTAACATAAAATTCACGGGAACTCCTACTATTTCCAGAAAGAAAGGTGCATTTCTGCACTGGATCAAAGGCCTCCCCATCCCATGATGTTGTCTCTGAGAGCACAAAGAGAAGGAGGATATCTATAGAAACTTTGTTTACTCCTGCTTGAAAATATCTGTAGGAGCCTCCTGCTTACACCACATAACAGTTTTGTGTTTTTTTTTTTAAATGACATTAATTTCTGCAGTACTCGATAGCATCTGTCACATTGTTAAAGAATATGAGAACCTAAATTACAACATGAGGTTTAGACTTAAATTTTAAAACTAGACTTGATATGATTTTATTAAATATTTTTTGTTTATTACAAAAAAAGAAATTTGTTATAGAAAAATCTGCTTCAATTCTTTTTTTTTTTTTTTCTGCTTATTTTCCACAATATATCTCATACATCCTAGTTAAAAAGAATAAAAAGAAAAAAAAAAAAAAAAAAAGATAAAAATAAAAAGAGCTATGCATGTGTGGGCACACAATTTCTATAAATCCTGCCAGGTAATGGAGGTGAATAACTTCTTAGGAAAAAGCATACATGTGCACCCACATCCACGAACACCTCATGTCAGATCTGTCCTCTGCACATGTAACTAAAGGCTGAAGAACAAACTAGACCTCATGTAAGAAGGATTTACTCCCAGTCTCCTAAATCAAGTGCCCAAAATGGGTTGCTAAATTCTTTAATCAAAGTGTAAGCAGTGCTGGGAGATGAACAAGGGGATTTAAAGGCCAGCACTTATAAACAATTGAGCTAGTCAGCAGAAAGCAGTGTTCAAGGGGAGTCTATGAAATCCTGCTTATTTTGTGATTTAATGGTCTACTTAAAACTCTGAACTAAACACCTGTCTTTCTTAGGCTCGTGTCTTCTTCTGTATTTGAGCACCTAAAAATACTTATTCTTTCTTGAAATGTACTGAGAAAAGCAAACTAGGATAGTAAGTGAAGATCACTCTAAATTCAGGATTCAGGGGCTGAGACAGAGAGTTCATCCATCCATAGTCCCAAATTTATGCATCTGAGATGGCTCCAGACATTCGTCGTCTTAGAAGTCTGGGCATACACCACATTAAGACAACTATGAAAGTTATTAAAACGTAGCATGTGATGTAAATTTCATGTTAAAAGTGGGATATTTTTACCCTCCATTTCACATATCTTGGTTTGTAGTGTTTTATTTCTATTGCACAGTTTCTGTCAAAGTTTCAAAACACATTATCTGGATGACCATCCTCCTAAGGAGAACACCATAAACAATTAGATCTGCAGATGAAGATTAGGAGTTCTTTGTAAGTACACTGCTGCCTGCTGTAAAACAGTGCATCATTTTTATCGGGTCTCTGCTGCAATTAAGGGACTGACCAGTACTAACAGTTACATAAAACCATTATCTCACTGGAGCAGTAGAAATAATGTTGCCAAGGTGATTCTGTTTTTTGCGATATTCTAAACATATGGTGAGACAAAACCACTATAATACAAAGGATTAAATCTCGCTGGGTACAAAGGCTACATTTCAACTCTCAACTGAGAAACTGGGACTTTCATTACTATGATAATTTCAAGTAAAAGGGCCAAAAATGGTTGCTTCTTCTACAGAGTTTAAAATGAAAATTCTTGCACAGCCTGGAATATCTTAGCACAGCAGCAGGTTTTTATGAAGATAGTGTTAGTTAACATATTTGCATTACTGCACGTTTCAGTTTAAAAAAAAAATAATTCCAAGTTATGTTGGATTCAGATCAAATCATCCAGGCAAGCTTCCAGAGAGCGGGCTGTTTCCCAAATGACAATAATTTCATTAGTGTACTTCCTGCAGCTCAGCCAACATGCTAAACCAAGCACTTGGTAGTAGATGATGATGACTAAATATTTTGTGCTCATATAATAAGGATTTGATAAGTGGTTTACCTCTGTTTTCACTAAAGTAAATAGGTGATTTGCTATTGACATCAGTATGAAAGGAATCAAGGCAAGTGCTTCATGCGACTGCACTTTATAAAGTTCACCTTTGACTGGGTATATTTTGAGGTTACTGTCTATTTATCACCTGTCTTTAAAGTGGCAGAGATTGGCCACAAGTGGACTCTGGACAGGGGTGACAGCTTTAAAGGAGTAAAGAAAATTGCTTATAAGAATCACAGGCTTCATTTCTGGGACCACAGAAAATAGGGAATATATCAAGGAAATTAGGCACAGGAAATATATTAAGGAAGATTCACTGGGATCTTGGCATATTTTCACATCCTGCTGCAATGTGGGACATGTGTCCTCTAGTTTTCTTGTTATTTTTCCTCTTCTGACTAAAACAGGAATGAATCCTGAGCAAGAGCATCAGCATTTCACTATTATCAATGGCATTATTATCCTTATTTCCTTTTCTTGATGTGGTTGTAATTATTTCTTTATCTGTCTTTTTTGGGGAGTTGACAATGGTAATAAGACATTATTTAGAAATCCTGCCTCCAGCCACATCAGGTAGCTAAGGAACGATTTCAGTATGGGTTTTTGCGTGATGCGGTTCAGTTGTGCACCCGTATGTGTCTGTCTGTCTGTCTATGCACCTCTGTTATGGTAAACGCTTAAATGTGAGAATATGCAAGAGAATTTTGGGACGAAAAGAGCTGGGTTCCAGCATTGTTTTTTCATGGAAAACAGCCTTTCACAAATGATCTATGTGGTTTATAATCCTTAGCTGTTCAATATCCACTGCTAAATCTGCCCTCACATATTGTCAGATCTGAGAGCAGGAAGGCAAAATACTAATGATCTTAAGTCATAGATGTTACACCACGAGCAGTGCAATAAATCTTTTCTAAATAGTTTTATCATTTCACTCCATACAGCAGTTCTGCACATTTTCTGATAAATTATTATAGAAAATTGGCATCCATTTGCAAATTCTGAGTGTGAATAAAATTTATTAGAGCAAAACATCATAGTAATTAACAATAAATTGAAAAATGCAGAGAAAATTCAGCTTTCTCATCACCTTATTCAAGCAGACTATGATGTTATAACCCAAAACCACCCTAATACATATTTTATTCTCTTCAATACTGATACAAATAATTATATGGAATCAGATCTCTTAGGACTTCCAAATTTCAGCTTCATTTTGTTGGGTCCAAAATGTTCAATAAGCTTGATTAAATGCCAACAAGGGATCTGTGTCTGAGACATCACATAATAAAGCTGAGTCAAATATTAGTTCTGCACAATCCTGGCTCACTTTACACCACCTTTGGGAATGCCTTAAACTATTACTACCCAGTGATTTCAACAGCATTGCTAAGACCACTCTGCTAGCATATTCCAAACACTGGATTCCTAAGATTGTGGAGAATGTGCAAAAATCCCTGATTAACAATTTATTTTCAGGAGGCCAGTCAAGCTCCGTTCATACCGAGTTTATATTTTGAGTGTGTCTGGTCATAATCCATGATAGTTATTTTTTTCCCATGAGGAAACCCAAGCTTCAAAGGAAGGGAAGGAAATGCAATCACACTTCCCATGAAGGATTGTCATTGTAGTGGCAGGAATGTCAAAATCTTTCATGGTTTCCTAACACCTGGGCAGAGGGTTCCATCCTCCCATTTTGCTCTTTTTCATTAAAGCTAACAAAAATAATAAAAACTGAACAAATGGCAACCAAGATAAATAAATGTTAGATTAAGTTTAAAATATTTTAATATGCTATGTCTTTGTCTGTAGCAGAAATTGAGATGAGCTGGGAAATATTTATAGGCACTGGAATATGATCTCTTACGCTGTTAATCTGATACTGCATATACCAGGTTGTTCCAATGAGCACTTTCCCTAAATAATTCTTGGACATCATTTTGTAATTAGAATAGTTGAAGGACCTTTCCCTGTGAACAACTAACATGAAGCCTCTCTATTTTTAAAGTTTGATCCCTTTCCTGGCATAGACATGGTGTATTTGATTCCTGTTGACCTCCATGGCCTGGAACATTCCCATGTACACTCAATTTATTAGTATAGAATTCACCTCAAATTCCTTTATTCTGGATCCTTCTTCACTTCAGTTCTTTTTCTGAAAGTTCCTACATTTGGTCACATGGAAAACTAATGTCGTGATGCTCTAAGGAAACAAAACCACATCAGTTTATGAAGCAAAACAGAACAGCTATCTATGAGGAGGGATCAGAACTAAGGAGTCTTGCTCTCTTGTAGTTTTACTTTCTGACATTATTTGATGTTGGCAATTAACTTCTTAATTTTTACATTTCAAAAATGAATGCATGAATTAAAAATCTTCTGACATACTGATAATTTTTCAGGGTTGTTCCTTGTGTACAGTTTCTGGTGTCGGTGGAAAAAGCAAAACTCACACTGTATCCTGAACCTCAGCTTGAATACTGGCACGTTTTGTCTCCTCCCTGCCCACGTATTCTGATGAATCTTGTTAAAAGTTCATGTATCTAGGGTGCCCACTCTTTTTCCAAATATGGTTAAAATTTGTCAAATTGATTTGTAAGTTATTAGAGCAGCAGGTAAACCGACAAACGTGCACTCATGCTGTACCACACAAGCCTTGTTTTTCTTAGGAAATCCAGCCAATGAGAACTCCTCTTACTATTTTTATTATCTAGTTTATTCAGAGTCTTTTATTCCAAGATGATAACACTAAGGAGCTCAATAACTATTTTTAAAAAATTTAGCATGTTGCTGCTGCATTATGAGGTCCTTTTTTAGGCTATGATACATAAAGTAAAAATAAAAAAAAAAAAAGAAAGAAACAATCAATGAAAATACCTCACCCTGTCACATATTTTCCTTTAGAGGTCCACAAATGAAGCTGACAAACATCTTTGACTTCTGGTCCTGGATCACATCAGTTATGAGGTGTAATGATGTAGAATACAGTATAGTGAACAAATAACTTCATTATGCTGTCATACTGTTAACATCATATCACAGGTCTGTATAGAGATTTTTCGTGCTTTAGGACTGCAGTGTTAACATAAGTCATTTCAGCTTTTTGGAATTACACCTATTTTTCTGGTGCATTCCTAACTGTGATGAAAACACATGTAAAGATGCCAAAATCAGATGATGCACTAACATTTCAGTTTGAGATTAAAATTTCAGACATTTCTTGAGATCATACACAAAGAGCAGCAGTAGTAAATTAATAAGAGTAATGTCCATCATCACTTGGATTTATATATAATCTAGCTCTGGAAACCCAAGGATTGTAAAGTATTTTATAAACATTAATTAATCACATCTTACTGCAGCAACTCTGTGGAGCAAGTATGAATTATTAACCTTAGGTTTACACATGGGTGAATAGGCGCTTTAATTTCTCCCCTCCATAGCAATTTATACTTGTGTTCCAGTATATTATGAATTATCTGAAAGGCTTCAAACTATTAGATGTGTGTCCTTTCTCCTTTTTTTTTTTTTTTTTTTTTTTTTTATCTCCGAGTAGTTCTTTATGCAAAGAATGAGTACCCACATTTGTAACAAGATGTCTGTGTTGATTATTCCTGGCGAGCTGCTGCTCCACATGAGAGAGAAAATCCCTTTCCATCATTTCTGCAGTTTAGTAATTGGTTTACTGTGTCTTCCAGTTGTACATACAAGTCCTATATCTTCTGTCATTCTCAGTTATACATCTCTGATGGAGTTTAACTGGGATGGTGTTTGTCTCTCCCTGTCTGTGGGCTAGTTGTGTCTTATTGCTTCCTTTTTCCTATCATTTTTAAGGGCAAAGTTAGTTATTTTCTTCATTAAAAAAATAAATCTATTCACTTAAAGGAATCTACTTTTTGTTAATTGCTTATCTGGTTTGTACTAATAGTAGCTTCTCCACCTGCAGTCCCATGCCTATGTAACATCGCTGTCAGATTGGCCCAAATCCTTCAAGGTCACTTTGCTACTGTAATAGATAAATGGTTGTCAAAAAAGCAACTTTTTGGAGACTCTGAATGCTCATAGAAATTTCCAGTTTATAGTTCTGGTATCACACAAGAAGAAACAGGCTGAATGAGAGGGAAAGTTGGGAAGGGCTGGATGAAGTCGTATTTGTGCTGAGTCAGGATCTTGGTCAGGTATGTCCCAGCTGGGGACTGCACATGGCGTCTCCAGATTTCTCTTGGCTCACAAGTGCCATTTTTAATCCCAGGAAGAAATGTGTGCTCATCGATGGGATGCTCAGTGAGTCCAGTGGTTTGCAACTGCGGGACACTGACTACCTACATCTTCTCTTTGTGTTCAGTCAACCCAAGAGATCCATGACACACAGATCGTTTGTTCTGCAAGTCTAACATTTCCCAGATGTGTCAGGCTAACTAATGTGCAGAGCTGTTTTTTCACACATGCTGTGCATATGTCCCAGATTCCTGCATATCTGGCAGCCTTATCAAAGAAATTTTTCCTCCCAGGGAAAAATCTAGCCAAATAGCAGAATCTCCATTTATGTTCAGTTAGGATTTTCAGGTAGAGAAAAAAATAGCCTAAGCATAAGGTTGTGTTGCCAAAAAATTCCCATCCCTGCTCCCTACCTGCTCCTCCTCTTCCAGGGATCCTAAAAACTTCTGGGCCCATCGGTCAATACTGCTGTTTAGGAAAGCATGCTCCAGAGCTCCTTCCTCCTCTGTCTTAGATTTTGCACAGACTGGATAAACAAATGCCTCATGTTTCAATTTTTATTTGAATATATTATAAAAAAGACAATCTTAGAAAGGAGTGCAATGAATGTCACTCTGTCCTTTATCCCAGATGTGAATGAACTAAAGTGTTCTGGGACTAATCATTAATATGTCCTGGACAAACAAGAAATGCCAAACTGTGCAAAACCCAAGTAGATCTGCTCATGCCATCCAGTAATACCAGCTGCCAGTGGGTAATAATCATTGAAATGGTCCACAAAATCCTGACCAGGGCACCTCGGGGGACTCATGACAATAAATCATATTTTTGACTGACCTCCACCTGTTCTTTTAAACTTGAAATTTGAGAAACTTTCCTTCAGCCTTGCTTACTAGAAGTTGATGTCATGGACATACAATGGTGACTTTTTGTACTGATGGATCAAAACCATTCTGACATAACAATATGCTTACTTGCTTTCTGCTAGGTAGCTTCTGTCTAAAGTCCTAACATGTCTCTGCTTTGTCATTTTCTGCTACTGGGTCAAATTTCAGCAATTTTCAAACCCCGATGGGATGGCCACAATGAAGAGCGCTGCGTGTTTGATTATCTGTTCTTTGGCACACATACTGTGCCAGCATTGAACAGTTCTAGAAAATATGCACTATAGACTTGACATTTATTGTATCTCAGCATGCGGCTGTCTGTGGTTTTGATGGTTTTCAAACAATGGTATATGAGCCAGATTGCATGAATAGCCTTGTGTTGTTGAACAGCAGTAATGAGGATGTCAGTTGAGAGTTTTAAATGAGCTTTCCTTAGTCATTTAAAGGATTTATGTATGTATCTGGTCGTTTGTCAAGTTCATATTACATGAGAAGACTGACCCATATTTTTGCATTAATAGGATATACTTGCATGTTCAAACAGGAGGGGAAGGGGAAAGTAGTGCAGGGTCCCAGCTATGCTCTCCTTAAAGTCAGTGTTGCAAAAAAAAAAAAAAAAAAAAAAAAAGAAAATAACCTGGATTCACTTATGGATAAGGGAATAGCTGTAACTAAAATTATTTGGTTCCCATCCACAATTATCTAAATTTCATGTACTCTGTGCTCCATTGCTGCTGCTGCAGTAACTATAAAACAATAAAACTCCCCATGTAGCATCTAATCATATATACCACAAACCATGCTGATGCATATTTACAATTGTAGTAAGTGCTAAGTCCAAAACACAAGAAGCACTTTGGCTTTGGAAAGGATGCTTGTTTTGAGGTTTGTATGTATTCAGCCAAATGAGATGTTGCTGAGGGCAAAATATTCCATATAGTCACAAGCCAAAGATATATTTGTTAAAGGTTTCATACCGTCTCACACCTGCAGCTGGTAAAACTGAGCCAGAGCCCAGCTACCAGAAAAAAAACAGAATCAGAAAGGGCAGAAACAGCAATAAGGAGATGGATAGAGGAAATTAATTTCTTGTCTTTAGCCACTTGATTCTCTGAACACTCTATAGCACTAAACAAGTTTCTGTGAACCACTTTTTGATTAGCCACAGGCGAAGAAAAAAAATCCCCAAATGTATTATTTACTTTTTCGCTTGTAAAGATAGTTCTAATGCAGGCTATTTGTTTATCTTCTGTACAGTTTCCACTGTCGTGTAGCATGTCCTTCTCTCACATAGACCAGAAAGGATGTGAGGAAGGGGTCTCTTTGTCCCGTTAGGAGGGTTTGTAAGGCTCAGATTTCAGGATGCTATTTGATATTTGCATACTCCAGAGGGAATAAGCTCTGCTCCATGACTTTAGACCCTCTTGGATGGATGGTGACTAATCTCTGAAACTTTTATTTCTTACTCTAATACCTGGGATTCCACCATGATCAGGTAAAAGGTATGTGGGGAGAGTTATAGTAAAAACCCATGAAAAAAAGAAAAGTAAGAGAGCACCAAAAAGTACCACTGGCACATAAAATATTCTCTTTATTTTCTTTTATCTCTCTTCAGGGGAAGAAGCGGGAAAGGGAGGTTTGCTGATAAAGAAAAGCTGCATTTCAAAATTTCTTTGAAGATCTTCCAGATCAGGTAATCTCTAAAAAAGTTTATTATTTTCTTCTCATTCCAAGAAAAATAAATAAATCCACATTTCCCAACATGATCTAGTTATTATCACCAACTTCTGATGCAAAATCAAAGCACAGAGAGATTATATGTCTAGCCCAATGTCACAGTAAGGATTTCTTTCTTAGCAGATGCTTTCAGTAAAGACCTTCACTGTGGCCAGAAGAATACATCAGACAGCCTTCTGATGGCTTTGTCCTTGTTTGTCTCTCTTTCTTGATATGAAAAATGGGGTTAGTCTGGCATGTGGCTCTTTAAAATATCTCCAGTATATTTCCCCATCTGCAGGTATTATGGGGTCAGGAGGCTGAGCTTATATTTATCACTATTTCTGGAAAGTTGCATTACCGACTTTAAATATTTTAGGAATGATCTCACTGGAATCTGAATATGATAGTGAAGTGACTTTCTCCTTAAATATTAATGAAAAAGAAAGCTGAAGGAAACTATGTTGCATAAAAATCATAAGCTCTGTAAAAGGGACTCTTTATTAATATGCACTTGCATTCTTGTGACTGGTATAGACATAACCCCATGTTTAGAAAACATTAAATTAGCACCCACAGAAGCAATCTCTCCAGCAAGCAGCCTGGTTAGAAAAAGGCTGATTCTGTAGCCGCATCACAAACTTGGCTTTGATCTTGCTTAAAACAGGGATTTTGTTTCATTTTTTATAGGTAACACTGCATTTATTACAGTGACTTTTATTTTTGTTTTGCTGTCTCCCTCCACTCTAGTGCAAACCTAGTTAGAGTCAGTCCCTGTAAGTGAAGTTTTCTGTTGTGTTCTGGGTTTGATATGTGGAAATTAATGAGTTGGATATAAATAAAGCAAGTATTAAAAATGTATTTATTTGAGAAAAAATGTGTTAATTGACTTGAAAGGCTTTCTGTTCTGTGATAGGAAATACCAAACACCATTTGGAAGATTTGTGTGGAAATGCATTTCCCATCCAATGATTTTTTTTCCCCCTCCAGTCTGTCTCAGGACTGTTTCAAGAGCTGTCAAATTTGATGTGAAAAATGAGGGTGAGAGACCTGAATCTACCTGTAACAGCTAATAGTCCAAACGTCACCTGCCATGTCAGAGAGCTATTTTACATTTCTTTTCTGCCTTTTATAGATCAAAGCCTTGAACCTTCTGATGTGCAGTATCAACTCCTAAATACACTCTGCAGAAGAAAGAGGTTTCTAACTCTCCCAGCTGAAATGTTCCCAGTTTATATAAACAGTTAAACACTAATTAGAGATGGAAATTAAACTCCAATCTCCATGTGAAATAAGCTTTGAAAATTATTCCAAGGCAATCTTTGCCCCTTTTTTAGCTCATCTCCATTCTGGACCTAAAATTTCAAGCTGGACAATATATTTGCCAAAGGTGCCTGGTGGGTTACAGCCCGTAGTTCTGACCTTTTTATGTGTGTGTGTCTGTGCGTGCATGAGTAAACCTCCCCAGAATGTGTTCTCATGACCTAGATACGCATGTTTTGCCCATTTTGACTCAGTTAAAACTACCCTTGTTCTGTTAATTCAGATACCCCAAGGTGAAGTACCCTCCTGGAGATTCAGCTCCAGTGATGTTCAGCCAATGAGAGCCTCAACTCTCTGAGGCTCAGCACAAAAAAGAAAATGTAACATAGGATGTCAGAAGGCAGGAATTGGGAGGATAGCCCTTTGCAAATCTGTATTTTCACAAGCAAACTGGGTCATTTCTGTACAATTGTTTAATTTTTGCATGAGCCTTTTCATAGGCAGAGGTTAGAGAACATATTGTGTACAGAGAGGTTTTTACGAGGTCACATTTCCATCTGGAGTGGTAAAAAGGCACTCCTAATCTAAAACAGGGGCTACAACATGGAACAAATGGTGCTTTAGTGCATTTTTTATTGGGAATCAACCTGGCCCTTTTATTCTGTTTTTGTTTTCCTAGCTCTAAAAGCACCAGCAGTGGAAAAGGGGGCATCTCCAGCATGCAGGGTCTGCTAATCTTAACCTCTTTCTGTGCAAAAAATGGCTTAAATTGACTTAATTATTTAATATTACCTCACTGACACAGGCTAGTAAAGATCAGCATGTTAATGCTCATTTCTAGCACTTTCTTTCCAAAAGCCTTTAAAAAAATTCATGAATATTTAATGCCCCTCAGTCAGTGCCGAGAAGATGGTACCATTAAGAGTGAAACCAAATGCCAGTAGTTGTGTGTGTATCCCAGAGCTGCCTGAAACCTTGCAGTGAAACCACCCTGAATGGCTCTGCCCTTGCAGCTCAGTCTTTACAACCAAGCACTAAAGGACAGGGTTGTCCCTGCCTTCTTTTTTCCTCTTTTTCCCTCTGTTTTTTTTTTCCCCATCGCAGAAGAAAATCAATCACACAATGGAAGAATCAACCCATGGCCATGTGTATTATTTTTAAGTCTGACATCTATGCAAAACCATGTAAATGAGCCCATGTGAATGCATAAGAAGTATAAAAAGTATTCAGACTTAAACACAGGGAAATTATGTTCACTCACCAGGGAACAGCAAATCTAGCTGATTTTTTTTTCTCCTATGAACATTAGGAAAAAAAAACAACAAAACAACATCTTTTTGGCACTCTGTATGAATTTGCTAAAGTAGGAGTGGTTGATTTTTGATATGTCTGTGGTTAATGCGCACTGTAATACATGTGCTTTAAATTTTGCTTTAGTTGTCTGTCACTTAAAATGAAACAAGCAGAATAATCCACCATATCCATATGCTTAAAAGGATCAATGTTTGCTGTAAAGTAGTAAGTGTTCACATTAAGTTCTGTAACAAAATTCCTATCACTATGTTTTTTTGATGGAAAATTATTTTTTTCATGAAGCTGTTTTTTCCATTGTCAATATCCATGATGAAAAAATATCATTTTGCCAGCTCAACTTGCCTTATTTCAAATAAACACCCAATAATCTGAATGAAGACTGAAGGTGGCAAATTTAATATGATTTTGCATTGCATTCTGGAAATGGTGGTTTTGATCGTTCCTATCTTCCCTTGTCTCTGGTGGTACAGTCTGTGGGGAAGTACGTGCTCAAGGAAACACTATGCCTAACCTACTGTTACTTTCCTCACTTCTCTAAAAGGATAAAATAATGAAAATTATTATTTGATAAGACAGCTTGGCCCATAAATGTGGTATAAGCATAAGCAATACAAAGTACATTAGGTTGCACAGAATACTTGAAAAAATTAAGATAGCAGCATTTTCAAATACCTGACTAACTCCATTATTTATTTAAAATTTAATCCTAAATCTATTTGAAGATGAATCAACATTATTGTGAGTTTTCTTACTTTTTCATTAAAATATTAAAAGGTTTTTAATCTGTAAATCCACACGTTAATTAAAAAACTGTTGTGAAAATGATAGATTTTTTTTTTTAATCTTTCCTTTCAATTCTAACTAATCCTCACAGAGGACAGGATCCAGGTGAGTTAATTTTTCTCAAGAAAATAGCAAAGACTGAAGTTCTCAAAAAGAGTGCTGTAAAAATGGAAAAAGACAAGCTGCCATCATCTAATGAGGTTCCCATGAAAACATTTTTCTGCTTTTGATTATAACAGTCAAATAATAATATATTGATAGACAAATAATATTATTCAGTAGACAACTAATACTATAAACAATAATCTCCAAATTTCAGTACTTGCGAAAGATTTCCCATGAGCTTTAAGATATAGTTTGACTCTTCATTACCAACCCAGGGGAACAGATAGGTAGGGAAGGCAATGCTGAACCTGCCCCCGTCACCACGCACATGTGTAGCGTGCATCACTCAAAATCTGACGGTGTGTTACTCCAGACCCAAGTGACTGGTTACACATCCTGTTTGTGCGAAACAAGATTTTGCCATACACACTGGAGTTGTTTCAATTCCTCTGCCACTTCAGAGTGATGAGGCCACCTCAGTGGAGACCAGTATTATTTGGGGTAGGATGGCAGCATGGTTAGGCCCCCAAGCCATGATGCTGGAGTAGGAAACAACACTCAAGTTACTTGATGTGTTGCATGACTCAATTTTCCTTCTGCAATATTCACGACACCATCAAGTTTTGTGGTGAGGCTGAACAGATTAAAGACTGTGAGTAGTTTAGATACAGCAGAGTATGCGAGGTTAATTGCTCATCTACCTCCTTTTCCAGACAAACAAAAGTAAAATGCAATAAAATAGATGTGCAACAAATAAAATTGTGGACCAAAGACCAGCTACAAAAGAATGTGATCCTAGAAGATTTTTCTTTATTTCCAACAGCCTTGTGCAGCCAGCAGTATTTTCGTAATCTGTGTGAACAGGACTACTGGCGCTGCCTCCTACGTCCTGGGGGATGCTTTTGATCTAACAAGGCATTGCCATTATTAGAAAGGCTGTGGTGTAACTACAACATCATGGCATTCTGTCAATTTAGTTTTGCATGAACCACTTGGCTCGTGACACTCTAAATTTAATACTGTGCTACAGATAAACTAGAAACAGAATAAATATTGTAAGAACAAAGCTGTCACAGAAACACACTCCGAGTGTTTCGACCCCATTCAAAGGCCCTTCACTATAATTGTCTCTGACAGAAGGCTCCTGTACAGTAAGTACTTTAGTTGCCAATGACCTTAAACACGATTATCATTAGCCTTCTTGTAATACTGCCTCTCCCTTGAACTCAAATTACTGTGCTTCTCAGATGGTCTCATAAAGACAGTTCAGTGTTGTAGTTAGCATAATTCAAGCTGTTTTAATCAATGCTGTGTCCTTTGTAAATAAAGCTGTGTCCTGAAATACACACTGTAATAATTACAACCGTAATTTGTTATATTTATTGAAATAATTTTGACTATAGTAAATTGAATTACTGCTGCAAATAAGCACTAAGGAAATAAGCAGATAATAATTTATGCTGATACATATATTGGAGCCAAGCTTAAAGTCGGGTTTTGTTTAAGCCAAACATTAGAATAATTAAACCATGTTTCAGAGGCAGTAAAGCTACTTTGACTTGAGAGTGAAACTCACTTGCGATCTCTAAACCTTTCTAATCTCAAAAGAAAATAAAAACATGTGCCCTTTTCTTGCCTCCACTGAAAGTATCCAAATTTGATGGCTTTCCAAAGGCTAACCAGCACACAGCAAAAGAGCAGAGATCCCATCAGCCATAGGATGGCTCTGTGGAAATTCATTTCCAGCAGTGGCTGGGGCAGGTTGATTACTATGGGGAACTTCTCACAGTGTAAATCAGTGAGTAAAAGTCCTCTAGAAATAAGCCTCTTTAGACACATTTCAGAATTTAGTAATTGCAAGACACAGCGGCATTAAAAATAATAAGAATGAAGCAAGGATTGCCACAAACCCAGTTTTCCAGCAGCCATCTCATATAGTCCATTTCATAATCTAACCCCCTCTTAAATGGGATATATTTCTGTTCTTGTTATCCTAAATAGACAACTGTTTCCTGAATCTCACTGGTTTTATTGCTAGAAACATTCTAATTTTCAGGATAAACGTATTCATTTATTATTAATTATTTTCAGCATATCATTGTCCTTTTGCATAAACTTTTCTGCTCCCTTCCTGGCATGCTGTAGGGTACATTTTTCATGACCCAGGACCCACAGGCAGTAAAGGCTATATTAAGATCAGGAGGAATTTTATTAAACTATTTCCTTAGAGAATTAATTGCTATTAATGAATTAATTAGTGCTTATTGAGAAACTAGTTTTAAATAAGATATAATAACCAGAGGTTACACTTATGTGTTACTAGAAAGTAATTATACAGTCTATCTACCTCTGTTTTATTAAACTTAGTCATATATTGTTAATTTTATTGATTTTATACCAAAGTCATTCATAAAAAATAAAAATAAAAAAATAACAGCAATCCCTGTCATGACTAGTCTTGGAGAAACACCACTGATTGATAACTCTTCCCCAGTAATAAAATACAGCTTTCAAAAAGCTAATGGGTACCTAGGTATCCAGCTATTATCCATCATGCAATTATAATATTCATCCCTTTTTTCTCAAGTATCACTGGCATTTCCTATGTGCACCATATCAAATGTTTTACTGAAGTCCAAACAAATCAGATCTAACATATTCCCTGGAGGAAATCAACTATCTTCTCAGTGAAAGATACCCAGCTAGTTCAACTTGGTTCAAATCTGATGTTAAATATTATAACAAGGCTTCTTTCTATGTCCTTATTTGTTAAATCTCTGAAGGCAAGCTACCAGGCCTATGTCCTGTTGTAAAAAATTGAACTTTTTCCTTTTTCTCACATACAGTACAGTGTATTCTGTGCAAGGCATACCATACCATCTCTATATTAGTAAGCTACTGCATTTTTCTTTCTTATTTATCCTGAGGAATATATGCAAAAGGTTGACCTTTTCTACTGTTAGCCCCACTTGCATGCTGATTTAGTTCCTCAGATCCCATCACCAACAATTTTAATGGAGATTGGATATGGTTTTGTTTTGTATTGTTTCATTTTTCTCCATAAAAATTCTAATTCACATGGGAGTCAATTCAGGGAACGTCTATAGTACTTGTTAATACAGGGGGGTTAAACCAAATGGTTATAATTTTCTGTATCTAAAATTTGTTAACCTGACATTTTAATTTTTCCTGTAGCCATTAAGTTTTTGCCTGTATCAGAATGCAGGCAGGGATATCCAATGTTAACGAATGATACCTGGTAATGACATTTCAAGTTAAACATCCAAACTCTGGCTATTCAAAGCTAGTTGGATTTTTTTTTTTTTCGTGGGTGGGGTGGGGTGGTGTTTCTTTGGTTGGGTTTTTGGTTTTGGTTTTGGTTTTAAGAACTTGCTGATAAGCTTCATGGTCTTTAGATTTAAAATACTATGGCAACAACATTTCCAGATGTTATTCTCAGTGCTACAAAATTACAAAGGTCAAAATCCATCAGCAGGACCCATACTCTGTAAGGAGAAGGTTCACCGAACTGTTGGATGGAGAGCAGTGTGACATTACTTATTGCCCTCTTTTTTCCTTCACCACCTTTTCTTCCACTTCCTAAATTTAGAAGCAAAGTTGGATGAAGCATTTCTGGACAAAAAACATCCAGACATTATTTGTGGAGGACAAACTTTGGATCTCAGCCCTTTGCCATCTAAGCATATGCATGAGGCACTTTAATGGTAAAAGTCCCCATATCATTTGCCCGCACATGGGTAATGCCATGTGGCCTACTGAAGCATAGAATTTGCATCAAGCCAGCCAAAAGCCTGAGTGATAAAATGGTTGAGCAGTAACTCTGTTTTATTAGCCAGCTGCGTTCTCATCCCAGGTCTCACTGGAATCACTTAATGTCTTCTCACCATGTAGCTGATAGGTGGTACTTATCTCCTAAAAGGAGCAGCAAGGAGAATTTGCTTATAATGAGGCTTGCGATGGAAACCAAAAAAAAAAGAAAAAAAGAAAATCACCAATAGCTATAAAACAGCAGGCACTAAAATTTATGATGTCTGGACTTTTAATTTCACTCACTTCCCCTCAGGGAAAGTTCCTTCCCTCTCTGTCACTTTCTCAGGGATTCAGTCTCCTGGTTTTGCTCCCTGAAGTGATAGGGGAGCCACAACTTTTCTCAGCAATGTGAGTCTATATCAAAGCTCTTCATTTATGGGAAAAAAAAACACTAAAATCTTACCAGAGCAGGGAATGCTGCAATCTTTCATTGCATCTTCCTCAAACTGAAGAATACCACAGGGAAGCAGAGAAAGTCTAAGTTGTGGTCATTGGTTGTGACCCTCCTACTCTAATTCTATGCCTTTCCAGCAGTAACTTAAGACCACATGGCCTGACTAAAAGCAAGGCAGAGAAAACAAATTTAAAAAAATGGATAATATACATATCCTTTCTAATATAAGGGAGTACAAAAACTCTTCAACCTACAGGTAGTGCACAAATGCCTTGCATGAAAACAGCAGGCTCTTCTGCCTTCCTAATTTTGGAGGCATGGGGACTTTAGGATCTTTTCAAGACTTCCATGTTTCCCTATTCCACCCTCAGGTCATGCAGTTAGTTACAGCCTCACTGTGGCCTCATCTGTATACACCAAAACATAAATGTTAGGGTTGTCATGCTCTCAGATTTTAATCATCAGTCTTACTATCCTGTGGAGCAACCAGTCATCACTACCAACCTTTCCACTGGTGTATTCCATTTGGAGACCAAGAGCCGGTGTCTTTTTACAAGACTAAGGCACCCTTTCCTTCCTAGCCTTTAAAAGTAGAATGACACATGGAGAGTTTTCCCAAGAATCTCTAATTAAATGAAACAGATCAGAGGAAACAGGATTTTTTACCCCTCATGCTATAGTCCAACAACACTTTTAACCTTGAGGACATTGCTTTAATCTGGCATCAGAAAAGCTTCATAAATTGTGTCTCTGACAATTTCAGGAACCCCCAGAAGCTAAGAAGCGAGAAAAAAAAGCCAGAAAGAAACCAGGTAACAAATATGTCAGGGACAGGAAGATAAAAGAGCCTGGTAACTCTAACGTGAAAAGAAAAGTAGGTCTGAGGAAGCACAGTGGAGCATGGAGAGCATTAGAGGGGCCCATTCATACCAATATTTGCATTTTTTTACTGTAAGATTCTTGGAAGTTAATGGAAGTGCCTTCAAATAGTATACTTAAAATTATACAACGCAGACTGGCAGAAAAGGTATTATTATGCTTATGATGGTGATGATCATCAATAATTACTGTTGCCTAAAGAGTGGAAAAAGAGAAAGTAATCTGCCCCAAAAGCTTAAATGCCAGCCATTGAGCAAATGGACACTACTGGTAGGCCTTACTGAGAGACTGTTCAAGACAGTTATAGCAGTTGGCTCAGCATGCAGCTGTTGAAATCTTCTCAGTTTTCTACATCAGGGTGAGTTTTAAGATGGCTTCAAGAAGGTTAATGAAGTATCTCTACAAATATTCATTACATTTATCTTTTCCTAAGTGTGCAAGGCAGCATGAGGAAAAAAAAAAAAAATTTGCTTATTTAAAATATTTGAGAGCACAAATGTACCATGGAACGGAAAATTTTATTAAAAACTGAAATTATTTCTTTATTATTTTTCTCTCTAGGAGCAGACTTCTTCAGAAATATGCTAAGTGTATCAGAAAAACTGTGAACATAAAGTATATATTCCAGATTTCTTGAACTAATTCTCTCATTGGGAAGGACCCTTATTCCCAAGTTTTCTTTTGATGTTTAGAGATCTTGGAAATGTAAGTCCCTCAATATTTTTTAGTTTTCTTGGCAGCTCCATAGAATCTACAGCAATTTTTTTTTTTTCTTATGTTCCTAAAGCAGCCCAGAAGTGTGTTGGAGATTGTTTGTTATAAGGAAGCATGGATGGTTCCTGTTCAACTTGCTGCCCACGAGGACCCTCAAGACCTTTTCTGCAAAGGAAAGACATCTCCAGGTGCAGGTCTCGGCAATTCCCTTTTTTAAACTTCACAAGATTCCTGTAGGTCCATTTCTTCAGCTTGTCAAGATGTCTCTGAAAGGAAATGCAACC
Source organism: Platalea leucorodia (assembly GCF_965183815.1). Classification (NCBI taxonomy): domain Eukaryota; kingdom Metazoa; phylum Chordata; class Aves; order Pelecaniformes; family Threskiornithidae; genus Platalea; species Platalea leucorodia. The sequence continues at coordinate 6,519,797 of NC_138858.1, forward strand.
ATGTGGTGTATCAGCCACTCCTCCCAGTTTTGTATCAACACTGCACCGTCATGGCAACACAAGTGGTGTTCCTCAGGGCTCAGTACTGGGGCCGGTCCTGTTCAATGTCTTCATTGATGATCTGAATGAGGGGATTGAGTGCACCCTCAGTAACTTTGCAGACGACACCAAGTTGGGTGGAAGTGTCGATCTGCTGGAGGGTAGGAAGGCCCTACAGAGGGACCTGGACAGGCTGGATCATTAGGCCGGGGCCAACTGCATGAGATTCAACAAGGCTCAGTGTCAGGTCCTGCACTTGGGTCACAACAAGCCCATGCAAGGCTACAGGCTTGGGGAGGAGTGGCTGGAGAGCTGCCTGGTGGAAAAGGACCTGGGGGTGTTGGTTGACAGCCACCTGAACATGAGCCAGCAGTGTACTCAGGTGGCCAAGAGGGCCAATGGCATCCTGGCTTGTATTAGCAATAGTGTGGCCAGGGGGACCAGGGAGGTGATAGTGCCCCTGTACTCAGCACTGGTGAGGCCGCACCTCGAGTACTGTGTTCAGTTTTGGGCCCCTCACTCCAAGAAGGACATGGAGGTGCTGGAGCGTGTCCAGAGAAGGGCAACAAAGTTGGTGAAGGGTCTGGAGCACAAGTCTTATGAGGAGCGTCTGAGGGAACTGGGGTTGTTTAGTCTAGAGAAGAGGAGGCTGAGGGGAGGCCTTATTGCTCTCTACAACTACCTGAAAGGAGGTTGTAGTGAGGTGGGGATTGGTCTCTTCTCGCTAGTAACAAGTGATAGGATGAGAGGAAACGGCCTCAAGCTGCGCCAGGGGAGGTTTAGTTTGGATATTAGGAAAAACTTCTTCACCGAGAGGGTGGTCAAGCATTGGCACAGGCTGCCCATGGAAGTGGTTGAGTCTCCGTCCCTGGAGGTATTTAAAAGAAGGGTAGACATGGTGCTCGAGGACATGGTATAGTGATGGACTCGGCAGTGATAGTTTAACGGTTGGACTCAATGATCTTAAGGGTCTTTTCCAACCTTAATGATTCTATGATTCTATGATTCTACGATTCTATGACAATGTGCTTCATCTCTGGAAGAATCCTTCAGCTGCCCAGAAAAGTCAGGCCTTGCATTTTTCAGGTGACAGCTTTTTAGCCTGGTTTCCTAAAGGAAAAGAGTGCCTGCAGTCATGGTCTCATTCTGCCTGCCCAGCTGTCAGTAAATTTAACTTCCTCTAATAACCTTTAATCTTCTTGTCAGACTCAATGAAATTTGAGAGGACGGCTGAATTCTAAAAGATATCAAGTTCCTATACATCTAGGTAAAGGAAGGAAAATTTTGAATACTACTACTGAAGAAAAGGTGAAAAAAACTCAGCTCCTACCCATTTAAATTTGGGTCCTAATAGCAGATGAGCAATCAACAGATAGATATTTGCAGCTTGCCTGCAGCATATTCCAACTCTTTCCCAGGTGTAAGCCAAAAAATATATAGACAGAGGAAAGGGGAAGAGCTTAGACATTGTGAAGAGAAATTATATAAAGTTGTGTACAAAGGGTGTTACACAGAGGCAAAAGGGGGGTGGGGAGAAGATGCGTGTAATAGACAAGAAGATTTTGGGGACAGAAGACGAACCGGATGGTACTCACTTATGAAGAGGTTTAGGAGTACTGAGGGAAATGGGAAATTGAGAATCACTGGCAACAGTGGAAGGACTCACGGTTATTGCCAGAAAAGTGGCAAAGGAGACAAAGGACACAAACCCATTAATTTCATTATGTCCATTACTCACTGACCAACTTCTATGTATTGCAGACTTGTTTAATAATAAGTGCTTCTGATTCTTCTTCCCAAGTTCATTCTTTCTTGCAATTCAGGCATATTATGGCATAAGTATGTAATTTAATTTGATGGCAGAGGGAGTGAAGGGAAGATGTAGAGATATTGAAAACAAAAGAGAAAAATTAACAAGTCAAAAATATGAGAGAAATTAACGCTCACTGTAGGTGTAAACAAGTGGTATAAATGAGAGTATGCTAAAGAATAATGGTTTTGTTTTAGTGGGAAAAAGCAGCTGAACAAGAGAGTTTACCACTGTACCTGTGACTTCAATCCATCTGCATTATTTCACAAGTCAAGAATTGGTCCTTGTACTAAGTATGACTGTTGAGTTGAAGCATTTTATTTGCAAACACATGTTTTGTATTGGATTTTTACAGTTATAATTGCAAATAAGACAATTAAACATGGTGATCTTTTGGTAGGGAGATTGTGTTAGTGCAGTGTTAAATGCAGGGGATAGCTTTATCAAGATGGCCATGAAACTATTTGTAATAGATCATGAAAAATACTACCACTACCTACCAGGATGTATCATTTGCTTCCACACGTAAAGGGAGAAGCTATCAGAATAGATTAATACTGCTGGGTCCTCTGCAAGAGTCCAGATCAAAATGCAATATATCAGCTGGAAAGAGCTGAGGAGCATTTTGCTAAGGCAACTTCTTCTCTGTATCTTTTTTTTTTTTTTTTTACCAAAGCACTTTTTTCACCTGTTGGGAGGTAGCGTAGAAACCAGTTACACCAGCTTTTCGCTTGTTAGGATCCCCCATGTGAGTGACTGTCATAAAAAGACCATTTTCCTCTCCCTTTTGTGCTGGCTCTGGATCATTATGGAAGTTCAGTGCTATACAGTGATGTTTTTTGCAAGGATGTGATCAACATCATTGTCATGTTCTGGTTTCCTATACTCAGTTGTTCCTGCTATTTATTCTATCACCTCCCTCCTAGAGATTCTGCAATGTGCAGTACTCACCTTTTCTACTATTCAGTTTGTTTTTTTTTTTTATTGCTAGGAAATGAGATGGTTTCTATCAGTGTCCAGTCTGAAATGTCTCCCTTGGGCCTTGAACCAGTCTTTGTTGAGTAGCAAAATGCAGCTGCTGATTCTCTCTTTAAACATCCTCCTTTTTACAACTCAGAGATCTCCTCTCTCCATTTCCCATCACCTCAAATTCAGTACCCTTTATATAGCTTTTGCTGATTGAACATCTATCTTTTTTTTCTTTTTTCCTTACTTCTTTTGCCCATTTTACAAGTAGTGGTGTGGGCTGCATCAAAGTGAACTCGTTTCCTGAGAGCTGATCAAACTCCTAATGACACCCAGAACACAATGCTTTCCTAATGTTTCTTTTCTCTACACCTACATTTTTTATTCCTTTCAATTCTCTGATGCTCTTCTCTTGTCTCTTTCTACCCAGTTCACTGTTTACAACATCTGCAGCATCTTTTATCTCTTTGCCACCTCTTTTTCAGCTTCTCTCTTCTTGTAGAAATCTCACTGGCATGGCTTCTTTGTCTTTTTGAGGCATTGATATGATTTTTTTTTTTAAAAGTCAGCTGCATATCCAATTTTTAACACATTTTTCTTGACAACTTACAGCATATCTTCCTCTGGGCTGTGTGTGATGCCAGTACAACTGAACTATCTTCTCTGATATGCTCCTTTGTTATATTTATATAATTTGTGTTTTCATATCACCGTTTCTCTCTTGTCTTTATTCTACTGGCAATTTTACTTAATAAATCAAAAAATGCATGGACAAATCAGCCATATATTTCCACTCTGACATGAGTCTAGATTGCCAGCCATCTGGCTTAGCTTATAGGGGAAGAACCTTTCTTTTTCTTTTTTTTAATTCAGCTTGTATGACTGATAGAGCCAACTGCTGGACCAATCTAATTTTATCTCTATTGCAAACCCTTGTTTTGCAAAAGATGAAAAAAATATCCTGTAAATCTTCAGTAATTGCACAGAAGGTTTGAAGAATTTGAATGATCTTTCTTATCTTTTGGAAGCATTCAGGAGCTGGCGGTTCTTGCAGGCCACTCTATTGCAACAAACACCTCTCTGTTCTCAATGTCAGCCATGTAATTACTCGCATGTGAACTAAACAGCAAGCCCTTGACTTTAATGTGCAAAAAGTTTTTCCACATTTTATATGTATTTTTGTCTAAGTTTGAGTAGCTGGACTACTAAATCCATACAGAATTACCAGACACAGTTTCAATCAATAATCACACATTGGAAAATCAAGCTCATTAATCATGTCATGAAATCACAGACAATCACCACTTTGTAATTAGTGCTGCTCTGTATTGGTAGGTCAGTGCATTTAGTAAGTACATCCTGGCGCTGTGGATTGAGTAAATAAATTGTGCATATTTATTTATAAGGTATACATATACATATACACATACATATACATACAAGAATATGTTAATATTCAGCTTTGGTTTAGATCAGGGAAGAATAACTGTTTTTTAACCTCAGCCATAGCCTAAAACAAGATATAGAAGTTGTGGATGACCCTGTGATGTCATTTAAGACCTTTAAATTATAATAGATGATTCTGCCGCTTTAAAAGAAGCTAAGAAGATTTTCATCCACTTACAATTTTAACCATGAAATCCTGACTGGGGATATACATGTTTGAAATTATTTCTTGGTTTAAAGGTTACTGTAAAAGTTTCATTCCATAATTTTCTATAGACTCCTATTGGCTTTATTTTTTATAAAAACTGTTTGGACAGTTGACACTTTTCAGAATAGTTTGCACTTAGCTGTCAAAATCTCTTTAAAATAAAAGAAAGAGAAAATGCTTCTCTGTGAAATTCCCATTTGCCACGTGCTCTACTCTGTGAAAGCCAAGATGATTCTATCAGTCTCCCCTCTTCCCACAAGGCCAGTGAGGATCTCTGTCTCCTGCTGACTTTAAGTACAATAAGAAAGTTTTTATACAGTTTTACATAGTCTGCTCAGGAATCACGTAGTTACAGTACTGCCTTCCGCTACATGAGAATATGTTGGTTTTGATAAGCTCTTGGTGTCTGCTGCCAAACCGAATGCAGCATGTTTTATTATCAATTCCAGCCAAGTACACATTTCATCTTTCCAGTTCACTCACCAGCACCTTTTCCTTCAGTTTTGGTTCAGCAGCACTGCAGTTCCCCAGTCTGCCTTGCCACTTTGCATTCAGTTGTGTTTTCTGGCTAATAACTGTCACACCACATCCCAAAGCCTGCCATGAGAAATCAGCCTCCTCCTCCCCTCGCCCCCACCCTGGTCCTCTACGTCCCAGGTCACTGATTTCTTATCTAAAAGGAAACCTCTCTGCAAAGGCCTCGGATTTGGTCTGCTGTCTATCTGAATGGTATTTTCATTCACTTGCTGTGTTTTATTGAGGATGATGAATGATTCCTACTTTCCATACCCAAAGATGACTCGTCTGAGGAAAATAAACAGATAAACAAACAAAGAGCAGCAGTAATAAATACAGCAGAGTAGCTGAGTCTTTATTCAAATGTAAGCTCAGATTTCCCAGGAAGTCTTTGCTAATACAATAAAAGGACAGGCCCTGCTCCTTACAATTTGCCTTCTAAACCTAACACAGAGGGAAAAAAAAAAAAAAAACAACAATACAGGGTAGAGCATCAGAAAACAACAAATAATGAAAATATCGGTATTGGCACCCCTACATTACCAGTTATCATCAGTTGGCAGGTCACTTTGTTATGAGCTGCATAAGCACAGGATTTGGGGCAAGGAAGGGAGGAGAGTTACTTGCCAGAAAGATAAAACAACTTTTCACCTCTCTTTGGGTGAGGTAAAAGTCTGCTAAACATAAACATCTTAAACTGATCTAAATTCTTTATGTGAGTTTCTCTTTACAGCTAATATACTTGGTAGGTTCATCTGGCTAATTATTTTTTAGTTTGAAACAGGTGCTTTGGTTCCCTCTGTAGTCAGCTACACTGACAATTTTCTTAATTTTTAGAGGGATAAATTTGAGTGAGAAAATCTCACCTGTTTTACAGAGTCAGCCTGGCAAATTCTTCAGGAATCCTCAGTGAGTGAGCTGGAGTAATGCTTTCTAAATAGTAGAGCATACAGGCATTAATTTTGACTTTTTTTTTTTTTTTTTTACTTTTTCCCTATCTATTTTTAAAAGGCCTTAAGGAACTAAAAAATGCTTAGAACTAAGATTAAAAGTTGGTCACTCAGTCCCAAAACGTACAGCTGCTCCCCGCCTCCTTTCCCAAGTGGCACAGGAGGACTACCTAGGGTTTTCATGATCTAATCTGAAACCAACAGAAACCAGCTTGTCACCACTAAAGTTAATGGAAATGTTGCTTTGCAGCTATGTATAAAGATGTGGGCCTCCAGTCACAAATATTTATAGTAGGTTTATTGGCCAGTAAAGGGAGCCTGAGGATTTTGTTCCTTCCTGCATCCATGGGCTCTCTGTCTTTTTCAAAGTTATTGGGGCATTAGGTTTAATTGAACGTACAACTTAATCACCAGGAGCCTCTCAGTCCAGAACACGTGCTGTGCACTCGCAGTTTGATGCATCTGCAACAGCATAAATTTGCAGGGATGCTACTTATCAGGTATGAGTTCTCCTCACTGCTGAAAGAGGCAATTCTCACACTTCCTTCCATCCTTGTCCCAGTAAATCTGCTCTTAGGACCTCTGAGTGATGACTTTCTGGGTAGCATGTTCTTATTTTTCCTATTGATACTCAGATTTCTCATGCGGAACATATATCCAATATACACCAGGTCACCTCAGCCAAGATGTTTACCAAATAGGAAATAAGGGTAGTTGCAGCTGAGCTTGTTTTTAACACAGAAAAAACAAAAAGTCCCTTTAAAAAATCTTTTGTTGTATCATGAGGATACTTGCCTGTGGAAGAGAAAAGGGCTATAGAACCTAGACAGCCCTTCCTGGACTTCCTGAATTGGAGCTAGACAAGGATAATTCTTCACCCCAAAAGTATAATGAGAAAGGTGTCCATATTACTCTCTTCTTCAAGAACAGAGGAAAAATGTAGAAAAAGCAAGGGAATGGAAAATCTGACACACATAAAGTATGTTTGTAATTTGCACAGGTACGCAGAGCATTCATAAAGTCATACAATACAATTGCAAATGCATTTATTAAGGCACGTTTCCTACTCTGTGTTCAAACCATACTCAGTTCTTTCACTAGGATGACAGACATCAGTGGAGCAGCAGAGGCTCAGCACTAATGCGAGGAAACATAGCTCTCTTACAAATGCAGGAGACATTTACAGATACTGCTAGAGCTGAGTTTAACATTTTCAAATATATTTTTCCTCTCGCATTTTCTGCTTCCCCCTCTCTCTTCCACGCATCCTGTGCTGCCGCTGATCTTTCCAATCATGAGAAAATATGACTTCCGAGCCAGGAAAACACAGTGTCTGCATTAATTTATTCTCCTCTCTGCATGGGAGTTAAGCCAAGCTGAAGGGTTTCCAAAAGCCTCTCTCCCTCCCTTTCTTGTTTTTTTCCTTCTTTCTTCCAGACGGTGAATTTACAGAAACAGCTCAAAAAGCAATGGCTGAAAGGTTCCCAGAGCTGAACCTGTTACTGCCAACTGATCATATTCACCTGAAGAGAAGCTATAACACTGATATATGGTGTCAGCAATAAATATGTTAAGAACAAAAAAGTGTTGAAGAAAAAGGTTTAACACGGCTTGAAAATTTTTTGCCATCTGTCCACTGTGATAAGGTCATGTCCCTTAGAGCCGGTTGGCTCCAAGTTACAATGACTGTGATTAACATTAAATGAACAATTTGAGACTGCAGTTGCTGCACACTTGTGATTGTGGGGATTTAAAATTGTTTAAGCAAATCCAATATTCAACCAAAATATATTTATGTTATGGGTCAGTGCAGTTAAAAATATGTCTAAACTTCATCCTAATTAGACAATTAATTTTCAGGTCCTAAATATTACAACGGACATGCAATTAAAAATATATTCTCCTCAGAAATGCATTTTTTAATTTAATGATTGCTAAAAATGTTCCTGTCATGGTGGATATTTTACCAAGCTCTTGCTTATCACAAGCATCAAGAAATGTTCAAATATCATTCTTTGCAATTAAAATAATGAAAAAAAAATTAACCTTCAAGAAATCCTGACTTGAATTTGAAGCAAATAAAATAACCACTTCTATGGTTATTTCAGTGTGATTTCCCATTCAAATTTTTAAAAAAGGAAATTTCTAAACTCCTTGGCAGGGACTAAATATTTATTCATTAGAAAAGTTTAAGCTGAAATCTCTAAGTCACCAGAAGAACAGCAGATGTATGTGTTTATCTTTTCAAGAAGGCGATATTCAGGAACACTAAGCATCTAGCCTTTTATTTTCCAACTCTTTATGTACATTAATTCAGTTGTATGAGAATTATGTGCGGGGTTTAGTGCTCATGCTTGCACCTGGAATTTGCCCTGTACAGTTCTCTGTACACTACAAGGTACATTATATATGTATTTTAAAGCCAGTGGCATTCAGGCTTTTGTCTTGTTTGTCAAGCTAGGTCCATTCTTAAGAAATTATTTTCTTCTGGGTAGTTACTGGCTTGTCCAATAAAGACCAGTAAAGTTACAAAAGTTTGTGCCCTTGTGCATGATCATAATGGAAATAATCTTGGGAGCTTTAGGAAAACACAACTTTATTCTTCTCTGCGAACAAATGTACCACAAAGGGAGATTTATCTGGATGCTAATGATGTCTATTATGTGCCTTAGGAAAGGGACCAGAGAAATCAAGCTGTTCGTTCAGTGAGACATTATCACTACTGGCATTCTGACACCTTCGATAAAAACAGCAGAAGCATCAATATAAAATCTTTTTTAAAATCGCCATGTTTGTATCAATCAGCAGTTAGCAGGAGAAAGCCATAGACATTCATCTTGCAGGACCTTGCTGGACCTTGCTGATTTCCTCTGAAAGGTTTTAATTGAGGTCATCAGGTGCCATGAAATTTAGCATAAATACAGTTTAGGAGAATTCAGCTCTGTTTAAGAATTACACAGTTAGCAGAATTGACTGGGGCCCTTTTGGCCCTGCCAGACCTTTGGTTCATTCAGGGGTTTAGCAAGGTTAGACACAATAATGTTGCTCTGTAATTGATGGCAAACTCTGCTTCATCCTAAATCAGCTCATCAATTAAAAGTGACTCCTTCAATCTTGAGGAAGGACTGCCTGGTATGTAAGACTTGGATTTGTGAGTCTGACATTTCTCTCTTCTCTGCCACTACCTTTGCAGCTTTAGATAAACCACTGAACCTCTTACTGTCCCAATTTCTCCAGCTGTTAAATAGCAATAACCACGCTTCACTTGTCCATTTACATCATACATTGTTTTTGAGTGAATATCACTTACTGCATTCATTTTCGGTATTTAGAACAAGTGGGTAGCAACGGCATGTAGGAGATGTGGTGGGGACAGGACAGTGATGAGCATGTTCCTAAGGACTATCACTCCTGGACTGTGAAAAATAGAGCAATGTTCATTGCTTGAGGGACTTCCAAGTGAATAAAATATGAACAGGATACAACTGCATTCAGGAGTACAGCCTTGGATGATTTTTGTTCCTAGGTGCTAGGTGAAGTGTTAGGTCTTCGATCATGACTGTTGGACCAACACACTTGAACAGCCATCTGGCATTCTCATTTTAGCAGAGCACAAAACTTCTTATAACTTTTATGTGTTTCAAGTCAACATTTGGAGCCTGAAAGCTGGTTAAGTTGTGACATAGATGTATAAGATAGTGTAGGATAAAAAGCCTGTTCTTCAAGGGAGTTTTGTTTCTTTATCCTAGAATTGGGGTCATCTTCACTGAAGTGAAAATGTTAATAAAATATTCCCAAAAATCATAAACTCCTCCAAAACATCTTGCTAAATGGTATTATTCTAGCAGTCTAGCAGCAAATCCTCAATACACTGAGTCATAAAATTCATTATGCCTGCAAATGATTGTGGGAGGGATTCCTGTAATTCCCTGGGCTGGGATGGGAAGGAGGGGTGGTTCTCTCTGAAACTAAGAAATTCTCAACTACAATAAAATACCTTATGCATCAAAAGAAACAGCCTTTATTTCTATATAGGACTTTGATAGAGACTAGACTATAACCAGGACTTCGGAGCATGAATTGAGAAACAAGTGCTTCAACTGTGTTTTTAATATACTATTTGGGCATCATCCTGACTTTCCAAAATTACCATCTGTTGGGGAAACTGAAAAAAATGTAAGCCAGCCTTGCGAATTTGGAAAGTGTGGTGATTCAGCTCAGTTCATAAGAGAATTACAACAGACCATTAACTTCTCTAAACTAGGGCTCTGAAAACAGCAAAGAAATATTGAAGATGCATTTTCTGCTTCACAGTTAAGTAGAAACATCACAGAAATCACCATAGTTTTCATACTATGCTGGCAATTTCAGAAGTCACAGAATGGAGAGGGGTGTTGAAGTATTGCTGCCATGTAGTTTATTTTATTTTAAAAATGTAATTTTCTTAGAATTTCATTACAGGTCAGTATCAAGTTGTATATATTTTGCCACTTCCTTCCCCTCTCTCTTGCTGTAAACAAAATCCCAAATCATGTGTTCAACACATTTCAGAGCTGCTGCTTCATTGAGTGAAGACTGTTCACAGAAGGTACTGGTAGTATGTGGTACATACATCTCCCTATATCTTAACCTATGACTGAGACTATCTACCAGTTTTCCACTTCTGAACCCAACTCCTTTGCATAAAAAAAAAGCATCATTTACTCCATCAGAAATAATTTTGGCAAAAATTAGAAAGGTCTGGGGGACATTTGTTGCTTGCTATGCAAGAGTATCTGGAGTCAGATGTGTTTTGTTTGGCCCTGCTTGGCCCATCAGTAACTCAGTATGGTGGCTTGGAAATCAGGTGCCACCCAGCAAAGTACACAGGGCTCCAAAGCTTGCAGCTCTCCAGAAAGCCTAATTCTTCATTAGTCCTGTGATTGGTACAGCCTCAGACAGGTTTTAACGTCTTCATAGGGAATATTACTACAGCTTTCATTTTCTAAATACAGTGGTGGAATTTCATGAGAAATCCATCACCTGTTGTGTTCCAATAAGCCAGTTGTAAGGAAATCTAATATAATTTTTTGTGTGTTTTCTAAATTTCCAAAGAACAAGGGTTCTAGTACCTCATCAGGTCTGATTTTATTTTATGAAAACTCATAGTCCAATCTCTCAAACTCACCAAGCGACAGAATAAAAAAGTCTTGCAAAAGATGAAAACCAGTGTGAGTTCCAGATAAACGATTTCTGATCAGCCAGCTTAAAGCCTCTCAGTTCAGCAAGAAGCAAAGGAGCTGCAAAACTGTGTGAATCTACAGATCAAGCTTTGGAAAGTTACAGAGCTTTGAAGGCTCCCACTTTAACCAAGCCAAATCAGAGGCTGTCACACTGTCTGCTCCCTGGCAGAATGATGTCTTGACCCAACAAGCTCTGTAGGTGATAATAGTGAGAAACTTGACGACAGCGTTAGATGCAGCCTTAAAAGAAGGTGCAAATACAAAGCTCTGCTTCAGAGGTCCTTCTCTAAGGCATCACTCTTCCTTTTTTCTCTGTGGTTCAGTTATTTATGGATAGCCTGGTCAGCATCCTGTGCAAGGCCACAAGGAGGGGAGATGAAGCCAAGACTTCACCTTTTTTCTTCATACCATGTAGAGGAGTGTGAAGGAGCTATGACGTCTTCTCTCTCTTTCATGGGTAGATAATCTATGCTGCAACCCAGCCCTTAGAGAATGACTCACCCAGGTGGATATCAATGCACACAGAGGCTGGTTAGAGAAACTACCTCTCCTGTCATTACATTTTTTTGAGGATACTGCCCTGGCAGTATCTTATTCACATGCGGACCATTCCGAATGCACAGGTATTATTTTTTCAATCTTAAACCCATTTTGTATTTTAGCTTTCCCCTACTGAACTTCTTTGGGCCATTGTAACAGATGCTTTGAGAATGGCTTTTTTCCCAGATATATTTATATGCTTTTCATTTGAGAACATAAAAACCTCTACTTTCATTCAAAATCTGGCTCTTAAATTTTTTCATACAAAGGTTTGGAAATATTTTCTTTGCCTTTTCTGTCTCCCTCCTGTGCAAGAAGTGAAACTATTCTTTATCCTGCAAAAAGACATACGGAAAAGGCCTGACTTCTACCAGCAGCTTATGAGGACATCTGAAACAAGATTCTTGTGAGTTAACATCTTCATTTTAAAGATCCAGTCTCAAATTAATAATCAGAAAATTACAAATTTCTTTATTTATACTTTTTAAATTTCAAAATTCCTTTTCATATTAAAGTCAAATTGGAAAAAAAAAAAAGTCTAATTCATCTCACAACAGTTTATTTTTTAATATTTCCAAGTTGATTTACCCATCCTTGCTCCTTATTGACAAAGTAGAATTTACTCCCAGAAAATCTGGCTGAAAAGATCTTCAAAATCTTCTTTTCTCCACAAAATTATCAAAACTTTGGTAAAAAAATAATAAAAACACACATACACTCACAAACGTCACTGAATACATATGTATATGTATGTATATCCTAGATACCTTTAAAAAAGATCTCTGACAGAGCTTGGCTTACCTTCTTTCCAGTGCTATCAGACATACTGAACTAAATCGAACCTACTTTCCATGCAGCTCTAAACAGAGCTCTCTCAGCTTTTAGAAAATGACCCCCTGAGTTCAGCAGACTTTGAAATTGGAGCCTCGAAATACAGAAGAGTAGGCGTGTTTCTGGTGTGGGTATTCCTGCTGCACACCAGGTTTGAAAGGAGGAAAGGGCCCATCACTACAAGAGCTGTAAATGAAGTTTATTTGCCCAGGTCCAAACACTCAGAGAAGACTGCAGCCTTCCTCTGGAACAAATAACAAATTTATACAAAATTGCCATCTATCTGCAAGATGCCAATAAATGGAGCAGGAACATACCATTGCACATCACAATAAAAATAAATACAATTCAATATGCAATATATCAGAAGAGATAATTACACATACCCCCAAGGCAAGCAGAATGTAGCAAAAAGACTATTTGATACTATTCATAGCATTGCTTGGTGGGCTCTGTGAAAGCCATAAATCCTCTGTTTGCCTGGCAGATGGAAATAAACCCAAAGTGATGCATCTGTTAGCCTCAAAATACGTCCACTGATATTCAGCAAAAATGTGAGATAATGACCCCAAATTCTATATTCACCAGGGAAATTCAGTGCACTCTGTGCTTAGTTATGTAGGCTTCCTTGTGCTATCTGCAGCCATTGTTAGTCTGACATGATGAATTGCCTCCTCAGGTCTCAGCAAGGATAATTATTCTCTGAGCAACTCACACAACCGCCCTCATTGCACACACAGAGAATGCAAAAGTCGGGAGATTTTGGCAAAAAAAAAAAAAAAAAAAGAGAGAAAGGAAAAAAGAGAAAAAAATCCAACAAGAACTTCAGACTGCTTAGGCTCAACAAGTGACTGAAATCAAACCGAGCAGATAAACCTCTCCCTGGAGCGGTGCATAGCCACAGATGTAGATGTTTGTTTGTCCTCTTCCCAAGGAGGTAAGGACACATTCCCCTGGTAGGACACAGACCTCCTGCGCTAGTGGAGATACATTTCCCATCCACCAAAACTGCCACAAGCACAGGGAAGTCAGACTTTTGCATCGCAGCTGGGTATACGATGGTTGAGATAAAAAGAATAAATTGCACTTGCTGGGCCTCTTGGTTTCAAGTGAAATGGCTTCCCTTCCTCAGCTGAGCCAGCTAACGGGCAGTGCTGGTGTTCACAGCATGTAGGTGACAAACTCAAACCCATTCTAAGAGAAGGAGTGAAAAGGAGAAAAGCCAGTGCGGGCAGGGAGAGATAACACCACTGTTATTGATTTTTTTTGTGAAAACTGTTCAGATAGTGTGATAGAATGGTAATGTAAAACGAACAAACAGATAGACAGGCTGATATGTTAGACCAGATTGAATTTTCACTTTTACTTTCCTTAAATATATCAATGGGCTTTAAGGGCTCAAAAAATACCTAAAAACTCTCCAGTTAAGCAGCTTCTGAATTTCTTAGGCCTGGTATGTGCCAAATACCCCTGTTCAACTCACTCCATTAATACCTGAACAACAGTTCACCAAGGACCTCTGACATTGGAACTGGCTCCATTTACAAAATACCATTTTATCACTGATAAGAAGCTCAGTCTAAGAACTTATATAAACATGATATAGGCAAGAAAAAGTGTAGAAGTAATGGTAGATTTTATCTCCACCATCAGGGGTAAAGAGGCATAGAAAGGCTAAGTGATTTTCTCAGCCTGTAGAAGAGTCGAGATCCAAACATGGCAGCATCCTCCCTCTGAAACACTGGGGTTCATTCCACACGTTAACAGGAAGCGATGGGAATATGCTCTGAGATGGATGGACATGCTAGAGATCTGGAAGGCACAGGGCTTGGCTTGTGAAAGGATTAAGCTGATTACTTTTGTTACTTTGCCATAACTGAGGGAGAGTTGGCTCTCTGGAGCCTTTGAGAGTTTGCAGCTAAGAAGGTTATAAACCTGCTCCTTCCTGGAGGGCAAGTAGAAAAATGTGATTCAGTCAATAAGATGCTATCAGCTGAAATCTTACTTTGCAGAGTAAATGATCTGCAGACACATTTCTTTAGAAAACTACATGAATCTCTGATCTTCAAAACGCTTTAAGCAAACAAACAAACACCCTAAGCCTGTCCCTTCTCACTCCTACATTCAGCAGCTCCTCACAATCATTTTTGTAGGAGTCCTTTGTATTTTCCTTCATTTTCTTCAATTTTTGATGACTCTATGTTCTCAGTACTCATACAGCAGCTGCATCATAATCGTTTGGAATAAATATAATGCAAGCTGCTGCTGTGCTTTTTTTCTGCATGCAATATGAAACTGAAACATATGCATCACGTCTAAAATGGCTAACTCTTTCTAAGGAGCTGCAAAAGATAATGATGCAAAAGAAATAGTGGGTTATTGCTCTGGCCTACACATTTATGCTACCAAAAAAATTCATAGCAACAATTTTAGCAGAGCCAGGTCTCAAATAACTGTATTTTAAAGTGCATAAGTATGCCAGGATTAAATACTCACACAGAGAGAAGTTATAAAGTACATAGAACAGAGTCAGCACCATAGCAGATTCACAAAATATTCAAGGAGATATTAATACTTTACATACTTCTGTTCTTCAGACCTTTTATTTTTTTTCCCCACTGAAAAATATTCTGTTTTCTTTCAGTTCTCAGAGCCTTCCAGTCTTTGTGCTGCCTACAGGAGATCTGGTTGTTCAAGGGCCTATTCATCTAACACTTGATTTGATCTCCTTTCCTTATTTTACTCACATCATCTCTCTTACTCTCCTTTTGCATCCACTACAGAAAATATTTTTGTCATAGGCCACAAGGAAAATGTAATGATAAGCATTTGATTACTGACATCTCTCTAGCAATAATGCATTTAGCGTGAAGTATTTATTACAAGGAAATGAAAGATCCAGCCTTTTTGAGGAACGGTAGCCAGCTTTCAAGATTAACTGACAAGAAAATATATTGTACACTACTAATGGGAGATGTGTCCCATACTGCTGCTATTGAAGCTGCCATGCAAAATAATGAAATATTCTACAAAACATGTCTACAAGGTAATTTATACAGAATCAACACTTGTCATACTGTTGGTAGTGAGTGACCTATGCTGTTCTGTTGTGCTGCACAACCTCATTAGTTATAGTGGATGTGAGGAGCTCTATGGACAGGTGTCCTGGGACTCTGTGATGGAGAAGAAAAGGACCCATGCTGACTGCTGTCTAAGGCTATTACAGGGCACATTTTTAAAGTTCCAGTAAAAGTTCCTATAGAGAATTGTCATCGTTAACACACAACCCCACTTTCAAACGCTGCCCCCAGCCAGGATGTGAAGGGAAATGACCCGTGTCTCATCTCACAAGCCGATCAGCTCCCTGTCTGCAGTGACAGGGAAGGACAAAAACAGAACTATGCACGCTCATGGGATTTGATGGTGTATTGCTCCCCTTCGCCTTCCAGAAGGGAACTGAATGGGTACAGCCATGCCCCTCTTTAGATTATATCCCTATTTCAATGTCAACACTAGCTTAAAAATGGCTCACTCAATCAGAATATCTGAGATAAAAGATGCTGCCTCTTTTACAGAAGTATTTTCCCCCTCTTTTCTTTTCCCTCTGTCTGATGTTGAATGGTAAAGGGAGGATATGATAAACTGAAGACAGTGATGGGGACTCTGTCTGCATGGCAGGCACTATTTCACATCACAAGGGACCATGTACAGCACCAGCTACTACCAACAGGAAAAAGCAGGGGAAGTTTTTCCCCTCTGTGGAAGGTCACCATCTGAGCACTAAAAAGGAGATTTCTAAATCTAATTCTAACTTTTCAAATTATTCACCATTTATTTAGCTCTCCAGACATTGCGCTCACCATCTGCAAAAATGTGCTAGTTAAATACCTGTGTACTGTCTCTTGAGATCGAGGACATGGAAATACAGAAATTCTACCAGGAAGAAAGCTCTGATGATGTGCAAATAAAAGAAAGTAAAATCCAAACCACCTTTAAGTGATCATTAGAGAAGAACAGGATTAAATTTAGAGATTATGGAAACATTCCTGAGAATGTACTTGACTGAACAATTGCCATAAATGAAACCCTTCCTCTCGTCTGTTAGCACTTTGGCAACCAACTTGAAAAAGAAAAATGCAATACTGATCAAAGCACATGTGTAACTAATTACCTGATTTTCCATCCTTCCTCCCCTCTGTGCAGGCATTAATGATGAACATGAAATACAGGAGTGAGAGAAGATCAAAAGAACATTACCTGAATGTGCACGAATCTCATATACCTCCTCTTTCCTCCCAAGACTCACTTCTCTTCTCTTTTCTGCTTTTAGATACTATTTCACATCTGTTATTCTTTTTTGTCTGCTTTTGGTTTGACAGGACTGCATTGCACATATTGGGACGTGACCAATGATTATTTCATTGTGTCACATTCACTTGATTTTAGTTATCCAAGCTTGCAAAGTTTTACCACTGAGTTTAAATTTGATTCAAAATGAGGATTAAGTTTTCTGTTAGATTGCAAATCAGGACTTGTATCTCAGTTTGAATCTGGCAGCCTAGTGAGCTTAGAATATCCATCTTTATGACAATGCTTCTATATTTTCCTGGAATGCTGTGAAAGAATGGCTTTTCTTGTGGGATTTCAGCTGCTTTCAAACTGTAATCAACAACAATCCACTTCCCCACCAACCCCCTCCAAAAAAACCCATACAATAGGAAAAAGCATTTAGTACACATTCCTTAACTTTACAATGGAAATCACATAAAAGCTAGCATGCTGACTAACATCAGAATATGCTCACCTAGTTTGTTTTGGGTTTTGTTGGTATTTTTCCTCTCTCTGTGCCCTCAAGACAGATAAGACGGTCTTTCAGGCAGCATATTATACACAGGTCACAAGCTAAGGACCACTCACCTAAGCTTTTAAAACACTTGATCAGTCTTCAAGAGCCTGGAAGTCCTCTCTTCCTTGCGCTCTGAAACCAAGTTACCTATCCATTTTTTCAGTCCATATAGCATCTTTTCCAGAATCTTCCTAATGCTGTTACTGTTTTGTGGATTTACCTTTTACAGGCACAAATTTGTGCTTTGGTGTTTCTGCACAGTGCCTCTTTGTTTCTGTTAATCTTAGCACTATTGCTCTAATACATTTGTTTTAACCACTGAGCTTCCTTGTAACACAAGACCCTGGTTGGGTTGCCTCTATTAACTAAGAATAACTATCAATGAAATTACATCCTAAAGGCCTCTTTCATTAGTTTCTTTTGAACTTCCAAATGCTTTCCCAGGGATTTGATTGCTTTTAGACTGGCACTTCCTAACAAGGCTTTTGATGTAAACTTTCATGCCACTGTTACTATGACAATAGTGTAATGCTGCAGCATCATTAATTGGAATTTTGATTATTTCTTTGGCTCAGAAGACTCTATTTTAATACCTGGTTCAACTGTGCTTCAGATCAATGCTGCAAGGGAAAGCTGAAGTCTTTATTTCCAGTAAATTTTGAATTAACAGAGCTGCTGAATAGGAAGAAATGGAAGATGGAAGTGGCACGACAACATTAACACAACTAGTTTCCTCACGATGTTTATATGATTTATGACAATCAGTCCTTGTATAGAACCATAGAATCATAGAATCATTAAGGTTGGAAAAGACCCTTGAGATCATCGAGTGCAACCATTAACCTACCACTGCCAAGCCCACCACTAAACCATGGCCTCAAGCACCACGTCTACCTGTCTTTTAAATACCTCCAGGGATGGAGACTCAACCACTTCCCTGGGCAGCCTGTGCCAATGCTTGACCACCCTCTCAGTGAAGAAGTTTTTCCTAATATCCAAACTAAACCTCCCCTGGCGCAGCTTGAGGCCGTTTCCTCTCATCCTATCACTTGTTACTAGGGAGAAGACACTCACCCCCACCTCACTACAACCTCCTTTCAGGTAGTTGTAGAGAGCAATAAGGCCTCCCCTCAGCCTCCTCTTCTCCAGACTAAACAACCCCAGTTCCCTCAGACGCTCCTCATAAGACTTGTGCTCCAGACCCTTCACCAACTTTGTTGCCCTTCTTTGGACACACTCCAGCACCTCCATGTCCTTCTTGGAGTGAGGGGCCCAAAACTGAACACAGTACTCAAGGTGCGGCCTCACCAGTGCCGAGTACAGGGGCACTATCACCTCCCTGGTCCCCCTGGCCACACTGTTCCTGATACAAGCCAGGATGCCATTGGCCCTCTTGGCCACCTGAGTACACTGCTGGCTCATGTTCAGGTGGCTGTCAACCAACACCCCCAGGTCCTTTTCCACCAGGCAGCTCTCCAGCCACTTCTCCCCCAGCCTGTAGCCTTGCATGGGCTTGTTGTGACCCAAGTGCAGGACCCGGCACTGAGCCTTGTTGAATCTCATGCAGTTGGCCCCGGCCAAATGATCCAGCCTGTCCAGGTCCCTCTGTAGGGCCTTCCTACCCTCCAGCAGATCGACACTTCCACCCAACTTGGCGTCGTCTGCAAAGTTACTGAGGGTGAACTCAATCCCCTCATCCAGATCATCAATGAAGATATTGAACAGGACCGGCCCCAGTACTGAGCCCTGGGGAACACCACTTGTGATCAGCCACCAACTGGATTTGACTCTGTTCACCACCACTCTCGGGGCTCGGCCGTCCAGCTAGTTTTTAACCCAGCGCAGAGTGCACCCATCCAAGCCGTGAGCAGCCAGCTTCTCCAGGAGAATGCTGTGGGAGACTGTGTCAAAGGCCTTACTAAAGTCCAGGTAGACAACATCCACAGCCTTCCCCTCATCCACTAAGCGGGTCACCTTGACACAGAAGGAGACCAGGTTAGTGAAACAGGATCTCCCTTTCATAAACCCATGCTGGCTGAGCCTGATCCCCTGGTTGTCCTGCATGTGCCGCATAATGGCACTCAAGATGACCCGCTCCATGACCTTTCCCGGCACTGAGGTTAGGCTGACAGGCCTGTAGTTCCCTGGATCCTCCTTCCGACCTTTCTTGTAGAGGGGTGTCACATTTGCTAACTTCCAGTCATCTGGGACCTCCCTGGTTGACCAAGACTGCTGGTAAATGATGAAGAGTGGCTTCGTGATCTCCTCCACCAGCTCCCTCAGTATCCTTGGGTGGATCCCATCTGGCCCAATAGACTTGTGAGCATTCAGGTGGAGGAGCAGGTCAGTGACTCCCACCTCTTCAAGAAGTGGGGCTTCATTCTGCATCCTATCTCCATCTCCCAGCACGGAGGCCTGAAAAACCCGAGGATGACCACTCTGACTATTAAAGACTGAGGCAAAGAAGGCATTAAGTACCTCAGCCTTCTCCTCATCCTTCATGGCAATGTTTCCCTCCGCATCCAACAAAGGAGGGAGATTCTCCCTGGCCCTCCTTTTGTCGCTGATATATTTGTAAAAACATTTTTTGTTATCTTTAACGGCGGTGGCCAGTTTAAGTTCTAGCTAGGCCTTCACCTTTCTAATCTTCTCCTTGCATAACCTCACAACATCCTTGTAGTCCTCCTGAGTCACCTGCCCCTTCTTCCAAAGGTCATAAACTCTCCTTTTTTTCCTGAGTTCCAGCCAAAGCTCTCTGTTCAGCCAGGCCGGTCTTCTCTCCCGCCTGCTCGACTTATGGCACATGGGGACAGCCTGCTCCTGCGCCTTTGAGATTTCCTTCTTGAATAACATCCAGCCTTCCTGGACTCCTTTGCCCTTCAGGAATGCCTCCCAATGGATTCTCTCAACCAGACTCCTAAACAATGCAAAGTCTGCCCTTCTAAAGTTCAGGGTAGCGGTTTTGCTGACCCCCTTCCTTACTTCTCCAAGAATTGAAAACTCTGTCATTTCATGGTTACTCTGCCCAACATAGCCTCCAACCACCCCATCACCCACCAGGTCTTCTCTGTTCATAAACAGCAGGTCCAGCGGGACACCTCCCCTGGCTAGCTCATTTACTAGCTGCATCAGGAAGTTATCTCCCACACACTCCAGGAACCTCTGAGACTGCTTCCTCTCTGCTGTGTTGTATTTCCAGCAGGTATCTGGTAAATTGAAGTCTCCCATGAGAACAAGGGCTAGAGAGTGTGAGACTTCAGCCAACCGCTTGTAGAATACTTCATCTGTTTCCTCATCCTGGTTGGGTGGTCTATAACAGACTCCCACAAGGATATCTGCCTTATTAGCCTTCCCTCTGATCTTTACCCATAAGCACTCAACCTTATCATTACCGTCGTTGAGTTCTAGACAGTCAAAACACTCTCTAACGTACAAGGCTACCCCACCACCTCTGCTTCCTTGCCTATCCCTTCTAAAGAGTTTGTAGGCCTCCATTGCAGCAGTTATTTGAGTCATCCCACCATGTTTCCATGATGGTGGCCACATCATAGTTTTCCTGCTGCGCAATGGCTTCCAGCTCCTCCTGTTTATTGCCCATGCTGCGTGCATTGGTGTAAATGCACTTCAATTCTCCAACACAGGCATGCCACCTCTAGGCTCATCCCTATCAAGCCTGGTTTTATCCCCTTCCCGCTTCACATCTAGTTTAAAGCTTTCTCAATGAGGCCAGCTAACTCCTGAGCCAGAATCCTTTTCCCCCCTTGCGACAGGTGAACCCCATCTGTCTCCAGCAGGCCTGGTGCCATGTGAACTGCCCCATGATTGAAAACCTCAAAATTCCGCCTCTGGCACCAGCCTCTGAGCCACGTGTTAATGAGATGGGTCTTCCTGTTCCTTTCCGTTTGCCTCCCACCTACTGACGGGATGGAGGAAAACACTACCTGCGCTCCTGATCCTTCGAGTAATCACCACAATTCTCTAAAGTCCCTTTTGATCATCTTTGTGCCTCTATCAGCTACCTCATCACTGCCAACCTGAATGACCAATAGCGGATAATAATCGGATGATTTTACCAGCCTAGGGAGCTTCCTGGTGATGTCTCTTATCCTTGCCCCAGGGAGGCAGCAGACTTCCCTATGGGATGGGTCCGGTCGGCATATCAGGCCCTCTGTTCCCCTCAGAAGGGAGCCACCTATGACAGTTACCCTTCTTCTTTTCTTATCAATGGCTGTTGTAATGCGTGGAGCTGACTGGTTTTCCCTAGTCAACCCCTTGGATGGATCACTGTCCGTATCTTCATCTTCCCAGCCCTCGAGTTCCAGAGCCTCATACCTATTGTGTAAGGGCACCTGGGGGGGCGAGGTAGGCCAGGAGAGGATTTGCCTGCTGCACTGAGCAGGGATCTGCATCCATCCTCCTCCGTCTCTTGGGTCCCCTCCTTCTGCCTGGTGGCAAGAGGGTAGGGGAGCCTCTCCTTCTCTTGATGCTTCCATCTGGTGTGCTCATCTCAGGGATGGTAGGGAGTGGCTCCACCAGTCTATCTCCCTCTCGCACTCCCTGATACTCCTCAGTCTTGCTACTTCTTCTTTCAGCTCTGCCACCATGCTGAGCAGATCCTCCACCTGCTCGCACCTCATGCAGGTGTTGTCTCAGCAGGCCTCCATCACCAGAGCAAGGCTCTGGCACTCCCTGCAGCCAGGGACCTGGGTGGCTGCATGTTTTAGTGGGAGCTGTGTCTGCATTGCCACACCCCTTCTGGTGATGGCTCTTGTCTAAGTGGAAACTTAACCATGGCTAAGTCTCTTCCGGGAGGGCGTAGACTACAAGGAGAGCTCACCAGCTTCCTTGCTTACTCTGCCTGTGTGAACTGCCATGCAAACTGCCGCACCATGCCCTTTCAGACGCGCCACGCCCTGTTTGCCCGTCCTGTTCGCTGCGCTCCCGGTTGCTCGTGCTCCCTAGGGACCCGTTTAAATCTCCTGCGGTTGCCCCAGCAATGCTCAAGCCCCGTCTGCCTCGCTTGTGAGAGCAGCCAGTTTTTCTTTGGCGCAAGGGCCCCACCAGGCTCTTTATCGGGTTCCCCAGCACAGGAAACCCCTTTTTCCACCCCAATCTAGCGCCCAGTTGCAGGACTTACCATTGCTGCCGCCATGTGCCTCGCTGACTGAGAAAAGATGCAAATTTTCTTCCATGCTAGGAAATTACTGCATCGCTTTCCATATTGTTCTACCAAAATTAACTTTGGTTTAGATGATAGTCACGGTAAAAAAACGTAATTGTGACTTCCTTATTAGAAAGTATAATGTGTTAATGTTTGAACTGGAGTGGACTGGAGGAACTTTGCAAAAGCACCAGTTACCATCTCTGCCAGCTATTAATATTCCTCATTCCTCAGAATTTGAAGGTGCAGCATATAACAAGGCAAGTCGTAAAAGTTTCATAAGAAATATTTTTTCCTGTTCCAGCTGTGTATCAAATCCCAAACTAGATATTGCCAAGAGACAGAAATGAACAATATAACAAAAATAATTCATCTAATTCAATGTTTTTTTCACCAAAATTAATCTCTAGTGCTAATTCTCAATGATTCATCATATTATGACTACGTGTATGTGTATATATAAATATACATCTCTCTAAAACCAACCATACTAAAACCAACCTGGATATCTTTTAAGCCAAATTTAATACCTTTTTAGGTTGTTACATAGCGCTTTTCAATTCCTTCTATGTTTTCATTTATATTTCCAGATTCCAGCCAATATCCTGTTAGAAAGTTCAGCTTAATTCCTGGAAGTGGAATGCAGCAGGACCAGAAAGAAGTGATTTCCCCTCAGAAGTTTCCAGCTAAGTTGTGCAGACTCTTTTTTTTTTTTTCTTTCATATTTTATTTTTTTTTAGGTAAAGAAAACAGTTGGTGAATCTCCCAGCAAAATTCTTGCATTTTGGAGATTTTTCTTCCCCGATGAAGAGAACATGTTGTCAGGAGAAAACCACACCTATTTATGTCATGGTCTAGCCATATAATGTACAAATCTTCATAGACATAGAGACCGATGAGTTATACAACCTGTTTATTCAAATCATTGAGTTAACCTTTTTACACCATTATAATAAAATGCTGGTCTTTGGAAGTTTCTTTTCAGAGGCATAAAAACAATCATCTAAATTCTTCTCCTAGAAAAGCTATAGTCACTATCCTGTTCAGAACTTTTTTACCGACAATTAAAAAGCTCTTAGCAGTCTAGTCCCCAGAACTTACTGATGTCAACGTAGCCAATAAACCAAACCACAACATACACACGTTAGAAAATCTTCTGCCCTCTAAGCAAAATCCAAACACATGGGATTTTATTTTTATTTTTTTTTTTGTATTGCAAAACCCATTCCCATATTACTGCAGACATGTAGGGAGACATATCTTCAAGAAATCGATGGGAACTGTCTTGAGCAGTTTGATCAATGACTACCCCCGCCCATTTCAGCCTGGACATTTGTCTCCTGTTGTTCTGCAGACAGTTTACAGATTAATAATGAAGCATAAAACCAAGTTAGTGGTAACATACGAGCAGGGGAGATGCAAAGCTGAACATCTCGCATTAAGGGCACTCTACACTAGCAATCCATCAGGCTGGTTTACCCTGCAACATTTCTATAGATTCTTGTGCCTCCCCAGTAACACCCACAAATAAAGAAATACAGCTGCTTCCTAGGAATCCCTCTATTTTACTTATGAAAATGAAACCACTGGCCTTTTAAAGTGCAAGTGCAATTGGTCTGATTCTCCCATCAGTCACACAAAGTAAATCAGAAGTCACTACATTGAATCAAGAATCTGTGATGATTTACATTGGTTATTAAAAGTAATTATTCTATGTCAAATCCAAGAGAGCTTTTACTTCTTTTTTAGTTTTAAGGCTTTTTCCAAGATACAGAAACAGCAATACTACTGGGAAGAAAGTGGATTATTCAGGATGGTAAGGTAAGTAGTCTGCTGGGATCACCTGTATCAGTTATATGAATATGATATGACCTAAGCTGGAACAATAAACTTTAAAGTTTATCCTGTGAAGGCTCAGGTCATTTTAACTAGATTTTGCTTTCATCATTGATTATGAATAATTTTAATATCCTTTATTCCTCAGTCCCATCCTTAAAAGAACATCTAGAAACTATAGGAGTAGACCTATTTTTTTTTTTTCTTCTTAAAGTAAAGACAGAGAGAAGTTACCAATCTGTGACTCCTTAACTCTGATGTTATTTCTTGTGTTCGCACATCAGCTGTTCATTTTGGCTATCAACTTTACAAGTTTTTTAAGCAAGGCCACATGCGTCAAGCCTTTCTCTAAAACAGCTGACATGCTATCACTGAACAGCAGATGTTAATGAAGATAAGAATAAAACATTTAAAAATCCAACATTTCCCCCCAATATCAAAATTAGAAATAGAAAAATAAAGTCGCTAACAACAACAACAATTTTTTTTTTTTTTTTCAAAAGAGGTACTCAAGCATTTTCATTCTTTTTTTATGTACAAAATTTATATGAAAAATCAGGGTTGAAGCTTTTCACAAAAAAGAGAAAATCAGTCCAGTGGCACATTAATATAAAATACTTAGATGTGGCTACTGTCTGCATATTCCATCATCTGCTGACTGCACTTTTGCTGAATATGAAATGATTGTCACAGTAAGGATATTCCAGGTTATAGGGTAAAAATAGCATGGATACCTTTCCAGTTATCTCCAAATCAACCAATTATTCTAACCAGTTATAAATATTTTACTCTAATTTCCCTAAAGATTTACTGAAAATCTATGGTTTTGGACCATTAAGGGGGGCAAAAAAAGAACACTGACATTTTCTTTTAAAAAAAAATTCACATCTGCTCAAATGAATTTACCTTGCATTTTCATCTTCCTGGCAAAGATAATAAGCTGCAGTCAGAAATCATAAGTGAAGCAGACTTTATTAAAATATGCAAACAGCCAGGAAAAGCAGGCATCAAGACTCTTGGTGACATTTCACTCACACAATGCTGTGGAAGTAGTCAGAAAGAGCAGAGCATGGCAGCCCACACTCTTCAACACAACAAAGACTTAATCCACTCAAACCAGTGAATTGATACATCTTAAAAAGACTGAAATGCAAATTTTTATTACTTAGGGGATTACATATGGATTTGGGTTTAGTGTTTATGTTGGCCTCCCTACCTTGATAATGCAGGGTGAATGTCATTAGTGAAATTAGCAGATCATCTTAATAATTGCAAATAAACTTTTTGACAAGATTAGCTGCCTTCCATGACCTGTGTGGAAGATTCACGATTCCATCTGCTCACTGTATTCACTGGTCTTTTAGTTTCTTGGCCCACCACTGCATCCCCACCGCATTCAGTAACTGCTGGCCATCTCAATGTCTCAGCTTGCCTGCTAGATGAAATGTTGGTAAACTGCATGATTACTTCCTATATAAACTGATTTTTCCCTAAAGGTTTAGTAACTATTGCCAAATATAAATCAAAATTAACTGATGAGGCTTTCAGAAAATGTAAGGAAGGAAAAATAATTTGAAAGATGATGAAAGCTTTCATTTCTATGTTACCCTTACAGCTTCTGCTGATGGGACAAAATCAGTAATGGGTTTGGTATGATGGGTATGAGCAATTTGGCCATTTCCTTTCCTTTTTTTTTTTTTTTTCTTTTTTTCTTTGAACCAGAAAGACAAGAAATAGGTAATTTCTGTGTAGTTTGACTGTAAGAGAATAATATAGCCATGAAGTGTATGAATATTTCAATTGCCTATTTAGTCCTTATAAGGCCCTTTGTTAAGCATTTGTAAGGGCTGGCAGAAGGATAGACAGTCACGTATAACATCACCTGAAAATTCAGGCCTGATTTGTTCTGCAGTTTGCCTGTTGGCATGCAAAAGTCTGTGCTGTCTGTTCACTGGGAGTGGGTTGGAGGTCTTCAAGATTAAAAGCAAAACAAAACAAAACGAAAGAAAGAAAGAAAGAAAGAAAGAAAGAAAGAGAGAGAGAGAAAGAGAGAGAGAGAGAGAGAGAGAAAGAAAGAAAGAAAGAAAAGAAAGAAAGAAAGAAAGAAAGAAAGAAAAGAAAGAAAGAAAGAAAGAAAGAAAGAAAGAAAGAAAGAAAGAAAGAAAGAAAGAAAGAAAGAAAGAAAGAAAGAAAGAAAGAAAGAAAGAAAGAGAAGAAAGAAAGAAAGAAAGAAAGAAAGAAAGAGAAAGAAAGAAAGAAAGAAAGAAAGAAAGAAAGAAAGAAAGAAAGAAAGAAAAGAAAGAAAGAAAGAAAGAAAGAAAGAAAGAAAGAAAGAAAGAAAGAAAGAAAGAAAGAAAGAAAGAAAGAAAGAAAGAAAGAAAGAAAGAAAGAAAGAACATTCCAAAAGGGAGAGAGGAAAAATGGCCAGAGCTGGAAAGGGAAAGAAGGTGGCAAGGTTTCAGCTTTTTGGGAAGTATATGATTACAGCAAAATTGTATAGCGACTAATTCCTTCTCTCTTTTGTGAAGATTAAACAATATTTTTTTTGTCATTTTTCAATTTTGAAATATCTTGAGTTACTGGCATTGCATCCCATAATGGATGGTTTAAATGGCTCCAGGCTAATTAGTGAAGAGTGGCTCTGTACAGAGCTGTGTCTCTCCAGAGCATGCTGCTTAAACCATGCTTCATAGCACTTCACACCTATTGAGGTGCTTTTGTAGCATTAAGACATCACTTTTGTTGTTGCTTAACAGCAACAAAGTTTAAACAACCATTATAAAAATCAAATGTAACTGAAAACAAATAGGTGTCAGTTTAAAACCTTTGAAACAGTGATATATAAATCATATCATGACACTGAAAGTATTTACTTACTGGCTCAGCTTCAGAAGAAAGTCTTATAGGTAACTAAACACAGTCACACTTGTTGAGAAGTCCTAATGCAATACTCACCAAAGCTAGTCCAAATGTGTTTTCATGAGACTGTACATCAGAAGACATTAAGGCCACTATCAACAAAACATATATGAGTGGTCAATAGCATCACTGACCAATTAGCAAGGAAGAATCTTCCAGATACACTCACTTCTCTGTAGCAGTGTGGATTTTCAGCTGAATTGCCTGAACTTTTTTGGGTTTGGAAACTTGAGTTGGAAAGTTAAGTAGAAATAATGATGAGGTTTTTCCTGTTCCTATCAGAAAGTGCCTTAACTGGCATTTTCTATAGTATTTTGGCTTTTCTTGTCACAGCCACTTGTCCCTACTTGAGGAAAAAAAAAGGCATAATTAAATGGATAATTAAACGTGATGCTTTTACAATCATTATATGAAGTGATGTGAATATGTCAAAACCTCAGCAGAATCTGTGTTGTATCTTGGGTAAAGGTAGGATGAAAGATACTATGTTCAGAGATGTTCTGCATCCCTGAGTCTTAATAATTCCGTGAAGTATCATGGAATACAATTGTAGTGAGAATGCTGTTTTCTGTCACTTGGATTTACAAATAAATGAAAAAAAAAAAAATCATCTGCTTGCAATTTTATCAATTGAATGAATTCAATCCAAATGTAGCCCTTCCTTTCTGTAGCCACGTCTGTGACCCCCCAAATAAGTGCCACCATACTTTAATATGTTAACCTCTTGCTATTTTGCTCATAGGTATCCTCAGTAATGTTATGTTGAGCACTTATGAGGCACATTTCAAAGACCATAATGGAGTATGCAGGAAATAGCTAGCTTCTGAGCCTTACTTCAGCTATATGAAAGATATAATAATTACCAGTAAGAGAAGAGAGTACAAAACATCTAGAAATATATTAAAGACAAAGTGCATTCAAAAAAAGGATCACAGCTGAGCAATGCACTAGAACTGTTCAACATGTTCATTTTCAAATTGTTACAGGCAAGAAACTGCTTATGAAAATTGCCTAAATTTCAGGAAAGCACATACTACAAGATCTGCACATTGAAGAACTGAAATATAAATACGGAAATTTACTGAATAGACTAGAGAAGACATAAATGAAGGTGGGAAAAAAGAATCATAATTAAAACAATGTATAAATAAAATGTACAAGAAAGCTTTGAGTTTGGTCCTGTGCAATTTGTTCTTGAAGACTGTTTTTTTGGATCAGAAATTTCTAAACTTTTTAGTATTACTAGGCTGTCTCTGATACAACCAGACACATCATTAAGTGTTTAAAGTCTTGTTTTATATGTCTGGTACAGTAGTGGCATTTGTGCAAAACAGTATCTATGAAAGATAAATAAATGCTTAGAAAAGTAGATATCCATCTATCAATAAATGGAAACAGTTCAGGTTACAGACAGTGAAAGGCTTTGGCTGTAAAAATCAGAATTAGCTAGAGTGTGCTGCACTAGCAGCTTTACTCTTCTATGAGGTGGATCATTGTTAGTGCTTTGCTTACTTGTCAATATATTGGATATGTATGGTAAATACTTGGGGTGTCAGTACAATGTCAGGATAAGCTTCCACAAGGTTACTGAATCATAAAGTCTCAATTCCAATATTTGCCAACTGTTGGTATTGGTCTCCGTGGATACCTGATTTAGAAACTCAGTCTAAATGCATTGTTCCTCTTGCCTTAAATTTAATGGGTGGAAAAGCAAACAAACTTTATTGTTCCCTTTCCCCTTATTTTTGGTTTATTGGTATCATAAAACATGAGTTATTAGCAAAACTTCTGAGAGACTGACTTCTCCAGACTCTTCTTTATCTTTTTTAAAATAGTTATTTATTTTGCTAAATTTACATAGGTTGAAATGTAAGTCACTCCTTGGGTTGTGATGGAGTAGGAAAATCTTTCCATGCTCCTCCCTAAAAACTCAAATAAACAGTAGAGGGTATTTGTAAAAGGTATTTTTGGCTTTATTCTTATCTATTACCATGGTTTACAGTGTATTAGGCTATAGATTATTGCAACTATTTACTAAGGCAGATAATACCTTTGACTCTAATAACACCTGACTTACAGTACATCACATGAATTGGTTTCTATTATCTGATGCTTTATATTTATGGAGGAGGTAAAGGAGGAGAGATATCCAAGTCCATGATTTTTCTATGTATATTATACTACATCCATTTGGTTTCTTGACGGCAAAAGCACATGCCTTCATAAAAACATAAACAGAGTTTTCAACATTGAAAAAGAGCTACATTGTTCAAAGTGTGTTTGGAATACCTTAACAATGCCTAGTTTGACACCATTTTTGGGCTTATTTTTAACAAGAATATAGCTGACTTTGGTTAACAGAGTTCCTCAGTTCTCTGTAATTTATTAAGAGGCCCAATAAACTTGGTTCAGTTCTTGATTATCTGTCTGAAAATGCTACCTTAAATTTAGCCTTGTTTAAATAACACTAAATTAATGGAAGATCAATGTTGAATACAGAACTGCCTCTTGGAGAGACTTTGATCAATGGAGAATTTGGTGGGTTTTATCTGATTGAGACTTGGGCTGATACCAGACAATTACATGAAAATAACTACTTGTAAGTTAATATATTTTCCTTTACTTTGTGCTCTGTCTACAGTACAAGGGACCTGTGACAAATGCTGTATGGCATATGTTATAAAATGTGTGAAATATATAGTCGTTGATTGTTTCCATAGGCTGCAACATACTTCTTTTCCTGGCCCCGCATTAATATATCTCTGTGTCTGTAAGGATGGGAGAAGCTGGGAATGTTTGTGTTATCCCTGTCACTAGTTTTTGCCATATCTTTTGACTCGGGGATCTCTGTCAGCTATTAAATTGCCCTGTGGGCCCCAAATGCTAGCATAAGAAACCCCCAATCTGTAATTTAAAAAATTATATTCATAGATAACAGAATATGCTCTTAGAAGTTATATTTTCAGTAAAATCAGTTCTATTCCTGGTTATTGACAGATATATTGATCTCTCTCTAAGCTCTTGCGTCTACAGAACCACTTTAGGGGCATTCAGGTGAAGGAAGAGAGGTGCTGTGAGAGAGCAAGGCTTCACACTGCCAGAAAGCTTCTTCCTACCTGGAGATCCTTACTCCCACGACTGATGGAAAGATAAGCATCCAATTCACAATTGCTGCAGGAAACAGTACAAGGAGATGTCACTTGGTAAATACAAAGAGTTTTTTTTTAAAACCACAGCTTTTTTAGGGTCCTCATTTCCCATTTGTTTTTTTTTTTTTTTACATACCATATCCCCTGTTCTCCTAATCCTTTGTGTATCTACATTTAAGAGACAGCTACTTACAGTTTGTGATGAAAAGTTTAGAAATACTTCTTCAGGCCAGTCTGTAGTTACTCAAACTGCGAATTGGTCAGGATGCAAAATGAGTCCGCTAGTGGACCTCAGAGGGATAAATGCTGCATATCCCACTAGTGATAGTGTTGCTCTAGAGAAGTGATTGCACTTTGCTCATCACACAGAGAATCATCTACTAACCAGATTTTCATACTGCAGCTTTGCAGGTTTCTACACTTTGCATTGTACAAGCTCTTCAGCTTACTGCCAGTAGAAATCTCAGAGTTCCTGCAACACTGTTGAGTTTCCTTCCTAGAAATAGCCCATATTGTTACTTATCTGTGAACTAACTTCTAGAATTTTAGTATTGTCTTATAATTTCAGACTCTCTTTGCACATTCAATGATCATTTTATCTCTTCTGAAATGATGAAGGCTGCAGTATCCATTTAATATTTTCATAAATTAACTTTGGAACTCTATAGCCCTTATATCTGCATCTGCATTTTCGCAGTTCTATCTTTCTCAACAGCTATAGTGTTAGGTCATTATGATGTAAATATTTAACTTAATTTCTCTGTGCCCACTTTTAAAGACTTTAATGAGTCTACCTACATTCTCTATGGAAACAAAGCTAAAAAGTAATCTGGATACCCTTTATTAAAAAATAGAAATACAGTAAAAAATCACAGAAAAGTCCCAAAAGCAGAGGCCTGGAAGCTGGTCTTCTGAGAACAGACTTCCTGGTTTAATTGACAGCAGAAAAGTTTGAGGTTCTTTAATAGGCTTCATCTTTCAAGTCTTGCTCAGCCCAAAAGTCAGCACAGACTTCTTTGCTTACAAACATCAGTACAGGGTATGCAGTTAACCCTTGGAGCCTGCAAGGTATTGAACTGTCCTAAAATGCTCCATTTTCCTATATGACAATCTGTTATATCCCAGTGTAATTGCCAGCTGGCAGGTAATTTTCCTATAGAAGACTTTTCCTCCTAGTAAGCGCTGTTATGATAATATTCAACCACAGCAATGTAGTTAAAGGAAATTGAAAGGTATAGGCCTTTCCCAAAGGTGACTCAATCTGTCTGGAGACAGGCGTGCAAGGCAGGATAAAACACTTTTGGAGGTACTTCCATCTCTTTGCCAATTAGAAATTAGACTATACACCAGACTTTTTTGTACATAAAGCTTGTTGCGATAAATCTTACTCTAAACATTTGACTTTTGTGATAGGCAACTCTAGTAACAATAACTATCAGGTTGTCTGAGACAGACAGACACTGGAAACCAGATATCATTACTCACAGTATTATGTGGAAAGGAAGAGAAGAACATGGTCAGATTTAACTCTATGTATGATGAACTTATAGAAGGAAATTGAATCTCCAGGTTGTGTCCAGACAAATTGTAACACTACTGATCAAACAAGTCGCGTAGCTGGCCATGGGTATTTAGAGTAAATCCCCAAATGCCAGCATCCCACCTTTTAGAATAGCCTAGTTGGGATCCAGCAGAGGGCATTATCTGTGGGTGTAATTTTACTAATGCATCAGGAGCTTTTGAAAAATATGCTTTTAATATCCCTCCAAGTCATTGTATATCAGGAAGAAAAAAGGAGAAATTTCCACTGAAAAATCAGACCGTAACAAAAAATAGCAATGAATTCTCCTCCATGCAAAGGGAAAAAAAAATGAATACTGCATGAATTGCTTTGTGGTAAAATATTTGACATTACCTGTAGTTAATAAATGCTAACTTCTGCTTTGTCCTAGTTTTACTCGCAGAGTATTTGGATGTCAATCCATATATATGGTACCAGTAGCAGACACCATTTAATTTGCTGTGACTATTTTCAGGCACAGTGTGTTCCATTTTCAGTCTTGTTAGAACTTTCCAAAACTACCTACTTGATGGTAAATATGAAAAAAAATCTCATCCCCCAACTCTCTCTGGCATTTCTCTTCACCCCAGACTTGATGCTGCAAGATTATTCAGCACAGGTTAGAAAAAGAATTTAGTTTTCATGTTAAACTACCCAATTCCTTTTGCTTTATTTTTTGTTCTTGTCATTTTTTCAGACAAAAGCTGGAGATGTTTGATGTGTATTATTTATTCAGCCCTTATGAATGAAACAGGGAAATGTTTAAAATAAACCGGAATAGTATGTCTTGGTGTACAGTTTCCCATTTAAATCATGTTCACATTTGGTCTTAAACTCCTATCTGTTTTTCAGATATGCAGTTAATGTGATGCAAAAAATATGTTTTTCTCCCTAGCTTTCATACCTGCTGTCTTTAAACCTGCTGTCATTTAGTCATTAGTTATCCCCGTTGTCTGTCTACTTGGCTTCGGATTCCAGGCCTTTTGCCAGTCTTTTGGGGTTTTTGCATCCTCCTAAGTAATTCATTGTTTCAGATCAATGAGTCGTTTATTGTCTGCTACCCAAATAACAATTAACATTTTGAAAAGACACTTCCCTAAACTGACTTAGGCCAACACCAGAAGCAACAGTTGCGATTCATTGGTCCTGACACCCGTGTCCAAATGAGATGTCTACTTCTTAGGCAGCCTCAGCTACTTCTACAGCCAAGGAGAGGAACAGGCACCTTCAGGGAGTGATTTCTCTTTCCTGATTCCTGTGGTAAAAGGAACCAAATATGATGAGCACAACCTAAACAATCCCAAAGGTAGATGAAAAAGTTAACTGAAGTGAGAGCCACCAGACTAGATTATGTGGTTGATCATGCCATGCCAAAAGTGGAATTGGACACAAATTCTTGTGATAAGAAACGAAAAAAAGTTTTTCTGCTGCCTCATCTGTTGGGAGTAGCAGATCATGAATATTGACATACGGAATCTAGTTTTTGTTTATTAGTTAGAAAAATACTTACCTGAGCTTCAGTTTAACCAATTAGGCACAAGTGCTTTTTTCAAATACTTAAAATGGGCCTGATTGCAAAATCATGGAGTAGGTGACTTCTTTTAATCTTGTTGATAGACCTCTCATTAAATTTCCGGTCTTCATAGAAGGAAATAGACACAGAGGGTAGTAGAAACATGAAACAAAACAAAACCAAACAGCACCACCACACACTAATGAAATTCCATACTTCAAGTTGAAACGCTTAATATATATTTACATTCATATATGTGTGTATAGATACAACATAGATGGTTCCATATAATTCTGATTCAATTTGAAATTCAGGTTCTGTGATTAATTATTCATGTAATTTGGCTGTGGTAATCTGTTTTAACAGCAATTTAACTAAGAAGGCAATGATATATTTAAGAAGTCTTGAAGTCTGTTGTAGATCCCTGTTTGTTTCCTTTTTGTTAACTTTGCTGTTCTCCACAGATGATATTGCATATTGACCAGCTGGAATATTGCTGTCAAAACTTGGATTCCCTAAGAGACAACTCTCCCTCAAAGCTGAGTGCTTATCTAGTTGTTAGTCATCTTTGAAGCTGATTATAAATTTGACACCTTTAATCAAGGTCAGAGCACAATGCTTGGTTCCAACTCAACAGCAAATGATGAATATGTCTGAGGAACATAAGGATTAGTCTCAAATTACTATTTCATACAATGAACTCTGCTTCCAGACAACATCATTAGTTCACATGAGGAGTGGAAGGGATGTATCTGACAAACACACACATGTATCTGCCTTGGTTGTAAAAGTGCCTTTTCTTTCTTTAATTACTATAAAACTTCCACCTTTGCAGATCATCAGGGTGCACTGTGGTAACAGCAGGTAGATTCATTTTTGTCCTTTCCCACAATGATGACTATAATTCCTAACAACTTTGTATTTGATTTACAAGGACCATACAAGTCTGACAGAGTATTCACTGTATCATGACATTTACGATGCCTAGGTGTTCACATTTGCTCAGATGCCAACTTTTTCATTGGCAATATTATTTACAGATTAAGCTTTTTCCAGTTTTCACTATTCTAATCCTTCTCATCTCTCCTCTAAGCAAAACAAAAAGGTAATCGATACTTTTGGCGAATAACTATTAAGTTTGTAAAATTTACAGCATTAATATTGTTGGAAATGCCTTATGCTACCAAAAGAATTTATCTCAAGGTATTAAAGGATGCAATACACTATGTACGCTAAGATACACATTAAATGTCACACATTTTGCTTCAGAAGTCCGCACATTAAAATGCATTGGGTTAGATACTGGATTTAATATATTTTCTCCATAAACTACAGCTTCTTTATCTTTTCTGTCCTAGTGTCTGATGTGCTTCACTGTCAGTTAGAAGAAGGTAAATACATAAACAATGATGTGACCAGTTCGGGATAATACACTGAGTTTATTACCACAGTTTTGAGGAAATCTACTTTAAGAGCAGGACAAAGAAGCCACTTTTGTTTCATCCAAAGCAGTGAGAATGCTAAACTTATAGAATATAAAGTTTTTAGATGCTGATAAACAACCAGACCAAGACATCAGCATAAAAAGCGTGAGAGGAAAAAAAAAATGGGATTAATTGCATTATTCTGAAATAGGTGCAAAACAATCAAATCCTCTTCTCACATTTAGGTCTTGTTCTCACTAAGTTACCAGGTATTTGGCCTAAGCACTGAGGGCTTTTATATTAACCACTGCCACTTCATCATATAGTCAGGTAACAAAGACAAATGACTGTCTTCCTGTCAAGTGTACTGGAAAAAAAAGGATTAAAAGAGCTATAGTTTAAATGATAAGATTGAAATAGTCTTGAAAATGCAAACATTTGCTGGCAGAAAGACAGATATAAAGCAAACAGTACATGATCTTGGTGTGATTTTAGAGGTTTTACGACATGTAGCAGGAGTCAAGTACTCCGTTCTTTCCCATGTAATGTCTCAATAATTTCTGCTTTGTTTTTCATCTTAGCAGACCTATTTAACACTGTATCAGTTGTTGCCCTAGCTTTAATAACACAAAGCTTTAGGCAAACCTTTTCTTCAGCTTTGAATCACAGTGGTCTGAACATATTTTTTTTGGAAATATGGCTTTGAATGTCACCAAAACCCAAAGAGGAGACTAAAACCCCATGTTTAATTTTCACCTTGCTTATAATTTCAGTGTTCAACATTTTTCATTTCTATTTTGACTGCTGGGAAAAACAAAAATTGATCTAAATTGAATGTTCATGTGCAATGGCATGCAACATACAAAACATACAAAAAACACAATTTATTTGATGCAAATTCACATAGAAACAGGAAACTTGCATTAATTAACAGGAAACCAATATTTCCTCTCTGTTTCTCGTACTGTCATTGTAAAAGAGTAACTCCTTCTAAAATGTCATTAATCAGCAAGTAAACTCCTATGTTAAGAAAAAAAAAAAATAAAAAAAGGAAACAATATCCAACAGCATCAGTCTGAAAGCAAAAAAGACACTGAGTCAATGTTGAAAGTCTGACTGACTTAGCACATATCATTTTTAAACTTTCCTTCAGACTGACTGAAGTATATAACTTGGGAATATACAAAATTAGAGCCTTGTTCTAACAATCTTATTTGGTCAAAATTACCTTTGAAGCTGAGGAAGGAAACAGAGAACTAAGATTTACAGAGACTAGCCATGACAAAAAGAATTAGCTGCATAAGAATTGATTTATAACATCCAAAATCATATCTTACAGTATTATCTCATCAGCAGACACCAAGAGCAGATACAGCAGGGAAAGCATAAGAACTAAACAGGAAGAATGGGGAAAATTGATCCCATCTACTAGCATCCTGATCACTAGCAATGATCAGCTTAAAGCTCCCTTGAACAAATCTAATAGATTTTCAAAGAGCAACTATTAACAAAAAAATGTTTAGATAGATGTGGAAATCTGGTTCCTTTGGAGATACCTTATAGTTCCAGCACTTTTCTAAGCCCGAACAGAAGAACAAAAGGTTTTAAAACTTAGCTCAGTACTTCCATGTACCACTTATATTGCAGCCCAGAACTTTAGAGCTGCAGTCCATGAAAACACAAGTGTTATATCATACTTCCGCTAAACAAAATAACTCCTTTCCCATAATAGCCCAGTAAGAGTTAAGTTGGGTGAATATTGGAAGCAATTCTTAGTTTGCATGAAGACGCTGTATCAGTTTACCAGATAATCTCTGTGCGTGGATATGTGCTTGTTTGTCTTTTTTTTTTAACATGAAATTTAAGAAAAGCTGAAGAGGCATGCTAGTGGATACAAAAGTGAAAAACAGTTTAAAGGGTAACAGATAAGGGCATGAACTGAAGCAAAAGAAAGGTCAGGCTCCTAGAGAGTTTAGCAGAGAAAAGTCTACGCATAGAGGGTAACTGATGTATTAAATTGGACTCTGACAAAAACACTACTGAAACCTGCATCACAACATCCCCACACTCCTTTTTTTTGAACAGGGGATTAAACAAGCCCTTTTGGAAGGACAAGTGAAGATGAAGGTCTAGAGGGATGCCCAGATTCTACAGTGACAGGTACTTTATAGACAGATTCAGGGAAAAGAGAAGTCTAAGTTTTATTGTCCTCAATACCACTCCTGTGCTTTTGTTAATAATGCTATTTTCTAGCAAGGACAACACCACCTAAAAGTCCAAACTGCACTTTACCTGCAGGACTAAATTCTCTTGAAGACAAACAATACTTCTGTATGTCTTTATGTATTCGTAAGTGAAGTTATACATGTTAAATAACCAGTTGCCCCATTAGAAAAGAAAAACTATCAATCATCAGAATTTTTCCTGGCTGGAGTGTCTCCTCCACAGCTCTGTGAAGCTGAGGGCATGAGTGTTATTTGTGCTCCCTGGGGAGTTAAGGAGCATCATGAAAGCAAAATGAGCTCTTGCTCAGTAAATTACGTATCTGTCGCAACACACTGGTCAATCTTACAGAGCGACACTTCCAGCCTGCCCAGAACAAAGAATACAAATGCCACCAAAACACACCACAGAGCAACAAAAGCTTTGTTTGGGAAAAAAAAAAAAACCAACCAACCAAACAAACCAACAGAAAGCAAACAAAAAAACACCCAACAATGGAAGAGAGATCCCATCAGTGTCATCCCCTCCTTCACCCCCATGTCCTCTGCTTCTGATGTTCACACACACAAAGATGGCCACGAGCAGTTGGTGAAGTTCTTGCCATAAAGAACTGGCACTGCCATTCACTGTATTTTTGGAAATGTAGTCAGAGTGTTAAATTTAGATTTTAACCTACAGTATAATCAGATAGGTTTGCAAGTGTCAGTGGCCAGATTTGCTCTCCCCAAAATTCCCAATCCTAATGAATATACTTGGAAATTATTTTGTATGGAATAACTACCCTGTAGAGGAGGGAAACACAGGCTTGCTGCAGCTTTCCTTAGGGTATGTGAACATTCAGTGAAATCCTGCTACTTGGTTAAAACCCACTAAACACAAGACAGGAAGAGTCAGTAAGACTAATGTTGTGTTATCTCATGCACCTCTTAAAAATTTATGTTTCTGCTAAAATGTTGGTGATTCTTATGTTTGTTTTTTCACTCCCTTGCTGGTCTGATGTTAAGCAGAGCGATAACGAGAAGTTTAAGACAAGAGATTGTCTTTTATGCTGCAGAACCTCATTGCTATAGAATATATAATAGGTCCTTGAAAATGTATTGCTTTTGACCTACCTAACTATTGAACAAATTGCAGCACTAGTATCACTGAGCTGCACCAAACCCCAGGAGGGTCTTGCCCTGTAAGAGCAGAGGTACTTTGTCCCCATCCTCACATTAGGGACACCAGCTGCGGAGCAAGGCAGATAGTCGGAGCAGCCCACCCTGCCATCCATCCACCTTCCCTACTGACTCACAGGAGGTGGCCCTCCACCCAGCATATCCCTTTTCTGGATTGCTCCCTTTGGGGCAGTTGATCCATCACCATTCACAGCCCAGGAATCCTATGGATGGCATTTGTCTTGTCTCACTTGAGATATCTAAAGGTTAGACATCGAAATCTGAGCTGGTCACCCTAGGCTCTTTTTTGTCAATGGAGAGAAATAGGTTAGAGAGATGAGTCTCTGGAGATGCTTATCTCATAATGGTGTGAATCGTGCTTTAAATTAAGCCTTTTCTATGACACTAGAGATCAAGTTTATGCTGTATTGCCTTATAGCTAATCCTCATGTTAAGGTACCTAATAAAGTCTGAGGCATGACCTGTGACCATGGTATGGCTACAGGTCTGTGCTTTATTCAAAGTGGATCCTTGTAGTTTCTCCTGAGAGAAATTTCCTGTATTTTTAACTCTAGTTTGAGTCTGAGATGGAGAAATAGTCCTTATTTATATTTCAAATGGTATTTTCTAGGGTTTATCTATAGCAAAAGCCTTGTAAGCCTTTCAGAATTTGAAATTTTCACACAAACTTCACATATAAAAAAATCATGAGATATTCTAGAGACAGCAAATAATTAATTTTAAAATAAAAATGAGAACTGATTGATAAAATGTATCGTATTCTACTGTGTTTTCTTTCCTAAGCAGTGTTTCAATACAAATATTTCCTCCATAATGTGCTGAATGGAATAAAAGAGGTTAAAAAAAACAAAGCAAATCAAAATCTCACAGCACTAAATTCTAATGAATGCAAAGACCTTGAAAACATCAGTGGCTCTGCAAACCAAATGCTGATCCCTTTGATAGAATATGCAGGAATAAAATGGTTAGCAGTTGAAATACTGTGGCACAATAATAATTACTTTGCACCTGTAATTCTATTTCTCATTTCCCTGTTTACTGTCTGATGTTTTTGTTTATCACAGAGTCATATTCCAGTCTCTTCATTTGTAGACTGTTTCTGGAAAATAACTTATGCTGAATGCTGAAAGACACAAAAGACCGTGATGATAAATTAAGCAATATTTCTTTCTTTTTTTTTTTTTTTTTTTTTTTCTCTAAGCAGGAAAGGTTCTGCTCCTCTTATTCTTTTCTTTTCTTTTTGTCTTTGTATTTTTTAAAATAATTAATTCTTGTGTGGAATCTCAAGGTTTGTTCCTATCTCATTTATATGAACCCTCAACTACTTTTGGCAGTTGTTAACATTATTTTACCATCACTATTGTTGTTAGGGCTCAAATTAAATTGTGTAAATGAATAAGCTTGTATGAAACTTATCTGAAAGGAAACAAAAATATAAGTTAGGTTTGGGAAATTAATATTTCTGCTCTGGATGGCAGAAATGAGTTTGCTCCACAAAGGTCACAGAAGAGAAGATGTTCTGGAAGCAAAAGGAGTTCTCAGTTGATTTTTAGTGAGGACTAAATTTTGGCTGAACCACTAAAGTTGGAGGCATGAAAAAATAGCAGTTTTAAGAACTAAAAGAAGTCTGAAGAGGAAAAGTGAAAAATTTCACTTCTCCAGAAGAAATGTAGATCCAGTTTTGTATGTAGAGATGAAAATCAGGCTTAAATGCAGGCATCAGAGCTTGGTATCCTGAATACTTATGATCTTTGCTGGCCGTTGTACCTCACACACAAAAGTTAAAAACGTCTGTGTGACATGTTTGGGTGCTCTGTAGGGGACCCTGATCAGGACATGCGGACATGTCTTCATGAGAGACAAAGTTGTCACCAACAGGAAAAGACAACAGAAATGAAGGAAATGTTAGAGCAAATACCAAAAAAAACCCAAACCACTGGGCTGACTTTTCATTTTCTGCATATCATGGGCTGCGAGGAGTCCCATAATGTCAGTTAGTGACCACCTGATGATTGTTTATTATATAATGATGCTCCTGTGCATTCATCATAGTCTGTCAACTGTCCATGGGTAGTAGAGGAAGGAAAGCTTGAAGGGAGAAGAGATCCCCAAGCACAAGACAGAAATATGAATACTTACAAGCAGACTTTGACTGAAGACTATGGTGGTATCTAAACCACTGAGCACTGCACATAGAGTTAATAGACACCTACAGAAGCAAATTACAGTCAGCACCAGTAATGAGATGTTCAGGATGTGCCTTGAATGAAGGATGACATACATTGCTTTCACGAAGAAATAAGAAATAATTCTGAGCCTCTTTTTATCATATATATCTTCCCTTTCTATTAGATATACTTTGTATATTTATATGTGTTGAAAGTTAATTTGTTGTCTCCAGATTCTTGAAAAGGTTTCTATACGAATTGCACCAGTTAGGCAAACTATAGATGTACTCTTTTTCTTTCAGTATTTCAGGCAACCGAGTTTGCACTCTCTGTTTTCTATATTCGTTCCTCCATTTACCCTTATTCTTCAGCAAACTTCTTCACTGTAATCTGTTCATCATTTTTATGGCTTTCTCCCTCTTCTACCAAAATATAATGTTGATAGATTAGCTTCACCAAATCTTTTAGAGCCGTCAGTGTCACTTCTGAAGTGGCTGCAAGAGTTATTGCAGTCTTCTCCCTTGGTAACTGTTGGGCTTCCATCTAACTATTCATTTGATGACCGAAAGAATTAAATTTTAGTTTCTTGTATGACTGAATTCAGTACTATGTTGTTTCACCCAGTAAGAAATTATGGACTACAAAGCAATTTTCAGGAAGAAATAAAGGCTTAATGGTTGATAACAGATGTACACACTCAAGGAAGCAGAACACAAAACAAAACAAAACAGAGAAAGGACCAGAGAAAGAAGTGGCTTATACAAAAGGCCAACCTAAGATAAAGAGCACATGAACTAGAGACTAAAGCAAACCCAACCAAAAATAAGGTAAAGAATAAGAGACCAGGTTTCAGAAGGAACATTTCTGAGCGCTGCTGTAGCCACATACACACTGAGAAAGAGTAAGAAAGAGCTACTACAATTCCCAAATATACAAGCTGGGTAAATCAACCACCAATCATGCTCCCAGGCCACCCTTAGCCGGTGAAGGTCATTAGCACTAAGTAAAGGCCCTCCTTTCCAGGAGAATCCCTTGGAAGTCCTGTAACACCTAAGCACAACACCACTGAGATATTAGTTTATTTCATATTCAGAAAGTAATATACATTTTTTCAGAAATATCTGATCCTTTAGAAATTTGCTAGGCTCTTACCTCTTCTCTTGTCTTTGTACACCTGGATGTTTAAATCAATAATCGACTCAGTAATAGAACAAAGTTAAGTTATTTGTGCCTGCCTTTTGTAAATAAGGGCAGAATTGCTATAGTAACAGCAGAAGATACTCAGTCACTGTGACAAAAATGTGGCAACCTGATAGAAAAGGCTAATGAGGGAATTCAATTTCAGCTGAATTTCATTAAACTCAGCCTCTCTTCACTGCAAGGCGGGGGGGGGGGGGGGAGGGGGGAGGGGGGAGGGAGAAGGTGGCCAATTAGGTAAAGAC
The DNA here is from genome assembly GCF_965183815.1 of Platalea leucorodia. NCBI lineage: Eukaryota > Metazoa > Chordata > Aves > Pelecaniformes > Threskiornithidae > Platalea > Platalea leucorodia. Next base: position 6,561,745 of record NC_138858.1, read on the forward strand.
TAGGCTAATGTTACCCTAATTTGGAAGTGGTTTTTGCCTGAAAGAGGTGAGAAAGGCTATAAAATAGACAGACCAGGTGAGGAGCTTAGACAAAGGAAAAATAGCATTATTCTATGCTGTTATATCTCCACCTGACTTTACTGTGAAAGTAAGCTCCCTGGTTTCACTGGACCAATATCTTTGATAAGAGCTCCATGCATTTCTGTATTGTGGCTTTCTGGTTGAGTCCCATGCCTAAACTATCAATTTCCCTCAATTCCTCCTACCCTTCTCCTTTCTGTTGGAAAGACTTGGGTTTGTAGCAGAGCCTCAGCCACCAGGAACGCCCGTCATGGTCAGAAATCGGCTGGTAACTCAGGAAAAGGCCAGTAGGACTTAGTATGGAGTCTATAATTATTAACAGTAGCATTGCTGAGGTAAAGAGACCCAGATACATTTCAGAGAGTGAGTAGTTTGATGTGCACCATGCAGCACCTAGTAGTGACATTGAGTCTTGGCCACATTGATCATCTTGGAGACATCTTCGAAGTGGTTCCCCTGGTAATGCCTTGGAGGCCCCTCTGAAATTCAGGTTGACTTGTAAACATGCATGAGTACAGGCTTAGGTGTGTAAGTTTAAATACTCAAGTTTGACACTTCGGGCATAAATAGCTTGAGGGGAGGATTATATACAAATACTTTCAGAAGTGCTTTGTTATCTCTGGCTATAAAACACTTAAAAGAAACAAAATGTTTCCATTAAGAATGTGTTTTCTTTGACCAATGTTGATATACAGGAAAAGAAATAAAACTCCAAATCACCTTGTTGCAATTACTTAGGCAATGTGCTTTAAACCCCAGTCAAAGTGTGGCCTATTCCTACAGCTGCTGGAAGTGGAAGGTTGTCACCTGGATTTATGAGCCTGCCTATTACAAAACATTTATGGGCAACTATAACTGTTGGCCCCTAAAGCAAGTAAAAACTGATGTTTAGCTTAAGTAGTCCGTCCCCTACTCTCTGTTGAAATGCAAGCACTGTTTTGTAGCTCTAGGCCATGAAAGCATAGAAATACATGACATGAAAAGTTCCTGTGCCTTTTTTCAATCTTCTTTCTTTGTCTTTTTCTTTTTCTGTTCCCAGAATTTATCTTTCAGTCATGATCAGTGTCATTTTTCACAACTGAGTAACTTTAGCCTGGTTATAAGAAATGCTCTTTCTGGCTATAAAAATGAGTAATACTTTAGGGATTTTTTTTTCTTGGGGGAGCAGGAATAGAATCCAACTCCCTTGCTAACACTGGGGGCAGGAAGTCAGGTGTAATTTGTACATTTTAGATTTCTAGCCAAATAAATGTTGTTTTTCCAAGAAGGTGCCACTTCAAAATGAAAAATTACAAGAACGCATCTGCGGTACTAGAAGATAAAAAGCCAGAAATAATCCTGGGGGGGAGGGAGGAGGGAGGGGGAATCTTTTCCATTTAGGTGGGTTTTGTTTCTAGCTAGGAAACTGTTGATAAAAATCACATGAACTATTAACTGAAAAAATATTTCAAATTCTAATTCAACCAATGAAATCACTTCATATTTCAAAATATATGCAAACATGCCATCAGAGGGTGAGGTAACAGCAATACTACAGTGTTTTGCTAAAAGTGGAATGAACACTTGTTCATATTAACAACCTTACACATAAGTCTTTCATTAAAAATCTTCGGAAATTTTGGGGTTTGTTGTTCAGTTGCACTGTAACAGTACATAAAGTTCTCAGTTCTGGACACACTTGTTCTTCTGTGCTTGGCAAGCATTCTTAGCCCTGTTTAACAGATGAGGGCCTCTCTTGCAGTGAGGCATAAGCACTGTAAGAGATACAAATTACATAGTAATATGCAGAGTGAGGAATCAAGCTCAGGTTTCCCTAGTAGAGCTAATGAAAGACTATCTGCTTAATCATGTACTTGGTTTGGTTTACGAGTACCATTTATTTAATGTGTTACTACTAGAAAAAACACACAGGACCTCTTCAGTGTTTTTTTTCAAATTTGGAAAAAAACCCAAGTTACTCACGTTAGCCCTGAGAAAAATCTGAACTTCAGATTATCCACTTTTTTTTTTTTTTTCCCATTTTGAAACAGTGCTTATTTTGAAGTGTCCCTATGTCTAATGTAATAGAGTATTTTTGAAGAGGTGAGACTCTGAAAATTATTTGAAATACTGACTTTTACTCAGAAGCAAACTGGAAAAAGCACCATCAAAGCAAAGGCTTCTTTGTTTACCAATTCTTCTCCCTGGCATTTTGAAGTCCCAAACCATTGTCTTTATCAGATAGCAACAGAATAAATTTAAGATCATATCCTACTTTTCTACAATTATGAAAAATCCTGTTTAATTAGGGCTATGTATAATACTTCAGTTTTTCATCCCAGTATATCTTTCCATTCACTTCAGGCTAAAGAGAAAAATAACATATGTTTTCACAGAGGATAATTTATGGATAAGAAAACATTTGAGTTATGTTGTTTTAGCTTTGTAATATTGTCAGTTACATCAGGGAAAACATGGAAGTCAAGTAAATGACAAAACTACTCACTCTAGGCTCCTTTGACAATATATGAGGATCACTGGTCTTGGTCTGAAAATTATTCAGATGGCTTAAGATCTGGAAGCATCCCTCTCTAGTATCAACTGTAAAGAGTCCTTTGGGTGACTGAAGAGGAAGATTAAAGTTAAGGAAGATCAGTCAAGATTGAGCTAATATTGATTCCAAATTGGTTCCTGTTTTATCTTCTGCAAAATGGAAAGCACGGAGTGCTTGCACAGCTTTTGCTGCCTAGAGGCTGGTTTGTGGTGTTCAGATTGACACTTTGTTTGTTTTGGGTTGTTAGTTTTGTTTGTTGTTTTTTTTTTTTTTCCCCAAGCAAGATTTCTTTTGTTTGTTTCATTTTAATGAGCACAAAGGAAATTCAAGGTTCTTGATTGCTGGATACTTCCTTTACCCTGGGGAGCCCTCATTCACATGAGGAAATTCATTATTGCTAAAAGGATTGGTGTTGTAAACAATCAGCCAACATAATGAGGGTTGCACAGCCTCCTCCCCAGTATTTCCTACAACAGTTTAAATGGTACTAAATATGTATTTTATGGCAGTTAGTATAATGCAAGGGAAAATGCAGTGCTTCATCTTATGAAGTGAGATCAGGTGTCCCCAGTGATCTTGGCTAAGTACCTTGGGAACCAGTACTGGCTTTTTGGAAGAGACCAACTTAGTGTTCTGGGTTGCAGCTCAAGTGGAAAATGAAATAAAATCAGGCCCAGCCATAAAAGCATATGCACCCAGCTCTCCAGTAAGGCAGAATACTGGTATTTCAACATGGCTGTACATGCCACCTCTATTGGTAAGGTACAACTTGAGGGAAGGTCCTGTGACTGCTCTTTGAGTACTTCTGGTGTGCAGCAATGTGTCTGTAAAACACAGCTGCTTCATTCAAAAAGTGTATTTGTTTGTGGGCAGACTCAAACATGAGGAAGATGCTGATCCAAAGCACCTCATCTATTCCAAGTAGGAAGGAGACAGATGTTACTTTTATTTTATTATTACCCTCCCCTCTTCCCTGCCTGCCATCTCCATCCCCTTAGCTTAACTTGGCCAGTGTCTATTTTTCTCTGTGCTTTCAATTATCGACACAGAAAGATTATTTCACATAAGGAAGCTGGTTTGTCTCTAATCCATAGTTACAAAAAGATGTTATAAGGCCTGGAAAGGAAAGATCACAGGAACAGGAGTTTCACCAGGCACAGAGATACCTTCTTGAAGACGTTGTAAGCAAGAATGACAAGAACTCTTATTGAATAGTAACAGAAAAAGAAGATGAAGAAATAGCAGGAGTTTATAGAAACAGTGTTAAATGCAGCCACTTGGTTATACTTTCAGCTGGGAAGAATTGCTTTTCGGTTCTTGTTTTCAGATCTGATGATGACTGTCACTATTATGCAGTGTCCCATTTTCTTTTAATAACTGCAAAAACATAATGAGATTTATTTTACAGCATTGGTAAATTCTTAAGAAAATGAAAACACAATTAACCTGAGCTGGTTAATCTCTTATACATCTTAATTTAGTATATTCTCCTTTCTCAGAATGAGCTTGACCCTCGCATAATAGCCAGCGGTTGCAAGGCCTGTGATGAAGAGATAGACAAATCCTTTCAGAGAGAGATAAGTGAATCCTGGAGAGCTGGAGGATTTGTAAAGTCGGTTCAACACTGAACCCTTCACCTAGTCCTTCAAATAAAACAACCCCCATCAATGCAAAAAATAATTTCTCACAAACAAATTAGAACCCACCCCAAAAAAATCCATCACATATTTAGCTGGAAATAAACAGAATCACAGCCTGTCTTGTGTTCTCATTTACAGCTTCTTTATTCTTGCCTTAATGTAAATGACAATCAGGTCTTTGGCATTTATCTTCCATCCAGCTCATGCTGTGCCTTTTTTTTTCTTTTTTTTTAACCTTGTTTTTAATGTATTTTCTTTACCTTTTTGTGCATGGGTGGAGATAAATCAGGAATGAATTTGGACCTGGTCTTCCTCTATATAGATGATGATTTGTATCATGCAAACTGAGCAAAATCACTGGGAGAAATAGGAGATACCAGTCAGGAATATAAATAGGAATGTTCTCAAGAAGGTGACTGGACTAGGGCTATAATTTTCCAAATAGTGTGCTTGTCCTGAAACAGAATAAGTATAATCAGATCATGAAATATAATAGCTTTTATAGTATCTCTTTAATGACTTTTTGTTTGTATGTTTTGAGAGATGTGCACTCCTATAAATCTCTCTGAGAAAGGAAATAATAAAAAGTATTACAAATGTATTGCTGCAAATGCTTCCTGCAAGATATCTTCAGACTAAATATTTTTATTTAGGAATACTTTAGTAATGTTAATCAAAATTAACAGAATAGCAACCTAAAAGTCTATATCCTTTTTAAAAGATGTTTAAACTTGTGCTAGTCCCTGACACAAGTACCTGCATGCCATTGCAAAGCCGGGGCCAAGTACACGAGGAAAATCTGACTCTCTCCAGTCTGACCCACAGCTTTCCAGTTTCCTCCTTTTGCTACATTGGGTCTGGAATTCAAATTATCTCATACTTTAAAAATATTTCAGTTGATGCAGTTTAAATGTCTACTGCAATGTCTGTCTAGAACAAAACTTCAGTATTCAAACCATCCTGTGAAATGGAGGATTACTTGGATGAAATAAAATGCATGAGATGAGCACCTCAGTTGGACTTCCAGCCTCCTGTAGCGTGAAACCTTCTTATCAGCTTGAACTGGGCTTTTGCAGAAACTGGAGAGGCTTCAAGAAACTGGAGCTGCAATTTCTTAAATATATACATGTCTATATATATACATGCATTTCAGAGTCCAGTGGGGAGAACTGGTAATTTCACAGGAGCTTTCTCCTCTCTTGGTAACCCAGGTTGACTTGCAGATGTAAGGTTCTACATCTACTGACCATCAGCTACAGTAACAGTCACATACTATGAAAAATTTGCTGTAACTCTTGTTCTCTCCAGGAAGCTTTACCCATTGCTGTTTCCGTATTTCCATTTCTCTTATCTGCTCTTCCTCATCTCCATAAATTTTAGGTGCAGACATCACTATAATCCTTGTGCTTCAGTCAGAACAGTTTGATCTTTACACCCTACCTTGCATTGCAGTGGCGCAGACCTTGGAAACACTTGAGATCTTACCTGAAAGCTTGGTTATTTCTTTTTAAGACTCAACCCCAATTGAGTATGACCTTATGCAAGCCTCTTGTGATTCAGGTACAGGACTAGGAGGTGAGAGGAAAAAAAAATCTCTAGAACAGAAGGCCTTAACCACCGATGTGGTCAACACAGTGACATGCTGGTGCATGACTCAGTTCATTGGAGGCACATCCATGGGGGGGTAATGGCTTTTGATGGTTCACCTGGCCCTCTACTGACAACCCATGTTTCTGTTGGAAGGGTAATCCCAGCACCTGCACATCTTCTGTAAAGCACATATTGAAATCCTGTTTTATGCTTTGGACAGATGCCGTTATTGATGCAAAGGGATGGTTCCACCTGAGTGACAGGTGGCAGTGGGGGCCCTGAGCTGGGTCCCCAAGGCTTGGGCTGCCTGTCACTCTGCTGTGCACAACGGGCAGAGTGACAGGCCCTTAACGAGAATGGCTGTAGCAGGCAGCAGCCTAATAAAAGTAATCCTATTTACAGCCTGCCTTGAGATGTTGCTGTGAGTTGAAAAGTTCACCTCTGGCGGCTTCCTGGGCTTGTCACCTTTTCTGCCATTTCCCTTGCATATAGCTCAAAGGCGCAGGTTTTCATTAAATGGAAAATAGAAATAATAAAGGAAAAAAATATAAACCAAAGCATGTTCTTGAGTATGGCAGGAGTCCCATCTCTCAGAGTTTAATGGCAGTACATTTTTGTCTCCCTGTCAGCGAGACAAAGCAGTTCTTATAAACCTAATCTACAATATCACATATCCTTTGTATGTGGCCGATATTATTATCCCCTATCCATGGGCATTCAATCCTAACTTAATTAACTTGGCAAGCAGAAGTATTGTGCCGTGGCACAGTCAGTGTCTGTTACGCTCACAAACCATCCTACCCAGCTGGGTATCAAGACTCTTTAGCTGCCTACACTTACTTTTGATCTGTGTGACATACAATAAATCCAGTCAGCAGCCCCATAGAGCTTGGCTCTTTATCACCACTTTGAGGAATGGACAGACTTCTTTTTTTTTTTTTGCTTTTTCTGTAAAATTAAAAACTGCTTCTGCTCACCAGATGAACCCAAAGGAAGCTTATTTTTCACTATTTGATTGTATTTCTTAAACCATTGTGTAGAAGATCAGAACTTAGGGACTATGAATAACCACTGGAATAGCACATTAACATTCACGCAGTAGTGGATTCAGATTTCAATTACGTAGCTGTAAAAACAGAGAAGAATCTGGTCTGACATGATTTGGCACTCTAATGTGAAAGAGAGAGACATTGGGATTGGTTGACCAGATTTTTAATTTAGGAAATGGGCACCCTGAACCTGACCCTTTTTTGAGGTTTGAATGATTTCCAGGAATCAGCATCTCCTCTCTTCCCTCTCCATTGATGTTTGTTCGTTCTTGTCATATTCTGATCTGCCAGATTTTAAATGGAGAGAGAGAAGTGCTAAAATATGACAAAGATCTTACAGCGTGTCTGGAAGACTAAACTCTTATAAAAATCTTTCTTACTGTAATCTTCTAGGCTATAGAAAACAAAGAAAAGAGTCTTGTTAGATTATCAAAGCTCTACTAAGTTACCTTATTTTCAATAAATTTAAAGTAATATTTTGATATTTTGGAAAAACTTTAATGGAAAAATCTTCCTAATTAAAAAAAATATTTTATTCACAAAAGTCACTTTAGAAACCTAAATTTGACAATGCTCAGGTAAAAAAGCAAATATTTTCAATTACAATCTCTGCCACCACATATACATACAAATTATGGGCAAGATGAATAGTATGTAAAATTTAGATATTGTTTGTTTAGAGGAGTGCAGCATTTTTGCTACAAAATCAAGAACAATAAAAAATTGTTAACATTTTTTATTAAAAATGTATTTGTAGCTTTATATATATATATCAAATTAACTGTCAACAGATGCAGCTAAATAGCAGCACTGAGAATCAATGACATTAGGCTTTTTGTGGCATATATGTGTCGAATAGTCACTACTTAAATCTGAAAGTCCTATTCCACAAGAGAGAGAGGAAAGACTGGAGAAATCTGAAGAGCTACCATGTGGGGGAAGGGAGGAATTTATTTCAAATCTTCTGTAGGACTTTGATATGGGACAAATTCAAATCAATGCTTCTCATTCTCTGTGTGTAATGATAGCTGTGTACATAGGTTAACTAAAGTTAAAAACCAAGAGCTGTTTTTCTGTTCATTCATTTCTGCAGGAAAAATATGTTGCACTTTAAGTGAAAGAGAATAGGTATGTTTCGATACAGTGGTACTTTGAGATGTTGGTAAATCTAGATCAAAATGTTGGAAGCAGAAGAGAAAAGCTAGTCTGCCTTAAAGAGAAAAGTCATAAAAAAAGCTCTTTATACTTTTGACACCACAACCATTTTACAAGCTAATATCTTTAACTGAACTTAACTTTTATGGGTTCATACTTGACTAGAGGATATACATGTAACCTGTCGTGGTTTAACCCCATCCAGCAACTAAGCACCACACAGCCACTTGCTCACTCCCCCCCAGTGGGATGGGGGAGAGAATCAGAAGAGTAAAAGTGAGAAACCTCATAGGTTGAGGTAAAGACAGTTTAATAGGTAAAGCAAAAGCCATGCATACAAGTAAAGCAAAGCAAGGAATTCGTTCACTACTTCCCATCGGCAGGCAGGTGTTCAGCCATCCCCAGGAAAGCAGGGATCCATCACGCGTAGCAGTTACTTGGGAAGACAAACGCCATCACTCTGAACACCCACCCCCCCCACCCCCTCCCTTCCTCCTTCTTCCCCCAGCTTATATACTGAGCATGATGCCATATGGTATGGAATAGCCCCTTGGCCAGTCTGGGTCAGCTGTCCTGGCTGTGCTCCCTCCCAGCTTCTTGTGCACCTGGCAGAGCATGGGAAGCCGAAAAGTCCTTAACTAGTGTAAATTCTACTCAGCAAGAACTAAAACATCAGTGTGTTATCAACATTATTCTCATCCTAAATCCAAAACACAGCACTATACCAGCTACTAGGAAGAAAAATCAACACTATCCCAGCTGAAACCAGGACAGAACCTTATATCAAACTGAGATTACTAATTATTGCCACAGATCATTTGATTGTAAAACTTGAGTATCATTTCAAACATTGTAACACCTATCTGATATAAGCCAGGTATTTCTTAAAGCTGCTTCTGGTGTCACCTTGAGAAATAAGGTCTTCTAAATATTAAAGACAAGGATGGCCTGGGGAGGGGAGCAATGTCCCATTGCTGAATGACCAAAATAAGAGATATATGTGTTAAAAGTAGAAAGAAAAGGTGCTTTAAATAGATTCAAAATCAGGCTATTCTAATTAGAAATGGATTTGAACCAAACTCCAGACAAAAAGCCATTTGTACATTAGTCGTTTTGTAATTTATGCATTCAGAATGCAGTGGACCAAACTTTCCTAATAGCGACAGATTTATGTAAATACATACTTAGCAACTTCTCAGATACAATTATCTTTACTTTGTTACAACATCTGGCAGCTGAAAGCTAAAGATTAGGAAGCATCTTGGGAGTTCACTGGGGACTTTGCCACTTGTGCAATCCACCAAAATTGGGGTCAACTGGGAATAATTGTGATTCACCCAGTGGTAATAATGATGCCAAAAAATGAAGCAGATTAAGCTGGTCCTTTTTATTTTACTTTTTTTTTTTCTTGTGGAAATAGATTATTTCACAGAAATATATTAACTTAAAATAAATACTTTTTAAAAACTGTATGAAACCAAAACACTGCGGAGAGGATCATATTGGTTGTATTTACTTGAAGGTATCCATCCTAAGTATTTATTTAAGCTCCTTTCAATAGTCAATGCTGAAAAAATAAATGTTCCCAAACACACTTCATACTATCCTAATACAGATGTCTGAGGCCACTAATAATGTCTGAGGCCACTAATAACAACCTGAAGGTGTGATAGGTCTCATTTGAGGACACATTGAACCTAGATGATGACCTTAGGCCAAATTTAAGGAGTGATTCAGTGTATCTCTATTAATTACGCACTCTGCTGAGTGTCCAGATCCTTCTTCTAGTGTTTTTTCCATAAGGTCTATATTGTATCTGCCAGCTATGTCTCAATCAGAATATATTTCTAATGGTACCAGATTTCTATCTGTGAGAAAGTGGGATTCAGGTGCAGGTATCTCCATTGTGAACTTCTGAAAGTAGATGCTTGAACCTACAGTTGAAGCCTCCGCCTTCATTCTTTATACTTCAGGTGAGCTGATTCTTACTTAGATGTTCAGGTTAGGTGAGGAGGGCAACAAGATGTAAGAGATTTCTGTTGAGATCCTTCATGTGTGCTGAATGTTTGAGGATGAGAGCATGACTGAGAGGTTCCCCTAATCAGATGAATGAAGGATTTAGGTTTGTTTGGGGTTTTTTTGGTTTTTTTTTTCCCTTAAATCCCTAAAAAGAAGGCTGTAGAAAGTTTCATTTTCAGTTAACTTCTAAAGGTTGAGCTTGTAGCCTGAAGAGGTATAAAAACTGGTATAAAACTGTTCCTTTCTATTTAGCGCAGCTGAAAACCAGTCTCACACTCATTTGCTGTACATTTCTCCATAGATCTGTCTTATATCTGTTCATTACAGCTGTCTCAGTGCACATTTCTGTGTCAGGTATAGGGACAACTGAGCAGGACTGGGTCACAATGAACCTGGAAACAGAGGTTATTTCCAAACACAATGGCAACTTCATCACACTTTCTGCTCTAAGTTGGGGATACAAAATTTATACAGGTGCTTCCCTCTCTTTCATGCAGGTCCTCTTTGCCTTGCTCTGTCTGTGCTAAAGACATGCCCCAAGGGTCTTAGAAATGTTCCTCACACCACAAGTCACCATGCTGCATTCAGCTGAGAAAGCTCAGTTAGCCTTGGATTAGGGCCAAGCAGTCACTAGGAAAACACTTAATTTGACTGTCGTTATCTCATAGCAGTGGAGATATGGTAAGCCTGACAGCTGATTTCCTGCAGGATTCTGCATTTCATTTTTTTCCTAGTAAGAAACAAAGTCAAAAATACTCTCTATTTCTTTCCCCTCTCTATAAGCAATAGTTGGCATTGTTTTATTTGGCTTACAGGTTTGCCCTCACAGCCATGGGTTTCACCTACACAAATTGTAAGAAGTAAAAAGAAGGACATGCAACCCTGCTGCATCTAATACAGTTATAATCTAGTCCCTCCATTGCTGTACTGGAGAAAATTAGTGTCATGGTGATGAAATCCAGCTATATCACAATTTCAAGTGATGCACTAGTAGCCATGGCAACAAGGTATTCCCTTCCAGTAAATGCCTGTAATGGTGCTTTTAAGATTGTACATCAAAGCCAAAGCATAGCGTTGAATCACCCTGGAGCAAGTACTGACTTCAAAGCAAAAAGGTCAGAACAATAGGTTATTCATAAACAGCGAATAATTTTTTTCCAATTTACAAGTTTTTCTTTAGGATATGCTCTGAGATAAAAGTGGGAGCAATATAGTGGATCTTGCACTACAGTTGTGTACTCTGAGGTTACTGTAGCACCTCCTGTACTCTCTTAGCTTCCTACATGGTTTCTGCTACTCTCCATGGGCCTGGTGTTCATTGCTGTGCCTTTGAGCACTGTAGCAGTCAATGTGATTTAGTCTGAGAAGGGGGTCTATAGAACTTATAGGAATCAGAGGCAGGAAAACATTTTAAATAGGTGGTTGGTATTCTACTAGCCTTATTGTGAAATTTTAACACTAAATTAAAAAGCTATGTGGTAAAAAAGCTGTTGAAGGGAAAAATAGTGCCTAGAAATGGCTTTACAATAAAAAACAAACTAAAAGATATTCATGGCTAAGGAATACTAATGTTTTGCAAGGAATATTAAGCTTATTGCTAATTCCACAAACCCAAAAAAAGTGAGTTGAAGAAAAATTCCTTATTACAGAGGAATTTTTTACATTGTTCATGCAGTAGTGAGGCCTACTACCTACCTTTCCACATTTCTTTCTCCACATTTTTCCTTTGTAAAATGATTTCTGTTAAGTATCATTGCTGGAGTTACTCTATTTTCTCTGTGTTGTGGTTTAACCCTGGCTACCAAGAAGAAAATTAACTCTATCCCAGCTGAAACCAGGACACTCTGAAATATCTTATTTTCACTCCCATACTTTTACAGTATAGTATCTGTTATTCTGTAGTGAGTGTAATGACCAGGTAAGGACACTGAGGCTTCAGAGGATTTTAATTAACAGTAACTATGGATAATATGATGAACTCACAACAGGCAATATTTGGCTGAATATCTGAAATGACTTACTAAGAGGTGAAAGTTTTTTTTGTGACTGAACTCCTTATGTTGCAGATATTCCAAATACAGAGACTGTCCTTTAGATCTGTGTGCATATTTCTGTGTGTTCATATGTATGTGTGTGTGAGATAAAACCTGCCACAATTCAGAGTTAGGGGTATATGAGCAATTGGAGGATTTAATAATTATTGTTTTAATCCCTGGAGCATGAATTTTTAGGTCTCTTCCAACATTTGGAAACATTATGTCAACTCTGTAGAAACTAAATAAACTTGGAAAACCCATAAATGTTTAGTAATAGAGGCTACTAGACTACTGAGTTACTTATGTTTCTTGTCAATTTAGGAAGCAATTTTGAACTAGCCATGTCTTGGTAAAGACTGTTTTCTTTCTTTGTCTGGATCATATCACTATTAAGACCAATGAAGGGATGATGGCAGTTTTGGTGCATGTGGGGAAGAAGTTAAAGAACACACACAAAAAAAAGAAAGCCACTAGCAACAATAAAGCTGAACAGAAATCTGAAGCTTATGTCTTTAGATGATTAAAGAACTGAAAATTAAGTTAGAATGGTGTATAACTTATTGATGAATGTGACATGGAACTTTCTAACAGGTACATCTCGTACAATCTGAGAAGGTCTCCAAAGCCAATGTACTCAAAAGAAGTGACACAAGAAGCCTGTAACTCAAAATACAATGAAGAATAAGTGCTGAGTATCAGCTACTCACTGGTCATGGCAAATTGCTGAGGTTTTTCCCTTCAGCTTTTCAGTGACATTCTTTTCTTATTCAGCTCCACTCTCTAAATTTTCCTTGCCATAGCCCATCTACTGCATCACACGGATGCTGAAAGCTTGGTTCAGAGTGAGGCTTGTGTTTACCGCTGACTAATTCCATCAGGTTTCTGTGGAGTTTTTCTTGCATGTCTATGTTTTTCTTAACTAGACGAGATGAGAAGAAAATTGATTTTTCCAAAGGTTAATACTTCTCACTGCTAAGTCACTAAACCTATTTAAACAAAAATAAAAATAGTGTACTGTTTGAACTATTTAACCAATGTTTTGCAAGATGGAAAATTATATATTGAGAATACAGACATCTTTCTTTGTAAAAGCTTTCATTCAAAGCAAATCATGTGCTATTCGGTACTACTCAAAATTGTGGTTGTTTTGCCCATATGAAGGTTGATAACTATAGTCTAATAATTGCTTATTTATACTGTTCTTTGCTTTTCATTTGAGAAATGCCGCTTAATTAAAATTCCAAATATAATCCGTTTGTTTCATGGAAAAAGCTGACAAGTGCAAGATCTGACATTCAAAACAAAATCAATATTTTTGTAGAACATTTAAACATCTCAGGTAATATCACAGGACCGAAGTAATTTGTGTCATGTAGTAAAGCTCTAATTAAAGATGCTACAGGAGTAAGAATTGTATGTCTTCATTATTCAGTCTGCGCTTTACTGTTTGGTTCATATAAGGCTATTGATTAAATGTTCATGTTTATTATAGCTCCCCCCCTCCAATCATGAGTGTGAGAAATGAGAGTTAGGGTAGATGAAAAATATTCATTCCTTGTCAGGTAAAAGAGACACTCAAGGTCAGATGCAGATAAGGAGAAGCAAGGAAATTGAAAGGTTTTGTTTAGTTAGTGGTGAGCTATAGATTAATCTTTTTTCCCTTTTTGTTTTTTTCCTTTCTCCAAGAAATTTCCCTGAATTTCTGTCAAGGGAGTCAGGCATCAGCGTAGTTCTTATCTATTTAAAAAGTGTTAGATTTGATGAGCTCATAATATCTGTATCTAAAAGTTTCTCTAGCCTCTGAATTAAATTCTTAATGCCAAACTGTGAAAGCTCATTTAGATGCCAAGATACCTCACTCTAGGTATAAACCTATTTCTCCCAGAGGTCCAATTCATGAATTAAAATATAATTCGATATTAATTTAAAGGGTGGCAGAGACTTACAGAAAAGTAATCTTGTCCACCTTCCTGCCTTAGCAAGGATGTTTTCCAAATTTCTTAAAGACTTCCAGTGCAGGAATCCTATTCAGTAACCTCTGTGGAGCTCCAGTGATCCATTTGTTGTTAAAAAGACCTTCCTCATGCTTCGCTTCTGCGGTTGAAACCTTATTTCTTGGCTGTTCTACCTTGGACATAGAGCACCTATTTTTCCCTTTCTCACTACTGCATTTTTTAATGTATTTGAAGCCAATTATCCTGTTATTACGAAACATTTGCTGGAATCTGGCTCTCAGTCCTGGGTTCATACCCTTTGGGAATCTAATTGAGATCTATGCGTTAGAGGTCTATTTGCCAAGTGAAGGTGGGTATGCCCATCCACAAAAGTTTTGAATCTTAAGTGGAATGAATCAAGCTAGGCTTAAGTATTTGTTTTAGGAGGCTTTAAAGCCTTTATTCCATGTGGCAATAAAATTCTGAAGAGATAGAGATAGGAATAATAGAGAAAGTACAGTTACATAGGTCATCTTCTGGTTGTCTGCAGCTGAAAGTCAAGAAATGAACAAGTAAGCCCTGGGGTGCCTTAAATAATTTTGAAGAGGTCAGGTATCAACCGTAGAGCTAAGCCCATTTGTTTCAAAAGGAGCTGAATGGCTATTTCAGAGGGAAGAACTGAAGAGAAGGATAAATACACTGTCAGCAATAGAAGAGAGAAAAAACAGAGCTTCTTTCACTAGACTTTCACAGGATTTAGAGGCTGAAGTCTTACCACCCTTGGTTAACATGGAAGAATACCCAGAGAAAAAACTGCAGTAGGATTGGTCCTCTGCTTACTGTTTTCTAGAATACCTGTCTACAACCATAACAGAAAATATAAGCCACGCCTGAAGTGTAAATGTTAAGGACTTTATTCAGTAGCCCTCACCTAGGTGTCTTCTACAATCTGAGACAGCCCAGGCAGCGTTATCTGGTCTCCAGCTGTTGCACCAGACATGCACAATCTCCCTCAAGTCCTGTGTGAGATCTGCCAGTGCCATCTGGATGTTTTGTGTACCTGATGGTATCTCAGATGGTCCTAGGTCCCAAAAATGTGGGCAACTAAAAGAAATCTTGAGTCAGTGGTAAAACTCTGCATTCTTTAAGAGATGGCCAAACAAGAGTCAAAAACCATATGAAGACATTAGGGACCAATCCTAAATGCAGTATAGCTGCATCAGCATAACATTACAGCAAGGATAATTGGCTTTAGCTTGCAGTAAAGAAAGCCTACTTCAGAATAACTTGTCAGTGTTACCTCTGGGTTTTCTGCACTGGTGGTGGGCACACAGCCAGTAGGGCTATGTTAAGGAAGGTTTGATAGGAATATGTAGAAACATGTTTGGAATAAGAAGAACAAGAAATGATCTGGAACACATGTATTTATGGACATCTTAATGATGTTTTAAGACATGGAAACCTGCAGGGGTGAATTTGTCCCAATTCTAAAATTCTAGTCATATAAAATTCAGAAAAATTTCTAAAAAGAATATTTTCATAGAATCATAGAATCGTTAAGGTTGGAAAAGACCCTTAAGATCATCAAGTCCAACCGTTAACCTACCACTGCCAAGCCCACCACTAAACCATGGCCTCAAGCACCACGTCTACCTGTCTCTTAAATACCTCCAGGGATGGAGACTCAACCACTTCCCTGGGCAGCCTGCTCCAGTGCATGACTACCCTTTTGGTAAAGAAGTTTTTTCTAATATCCAACCTAAACTTCCCCTGGCGCAGCTTGAGGCCATTTCCTCTTGTCCTATTGCTTGTTACTAGCAAGAAGAGACCGACCCCCACCTCGCTACAACCTCCTTTCAGGTAGTTGTAGAGAGCAATAAGGTCTCCCCTCAGCCTCCTCTTCTCCAGGCTAAACAACCCCAGCTCCCTCAGCCACTCCTCATAAGACTTGTGCTCCAGACCCTTCACCAACTTCGTTGCCTTTCTTTGGACACGCTCCAGCACCTCAATGTCCTTCGTGGAGGGAGGGGCCCACAACTGAACACAGTACTCGAGGTGCAGCCTCACCAGTGCCGAGTACAGGGGCACTATCACCTCCCTGGTCCCCCTGGCCACACTATTGCTAATACAATCCAGGATGCCATTGGCCGGCTTGGCCACCTGGGCACACTGCTGGCTCATGTTCAGGCGGCTGTCAACCAACACCCCCAGGTGCTTTTCCGCCAGGCAGCTCTCCAGCCACTCCTCCCCAAGCCTGTAGCCTTGCATGGGGTTGTTGTGACCCAAGTGCAGGACCCGACACTGAGCCTTGTTGAATCTCATGCAGTAGGCCCCGACCTAATGATCCAGCCTGTCCAGATCCCTCTGTAGGGCCTTCCTACCCTCCAGCAGATCGACACTTCCACCCAACTTGGTGTCTTCTGCAAAGTTACTGAGAGTGCACTCAATTCCCTCACCCAGATCATCAATGAAGACATTGAACAGGACCGGCCCCAGTACTGAGCCCTGGGGAACACCACTTGTGATCGGCCGCCAACTGGATTTAACTCCGTTATTTTGACCTTGAAAAGGCCAATATTCTGGAATTCTATTATGTTTCCTGACGGGTTTCAACAAACAAAGCTCATAAATATTAATGCAATTGCTACATGCATATCTGTTGTTATTATACAGACAACGGGGAGAAATCTTCTTGCTAAGATGTTTCTACAGCACCTTGTACAGAGATGTTCTATTTCAACACCATTTTTTCTAATTGGATTGCAATAAAAATGATAAATTCAAGTATTTTTACAGTTTCCATGCTATCACTGATCTTGTTTTCTTTTACTTTCATTTAAAATGTGAGGATGGTAAAATGTACAGATGAAATTTTCTTTAATATCTTTAAAGAAAGTATCCTTAATAGCAGTGTATTTAAGGAAAGTGCAGTGTTTAAGGAAGGCGTTCTATCAAAAGAGGCATCTCAGAAAAAGACAAATTTGCTTATGAGATATCTGGGCAAATGGTGATAAAGGCTGCTATTCTTTCAAAGGAAGTGAAGATAAAAAGTGAAATAACACTAAGATTTTCTTGCAAGCAGAGGTAATATTTAATAATAAAATCAGAGAATATGGAGCTTTGGGAGTTTGATTTTTAGGGTTCTTTTTGTAAAAAAGATGAAATTATATAAGAACAATTATTATGGAACAGCTTTCTGGATTATATTTGCTGATAATGGAAATAAGGCTGGCCTATTCACTGAGGTTATACACTGAACAGTTCTGTGCTCTATTAAAAATTACTGAGTCTTTCAGAAGTAAGCTAACGCACTGCATGTAGCCATTCAGGTTCTGTTAACCATTAAAATAAATAGAATACTATTTCATGCATGATTTCATTCAGTTAGGTGAAAAATGCAGCAGTGGGTCCAAAGAGGTAATAGGTAAGAATGGAAGTTTAAATAAATAAATATTTGCTGCTGTTGGGACGTGTTTCCCTGTGGTTTCAAATGCCTTATTAAGAGATCTTTATGGATACCCCACTAATGTGTGCCAAAAATGTTAAGAGATGATTCTGTCCTCTATGTCAATAACACAGCTGTTTGTATTCCTGCTTGGAGGAAAGAAACAGGTTTTAACTGGCTACTGATGAACCTGAATTCTTTCTTACAGTAAATTCTTTGTTTCCCTGAAAACACTAGATTGGGACATCCAGTCAGACTAGCAAACTCCTGCAATAAATAGCAAACTTAAAATGTGGTTTACCTGAAGTTAGCTGTCATCTTTCCATTTTATTGGTATCTCTTTTTGGATACTGAAGTGTGGGATTCATTGCATGCAACTCTAATGGGGCTGCTTCACTTCTCCAGTAAGGGGAAAATTAGTGCAACTCTGAAACACTATCTAGATCTAGATGATGCCTACTAGTTCTAGTCTGAATTACTATCTATTTTATGCAGCTTACCTAGATTATGATATTTCTCTGTTATACAACTCTTCTAATTGCTCCCTTTTTCTGCGACTGAGCTTTGAAGCATAGCTATTCTGGTTATGGAATGGTTAGTGGTTATGGAATACTACACAACTAAACTATCATGAAGAAACTCCTAAATTTCATTCAGGTTTCTTGCTTATTTTTTCCTCCAATCAGTATTCCTTATAAGTTTCCTTTGTTCTGGGAAAACAGACCTTTTGAATCACTAAGTACTTATATTACTTGTGAATATTGGTTTCTGTTTGTTCATATTAGGAGTAATTCAAACATGTTTAATTTTTTCCTGACAATCATCAATTTCCATACATACTTAATTTCTCCTTAGTCATCATAATAACCTCCCCAGTAGTTACCTCACGAGGGGAAGGAATTACACTTCTTAAGATGTTTTTGCATTTTGAGCTCTGCTACAGCTATTGCATCAAGTGCAGTTTGTAAAGATAGAACATATTTAAATTCAAAATAGCTTGGGGAAAGGTAACATAGGAGATAGGCTAGCATGTAACTCACCAGGTCAACTGCCAGAAATTCCCCTGGCTGATGAGTTGTGGGGTTTAGTGTCAAATGAGCTATGCTGTGTCCCTTTTTCTGGTATCAGTACCTAAGTTAATGGTTTATAGGAAAGTTAGATACATCCATGTGAATTGCACTGGCAATTTCTGGGAGGTTAGGGACCTGTCAACTGGGCCTGGGGATTTTAGTGAAAGTTATGCCATGCTAATTTGTTCTGTAGTGTCAGGCAAGGAGGCAAGTCAAATCCACATGTAGCGATTGTACTAAATACATGCAGGAAATCATTCCTGCATTGAACAGTCTGGCTGCAATTTTAAAAGCACAAATAATTTTCTGGAGTTACATTCAAATAAGGCATATTGATGTTCAGTAGCAGTAAAAAAGGCTTAGCATGAACACTTACAGAATTTTATGAGACTGACTTTGTATTATAATGCTTTTAAATCATCTCAGAAAAGGAATTTTGAAGTATACTATAAAGAATCCTTAACAAGAAAGCCTTAATGTATTATACATATAATGGTATTAGTGGTAATCCCCAGTGTCTTTCCTTGTAAATTTAGAATACCCCAGAGAATTCTTCAACAGACTATGCCATCTAAAAGTTCCTCAAGCTATATCAAAATTTTAAGAAATATAGGTAACACAAACACCTCTCTCCACTATCTGACTCAGACTCTTTTTACCATTTTTACAACTGTACTCTTTATTAGAACCCTGTGTATTTTGCAGCAATAAACTCTTTATTCATAAAGGTTCATATCAATCCCTTCTTAACCCTTTAAGGACTTTTCTAGTGATAAATTTCTGCCCAGCTACTCCTGGTACACTCCCCTAGACATTGGAACTGAAACACCCTACAGAGAAATTTGGTGTCCAATGCATGACTGACATTGACCACACATTGTGTGGTGGCACAAGACTACATTGCTAAAATTTATTAGCATCTTTATTTTTAATTTGTGGATATAAGTATACTTACAGCAGAAACCTTTCTATTCCCTTTAAAAACTTGGCACAGCGTCACTTTATCTTTGTGTACATTGCAGAATTTATAGCTTACTAAGATTGGCAAAGGTTTTCCACTCTCATTTCCTTTTGTACTTGAGATATTAACAAATCATTTAAACAAAATTCCCATGCAGCATTCATGCACTTTAACAAGCAGTAGGACAATGTAACAGAGCAATACTCTTGAAGATAGCCCTACAAATTAGAAGAAAATTTGGTCAGTTGGCCTTGAGAGTCAATTTAAATGAGGACAATGAGATGGTCTTTATTTGTTTAGAGAGGCTAATCTACAAATAAATGACTGCAAAAAGAGAGAAACTTTCAATGTGTGGTTTCTGGGAAGCTGCTGGAATATGTATGAGCTGACATAGTGGAAGATCACTATGTGATGGCTTATAGGGAATGAGCAACACAATAAGACAAGAAGAAGATGGATTGCAAAGTCTATTGAATGATAACATGTAGAGTTTTGCTGGCCCTGCAGCATTGACTATCTTGCACCTTTTTCAGATCTGTGTAAGACTTGTGTAAGAATAGGAGACACTTAGTTCCTCTCAGTCCATTAAGCAGTGTGCTCTGGAAAAGGTGGAAGACCAGACTGGCAGGATGCTTAAGGATCATCTATAAATCCTAATCCCTGGCTACAAAGAAGTGCCACTTCTAAAAGACACTAGCCCTTTATAAGGAAAGGAAGGTTTTCTAGGTATCAGTGGGAGTAGAAGATTAGAGGCTGGATTCTGAGCAGGTGCAAATCTCTAAAATTTCCTCTGGGCACGTTTGCCAAAAATAAATGAATATAAAAAAAAACATAAGCAAACTGATAAAATTGCATTTAATGCTTATCAATGATTTCTTCACTCAGAAGCCTAAGTAGGTGCAGGTAACAAATATTAAATTGTAATTTCTGCTGCACTTGTACAAAGGTTACTTAACACACAGCAAGAGTATTTATTCTCTGCTAAATCAGTTTCATTTACTGGCTATGTTTCTGATACTGTGCCTCCTTCCCTTTTTACATACCAAGTTTCCTGTAGTAATCTTTTACCCTTGATCTTGTAAACTTCGGAGCAAACAATATTTTGCTCTTCTGAGCTGTACAGCATCTGTCACCAGAAGGCCCAGGACAGCTGCTATGTTGTTTGCTTTGCATTGTATGGAAACTTGAACCAATTACCCTCAGTCTTGTTTAGGGAAAAGGAAAATGCCTTATGTACAAATCCAGGAATTTATTGTTGGTATAACTGAAGTCTTAACAGTCTAATCCAAATTATTATTAGTCGAGATGTGATTATAACAGAAAGGAATAATACTACAGAAAGAGTCTCAATATGAACAAAACTGTCTTTTTATCTATCTACTTAAAAACTATGCTTGTACCATACAAATACAAAGTAAAATAAATTAGCCAGTGACCTGCTGCTAGAAAACACTCTGTTTCAGCTAAAGTAACTAAGACAAAGCCCCAGGGAAGTGAATACAAATTCAAACAAAACGAACCTGAGAAGCCTTGCTCCTGAGGCCCTGCAAACTCAGTACAAAGCTGTTAGTAGCAATAGCAATACTGTATTTACTGGGCTGCAGCAGTAAAAACTGATATTCATAATAACTCCATGAACTATTTTATTAGATCTAGCTTTCAGGAGGACAGCATCAAAAATTGCAGTCTAGACTTTTAAAATTTTTATGGCTTCTGAAATGGGCATGAGAAATCCTGGGAAAACCCCATCTGCCATCTGTCAGAAGGAAGAAAGCACAAGCTGGAGCCACATAGTCCAGTAAGTCTGACCTGATCAAGGACATTCCCCAGTTCTGTCCCATGATCAGTTCTTCCTGGGGCAGAATATTTTCTTCTCTGGGCAGCTGTTCCTTTGCATGTGATTGCCTGCAGCATTTTCCTCCAGGCTTTTGCCTAGAGGTTCCTTGTCTAGGGCAACTTTGTTCATGTAGCTGTTGCCTCAGGGACACTATGAGGATAAATTTATTAAGACTTGTAAAGCATTCAGATGGTATAATAAGAAAGGCTAGATAAAAGTCTTCCCCAAAAATGCAAGCAGGATACATCAGGGCTATGGAATCAGCTTTCTAGAATATATTTGTGAGAGACAGAGCTTGTGTTTCCCTGAATTACTCACCATTAAAATTTGCCACTTTATAATCAGTTCTGTAGACTGTCAATTGAGTAGTTAAATGCTTTGGGGAGAGTATCATAACTAATCAGTGAATCATTTATTTACAAATAGTTTTGCCCTCTTGAGCAGCTGCAATGTTGATTGATCTGAGGCTCCCCATCAGATAGTGAGATAAACCTACATTCATTATGTGCTGCTCCAAAGCCTGTTGAAGTCAATGAATCTCTTAATTGTCTTCCTTGCGCTTTTGGAATAACCTCTGTTTCTGTAATCTCTAGAAGCTGTCCAGAGACAATGCTTCTAACTTTTTTGCCTCTATTACTCATCAACAAGAAAGACGAGAATCACTGATAAACTTTTCAGTTTCTCATTGCACACCAACCCAACTGAGACATAATATTGTGTGGGGAATACTGGAGACATAGATGGAGATGAAAACATGTAGATCTCGAGGGGCAATGAAAGAACAAGTCCAGTGTGAATTATCAAGGATGAAACAGAAAATAACTTGGTGAAGCTGAGGAACAAAACTATTTTTATGAAAACATGTACAGCCCTTGACTGTCAAACAGGTAGGTTCCAGATGTGACACAGAGGACATCACACAGTGGAAAGACTGACTTTAAAAATTATGTATCTTTTTCTGATCTAATAATCACACAAAGATTCTTTCTGTCTCTGTGTCCTCAAATTTCTTTGCTTTGAGCCATATTTTATCCTTATATTGTAAGTTGTTTATTATTTTATTACTTTGGGGGGGGGGGAGGGATGAAGAAGTTGCTTTTTTTTCCTACTTCTTTTCTGAATTTTTGTAGATATTTTATTCATGAAATGGGGACTTTCCAGAGGAGATGGCTACTTGATACTAAACAAGTAGAATAATGGAAGGTATTTATGGAATATCATAGCAAGATGAAGAAATGTTAGGTAGGAAAATAACAAAATTTTAATCCTGGAATGGATGCAGGTTATAAAAGATTATAGCACTTTGGAAATCAAGTAGATGGACTCATACCATCATGCACAATGAATGGATCAGGGCCATGATGGAAAATTTATTTTCTCAAAAAAGAAAGAAGTTTTGTGAGCATTGGCTTAGATGTATGGATAATCTTTAACCTCATAGACCTTGAAAGCACATTTTGCAACCTAATTTACCTTCTGCTTTGTATGCATATGATGTTTTGAGAGGTCATTCAGTGCTGGTCATAGTCATATTCTTTGAAATTAAATGTTATGCTTTCAATATTACATGACATAACTGGACGGGACAGATCTTCTCAGGCCTCATATAGGTGATGGTTGAAGCCTAACATTTTTCCAGGCATGGAAGAAATTAATCCTGTGAGCTACCTTATAACTTCCTAGTGATTCTGCTCTTAGACCTCAATTGCTACAAATGAGAAGGAAGGGTTTTTCACTCACAGTTCGGTGGAATGATATATGTGCCTGCAGAGATGAAAAATTGCTGTCTTAGTCTTGGCGGACATTAATAATGAGGAGGAAGATATCTAAAACATTAGATGCTTATCAGTCTCAGAACCGTAAGATCCAGCTATATTAACTCCTTCTGGTGACCACTACTAATTATGCTACTACCTAATTCCAGTACCACCACAGTGACTGCTCACATATGACATTTTCTGATATGTAGCTGGCTGAACTGTTTACTTAAAAGAAGTTTATTAATCATAAGCTATTCAGAGCACTTTCAATTTTGCTTGTAGTTGATCATGTCTAATCCTTACTAACCTTAATAAAAGATGGACTTTGTAACAGAAAAACCAAAAGGCTTTAAAAATTGCAACCTCAATAAAGAAATATCAGTACAATTAGGATAACTTTTGAATCTTCTGTGATATTTGAAGTGTTCTAAACTTAAAAGTGCTAAAACAATGTGAGGAAGAAGATAGTACAGGAAAAGTAGCTCTGAACATCTTTAATATGTTATTATATCTTAAGTGGGGATGACTGGAATACTGGAATACTGTGTATAGTTCTGGTACTGTGTACACCTGGGATACTGTGTACAGTTCTGGTCCCCATTATACAAAAATGATGTGGACAGGCTGGAGGGGGTCCAGAGAAGGGCCACCAAGATGATCAAGGGTCTGGGAAGCCTGTCATATGAGGATAGGCTGAGAGAGCTGGGCTTGTTCAGCCTTGAGAAAAGGAGCCTTAGAGGTGATCTCATCACCATGTACCAGTACTTAAAGGGGAGCTACAAAGAAGAGGGAGACTCCCTTTTTACAAGGAGTCACATGGTGAAGACAAGGGGTAACGGGTACAAGTTACTGCCAGGGAGATTCCGATTGGACACGAGAAGTAAATTTTTCACAATGAGAACAGTCAATCATTGGAATAATGTCCCCAGGGAAGTGGTTTACTCTGCTATGCTGAACACATTTAAGACTCAGCTGGACATGGTGCTGGGCCATCTCGTCTAGATTGTGCTAGAGGGGTTGGAGCAGATGATCCTTGAGGTCCCTTCCAACCTGGTATTCTATGATTCTATGACTGAGGAGGAGGCAGAACGCATCAATCAAAACCCTTATGTTTTGAGGTTAGACAGATCAAATAAAATCAAATCCAGCGATAATTCAAATCAAGATGCTATGGGTTATGAGCTCTTGGCAAAATATTTTTTCTTAATTGACTATGTGGGAGGTCCTAGAGAAGTAAAGGCCCCACCTTTGTCTGTCTTTTTTTTTTTTTAGACCAGCTATTCAATTGTGTAGGCTAGACACACTTTAGCTTGTATGAGAAATGCTTACTTTTATGTTGCACCAACTTATTTATTCATAGTCATTTGTTCTTATCTTAATAGTCTGGAATGAATTGAGAGATATGCAAGATCTGAAGGGAGGAATTTTTTTTCCTGGGCAGTTATATACTGAAACATGCAAGATCCTTCCTCATATTTCATCATTTTTTGGCATATATATCCAAATCTTCTCATCTCAAAGTTAGGTATAAACTTAACTGAAATACTGTTGCTATGTGGATCCAAACAAAGCATTTACAAAGGTTTTGTGTTTAGCACTCAGTAATTATGAAATGATTGTCTGTTTGGTGCTGCTATTATGCTGCTGTCAGTTACTTCACATTGTTATTTAAATTCAGTTAATCTTATCAACTGTAACTTTAAAGATGCTGTTAACTTTGGAGAAAACATGTCTATTCAGCACCTGAAGGAAAATAACTCCAAAATTTAAGGTTCTCAGCTCATACAGATTGCTTACTTCATGTATTTTTAAATAAATTTGTCAAAAGCTTTGAGCAAACAATTTAATATGCAATCTCCTATTTAAGTAAGAAAAAATGCTGATCATGAGTTGTTGATTTTGAATTCATTTTATCTGAGGTTGTCCAGGTTTTAAATTCAGCTGATACTTAAATATATTTGAAACTTGATTGAAACATGTACCTGAGAAGGTAGGGCTGAGTATGCATGGTAGTTTTGTGTGATCTGAAGTACTCTTTGGTCAATCTCCCTCTATTGGCTGAGAGAGGAAAGAAATAGTGGCCATAATCGCAGACTAAATATTTCAATCAGGTATTTTATATTATCAGATGAATTAATGGAAAAACGTTTTGACACCCATGTTTAGTTACAAGGGAGAGCAATTTGTTAAGAATTCTCTGTTGTTAGGAGGCAGGAGATTAGGAATGCTTATATACAAAGTACCAAAGTAATCTTCATCACAAAGATCAGTCTGTTATGATAAATGGACCTGATACATGGATGGAAATCCAGATACCTGATTAGCTCTAACAGGTATGAGACCTTTCATATCAGCTGAATTAACTTCCATATCTTCATAGAAGGTCTTTTGAGAGTCATCATTTTTACTCCAGTCAGGATTAATTTAACCTAATGTGCTGGTTTTGGCTGGGATAGTTTTAGCTAATAATAGTAGCTAGTATGGGACTATGTTTTGGATTTGTGCTGAAAACAGTGTTGATAATACAGAGATGTTTTCGTTATTGCTGAGCAGTGCTTACACAGAGTCAAGGCCTTTTCTGTTTCTCACACCACCCCACCAGTGAGCAGGCTGGGGGTGCACAAGAAGGTGGGAGGGCACACAGCTGGGATAGCTGACCCCAAGTGACCAAAGGGTTATTCCATACCATATGACATCATGCTCAGCATATAAAACTGGGGGAATAGGAAGGAAGGGAGGGACATTTGGAGTGATGGCATTTGTCTTCCCAAGTAACCATTACGTGTGATGGAGCCCTGCTTTCCTGGGGATGGCTGAACATCTGCCTGCCGATGGGAAGTAGTGAATGAATTCCTTGTTTTGCTTTGCTTGCATGCATGGCTTTTGCTTTATCTATCAAACTGTCTTATCAAAGCCCATGAGTTTTCTCACTTTTACCCTTCTGATTCTCTCCCACATCCCACCGTGGGGGAGTGAGCGAGTGGCTGTGTGATGCTTAGTTGCCAGCTGGGGTCAAACCATGACACCTAATTTTAACTATATGAAGAAGGTTTAGCTAAATATCTAGCCTCCCTCTATAGTTAGTGGAAAGACAGAGAGGCCTTTCTAGGACACAATTCATCAAGCTTGAGGTGATTTGTCCACTTGTACCTATCTCTAGAAAACCTATTCTATGGTTTATTTATGTGACAAACCTAGACTGATTCTCTAAGATTTATAAAGCCAAATAAATTCCCCTTAAGTTAACATGAACACTTATCAAGACAAGTTAAAAGTGGTATTTTTTAAAGAATGGAGATAAAACAGCCATGTTATGGAGCTACTTGTTATATTAAGAAACTGAATTAAAAAGTCCATTGCATTTTCACATAAACCCACGTTGCTCAGAACTTCCTTATGAAAACCCATTTATCTGTCTCTTGTTATTTCCTTTTATTTGTTACACTTCAGCTTTTCAAGGGCAAGATTGCCATTTGTCTTTTGTTTATAAAGTAGCTACCACAATTCACTTGTGATTTAAAACTTCCCATGGTGTCATCATCAAAATAACGATACCTCTATAATCTGTGAAAATTTTTCTGGTATTGGTTTCCCTTTCCTTTGTTTCTTCCAACTAAAGCTAAATCTATGCTTTTACACACGAAAATTTATTCATATCTGATGCATTTTCAGTCTGTTACATAGCCTGTATGCCTTTTTTTCTGATGAGAATGACGAAGGCTGTGAATAGAAAGTTATAAAGGAACTCGTGTGATGGAAGGGAAACATTTCTCAAGTCTAGGTGAGGAGGAAGAATTAGTGATAAACTGCCAGTTTCACGCTTTCTCTGGCAACCTACGTTACCTTTTTCCCCTAATACTACAACACCATTGAGTAGGTCTCTGACACAATGACTGCATTATCCACTGATGGAATAAGAAGCTATTATTGGCCCATGTTGCTGCATTTGACAAGGAGCAGCTGTAATTTTACTTTGTGTGTGCATTTCACCTGCAGCCTTTCTGAAAGCACTCATCTATATGCAGCAAGGCTGAGAGCCAGGCAAGCACACGTTCTGCCCCTGTCCACGGCATGTCACAATGGCAGCACCTAAGAAATGCATTAATATTTATGGGAAGGAAACAAAGAAATCAAAGCATCTCTGTCTGCCTCTCTCTCAATTTATTCCTCTTTTTATAAATTTAATTTTGGAACAACTTTTGGAGGAATAGACCCTGCACCAGCTACAACAAGACAGGAATGCACATGTATGGTAGTTAATTGTAATTGAGAAACTTCATGCTGATTTTTCTTCAGTGAGTTTGTGATTCCCTCCACCTTTTTAAAGTTTAACACTTTTTAATATCTCTTCCAATGAAAAAGCATTTAATAGGCACTTTCTTCTCATTAAGCACCTCTGTCTATTTCTTGTTTGGTAGGCATAGGAATGCCCTTTTTCTCTTAAAGTCCAGAGATCAGCTGGGCAGAGCCACAACATCAGAGTCCATATGTATGTAATGCCACCTTCATGCATGAAACCATCCCAGAGGTTCACAGTAACTCATATTTCCCCTTCCCACACCAAGAAGTACAAAATGACCAAGAGGTGTGTGTATTTGTTAGTGTTCTGTATACTTCCTCCAGCACCATATTCACTTCTGTGTTCTCTGCAGGAAAGGCTAGAGGTGAAATGCCTCCTGGTGCAAGATGGAATTAATACAATTCCCGGTATGGGATGTCTGAGGCATCATCTAACAACTAAACTCTGCAGTACTGTAGTTTTTCCCATCTGAGCACTTTAAAGTACTATTGTTTTTGTAAACTATTCTGTCACACAGTTAAGGCTTTGACCTCCTTGTGCTCTCTGGGATCTGAATAGCTAATGAATCACCAAAACTCTTGAAGGTGAGCAAACAGTCTCCTGTAGACAGCCGCACTGCCGAAACAGGCAAAGTGACGTTTCCTACAAGGAATGACTTGCCTTCCCAGTAAATGGATTGAGATTTTAGAAACTGGGTTTAAGTCCTTTGCCACATCTGTGTGCCACTGAGTCCCTTTCTGTCCTATGTCTAGTCAAGGATAAATTCTGCAAACCAGGGACTGTCTCTTGCCATGTTACAGCTGCAGTGTGTAGAAATAAAAGATATTCAGTAAAGGCTTCTAGTGAAATAACAAAGAATAACTTGTTAGAAATTGGGAGACGTGTGGCCCAACTATAAAATCAGAGGAGCAGGCAGGCATTGAAACACCTCTTCCCATAAATGTGGCCCTTTCCTCACAGTCTTTTAAAAAGGCATGATGCTCACACTGCATCTTGTGATGGCAGCTCTTACATCCTTTTGTAGCTTCTTGTGGGAAGGGACTGAGCACAGCAGGATCTGCTGTATGTATGCTCCTGGTTGCCACAGAGAGTGGAAACTTTCCTATGGTTTGGAGTATTGGAAGAGAAGCAGGAGTAGCCAGAGCTGTGGTAGGGGACCAGGAACTGGGGCCAAGGAAGGGAGTATGACCCGTTGCCAAGACACTTCTTCTCTGCCTGGAGATCAAAATCTATGTCATTAGTGTCCTGGTCGGGTACCTTTCAAAGCTGTACAAGAAGAGGTTTAGACTGGATATTAGGAAGCATTTCCTTACTGAGAGGGTGGTCAAAAACTGGAGCAGGATTCCTAGAGAGGTGGTCAGTGCCCCAAGACTATCAGTGTTTAAGAAGCATTTGGACAATGTCCTTAATAACATGCTTTAACTTTTGGTCACCCCTGCAGTGGTCAGGCAGTTGAACTAGATGATTGTTGCAGGTCCCTTCCAACTGAAAATATTCTATTCTATTCTTACTTCCCTCTTTACTTGAGTTGAAGAGTTCAGTTATTCCTAAGGACTTGTAAAAGGCATAATTTCTGCTTTCTGTAGGAAAAGTCTCATCTTTCAGCCCAGACACTTCCAGGTGCTCTTTCAAGCTGCAAGTCTCTTCCAAGTCAAACTGCCTGTCCTAGTCAAAGGATTATTGAAAAAGAGGTTTGCGTGATTCATAAATGTAGAGTTCAGTCCTTGACTGTCCATTGTCAAGACTGCTGTGACAACAAAAGGCTCAGCAACATTATGGTCCTAGAGCTGTTAGCCTCATCTCCCCTGAACTTCTTGACTTCATCTGAGAAATTTCACTTTAAATGCGTGCATGCACATTACTCCTTCAGCTCTGTTCACTAGCATTTGGTTTTCAGCCTGACTTCCATTTGTGCTATATATTTTACCATTTCAGCTGTACAAATTCTTCTTAAAAGCTTATCAGCCTAGTTACAAAAATATGCACTTCAGCTTCATTATAAAAGGACAGAAAAAAGATAAACACAATTCTCCACCCCTTGTGCATATAACAAACCTGAATGATTAATAGTTCACAATGACACAGTGGGAATTTTTTGACATTTTTTTTCAGTGTTTTCTAATGATTTTCCATTGATGCCTTGGAGA
Organism: Platalea leucorodia; assembly: GCF_965183815.1. NCBI lineage: Eukaryota > Metazoa > Chordata > Aves > Pelecaniformes > Threskiornithidae > Platalea > Platalea leucorodia. The sequence continues at coordinate 6,591,302 of NC_138858.1, forward strand.
ATAAAAGGAAAGGCAAACCAGCTGAGCTTTTTAAGGAGAGGTCACCTTCCATACTGGGAGCTATTGATAAGGATCAAAAAGTCTTGATCTTTTCAGATGCTCACAACCAGATTTGCTTTGCTAAAATAGCTGGTTTATCATTTAGCAGTCCTCTGACCCGAATGCCTGCTCATGCGTCCTGTTTAGATCTTCAGCTAAATGTAAAACCTGTTCACCCACAGCTCTGTATGGATGGATTTTGCCTGTCCCAATAGCTCTGCTGAAAGCAGAGGAAGAGTGAGCTGACTCAAGGGTTGTTCCTATGGAACACCTCAAAGATTTGGAGCAAAAATCTGCATGTAGACATGTATTTTCACTATGGATAGTAAACAGTGACATGAACCCTGCTTCTAATTTGCTACCATCACGTGAATAAGTAATTCAATTATAAGGCTGTCAGCAGCAATTTGAGCTTAAATGCTCCTGGGATATAAACTTGGTTCATCTGCCTTTTGGGGATGCTAGCTCAATACTCTAATGTTGTCAGCTTTACTTCCTAAAGATCAGTCTTCCCTGAGACTAGTTGGTGTCTGTTGTTTTGGAAGGATAAGAAGCTAAGAAATCAGTGACACACCTTCCATGACAATTTAATTCTTTGTTACTTATATGTCAACATAATGTTCTTTTTTCTAAACAAAATATTAAAAATACAGCAAATTGTTATTCTGGCTCTGCACACTTATTTGGTAGCCCTGGGCAGTAGTCCTTTAACTTGTTTACCACATGAAATGGTGCTTTCTCTACTTTTGCTTTCTCTACTTTTTTCCTGATTCAAGGCAGTAAACATCCTAAAATTTAATATTGGAGCAAGCTTATTTTAATTTGCAAAGCCAGGCACTGGAAGAATGATCTTAAAAAAAATTAAAAGCCAGTTAATTGCATTGCTGACTTTCTTGCTGTAGTGATAAACTGTAAACCTTCATGGAAGTTACATTTACTCCAGCTATGTAGTAAAACAACAACATCATATTTGCCAGATTAGTCACTCATTTTCTTGCATGTAGAGCAGAGTTTGAATTTAGCCTGACCAAAGTCAGCAAAATAAGAATGATTAGATACCAATAAGTAATAAAAATATTGATAAAATAAGTTTGATGACCCCAGTTAAATGTTGAATAAGCTGGAATCCACATCAGAAAACCATTGCATGTTTGACACTTTTTTAGCATGTGCTCCAAAGAGAGACTTAAGATTAATTGAGCATGAAAAGTGAACAAGCTTCTCAATATACTGTCCTCTAGTTAAAGGTTGACGTGCTCTGTTGAAGCTAAAGACAGCATCTACCATATTGAAGCGTATCTTATGCTAGAAGGAAATGGTGATTTAAAATTTAGAAATACATTAATAACAATTATTATTAATTATTATTAATAATATAACCCAGTATAATGTCTGCTAGTTGGGGAAAAATACCTGACAGCTGTTCACCTGCAAGTGGTGATTTTATTTCTATATGTGTTTGCCACTCCAGAGTCAATGGAGGTGCTGAGTGCATAACTTTGGTTCCTGTAACAATGGAGTTAAGGAGATAAATCTCATAGAATCATAGAATCTGGTGTCATCCATTTCAAGAAAATACCAAAGGAAATAATACATGTCTAAATTTTTTATTTTTTATTTTTTAAACTTTGGGATCACGAAATCTCTATGATTATTTAAGAAACGGATTGTCTAGTATTCAGAAAGAATTTGTCAAGTGATTGGTGAAAAAAATTGTAATAACAGAAAATCCATTTCTTGGAAGGGCTTGAAGATCTTCACTTGTCTTTTTCTTTTTTATTTTTTTTTTTTTTTTTTAATACCATTCAGGATAGAGCTTCATTTTGTCCCAAACACTACTACATTATTTTTTATTACTGTTGTTGCATTCAGGTGTTTGTTGATGATTTGCATTGAGTTATTACTGGTTTATTACAAGTATAAGAAAAACAAAACAAAACAAAACACATATAACACCAACAATAGCAATTTGAATTTAGTTTATTCACAGATTTTCTTTCCAAGCCCATTGGCATGTGAATACTGTATTGACCATACAGCACTGCGCTTCATCAGGGTTGTCCTGCTGTTCAGAGGGACCTCAACAGCCTAGAGAACTGGATCCATGGGTACCTCATGAAGTTCAACAAAAGGTATAAAGTCCTGCATTTGATGAGGAATAACTCAAGGCACCAGCACAAGCTGATGACAAACGGGCTGGAAAAGAGTCTGGCAGAGAAGGCCCTGGGGGTCGTGGTGGACAACAAGGTGACCATGAGCCAGCAATGTGCCATCATGGTAAAAGAAAACTAACAAACAGCCTCATTGGGCTGCGTTAGGCACAGTGTTGCCAGCAGGCTGAGGCAAGTGATCCTTCCTCTCTGCTCAGGACTGGTGAGGCACACCTTAGGTGTTGTGTTGAGTACCGCGTTCCCCCACTACTGGAGAAATGGACACATTGGACCAAATCCAGTGAAAGCCACAAAGATGATGAGGAGACTAGAACATCTGAGGTATGAGGAGAGTCTGTGAGAGCTGGGACTGTTCAGCCTGGAGAATAAAAAGCTCTGTGGGATCTTGCCCATGTGCATAAATATCTGGTAGGACATGGTGGGGGACTAAAGAAGATGGAGGAAGATTCTTCACAGTGGTGCCCAGTGAAAAGACAAGAGGCAAAGGGGACAAACTGAAACATGTGAAATTGTATTTAAATGAAATAAAATATATTTTTTTTTTTACTGTGAAGGTGGTCAAACACTGGCACAGGTTCCCAAGGCAGTTGTAGAGTCTCCATCCTTGGAGCTATTCAAAAACTGACTGGATGCGGCCCTGCGCAACCTGTTTTAGGTGACCCTGCTTGAGCAGAGGTTTGGACTAGATGGTCTCCAGAGATCTTTCTAACGTCAGCCATTGTGGGAATACATTTCCAGATGCTCTGTCTTGTTGTTTTGTTAAAGGAAAATGGACAGATTTATCAGATTCTTTAACACAGCCACAAAAAGACATATTTTTTACCAAACTGTAGATAACTTTACCACACCACAGAGATCTGATAACAGCTTGCTTTTTATATGCTTGTTTGTACACTACTTTGCATAATTTTTTCATTAAAATTGTCTCCATAATGAAGCATTATGTCTTAAAAATCCTCAGATCTCTTCTACTGCTAACAGTGCTGATTGCCTATGTTCTTGATAAGTGAAATAATATCAAATAGACAGTCTGTGTTACAGAACATGACAGCACCCTCAAAAAAGCAGAAAGAAAAGCAAATAAAGACCAAGTGCCCTCCCACCTTTCAGACCCAACTCCCAGTCCTCAGTTTCAGCTTTGTTATTTCTTTTAATCTGTTTGGAGAAACCACTCCTGGGCAGGGCATCCTTGTTGCAGGGATCACTAGTTCAAAGAGAGGCAAACGAAAAATAAGGAATTTGTATTTTAGTCACAAAATGGATCAAAGAAAACTTTCCTAGGGCAAGGTGCTGTTGTCAAGATTGTCCTGAAGAAAGGAAAATCATTACAGAGGATTATCTATAACAGTGGTTCTCAACCTTTCTTTCAGCTTGTGTACCCCAAGGCAGAAGTACAGTGTGACTGATTATGATTACCACACACTCACACAAAGACCCACTCTTCTACAGATATATTTTTGCACGTGTTCTATAATGTCTTGTGATGTTATTCCTAAAAACAGGCCCACCATGCACATATGCACATGCTCAGCTTAAAAATGGTAACAATAGTAAAAATGTATATTCTTTTCAGTCTCCCAGGCAGTGTGACTCAACAAACATTGAAAAATGCATCCTCTGCTTGGAGAATGGTGTGACAGGAGATTTATTTTGTAGCTCTTCCTCCATTATTGCTCACTGGAGCTTCTCAAAGGTTTTTTTTAAAGAGATTTTTCTGGGGAAGCATTGATCCTTTCACTACCAATTTTCCCTAGTTGTGATATGACTAGCAAAAAGGTAGCCTATAATGTTATTAAGTTGGAGCACCCTTGGAGCTTGCTTGGGTAGTGGGACACTATCTCCATCTGTACTACCCAATAATAGATCCCATTCTTAAGGCCCCCCAACCTTGCAGCAGCTTGCACGTGTGCAGCTAAACCTGCTTTTCCCCCGGATCCACATGGCCTGATTCTTGCTACCTATTGGGAAAATTGTTTTGTCATGTTATACCTATTTCTGAGTATCTAGGAGACTGGGATATGTTGTCATGGCCTAAAACCATGCAGGAAGCATGCTAGGAATTAACTACTATAACTTCAACGCCTTTGAATACAGCACAGTATTCAGGTCCTGTTTAGATTTCTAGTGTAGACACAGCTCCTGGGACACAGTAGCATGCTCAGCTCAATTCTAGGGTCTTGTTCTTCATGGCAGGGATATTAGAGTTCTTGCTGCTGTTATTTAATACTCAGAGCAATGAAACTCTTAACCAGAGTAGGGCTTATAGCTTCTTCTACAACACAAATTTTAGAAAGAAGCATATTTCATAGCAGAGGACTCAGCACTTGATTTCATGACATTTCAGTGCACTCAGCCTCAACTCAAAAGCTTAAAGACATTGAAGGTCATTATGATCTTCCTGAAAATATACACTAATATCTGTCACAACGGTAGGCATGAAAGAGATGAAATCGCGTGCAGGACAGGAAAAAAGAAGTCTTGTTTCTTATTCTCCATCCTCTGCACCAGGTTTGGAGTGGGAGTGCAGCAAAGCATTTCTCCCTTCTTATTTTTCCATTATCAGAATGGACATAATAATACCTTCCTCACAGTCATAGTATAAAGATATTATCTATAGAGCCCTTTTAGCTCCTTGGCTAGAAGCTGTGAGGTGATAGTTAAAACATTTTTTATGACACATTATTATGACATTTGTTAAATGGGTCCTAGTTCACACTCCAGAAAAAAATTCTTCCTAAAGTGATCATGAAGAAGAAATGCAAAGAAAAGTGAAGGACATTAACTTCCAGGCTTACTAAGGAAAAAAAAAAAAAAAGTTCTACAAAACCCACAAGTACCTATAAAATAAAAAATCTTATTATGATCAGAGGGCTGCAACATGTCTCCTATGAGGAAGGACCACAAAAATGATCAGAGGGTAGATTTAGATTGGAGATAGGGAAGAAATTCTTTGTTATGAAGGTGGTGAGACACTGGCACAGTTTGCCCAGAGAAGTTGTGGATGCCCCATCCCTGGAATTGTTCAGGGTCAGGTTGGACGGGGCTTTGAGCAACCTAATCTCGTGGAACGTGTCCCTGCCCATGGCAGGGGGGGTTGGACTAGATGATCTTTAAAGGTCCCTTCCAACCCAAACCATTCTGTGATTCTATGAAATCCTAGCACAATTTACCATAATAAAAAAGTATTATTCCAGACAAACACAAACGGATTTTTTATGTGACTAAATATTACAACTATTACTAGATCACAGAAACATTGAGAACTGGTTGTGTTATGCTGTGGATTAGGGAGGTCTTTATTTAGGACAGTGCTTAAAATACCTCTCTAGTCTTTCTGTTGTATGAATCCCCCTCGGAGCAGTGCTATCTTGGAGTGAAAAGAAGCAGAATGAAATGAAGTTTCCATCACAGCATGCTTCAGAGGGAGCTCAGTTCATTGGGATTCCAGATACTACACACTGTTGCATTTCCCTTGGAAGGAAGACAGCTGTGTGTGGCCATAGAGGCACAGCAGATGCTGAATGCCAATTGTTAAACCCTAGTGGTTACTTTAATTGCCCCTTTTCCCCAGTTTGAGGTGTTGCAATGGTAGCAAAGCAACAGAGGTTGCTATCACTCACGTTCTCTAAACCTACTGTTCTGCCTGAGGAAAAAAAAAAAAAATGGACATAGTAAAGAGGAAAAGAAACTTCCACAAGCTCATGACAAGCTTGTAAGCAAAAATGTAAAGGGAAGTGAGAACAGGAGGGGAAAGTTTTGACTCAGCTGTAGATTCGAGGTTTTACCTGAAAGTTTCATCAAGAGGCTGTGTTTTATGAGAGACAGGATCCTCAGCAGCAAAGTTACAGCATGATGGACTCTGACATTTTGTAAAACTGTAAAACATGTCAGTAGCTTTAACAAGCAGGAATGCTTTGACCTCCTGAGGTTCCTGTCCAATTTAGCCATAGCAACTGTTCCATTCATATAATTAATGGCTCCATTCAGTCAAGGGAGGGAGGGAAAAGGATGACAGGAAACGTTACCTTAAAACCAAGACAGCATTTCTTTTTTTCTGCTCTATATCCCTTATGAGAAAGCCCCCCGCCCCATTCTTCCCTGTGTGTAAGATATTTTCATAGCTCTAATTTTCCCTTGGCATCTATATTTGCAGGCCTCTTGCCCTGTGAATCTGCATTAATGGGATAATTCCAACTGACTCTGACCCTTTGACTAAAAAATTGTAATGTTATTTTGCAGACATTATATTTTACATTTCCTAGCTCTTACACAGACTCCATGTTAGCCTGGTTGGTTTGTTATTTCTTCTATTTTGAGGATAATCCTGCTGATGTCTGTAATTTAGGGATCATGGCTTTTCTTCAGAGCAAAAAAGTCTCTTTGAGACCTTGCACATCCAAAAAGTAAGAGCCGACGCCTGGAGGACTTAACCTATGCTTGGAGGATGAGTCTTGCTTGCTGTTAGCAGAAAGGTGCCACTTTAAGAGATGGCTACAGAGTGGATTCATTTCCTCACATTGCTACAAAACAGATGAGACATTATAAAACAAAAAGGATACTCATTTCTTGTATTCTTTTACACGTACATTTCCACGGGAGGAGAAGAGGAGAGGAAAGAACTCTCCAACAAACTTGAAGGATAGAGCTTTTGAGAAAGAATCTGCTGGTCAGACAGCAATGTGTGCTGCCAATACAGGTCCAACATGTGAGGCAGCATGGAACTTCACACATGTTCAGCTACATAACCAGAAAATTCAGATCTCACTCAGGGATCAACCACAGATTTAGAAGCAAGGTCTTCTCTGCTGCCACTACATGATACCTTGCATTTTTTCCTGATTTGTCCCATTTACAAGAATGGTTGTTGGTCATGTATTGCAGCTCCAGCATACTCCTAGTGCATATTTCTTCCTCAGATTTTCTAGATATAAGCAGAGAAATTCAGCTGTGAAATTCCTTTCCCTGGGATGTTGCAGATGCTAAAAGCTCACAAGGGATCAAGAGGAGACTGGACCAGTTTGCAAGAAGAAAACCCATCAATACCACACACTAAATGCATGGAAAACACTCCTGTCTCAAAAAGGTTTTTTATCCTCAGTTACTAAGAGGCTGTGAGAGAGATTGGCAGTGGAATCATACATGATTGCTCAGACATTGTACTTTTCCATTGGCATCCAGTTTTGACTGCTGTTGGAGTCATCATAAGGACCTTTTGAGTCATTATAGCTGGTCTTACATTTTTATGTTCTTAGAGATCCTTAAATATGCTCCTTCAAAATGTCTCTTTCCTTCCCCTAAATATGGACTGGGGGCATGTAGATACTGGAGAGACTGCTTCAGGTGTCACTACAGGGAAGAAGACTTGCATGGGGAAAATTCACAATAGGAATAAGTAAGATTAAAGATACGTGACAAGCCTGGGAAAGGTGTATAAAACTTGAGAACAGAGATGTAAATGAGGGCATGTTAGACCCTGTAGCTGAGCACAAGGCCTAGCAAGAAAGAAAATCAGTCAAATGTCAAATGTCAGACATGTACTTCCAGACCTGATTAAATTATTGTTTCCAAAAACATTCACAGATATATAGCTTTTCTCTTGAAGGGTCCTCATAACTCAGTGAAATAGGTTGGAAGATCATAAATGCTTGGAGGATGGGATTGTATCTCCCTGTTTGTTCATACAGAAGTTAGCAATAGGGATCCATTTCTTGATGTGAACAATTCCTAGTATACACATTATTACATCTTTCTGACATGTTCTCCTGTCATCCTTGTGGATATTTTTCTCTCAGAAAATCTACACATTAACACCTTGCATATCCCACACTTTAAGACAACACAGAAACAAAGCTATCTTCTAACAAATGCCACTTTTTCTTTTACCTGAATATGGGTGCTAAAACTCAGTTCATTGTTCATCTATGGGTCTCCATCTCTACACAGAAGAATGTGACTCTTGGGGCCAGATTACAATTCTTCAAATATACATGGGTGGTAACTAGAGGTGAGCACTCATTCAGTCACTGCAAGAAAACAAATTTTCTGTGTCTTAGAATAAAATGCCTAACCTGGCAGTGTTCATACCAATTCTATTTTCTCAGAACAAATATGGGAGAAAATAATTATTTTGTTTTTCCTTCCAGCTCTTCACTGATCATGAAATCTTTCTGCTGCCACAGAGTAATGTTTCTTAATTTTCTGTAATGTTGTAAGAATATAGTATAGAACAGAACAGAACAGAACAGAACAGAATAGAATAGGATAGGATAGAATCAAATCGAACCACATCAAATTGTTTAGGTTGGAAAAGACCCTTAAGATCATCGAGTCCAACCATTAACCTACCACTGCCAAGCCAACCACTAAACCATGTCCCTAAGCAGCACATCTACACATCTTTTAAATACCTCCAGAGATAGAGACTCAACCACTTCCATGGGCAGCCTGCTCCAGTGCATGACTACCCTTTCGGTGAAGAAGTTTTTTCTAATATCGAATCTAAACCTCCCCTGGCGCAGCTTGAGGCCATTTCCTCTCGTCCTATTGCTTGTTACTAGCAAGAAGAGACCGACCCCAGCCTCACCATAACCTCCTTTCAGGTAGTCATAGAGAGCAATAAGGCCTCCCCTCAGCCTCCTCTTCTCCAGACTAAACAACCCCAGTTCCCTCAGCCACTCCTCATAAGACTTGTGCTCCAGATCCTTCACCAACTTCATTGCCCTTCTTTGGACACACTCCAGCACCTCAATGTCCTTCTTGGAGTGAGGGGCCCAAAACTGAACACAGTATTCGAGGTGCGGCCTCACCAGTGCCGAGTAGAGGGAGATGATCACTGCCCTAGTTCTTCTGGCCATAGTATTCCTGGTACAAGCCAGGATGCTATTGGCCTTCTTGTCCACCTGGGCACACTGCTGGCTCATATTCAGCTGGCTGTCAACCAAGACCCCCAGGTCCTTCTCCACTTGGTCAGCTCTCCAGCCACTCCTGCCCAAACCTGTAGTGTTTCATGGGGTCATAATATTACACAAATAAAACTACAAGATGAGTAAGATGCTGACATCTGAAATCCTTATATTTTGCTAATTTCTGCCCAATCACAAAGAAATTTATGTCATTCTTCTCAGACCTGGTGAATTATTTTGAAAGATAATATATAGATAATTATAATGATACATGAAAATGGCGATTCTTTTTTTTTTTTAAATATGCTGTGCTTTTTCAATATATGAATTGATATTTACTCTTTACTAGTTCATGCTGTTCCATAAAAGTAAGCTCCAGAAATATGATTGCATTAATAATTTACAATATATTTTTTTTGCAGCAGCAGCAGTGCCTGTACAAGGTATATAAAAAGCAAATGCTGGGAGTTAGGATATAAGCTTTTTAACACCCTTGCAAGAGAAATAAGTATCAGAGCAGTTATCTTACAGATGGGGAAATTAGGTCATGAAGGATACAATGGATGTATTCTGGGGACATAAATTGTTCTATGTCACACACCTTCCACAAGCTCTCTGAATGATGCATTTGAAGCTCTAAGATTTCCATATTGACTAGTATAGTCATTAGTCATTAGTACAGACTAATTGCTCAAAGTCATGAGAGGAATCTGAGATACAGTTTGACAAGATGTATGCTTTTAACCAATGGGAATCCCACCAAAGTATTTTCCATTTAGAAACCTAAAACAATTTCTGAATAATACAAGTATGGCATGGATTTTGTAGTGTAAGCTTACTTTTATACTTGTCCCAGGTTATTACTAGGTCCATAGAAATCACTTTTTTGACACTTCTCCCTTTCTTTTTCCTGATGCCTCTTTTTCTACAGTGCTCATTTTGTTATGCCTGTCTTGTGTCCCTTTTCACAGGGAGCAGAAGTACATGCAGACCCCAGGCATGGAATTTTTTCTTCCAGGTTTACAAAGGAAAAAAAAAAAAAAAGAAAGATTTAATTAGCTTTGTAATGTTCTTCCTTTCATCTGGGATTCACCTCACCTAACTTTAGCCATATAAAAATTAGTCATTTAATTAAGGTAGTCACCTAAATTTCCTCTCTAATGAAAGGAGAGAACAAGGTCTCTTCAGAGGATGATTCATCGCACACATTTTAAATATCTGTTTTAGCATGGAATGGATTCCTCTCTGGTGCTACCTTGCTCTCTCCCATGACTGTGGAGACAGTTTAAATAATGGGCTATGACTAGAAACATGTAGTTTTAACTGGCTAGAGTTAGACAAGATAAATGTTAGTCACATTTTTTTTAAGATTTTTTCTTCATTGTGCTAACTGCTCTGTGAGCATAGAAAAATCAAGCTATCATTTAACCCTTGGTACAAGAGTACAAAGAATACTAATTATTTGGGCAGGAAGCAGTGGTAATGCTGTGCACATGTGTGTCATTCAAGAGTAGACCAATTTTGTATTTTGAATTTCAAAGACCCAGGCAAAATGTCATAATATTGTCAAATGATGTTTAAAAGAAAGAGACTTCTTTCTTTTCTGCCTCTTCATTGACAGGAAAGGAAGTAATTGTCAGAGAGGAAAAAAAAAAAAAAAAGATTTTTTTCTCATCTTTACTTACTTTGTTCTTTAAAATCCACCTTTCTCTCAAACTCTTAGTGACTTTCTGAAGGCCACAGGTTTAGCATGCACTTCCATGAAACTGTGTAACATTATTAATAAAGGGAAGTCTCTGCTTTGATTACTAGGAACATACTGACATTTGGAGTCAGCTATTCAGGTCTGTCATTCAGTTTTATACATATCCACAAACTGCAGCATTTCAGAAAAATAGGTTACAGACCGTGAGAACAATAGGGGGAAAAAGAGATAACACTTTCATGCGAAGCTTTAATTAGTGTTAAGCCAATGCTGGCCTGTAGAAAATGTCAAGTTCCACCGGATAAATCAGGGCTGCTTCTTGGTTTTGCAACACATCATGTTCTGTGTTCAATAAGATGCCAGGTTCCTTATTTTGCCTGTCATTTATGTGCAGCGTTTTTCATGTGGTCTTAGAATAAGGTGCCAAAGTTGTCTAGTTCCCTGACTTTATTCTACGATTAATAATGCATTAGCCTAGCAAAATATTTGCTCCTGCTATTGCTCTTGAGGTTATGAAATTAAATATATATAACTGAAAAATACTGTAAGAATATAGGAAATAAATCTTTCTCTGATCTTCCCTTCCCCATTTTCATTAAGGCAGCTCTTTTAGTTACAAGACTAGCTCTTGACTTCCAAAACACATACACAAAAAGACGTCATTAAACTTGCTCAGCTCTGATTTGCCTGCCTCTGTGAGCTTAAAAGCCCATCACTGCATAAACCTAAGCCCTATTCACCCCTGTGGTAATGCAGCTTTATACCACAACAGCTCCGCTGATTTCAACAGTTACTTTGTTGCATGCATCAGAAGCTTCATATTATTAATAATATTTTTATTGTGTCTTACATATTTTAGGTTATAACTTGAACATAAAAGTATATAAAGGTCCTGATTCTTTTTTCAAGAGAGAGGCTGGGGAAAGTAACTTTGACCCTGGTTTCAAATGCAATGCCTGTCCACAACGAGAATTGCATTGTTGGGTTTGCTCACATAATCTCCTCTCTAGTGGATCTCCAGAGGCACAGAGTAACAGTTGCCGTTTCTGCTCTTGTGTTCCTGTAACCCCTTACAAGCTTTTTCTTTTTTTTTTTTTTTTCCCCTCCTCATTTCTTAGTTCTGTTTTCCTCAAAATATTTTCTTCCTCTTTCCTTTGAAAGTTCCCTGGGATCATCCTCCAGTAATGGAGCAGCTGCTGAGGAGCCGCACAGCATCGGCTATAGGTGCTGAGAAAGAATTGCCCAGGCAACACTGAAACAGAGTTTTCTATCTATCTGACTTTTTCACCTTCATACACGTCCATACGGTGTGTTACAGGATGAGCTTATTTGCTCAGTCCCCTCAAGCACTCCCTCACCTGTCGTCTACCGGAAGCAAATACCTGTCAGTTTGGGACACTAAGGCATTGTATGTTCCAGCTGTTTGGAAAGTTGTGGGAGTAACTGCTCTTTCAGTTCATCATCTGGCCACAAAATGCTAGGCTTAATAATAACAAAGAATGATTCGCAATAGATGCCAAATGATTATCCTTTTTTTAATTACCAAAAGTGAAAAAAAAGTTTCAGGCCTAAGGAAAAATTTTGTTCTGTTAAATACATGTAATTTATTTCTATTGTATATTCTAAAAAACTTACTGTTTGGCAGTTTTTTAAGAAAGAAGCTGCGTTTTGAAGTGAAGAAGTGAAATGCTTAAGAAAAAACCTGAAAATTTTACTGTTCTATTTTATTATTTTTCCTGTTCAAAATATTTGAAAAATTAGACCCATGATTTTGGCCTTCTTCAAACTGTCAGAAAAGAAGAAATAATTATTTTTAAAAGGACTATTTCTATTACACCCACCTTAAATCTCTCCTCTGTGAAAATAAAATCTTACAGTCTTGTAAACTTCAGAATACTTTTCTTTTAGATAGAATTATCTGAATTTCCTGCTCTGTAGACACCTTTCTGTATCAAATATGTTTGCCTTGCTCACTTTGTTCCTAAACATTTATTCATGGCTAGTACTGAAGACAGAAGTGTGGGCTAGATGTTTTGCTGTTCTGATGATGTAAGCTCGTCCTTGTGTTCTGCTATTATCTAATATTAACGAGTGTGGATGACAAGGAGGATTGGGATTGGGCATACAGATACCTTTGTAATGGTCAGAAGACAATCATGGAGAAAATTAGATTGGAACAGCAATACATAATTAATGCAATATAACGGGACAGATCTCAATCTGTTGCGCCAGTGGTTAATCCAAGGTAACGCTATTAATGTCAGGGACAGTTGTTTGTGTATTGTTGTACATTGATTTAACTGAGGTTTGATTCAGGCTTATTAAGCGACACATTTTTTTTACTTGTATTGTTTCTATGGGCAGACTGCAGATGATTAGCCTCAGCTTGAATGCCACTATATATTAACTGTTTTAAGATATGTGAATTAAACTCTGACCAGATGCCAGAAATCCCCTAATTAGAAGTGTAAGCCATCCCCATTCTAAAGTCAAGGTTCCTTAAAGACAACAGACTCCACTGAATGTTTATCACCAGCTGCGGGCAAATCAGTATCTTAAAACAGTCCCTAACCAAAACAGAATGAGATTCTATGTAAGCGCATGCAGGTTTGCTTATTCTTTTTTTTTTTTTTTTTTGCTTTTTGCATGAGGAGCACAGAAAATGTCATTTAAAAAAGGAACAGATTTTAATGGAAATGGTCAAAAATTCTCTGGAGTAATGTATTATTATTATTTATAATGGACCAATATCCCATAATGCCTACTAAGAGGAGCACTGATAGAGAAAGGGAGGCACCACGCTTCAGATGAGTCAGTCTCTCATGATGCCAGTCTTTCACATGACAGCAGGGAGAGCCCAGACACCTGTCTTAGCTTAAACAACCAGCTTTTAGGCAAACATGTTAGGTAAGATAATTTCCAGTTGTCGTATGATATCTAAAGAGTCAATCTAGCCATGTATAGCCAGGTTCATCACTTTGTGAGTGGTCATTTCTTTCAAGCAATTCAGACTTACAGGGTTAGATGCAGCTGTCCTGAGTTTAGCCTCTTTAGGCTGTGTCTATAAGGGTGGACTCAACAATTTGCTTGCTGGAGCAAGTAAGCAAACAGAAAGACCAGTAATTTATCTTAGGCTTCAAAACAGGGTGATTGCATGCAAGCTACCTCTGGGAAATAGACCCTCACTAGTCTTGCTGCCAAAGCACATCTCAGCTCAAGTTTTTCGTTAGAGTATTAGTTTATTTTGTAATAAATTTAGTAATAAATTAGCTTTATTTATTATTAATTAAATTATAGAAATTCCCTTAAGTATTGTATGGCATAAAATGATGGAATTCATATTCTGCTGGTCAACCCAGATGTATTCTGAGCTGAAGAAAACCAAACAATGACAATTTCTTGATACACAGGCTGACTCAAAGGCCAATTAAGTTAACAGAGGAACTCCTTTGATTTTTTTCAGTCTGAAACAAGCCCTTGAATCATGTTGCACATCAATAACACCCAGTGGCTCATCTCAATATCAGATTCAAAGAGAATGAGAATCATAGAATCATTAAGGTTGGAAGAGACCCTTAAGATCATCGAGTCCAACCGTTAACCCAGCACTACCAAGCCCACCACTAAACCATGTCCTCAAGCACCACGTCTACCTGTCTTTTAAATACCTCCAGGAGACTCAATCACTTCCGTGGGCAGCCTGTTCCAATGCCTGACTGCCCTTTCGGTGAAGAAGTTTTTCCTAGTATCCAACCTAAACCTCCCCTGGTGAAGCTTGAGGCCGTTTCCTCTTGTCCTATCGCTTGTTACTAGTGAAAAGAGACTGATGAGAAATGCTGCCCTACCTTGCAGAGGGGTTGCAGAGGTGAACTTGAGCATGTCTGCTAGACATTTGGATACTACAGAGATGAGCATCATGGAAAAGTCCATGAAGATTTGACAAGTTAGGGAGGGTTTGGATGGTGTGAGGTAAATAAGCCCCAGGCCTGCACGTTGCATGAGGGAAAATAAAATGTGATATTGAAGGTATGATGTACGCCCTGCCCCACCAAAGTCCAAAATGAATTAATGCTTGTGGGGAAAAAATAACTCAAGACTACAATATTAAGGACTATCTGATAATGCAATCACAGAAAAAAAAAAAAATAGAACTCGATGGGAGACTTTGCAGGATTTCATAATTTCCCAGTTTTTATATTTCTAGTTCAAGGGACAAGTCTTAAGTCCGGTATTTTATTTTTAATTGAAAGGTCATGGTTCCTCAGGAGTTGAGATTTTGTCAGTTTTTTTACTTGTTTCAGTGCACTGCCTCTTCTCTATTTTATCTTGAAAGAGAAGAGGCTTTGGAAGCTGTGCTAGTGTGTAGGGTTTCACTGGCTTTATGGTGTACTTCGACCCTCGACTTTCTGTGTCCTTGCACATGTACCTAAATCTTTCCATACTTCCATTGGCTGTACCATTAGTGTTTTGACAATTCTGTTTTTTATGCAAGCTCTATGGTATTTAATTGGGTCATTTGTTTGGGTCATAGAGACCCCTATTTTTGTTCTGTCCTTTTTTTCCCCCACTTGCTACTGCTTTTAAATTTCTTTATATTTCTCCTTTCTGAATTTGTATTCATATTTTATTGTTTTTTTTTTCTTTTTATGTTTTTCTCATTTCTCTTTTTCCCACTCTTTCCCTTTTCCCACCTTTTCTGTTTTAGATGCAAATCAAAATTCTTTCCCTTGAATCCTTGCCTGTTCCTAAAGTAAAAATTCTTAATCTTTAGCAAGCAGGTGACTTTTTGTTCCTGTTTTCTTAACTCACCTTCCAGATTTCTAATTGCTATTGCATCCAGCACCTTGACAGCTGTTTGACAACACTGTCTACTTTTAGTTACACCTTAGGCATTATGATAAATCACAAAGAAAGCTTGGTTTCTCTATAGAAAATTCACTCTTGCATCTCATGTTAAATCTGCAGGTCTAACATGACATGCAGGAACAAAAAATGAACCTTTCTCATTATTATTTAAGTGTGGCAATCATCTTCAGTGTTTTATCTATAAAGTCACACACTGAGCATTTTCTTTTCCTTTAGAAACAAGACATTAGTTCCAATATCATAGTGTAATTTTTTTTTCCTTTTGAGAAATGCACATAAATTTAAATGTCTATACTAAAGTTCCAAGTTTGTTGTCAGTAATGTAAACATGAAACACTCCATTGGCCCCAAATGTTGCCTCTAATACCTATGTGAGAAGCTACTTCAAGAGTAAGGTGGACTTACTGAGATCACGTGGAGCTTTTTAGCTTTCATTTCTCCACCAGAATATTTAATGGACTAAATATTCATTGAAGACATTTTGAGGTCCCCATTTTACCCTGGCTTAGCGGGCTTGCATAAGACCTGCAAGGCATTTGTAAGGTCAGAACCCCAAAAGTCTGAATGCTGAGTCGGATCATATATAAAATAATCTTGTCCCATTTCTCTTTTGCTGTGAACCTAAAATCTTGTATTTGCTTGAAGTGTAGCTTATTAAAAAAAAAAAAAAAAATCACCCAGCCTGAAATAGAAGACATCAAGATTGTCTGCCTTTTCTTCATTAACTAGGCTGTGAGATTTTAAATAAAAAAAAAATCTTTTATTGTTATTATTTTCTCCTGTCTTTGGCAAATTTTGGAGTTCAGATTTCAAGCCAAGCATTGTACCTTTGTACTCTCTCTCCCACGTTGCTTACCTCCACATCTCTGACCTGAATTGCTTCCAAATAGGCTGATAAATTTACAGCTGCTATTACACATCATGTAATATAGGTTAAACCTGTGTTTACAGCCTAATAATATTCCTGTGTCTTTAAATGAGCTATGAAGTATTTTGTAAGACAGATTATCTCCTTTTTTATTTGCCAGTAAAAGCAGTGAAGGGAAGCTACAAAAACTCCGTGTTTTCTTGTCACTGAGGTCAGCCTTGCTCCTGTAGTGCACTGAGTCTGAAGAGCCAGAAGCACTCTGTGGTTGCAGCCTGAAAGGTTGCAGGTGCCAGATGTGGCAGAGGAAGTATACAACCAGTCTAAATGGGTCAGGAAAAGGCAACTGAGTCATATTTCAAGTTCTAGCCAATTTGGGCACTGTCATTGCCTAAAACAGAGAAAAAGTACCCCTAAACTGTCTCTCTTCTCTTCTGATCTTGGGGATAACTAGAACTAAAGTACCCTCAATACATCAGTCCTGTTGCTACACTAGATGAGATGAACTGGATAACTGTTGAAATTTCCTGTTTGGTGATCCAGACAAAAGGAGAAAATCATAGAAATCACATTTGGCCATATTCCCTCTTCTCTTTCTGCCACTATAAATGCAAGAGGAGAAAAGTATGAAAGGATAATTTTTTAAGAAATTTTAAAGTTAAAATGCAGAAATCTGAACATGTTTTGTACATATTGTAACATGCAGAGATAGTTCAGGTAAGTTGTTTTGTCTGGATGCAGGTCCTATTTCAGATTTCATTTGTTGCCTTTGATTTCCATGAATTTGCTCTGACATGCAAGGAATCACTCAGGATAAGGTCTTTACTGTGTTTGTGTCGATAGCATCCAGGAATCCCAGCTGTGGGCCAGGACCCCATCATGAGAACTGCTGTACAAACATAAAAACAAACAGATTTATGTCATCTTATATTCAAATCAAGCAAGATAATTGATTGGTGAGTTGTATCATCTGAGCCAAAAATTAAGGATGGGGTTTGTTTGGGTTTTTTTTTTTTCAGTTCATGCTCATAAGCACATGAATGGCATCAGATTTTAGACTTCAATATAAACAAATGCAAATACTGAAGATGTGAATTCCTTTTTGTGTATTTATTTCGTATATTTTCTGTGTTTACAGTTTGTGCAGAAGCTAAACCTGGAAAAATTATAAATTGAAAGATTATCACCCTTGGTTTTTGGACACCAGCAATGTTTATAAAAAGAGCTAAGCAAATAATCATTTGCAAGTGTTTATGAGCTAGGGTGTATTTTCTTTGTAAATTTTGCAACCACACTTGGTATCATTTGGAGAAGTTACAGTTTGCAAATTATTTTTTGTTGGATTTTTTTCCTTCATGAAAGAAGAAAGCTCAAACAAGGCGTTTCATTATTACTTCAATAATGCACAATCAGCAAAGCTTTCATGTATCTTGCTTGTTGATAGCTACTGATGAAATAGGAAGAGACAAAGTTCGTCTGGTGGAGACCCACACAGACACAAGTCACCACAGCTAAGCAGCATGTCCATGTAAATTTAAGTCTCAGAAAGAATAGGCAGTGTGGGGAGGAGGGGAATCAACACCTATTAAATTTGGACAGGGACAGAAAGAGTGGCCTTTACTGACTGACAGACAAGGTTATGTGGCTGAACAATAATTTGAAGGCTTGAATTATTCATGTCCAATTCAAGGTAAAAGGGTTTAACCTGGTGATATCATCTTGTTGGAGTATTTCACTAAGGCAAACAATGTTATTCTTATTCCTGACTTTTTTATTTTACTAGCTTCATGTCTTATACTTGAAAATAGAGAAGAGAATGGGAATAACTGCTAATTTTTAGAGAAAAATATGTGTGTATGCATTAAGGTCCCAGAACAAGTTGCCATTTAAAATAGAAAAGCAAACAGCTTGCACAAAGTCCTCGATGCAGTCTGACAGGTGAACTTCAGACTTCTCTTCCACCATAGCCTACACACCAGACCTGTCCATTTGTGTAACTCTTAAATCAAGAGGGTATACCACTGGGATTCCAGCCTTTATTTGAAAATGAAAATTTAAAAAAAAAGAATTATATTTGTTTGCTGACAAGAAATACAAACACTATCACAATACCATCATGTGTCCTACCATCTGCTACAACTTCCTGAGCTGGCCTTCTACGGTGTTCATTGATTGTGATGAAGAGTTTATGGACTGTCCAAAATCATCACGTAGCTAATTACTACAGAAAAAATCAACTAAACAGCCTACCCATAAAGGCACATACAGATAACAATACAGTTTGGAGAGTACAGCCCTGGTCAAGTTTCACTTTTTTTCTGTTAGCATCAAACAATTTATTGATGAATTAATTTAGCGTGGGACAATATTAATTCGCTCCTAATTCCAGTTAAACAGACCTGAAAGAATGCATTTAATTGTATATGCTGGCATGGAATGGGAGTCAGGCAAAACCTGAAGATTTCTCACTAACTCTCCTTCCACCTAACCTGAAGTGCATTTAAAATGCATTTTCTGCTAGAAAAGCCATTACCAATTCTATCCAGCCTATAGTTCACAGTATTCTGCATTATTAATGTCACAGGAAGTATTGATATTGAAGCAGGGATCAATTGTAGGGTGGATCAGTTTCCATATTTTGGATCCTTTATTTTGAACTTCTGATCTCAGTGGGACTCCAGGGTATTTGTGGTGCCTCAAGGAACTGAGCCAAGGACACAGTCTGTGATCCTGGGTCAGTGGAATTTACAGCAATCATCAACCCTCATTTCCTTTCATCTATTTTCTTAAGAAAAATCTTTCATATGCCCACCTTTAAGATACTTTAATTCAGTCACACATGCCACTGGCTTCCTGATTTTGCTTTCACAGGCCCATAGCTTCCAGACTTTTAACCAAGTTACTGCTTTTTATATTCTATCCAGAGGCGTTCCTCCATCTCCCTGCACATCAGGTCTAACTAAAGTAGATCTTTTCAGTTACAGGAAGACTGTGGTCACTTTTCTTAAGTGCTTAACCCACTCAGCAACATCCCCCTGTGGGGATTTCAGAGTAATTACCTGTAGTTATTAATCAGTGTTTCTCAGTGCTTACTCTCTTCTTCCAAGCAGTAGTTACCAGCCCAGTGTATGACTGTGCGGGGGCGCATAGGAGTCCTGAGGTCTGCTCTAGCTAGGGAGGAGCTACCTGTTTCAATGTGCTCTCCTGTCCTTCTTTGGTGCTCTTAAAGCAGCCAGCCTGTGCTTTCAGAACCAGAGCTGCAGGACACTGGGGAAAAAATAAAATTTAAAAAATTAAATATATCAGTTTGACCAGAAATACTGTTTTTTTTGTGTGATGGGCTTAAATTTTCTTACAGCCTTGAGACATCCAAGTGATTTGGAATAGCATATTATGGTCAGATGAACACCTATTCAGTGTTATTTGCTGGTTTTATTTACGCAGAAAAACATAGCTACTTTAGGGAAAAAATTCCTTTTCTTACCCAAAACTCGACACCAAAAACAACTGGAAAATCTAGTATCAGTTTGCCTTGCAAGGTCTTTCTTGGGTGTACATAGTAATTCGCATGATGTGTAAATGCTCATAACTGACTGATCTTTTTCATCAAGCAAACTGAGGAATGCATGCTTCAAACTGAGCAGAAATTGGAACACTGTGTGAGAAATTTCAGAGACACTAACACTCTCTGGACATTATCTCCCAAGAAGATAAACTTTATTCAATATCAAAATAATATCTTTCTGGGAACAGAGTATACAGAATAAATCCAGTCTGAATGCAAAATGGCAAAATACAGTAACTACTGTACACAATGGAATGCCCTAAGCAGGAGCATTTCTTTTCTAGCCTTCACTTGAGACTAGGCTTGGAAACAACTGGCCTATTTTCTGCTTTCCTCATCCAAAGATAGTTTAACAGTTTTTACTCTTTCATCATCTCCTTGGGGCATTTTAGCTACTTCTGTGTCATGTAATCCATCACTCATGAAATAATTAATTTACTCAAGTAAGCAGAATCTCGTGGGGTTTAGGGTTTCTGAGTGAGAAGAGATGACAGCTGATGTGCTATTTAAGAAGGAAACAGAGAGGAAGAAAAAAACAACATGCCATGTTATTGTCTTTGATTTTTTTTTTTTTTTTTAATTTTTACTCATTTTGCAGTCATCAAAATTCTGTCTTGGTTAACTTTTTTGATTAGGCAGATTATATTTCATTCCTCTGATATTATTTAATAAGTAGGGCTGGGAAACTGGTCTATTCTACATTAATCAATGTGTATATAGGGCCAGGAGGGGATTGAGAACGAAGCCCAACTCCCTTTATAATCAATCGCAGCACCATGGGAGCAGGAACAGGTTGTTACTAAGGAGACATTTTTTCTCATTGTACTGGCAGCCCTAAGCTGTACGTTTTTCTCACCAGGCTTGCAGAGAACAACTAGCATTTAAGCTAGTCT